>NC_045428.1:524626456-525230509 GCF_902635505.1 Sarcophilus harrisii
CTCTTTCTATGCAATTTTTGTCCACATCTAACTATAAATACTTTATAAAAGATCTTCCCAACTGACTAGAGAATTTCCTATAGATTTTTCATTATCTTTATTTTTATTTTAATAGTATTTTTCCAATTATATATAAAAACAATTTTTAGTATTAAGTTTTGAGTTTCAAATTTTTCTCCTTCCCTTCTCCCTTCTTTCTAAAATGGTCAGTAATTTGATATGAGTTATATATGTATGATGTACACATTTCCACATTAGTCATAGTTGCAGAAAAAGAAATTCTTCAAAAGGAAAAAGCACAAAAAAAGTGAAAATAATATGTTTCAATTTACATTTAGAGTCCATCAATCTTTCTCTGGATAGTATTTTCCAACATGAATTGTCTTGGATCTTTGTTTTGAGAAGAACTAAGTCAGTCATAGTTGATTCATAGAACATAAGTCATATTGTTGCTGTGTACAGTGTTTTCCTGGTTCTGCTCATTTATCAATTCATCAATTTTTTTGCATCAATTCATAAAAGTCTTTACAGGTTTTTCTGAATCATTCTGCCCATCATTTCTTATTGCACAATAGTATTCCATTACATTTATATACCACATCTTTCTGATGGTATATCGGTATATTCCCCAACTGATGCGTATATTCTTAATTTCTAGTTCTTTGCCACCACAAATAGAGCTGCTGTAACTATTTTTCACAAGTAGGTCTTTTTTCCTTTTTAATGATCTCTTTGGCTCACAGAATTAATGGTGGTATTGTTGGATCAAAGGATATGTACAGTTTGGTTGCCCTTTGGGCATAGTTTCCTTGTTTCTGGTCCTATAGGTTTTCAAATACAAAACAAAACAAAAGGATACCTTACAGAACTCAAATTGTCCATCTATTATCCCTCCAACGTGGCAAATGTGCAGCCCACGTTCTTCTCCAAATATATATATGAGACAGTACATTCTGTGTCATGTCTTACAAACAAGTTAACATTGTTAGCTTGTTGCATCTACTACCTTCTATAAAAATGTTTTGAGGTCTAGGAATATCATTGAGTTCCTCGTACATGTACATTGCTTTCTTTATATAACAATCTTTTTTCCTTCCCAGTGGGGACCATTTGTATTTGTAGCTTCAGAATTTTATTCTTGAGAACTTTCCATCCCTTTTAAATTTCCCTACCTTTGTTTTTTTCCGAATTCTTTGTACTCTACTCTTTCAAAGTCCAGGGTGAGCATCACCTTGTTCCTCACCCATAAAACGAGGGGTCCAGATGAGATGATCTCTAAGGTACTTTTCAGTTGGAGTGTCTGTTTAGTAAGCATCTCTTTATGGTACAGGACCATTGAAAGGTGAACCTCTGATCACTAACCACCAGGGGTCCCCCTTTGAGCACATACAGCTATATGAAAACAGCTTTATAGCTTACAAAGTGATTTTGTGTTCATTTTCTCATTGAAGCAACATGATAATTGCATGAGGTAAATCGTTCAAGTTCTAGTGCGATTTTCTTCCTTCTATAAATGAGCAAAATGAGCCTCGGTATAAAGACTTGTGAACTGATTCAGAGTGAAGTAACCTGAATTGGAAAAACAAGATAAATGGAAAAATGAAAGCCATATGACTGCAATGATCTAGATGCTTGCCTGCAAAGACTGAGAAAATATATCAACCCCCCTCCCTATTTTTTGCAGAGGTGGAATGTAAATGGAATATTGCATCGCTGTCAGAATTGGTTAATCTTGATTTTGCTAAACTGCCATCACAAAAAGATCTAATGTAAATTTTATTTTGTACTAATAGATCCTTCTTTTTTTTGTGAATCTGTTTGGGATATAGACCTAATGATGGTGTTGCTGGATCACAGTATTATAGCCCATTGGGTATAGTTCAAAATTGTTTTCCAGAATGGACTAGTTCATAACTCTACAAACAGTGCATTAGTTCCCCATATTTCCCCCATCTCCTCTAGCATTTGTCATTTTCTTTTTCTGTCATGTGAACTAATCTGATAATTGTCAGATGGTATTTCACAGTTGTTTTAATTTGCATTCTTTAATCAATAATGATTTCGAACATATTTTCATGTGACTATTGATAGCTTAGTTTTCTTATCTCAAAACTGCTGTTCATGTCCTTTGATTATTTATCAATTGGGAAAAAACCTTTATACTCTTAAAATTATTGAGGACCTCAAACATCTTTTATTTGTGTACATTATATCTATCAACACGTGTCGTCTTGAAAATTAACACTGACAAATTTAAAATATTTATTCATTCATTCAAAAATGGTAATTAATTGGGGCACAGTGGATGGAGCATTAAACCCGGAGTCAAGTGGACCCAAGTTCAAATCTATCCTCAGACACCTCCCCCCAAAAAAGGAGACAGGCAGCAATTCCTCCCAAATTTGAAACAAGAGAACAAAGCTCCTCAGTACCTGGTAACCGATTGCCTATGAGAGATAATGGTAGATAAGAGTAATCCAACTCTGAAATTTCATTTAGCTTCCATTTAGCTACATCATTAAAAGGTGACTTCTACATTATTAGGAATGATTGAACAAGTTGTGGTATATGATATGATGGAATACTATTGTGTTTTAAGATATGATGGCTCTCTCGGGGAGGGAGTGAAGGGAAGGAGGGGAAAAATTGGAACAGAAGTTTTTGCAAGGGTCAGTGTGGAAAAATTACCCATGCATATGTTATGTCAATAAAAAGCTATAATAAAAAAAGACATAATGGCTCAGTTATCTTAGAAAGGCATGGAAAGACATTCATGAAATGATAACAGTGAGCAGAACCAAGAGAACTTTGTATACTCTAATATTGTTTTAAGAATAACTTTAAGTAAGTTGTTTTGACTATTACAAATACCCAAATTAACTACAAATGACCTATAAAGAAAAATGCAAACAGAATCCACAGGAAAAACTCATAAATAGAAGTAGATATAGAAATTTTATATATCTTGGCAATGAAAAGTGTGTAGAGAAGGATGAGTTGCTGTGAGAATCAAATGAGATTTGTGAAGTCCTTAGCACAGTGTCTAGCACATTGTAGGAACTATATAAATGCTAGCTGTCATCATCAACATCATCATCATCGTTATAATTAGTTGATCATTAGAAATGATCATTTTTTCCTCCAAATTTACATTATCTGGAAATCTCTGTAGTTCTTGGAATTTATATTAAGAATTTCCAATACCCTAGGAATTACTTTCAGATTGCATAGTTTTGATAACACCTTCTTACCTAATCTCTTCTGAGAACCAATTTCTTTTTTACCCAAATGTATTTGGTCCTTGATCTCTATACAAATCTGAAGGTTGAAAGAGACATGAATGAAATAATTAGGTTTGGTTTTAATCCCTCATTTAGCAGATCTCCAAGTGGGTTATTTTCCCAGGGACCTTTGTAGCAATCTGTGCTTTTTAGATATTGAAAGGTAAGAGAGGGAGTTAATTGGCCTAATGCCCATAAAAATGACATAGTCTCACTATAATTCATAGGTTATCCTTGTCATACTAGGGATTTAGGAAGACCTGAATTCAAACCAAGCTTGATATGTATTAGCTGGGTGATCCTGGACAAGTCACTTAACTTAATTAAATGAGGATAATAATAGTATCTATCTCTCAAGAGTTGTATCAAATGAAACACTATATGTACAATGTTTTAGAAATATTAATGCTATGTAAATATAAATAATTATTCATTTAAATATACGTATACTATATATATATATATATATATATATCTTTTTGTTTAGTCATTTTTAGTTGTGTCCAACTCTTTGTGATCCTGTTTGGAATTTTCTTGACAAAGATATTGGAGTAGTTTGTAATTTCCTTCTCCAGCATAGATGAGTAACTAAGGCAAACAGAGCTAAGTGATTTTGTCAAGGTCATATAGCTAGTGTGTCTGAGCCTGGATTTGAATTCAAGTCTTTCTGACTCTGGGCCGGTCCTCTATCCACTGTAAAATCTAGCTACCCCCCCCCCCACAATATACACAAGTATATACATACATGCATATATATATATACACTTATATATTTAAATATATAAATTATTATCAGAAATTGAAATGAGTCTCACTTTCTCAGGGCAACATATATATAACTGATCCAAAAGTGCCAAGAGCAAGTGTTTAGCACATGAGATTGGGTTTACTGATGGACTTGTGCCAGATACTACCCCTTTACTTAAGAAACCTCAGCTAATATCTATAAAAGTGGTGCTGCTTTTCTTAATTTATACTCCTAAATAACACCTGAATCATTAGCTGAATCATGCTTCACAGGATTACTATGAGACACCATCCTCAGGGTACAGTACATTCAGAGACTGAGAGGGTGGGATGAGGACAAAGATTCTCAGGGTAATATCCTGTTTCTCTGGGAACTCATTGACATCAGCATGCTCACTTGCAGTGTTGTCGGAGAGTGTAAAGGGGAGCTTTGTAACTCAGTGCAGAGGCAGTGTGGCCCAGGAGGCGGAGTGCATGGAGTTTGGGGAGTCAGAATTCCTAGATTCCATTTCCAGCTCTGGGATTCACTTATTAATCACTCAATCTCTTTATATCTCAGTGTGACTGTCTCATCATTCATTCATGATGAGTGGGAGATGGCAAGGTAAAATTCTATCCATTTACACAAAAATGTTGCAAAAAATAAATTACATCTTCCTTTTGGGGGGGGTTCTTAAATAGGATGCTACTATATTACAGAATGATTATTATATAAAGCATCTTTCTTGACTAAAAGGAAATATTGGAGAGACAGCTTGGACCAAAGCTCCCTGGGTTGTGTTGAAGAACCCTAGGAGAAGGGTATGACCTTGTCCAAAGTCTTTATTCTGTTTTTTATAGAATTAAAAATGTAAGTCAGATTTTCCTATTTTTACTATGACTCTCTTTTCTAAATTAAATATCAGGACAAATGTGGTGTAGTACAAAAAATACTGAATAAGAATTTAAAAGTCCTGGATTCATATAACTTCAGTCACTTTCTAGTTGTATGATCTGGGGGCAAAATGACTTTTCAATCTTTGGGTCTTCAAGGGATGGAATTAGATGAACTTTCTTGATACTATGGCTTCTCCAGGTCTTAGTTTCCTTATGTGTAAAGTGAGACGTTGGATGAGATGATTTTTTAGGTCTACAGCTTATGACTCAATACATGAATAAAAATGTGTGATTATTGATAAAGGGAAAGTAGGCAAAAGTCATATGATCTTGCCTTTCTCTGCTTCTAGACACCCCAATACTATTCTAGACTGTTTACTCTTTACTCATTCCAAATATCTAATGAACTGCTAAATTTTATTAATTTTTCTCTATAACATCTTAAGCATTCATCTCTTTGTCTCCATTCACATGACCCTTAGTCTCTCATCACTTTTCACCTGGACTATCAAAAGAATCTCCTAAATGATCTCCCTTCATCTAATCTTTTCCCATCTCCAATTCATTTTCTCCACATGGCTACCATGTTGGTATTCCTAAAGCACAAGTCTAACCAAGTAACTGCCTTATTGGAGAAACTGCAGTGGCTGCTCATAACTTTTAGAATAAAATACAAATATTATATCTCAGTTTCGTATTTAAAACCTTTTTTAAAAAAATAATCTGATTCCAACCTAACTTCCATCTTATTTCACATTATTCTCTCTTACACTTGCCTGTTGATGCAAGTAAGATAGAGCACTAGATCTGGAGTCAGGAAGCCCTGAGTTTTCTGCCTTAAATAAAGACCAGCTTCAAACTCAGGTATTCCTGATTCCATTTTAGTTCTGGGCAAGTCATTCAATCTCAGTTTCCTCATCTGTAAAATGGAGATAAAAGGAGTATTATCCCCCCAGGACTGTTTTATTTTCAGGGTTACTTGGATAAAATGAAATAAAATTGGCAGAATACTTTTTATATAGCATGTTAATGTGCTATTTAAAAGCCAGTGATTATTAATATCTGCATATACAATATTCCATCTCCCCTGCTGTGCTTTTGCACAGGTTGACTCCTACGTCTAGAATTTCCTCCTTTCTTATTTTCTCTTCATGGAGTCTCTCACTCCCTTCAGGTCCCCACTGAAGTACTTCTCTTCTTTCAGATTGTCTTTTATTTCTCTGTCCTTGAATTCTCAATGATTCTCTTTTTTCTTTAGTAAAAGTTTCTATTTCAGATTCAAGTTTTTCTATTTTGCCAATTATTTTTATTGAACAGGCCATAAATCTTATTTTCAGAATTTTAATCTCTCTTTTAAGTCACTTAGGACCAGTTTGTTCTAGTTTTGTGTTCTCTTTAAAATCCACAGTCTTCTACCATATCCGGTGTTGAATCATTCCTCTTGTTTTTCAATATTTATTCACAGATGGCTAACCCCATGTACTAGATCTAGAGGTATATTTCCTTCTACAGTTAATATTTTCCTTATTGTTTTATCTGCTTATATTCACAATATTTGAAATTTCAGTCTTCCTGGGACTCTTGGTAATTCAGTATTTTTCCCCTTAGTTTCCCTATTGTTTACTCCCTGGGATGGGGAGTTAGAATACAGAGTTGGGCTCTATTATAAGCCCAGACATATGTCCTTCTCTGTCCCCTTTGTTCCTTTATTCTCCAGTAGAGTTCTGTTGGAGCACAGAATACAGATGTGATGCTGGCTATCGTGACCTCAGCAAATTTCTTCCATTTGGAGCTTGATATTGAAGGCACAAGACTGCAAGCCCATGATCCAGATCAGCTAGTGCAGTCTTGCTGCTGTCAGAGCATCGCAGGTCATGGGGATGCTGAGTGAGTGAAAGTTAGACACTAATTAGATTTTTGGGTTTTTGCTGTTCTAGATCATGGAGACAAGGGAGTTTGCTTTATCTTTGGTGCAGAATTTCTGTGATGGAGAGGTCATGAAGAGCACAGAAAAATGCCTAGTTCTCCATTTTGTTGGTCTTATGACTCAGAATGAATATAGTGGACATGTAATAAGTTTATTGACTCAATTAGTTATTGAATTAATAAATTATTGAATTGAGTTGGCCCAGATTTCTACCCTGATTTTTATAAGGTGGAAAGTAAGAATCCTATCTGTTTTTGTGGGCTGGAACCACATTTTAAACAAAAATCTATATTCAACCTATTAGTTTTGTCTTACTACCACAACTGCATGTACTTTATATCAGCTCAGAAGTATAGAATAGTACTAGATCTCAAATGGTATTATAAAATGGTAATTATCAAAACAATCTCATACTGGTTAAGAAATAAAAGTGGTGGATCAGTGGAATAGATTAGGTACATATTACATTATAACAAGTGATCATAATAATTTCATATATAATAAATTTAAAGATACAAGGTTTTGGAATAAAAAAATCATTATTTGACATAAGCTGCTGGGAAATCTGAAAACAATACAGCAGAAACTAGGTTTACACAAAAATCTCAAGCCATATATCCAGATAATGTCAAAATAGGAACATGATTTACATATAAAGGGTGATACTATAAGCAGATTAGAGGAGCATAGAATAGTTTATTTATCAGATCCAGAGATATGGGAATAATTTAGGTACAAAGAAAATATAGAGAGTATTATAAAATTTAAAGTAGATAATTTTGATTATATAAAATTAAAATGTGTTTACTCCAACAAAGCCAGTATAACCAAAATTGAAAGGAAAGCAGAAAATTGGAGAGTATTTATTTTACATGTGTCTTTGATAAAGACTTCATTTCTCATATGGAAAACTGAGTCAGATTTATAAAATACAAGTCATTCCTCAACTGATAAATGGTCAAAGGATATGAACAGGCAGTTTTCAGATAAAGAAATCAAAGCTATCTATAGTGACATGAAAAAATGATCTAAATCATTATTGATTAGAGAAATGTAAATTTAAAAATTCTAAGGTACCACTTTATACCTATCAGATTGGCTATTGTTCTAGAAAAGGAAAATGATGACTTTTGGAGGGGATATGGGAAAACTTGGAGACTAATACACTGCTTGGAGAACTATGATCTGATCCAGTCATTCTGGAGAGCAATTTGGAACTATGCCCAAAGGCTATAAAACTGTGTATTCTTTGATCCAGCAATACCATTGCTAAGACTATTCCAAAGACATAAAAAAGGGAAATAAACTATTTATAAAAAAAATTTATGGCAGCTCTTTTTGTGGTTGCTAAGAATTGGAAATCAAAGGAATGCCCATGAATTGGGGAAAAGCTAAACATGTTGTGGTATATGATTATGATGAAATATTATTGTGCTATAAGAGATGACAAGCAGGATGATATCAGAAAAACCTTGAAATACTTATATGAATTGATGCAAAATGAAGTGAGCAGAACCAGGAAAATGATGTACTCAATCACAGCAATATTTATGATGAAGAATTGTGAATTATTTAGCTTTTCTCAGCAATACATGATCTGACAATCCCAAAGGATTAATGATGAAGTATATTATCTGTTTCCAGAAAAAGAAGTGCTATTGTTTGAATACAAATTTAAACTTGATATTTTTCACAGTCTTTCTTTCTTTCATTCTTTTTCCTTTATTCAAATCTTCTTGTATAAAATGATTACTATGGAAACAGTTTTACATGATTACACATGTATAACTGATATCTGATTGCTTACATCTGAGGGAGAAGAGAGAGAAGGGAGAGAAAGAGGGGAGAGATAGAATCTGGAATTCAAAATGTTATTTTAAAGAGTTAAATAGTAAAAATTCTTTTAACATATAATTGGAGGAAAAATAAAATACATTTTTAAAAGCGTAATATACTGATTTCTGTGGCTAGAAATGTTATGAAAAATCATTGGCCCCATTGTATTTCATTATCGACATATTTGCAAATGCATTATTTTTATGCTCATAACTGTAGTCATACTTCATAATTTGTCTAATATTTGCATATTTTCATGGGAAATTTTCTCAGCCTATGATTTTTGAAATTTGCTAACCATGAACCCTTTAAAATTAATGGCTCCCCATTACTTAAAAAACATTAGAAGATAAATGGAGTACTGTATTTAAAACTATTTCTTCTTTTTTTCCTTCCTTCCTTCTTTCCTTCCTTCCTTTCTTCCTTCTTTCCTTCCTTCCTCCCTCCCATCCTTCTTTCTTTCCTTCCTTCTTTCCTTCCTTCCTTCCTTCCTTCCTTCCTTCCTTCCTTCCTTCCTTCCTTTCTCTCTCTCTCTCTCTCTCTCTCTCTCTCTCCCTCAACCTGGCTCTTACCTATCTTTCTAGGCTGTTTGCACATTATTCCTTCTCATTAGTTTTTTATTCCAGCCAAACAGGTCTCAATGTTCCCTGTTTAGGTTACTACCTCATAAAAGAGTGAATGCATCCTCTTGATGTTCCTTTGAAGTTCAAATATCTGTGTCCTCTTGATTGCTGCTTTCCCAACCAGAAAGAAACATAGTGAAAACCTCATATGTCATTTTTTCTCTGTCTCCTGGGTTGATTGAGATAGGACTTTCTTCTCTAATCCCTTCGCCTTATTCTCTCTTCCTTCACTACTTACTCTAGAGACTTGGAGGGAAGAGGAGAAACACCCAGCTTCAGGGGATCCTCCTGGCAAGAAATCATACCCAGGAATTATAACCAACACAAATGAAATACAAAGTCCAGGCAGAAAGTCCTAAGTTCTGTATAAATTCTGCAGTTGAGAATTTAACTATGAAACAAAGAGGATAAATGGCTCATAAAATATATCCCTAGATATTCTCCCTGACCACCAAGCTAGAAGCAGGCTTCTAATTTATATAGTCTGTGAAATATTAAAAACCTTCCTCAGAGCCCCACTCCCCCTAGCACACTTGGACAGCTTTTATAGTCCCACTCAGCAAAACAATGGAGAAAGGACTACTTATCTAACAAATCAAAGTAACCAAAAATACCATTGCACAATGAAAGATCTATGTCAAGGGAATAGAAAAGTCTGTCTCCATTTCGAATATCTTATATTTCTAGATCAAGTAGTGTTCTTTCTAGACTTTGTGACTTCACTTTGAGATTTCACTTCCAAGTTCCATGATAGCAACATGCTGACCTTAATGGGGCATAAGTTCCAATTCAGCTTTCCCTCTTCTCCAAGGAGAGGACTTCTTAGCCCACATGTTGCTACTCTAATCTCAAATAAGAATTCATGGCCATATCAAAATATTAAAAGACAGGATGTACTGGTAGAAAGAGAGCCAGCCTCAGACTCAGGAATTCACAATTTCAAGCTGACACATACTGACTTTGTGACTCTAGATAACTCAAATCTTTCCATGCCCTTGGTAGCTCTGTAATACTACAAATTACAAATTGTCCAACAGTTGACCATCTGCGTGGGTAGGGGAAGTTTTCTCACCAGGAGTTCCCTGCATTGATGAAATCATGAGTCTAAGCTAAAATAAAAACTTAATATTAAAATATCAGCAGATTTTGTATCCTCCCCGGCTGTCTATCTCATCAGAGAGAACCATAAAGATAATCTAGTTCACCCACATTGTTTTACAGATAGAGAGCTGAGTCTCAGAGAAGTTAATCAACTTGTTCAATATCATCCAGCAAGATAGTGGCAGAAGTAGGGCCTCCGAATTTTTATTTCAGGGTATTTCTAAGTACATCTTTGTTTCTTACCCCCAGGGAAATTCTCCCCCTGAAGTTTCTGTCACATACTTGTACCATTCTCTGCTATTCCTGATTATTGATATCACTGGCCCTGAGTAACTAGCCAAGTTTCTGAAGAATCTGACTTAAAAGTCTCTCTTTCCATCTGTTGCCTTGTTTTTGCTCTCAGATACTTCAAATTCTATTTGATGATACTTCAAACTCCCTATCTTTACTATTCCTTTAATTTCTCAATCCTTAATTCTTCCTTTTGTCCTCTACGTTAGTGACCCACTGGAGTAGTTATGATGCAGATATATTACTTAAAGCTGCTCCTCTATTTCCATACTCTTAAAACTCTAAAATACTCTTCTTTGATCATAATTTTCTCTACTCTCACGTCTTCTTTTCCCTTATTCCTGACAAATCTGGCATTCTCCTTTGTCGTGACTTTCTCTCATTAGTCTGACAATCCATCATTTGATGTTCTGTGCTGAGGCTGACACAGGCCACTTTCCTGGTAGATGATGTTCACTGTTGGAATGATATGAGACACTGATAGCTCATTCCAAAGTTAACAAAAGGAGAATCACTTGGCCATAACAAGAGACTATTTAACAAAGGTATGAATTGATATTCTACATTAATTCTCCTCAGCAAAGCTCCCCATGTCCATGATGGTGGATCTGAATCTCTGAACATCCTTGTGGCTGTATTATATTCAGGTGACCAAGAAATGTCAATATTCCCACACCAATCAAATTTCAAGTATGGTTTCAATACCTTTTCAGGAAAAAAAACTAGCTTAATTTGCAAGGATTTGGGATATTACTCCTTCTATAATCCAACTCTGGGTTTACTTTACTCCCTAGTCAGTCTTCAGTCAATAATTAAGTATTTCAAAACTGTACTCTCCCCCACTCATAAATTCCATCACTGCCTTGACCTTTTGTCTTTCAACTCTGGTAACTTTAAACACTGAATACTTTTTGCCATTTGCTTTCTCTTCTCCTGTACCCCAGTCCTTCTCCTACAACCCAATCCCCCAGAATAATGCTGGAATAAAGCAAGAAATGGTGCAAAATTCAGTAAATATGCTCTATTACTTCATGTCCACATGGCAACTTTGTTATTTATCCCAAATTGACTCTTTATCACAGTCCCAAGGAGCCATTCCTAATCTCTCTATTCAAGCCTCTGATTGTGAATTTTTCCTTTTCATTCATAGAATTTCAAAGTTGAAAGGGATCATAGAGGTTAACTGAATCAACCTATATTGGAAAAGATATAGTCTCTACAACACTCCTGCATAATGACCATCTAGACATTGCTTGCAGATCTCTAGTGATGGAGAACTTACTCTTTGTTGGGATTCATTCTCTTGAGACAACTAGATGGATTGGGATCTTTAATTAGGAAGACCTGATTTCAAATTGTGCCTTACATTCTTACTAACTGAATACCCTAGGCAAATTACTCAATCCCTCTTATCCCCCTTTTTCTCATCTGTAGCATAGGGCACAAGTAGCACTTACTTCATATGATTGCTGTCAGGATCAATCGAGTGAACACACTAAAATACTTTGAAAAACTTAAAGCACTATGTAAATTTTTTTTATTCAGCTCTGATCATAAAACTTTTTATGGTTATCCACCCTCAGCCATGAAATAAAGTAAGTATAATGCCTCTTCTGTGAAAATCTTTTGAACCTTTGAGTAACTATCATGTTCTCCTTAAATCTTCTCCATGCTTAATTTCAATTCCTTCAAATTTTCCTCCTGGGGGATGATTTCCAGACCTCTCACCATTCTGTTTGCTCTCCTCCAGAGACATTTCAGCTTTCCTTCCTTCCTTCCTTCTTTCCTTCTACTTTTTCCCTCTCTTCCTTCCTTTCCTTTCTCCACTCTCTCCCTTTCTCTTGATACATCTTTTATCAAGTCTCTGATTTAAAAAAACTGTTAATTTCAAACTATACTTTAAAAAAAACATAAATGAGAAACTCTTTAGCTGCAAATTCATAGCTATCATCATTTTGAATAGTTCTGACCTATCTGGCTCTTTGTTTCAAAGGCAATCATAATGAAAGAAAAATTTACGTCGGGGATTTTGCTATAGAGCAGAATGAGCCTTTAAAAAAGGACAGCCTTGGTGTTTTTTAATATCATCACTGCTTAGCCTGTCCTTTTTTGTGCTCTTTTTGTATAGAACCTTCAAAGCTGTTAGGCAATTGGTTAACTTTCAGGTTTGCTATTTCTGGTATGTGAAATCTCAGTCTGTGGTCAGAGAGCAGACTTCTATACACATTGTTTGCATAAAGCTGGTTGCTAATAGGAACGACTTGAAAGTTGTAATTGTAGGGAATGATCTAGGATGTTCAAGTATGTTGATTTTCTAAATTCATTAATGTCAATTTTAAAAAAATTATTTATATTATATATTTATTCTTAACTTTTGATTTTATGTGACTGTCATTTTCCAATGTTTCTCTCCTCCTTTCCTTCTCTCATAGCCCATTCCTCATAAAAAAGAAAAAATGTTTAGCAAAACTATTCAACTATCAACCAAATGCAACATTATATTCAATATACCATACTCATAGTCCCTTCTTTTTTCTGTAAAGAAGGGAAGGAGGTGACTTCTTCTCTTTGGTGCCATGTTTAGATATCATAATTTTTTCTCTGTTTGTTTGCTTTATGCCATTGTTCTTTTCATTTACATTATTGTAGTCATTATATAAATTGTTTTCTTGCTTATGCGTTTGTAACTTTGTGTCAGTTCACAAAAATCCTCCCAAGATTTTCTGTATATTCAGTATTTTTTATAGCACAGTAAGGTTCCATTACTTGTTTGGCCAATCCATGAATGATGGATATGTACTTTATTTCCAATTCTTTGTTATTACAAAAAGTGCAAAAAATTAAAAAAAAAACTTTTTCATTAATAATCTCCTTAGAATATATTGTCTTCTGACAGACTTTTTAAAATCTGCTCTTTCTACTACCGTGCATTTGTTCATGCTTTCCTTTCTGTCTGGAATGCTCCCCTACTCCACACCACAAACACTCTTTAAGCTTTAATTTCAGTGTCACCTGCTCCTCAAAGCTTTCGCCGATCCCTCTAACTGAAAGCAATCTTCTCCTTCTTGGAGCTCTCATAGCACTCACAACCTCTCCTTCACCTATCACTTATATC
Source organism: Sarcophilus harrisii (assembly GCF_902635505.1). Taxonomy (NCBI): domain Eukaryota; kingdom Metazoa; phylum Chordata; class Mammalia; order Dasyuromorphia; family Dasyuridae; genus Sarcophilus; species Sarcophilus harrisii. Next base: position 524,640,254 of record NC_045428.1, read on the forward strand.
ACCTCCTCTGCACTCAGCATCATTCTAATACAGCCCCTCATCATCTCTCATCTGGGTTATTATAATTGTTTAGTTGTTTCAGTCATGTTCACCTCTTCTTGACTTCGTTTAGCGCTTTTTTGCAAAGATACTAGAGCAAGTTTGCCATTTCCTTCTCTATCTAATTTTACAGATGAGGAAACTGAGGCAAACAGCATTAAGTGACTTGCCCAGAATCACACAGCTAGTGTCTGTCATTAGACTGAATGAAGATAAATCTTCCTGACTCTAGACCTGGTACCCTTTCCACCATACTACCTAGCAGCCCTGGATAATACAGTAAAATACTCCGCTAACTGTTCTTTCCCCCAAGTTTCTCTCTCCTCTTTAATCCATCCCCTGTCAGCTGCCAAAATGATCTTTCTAAAGGGCAGGATTGATGGCATCCCTTGATCAAGAAACTTCAATGGCTACTGAATGCATGAAGGATAAGCAACAAGCTTCTCTCTTTGGCATTTAAAGTCCTTAGTGCTGGGGCTCCTACCCATCTTTTCAGACCGATTTTGTGACCAATGCTCTTTTTTCCTTCTTCAGCACACATGCTTGTTGCTTCTACTATGTGACATTCCATTTCCCAAGCTGTGTGCCTTTGTGGCTGCCTAAAGACTTCAATATTATCTTTTTAAAAATCCTCTTTCAAAAAAAAAGCAAGGCTCAACTAAAGCATTACTCTCTATATTCTACTTTCCCTGTTCTTCTAGTCCTTAATTTTCTTCTCACCCCACACCAATTATTCTGGTTTTATTTTACTTATATTTACTTTGTCATCCTCCCCTCTCCCCACCAATAGAATGTAAACTCCTTGAAAGCAGGGGCTATTTTTTTTTTACCTAAGCATGCCTTAAAAATGCTAGTTGAATTAATCCCATCCCCTAGATCTCCACTAGTTGCCAAGGGCTGGAAATGAGAAACATTTGTTAGGATGGACCTTTTTTCCATTTTATTTTAAACTTAGCAAACCTTGAACAAATACCAGCTCCTCATCATTTTTCAGGCAGGTGGATTGTACTTTTTAAGGCATGTTCTGTTGTGACAGTAAGTCTCCAGGGACCTTAACACATCTGAAAGAAGTTTATTTCTGCCCAAGAAAAAGAAAGGCCTGAGGGATGCTTCTTCCTAATGACTATTCCTGTGGGTCTAGAGCACTAGTTTACATAATCTTATTCCTGGGAAGAATGTACAGGTATGTAGGAGAGGGAAGTAGAAGAGAAGTACACCATTTTCTTTCTTTTTTGGTGTTTGTTTACTTAAAGATTCATAACTTTCCTTCACTGGAGTTCTTTGTTATATGTCCTTGTGACTCCTCTGATGTACAATCCTATGGTGAGCTCAATCCATGGTACTGTTGCATTCATTGTTTGGTAATCAGAACTGTTTAATCTTTGCTGCCATTCATTTGTGGAGAAAGAAAAAAATGTACCACTATTTGTTTTGATCAAAGAAAGTAATAAAATAGTAAAATAATCTAGAACCCTAAGTGTGAATCCAACAGGTATAGAATCTGGTTAATCTAACTTTATAAATGGTTTTTGAAACCCATTTAGCAGGCACAAATTCCATATGACTCCCCAGAACTCTGGTTTTCTCATTTATAATATTCCTTATTGTCATGTATTGGAGAGTGTGCTTGGATTCAAGTTCAAATGGTGAGGTTCAGAAGGAGAATCCCAAACGGTTGGAGTCACAGACCATTGTTGTGAGGTATCTCAAAAAGAATTTGCAGGTTTGAAACCATTTCCAAGTCAAGGGGCAAAGTTTGAAATGGGCTAAGTTCCAAAAGGATTTAGTAAAGAACCAGGAGAGAGAAAGAAAATAAATTTATAGGACAAAGTTGGAGAGATCAGAGCTTCATGTTACTTAGTTGATAATTTTATTGCTTACAGGTAGGTTTGAGGGGTGATCTATCCATTATTGTCTCAGGAACTTGGTTAGCACTGACCAACAGATTATCTATCTGTCAGCAATGTTTGTAGGACTATCCTCAGGCTGGAAGACTTTAGAATCATTGACAGACAAATTTGTAAACTGAGTAAAGGCACTCTCATGGAAATATAACCTTAAATTATACCTTAATTGTGATTTGAGACATTATAATAACAAGTAGAGCTATAGCTTAAAAAATAAAATTGCAAGTGTTGATCCCCTCCTATTTCCCATCATCTCATTAAGTACATTTTTAAAAGGTACTTTTTATTCTTTTATTTCTAGGATAAGAAATAGGATAAATAGGATAAGAACTGATGCTGAGTGAAACAAGCAAATTGGGAATACATTGTACATGGTAACATTGAGATTGTGCGATGATCAGGTATAAAAGGCTTGGTTCTTCTCAGTGGTTCAGGGATCCAAAGCAATCCCAATAGACTTTGGACAGAAAATGCCTTCTGCATCCAGAAGAACTATGGAGACTGAATGTAAATCAATACATGCTATGTTCACTTCTTTTTTCTTCTCTTTTTTTTTTTTCTCATGGTTTTTCTATTTTGTTCTGATTTTTTTATCTCTCAACATGATTCATAAAGAAATATGTATTTAAAAAGTTAGAAAAAATACAGAATGCATATATTACCTCTTCCATTTTTTTCTCTTTATTTTTAAAAAAGTATGCTGCATTTATTTTAAAAGTGTAGCTAAACATGTGAGGATGCTGTATCTTTGCCCTTTGCCCTTCACTTAGACCCTGTACCTGGAGGACAGAGCCATGGGCCCAGGGCTTTGATTTAAAGAGGAGGCTCAGCAGCTTTTTTTCCCTTTTGGGAGTTCTCTGGAACTGGCTAACATTAGATTGTAGTCTCGTTAAAGACAGGGATTGTCTTTGTTTTATTTATATTGCTTTAGCACTGTGCCAAGCATGTGGTAGATGCTTAATAAATGTTTATTCACTGGCCAGCTATTAAGTAAAATCTAGAATGAATTGCCATGATATATCTTTTGTGAGGTATTAGATTTTCTTTGTACTCTTGTTCTTTAGCTGTAAAGTTAAGTTGTAATACCTTTTTATAGATATTATATGGACTCTATCATCATTAAAAGCTTTAAGCTGATTCATATGACTAGCATGTGATTTTTCATGGTCTGCCATTGATGTCTTCTCAGTCTGTGTTTCCATTCCATAGACTCAAGCCAGGTTTTACATAATTGAATATAGCTTCCTGCTGACCCAGTTTATAAACGGACACAGAGTTTCTTAGAAGTTATTTTAAATAGATTATAAGTAAGTTGTTTCTTTTTTCTTTTTAAAAATTTAATGCATGTGCTTTTTTACTTATAAAAGATGTTTTGTGTCACCAAGAACATTGGCTTGTATTATTTAAGATTTATTTCTGAAGGAAATCTCATCTTTTTTTTAAAAAAATAAGATTTATTGATAACTTTTGTCTTTATATCAGTCTTTCTTGAATATAACCTTCCTTCCCCAAAACCTTTAGAAAAAAATTTGTGCAGGGGATAAGAAATATTTTCCTAGTTGACTTGTAGAAAGTAGGGAGGAAAGTTTAGCAATATATATTGTGAAAATTATAATCTTGTTCAGGTAATAGATATTTGTTGAATTTTTAGGAAGTGATCCTTTTATTTATGGATGAACATATCTTCTCCTCCCTTCTGCTCTCTGTGTTCCTAAATAGCATCTGTCTTTTCTCTCACTGTTCTGTTTCATTTCATCTGCCTTTCAACATGCTCCCAACTGAATGGATTAGCTTTTACCCTCCATCTGCTCCATCTTCAGATGTCTCCATTGCCTCCCTTTTATGTAGTTTTCCAATTTTGAAGCCTTGATTTTAATTTTGTGCTTTTAAAAAATAACTTTATTTTTTTAAATGTTAATTTTTATGTGTTCAATATGTTCAAATAATATTTTGTAATTATACATGTACATTTTTTTACATATTTCCTTATGAATCATGTTGGGAGAGAAAAAATCAGAACAAAAGGGAAAAACCATAAGAGAAAAAAAAAGAAGAAAAAAGAAAGAAAATGTGAACATAGCATGTATTGATTTACATTTAGTCTCCATAGCTCTGTCTCTGGATGAAGATGGTGTTTTCCATCCAGAATTTACTGGGATTCTCTTGGCTCACTGAAGTGCTGAGAGAAGAGCCAACTCTTTCATAGTTGATCATCACACAAATTTACTGTTACTGTGTACAGTGTTTTCTTAGTTATGCTTATTTTCCTCAATATTAGTTCATGTAAATCTTTCCAGCTCTTTGTAGAATCAGGTGGTTCATCATATACTATAACTTACTCAGCCATTTCCCAACTGATGGGCATCCACTCATTTTCCAATTCTTTACCACCACAAAAAGAGCTGCCATAAATATATTTGTATATATGGGTCACTTTCCCTCCTTTATGATCTCTTTGAGATACACGTCCAGTAGAGACACAGCTGAATCAAAGTGTATGCACACTTTGATGGTCCTTTGGGCATAGTTCTAAATTGCTCTCCAATATGGTTGGATCAGTTCACAACTCCACTAACACTATATTGATGTCCCAGTTTTCCCACATCCCCTCCAACATTTATCATTATCTTTTCCTGTCATTTTAGCTAACTGAAGAGGTATGAGATGATAGCTCAGAGTAGTTTAATTTACACTTCCCTAATCAATAGTTGTGTAGAGTATTTTTCATTTGACTACAGAAGGCCTTAATTTCTTGGTCTGAAAATTGTTTGTTCATCTCCTTTGCCCGTTTATCAATTGGGGGATTATTTTAATTCTCATAAATTTGAATCAGTTCTTTATATATTTTAGAAATGAGGCATTTAGCAGAAAACTGACTGTAAAAAGTTTTTTTCTTTTCACTTTTCTGCTTCCCTTTGAATATTGGCTGCATTGGCTTTGTGCAAAACTTTTTAATTTAATGTACTCAAAGTTATGCATTTTGAATTTCATAATGTTCTCAAGTTATTCTTTGGTCATAAATTCCTTCTTTCTCCAAAGATAAGCAAACAATACCGATAAGTAAATTATCCTTTGCTCTCCTAAATTGCTTCTTGTATTACTCTTTACACCCAAATCATGTACCCATTTTCACCTTATTTTGGTATGAAGTTTGAGATGTAGGTCTGTGCTAAGGTTCTTACATTATTTCCTAGTTCTCCCAGCAGTTTTTGTGAAATAGTGAATTTTTATCCAGTAGCTGGAGTTTGGGGAGTTATCATTCACTAGATTATTATAGTCATTGATTATTGTGTCATGTATATCTAACTTATTCCACTGATCCACTACTCTATTTTTTAGTCAGTACCATATGGTTTTGATGACTGCTGCTTTATAATAGTTTTTTAGGTTTTGTATTGCTAGGCCATTGTCCTTTGTGGTTTTTTTTTCCATTAATTCTCTTTTTATTCTTGCCTTTTTGTTCTTCCAGTTAAATTTTATTATTTTTTTATAATTCTATAAAATAATTTTTTGGCAGTTTGATTGGTGTGGTACTAAATTGTGGTACACAATTTAGGTAAAATTGCGGTATTCATTATATTAGCTTAGCCTACTCATGAGCAATTGATATTTTTCCAGTCCTTTGGATCTGATTTTATTTGTATGAAAAATGCTTTGTAATTGTGTTCATATAATTCTTGAATTTGTCTTGGCAGGTAGACATTCAAATATTTTATTTTGTCTATAGTTATTTTAATAATTTTTCTGTCTCTTGCTGCTGGGATTCATTAGTAACATATAGAAATGCTAATAATTTGTATAGGCTTATTTTACATTTTACAACTTTGCTAAAGCTGTTAATTTGTTTCAAGTAGATTTTTGCATGATTCTCTAGTATTTTATAAGTGTACCATCTTATCATGTGCAAAGAATGATGATTTTATCTCCTTATTTTTTACATTAATTCTTTTTTCTTTTTCTTATAGCTTAAGCCAACCTTTCTAGTACAATATTGAATAATAATGGTGATGATAGGCATCCTTATTTCATCCTTGATCTTATTAGTAATGTGTCTAGTTTTTTCCCCATTAAAAATAATGCTTGCTGATAGTTTTAGATAGATGCTGCTTAGCAATTTAAGAAAAACTCCATTCATTCCAATGCTCTCTAGTGTTTAATAAATTAATAATTAATTCATTAATAGGAATTAATGCTATTTTTTTACATTTTTTATTATGGCTTTTTACATACAAAACATGTGCATGGATAATTTTTCAACACTGATCCTTGCAAAAACTTCTGTTTCAACTTTTTTCCCTCTTTCCCTCCACCCCCTCCTCTAAATGACAGGTAGTCCCATACATGTTAAATATGTTATATGTTAAATACAGTATATGTGTACATATTTATACAGTTATCTTGCTGCACAAGAAAGATCAGATTTAGAAAGAAGGTAAAAATAACCTGAGAAGAAAAAAAAAATGCAAGCAAACAATAACAGAAAGAGTGGAAATGCTATGTTGTGGTCCATACTCATTTCCCACTGTTCCTTCTCTGGGTGTAGCTGATTCTGTTCATTACAGATCAATTGGAACTGATTTGGATCCTCTCATTGTTGAAGAGAGTCAGAATTGATCATCATATAGTATTGTTGTTGAAGTGTATAATGATCTCCTGGTTCTGCTCATTTCACTTAGCATCAGTTCATGTAAGTCTCTCTAAGCCTCTCTGTATTCATCCTGCTGGTAATTTCTTATAGAACAATAATTGAATGCTATATTTTTCCAAAAGCTTTTTAAACATCTCTTAAGGTTATTATGATTTCTGTTAGTTTTATTATTGAGGGGCCAATTATTCTAATGATTTTCCTTATATTTTATTTCATATTATATCATCCCTACTTTCCTGGTATAAATCCCACTTGGTCAAAGTACATTATCTCACTGATAAATTGTTGTAGTATCTTTGCTAACATTTTATGAAAATTTTTGAATCAATAGTCATTAGGGAGATTGGTCTGTATTTTTTTTCTCTCTGTTTTGGCTCTTCCTAATTTAGGTATCAGCACCATATTCATGTCATAAAAGGAATTTGGCAAGTTCCTTTGTCTTTTTTTCTAAATGGTTTACAAAGTATTGTAGTGTTTTCTTTCTGACTTGCCCCACCTTCAATTTGTCCTCCCTTTTCAGACCTTTTCTTACTTCTTTCTCTTAATGTTCTGCCCTCTCCTTTATCCAGCCCCTCCTTTTTCTTTCCTCTTTCTCCCCCTACTTCCTTATAGGGTAAGATAAATTTCTCTGCCTAATTGAGTGAATATGTTATTTCCTCTTTAAGCCAAAATTGATGAGATCAAGCTTTAGACAATGCTCATCCCCTTTCCTTCTTTCCCTCTATTGTAATAGGTTTTTTTGGTGCCTCTTCATGTAATCTAATTTATCCCATCTTATCTTCCCTTTCCTCTTCTCCCAATGCAATACTTTTTCTACCTCTTAATGCTTTTTTCTTTAATATTATCACATCAGAGTCCATTCATATCTATACCCCTTTCCATGTATGTCCCTTCTAACTGACCCAATAATAGATACAGTTCTCAAGAGTTACAGATGTCATTTTCCTATCTAGGGATATAAACAGTTTAGCCTTTAAATAATAAATTTTTTCTTTATTGTTTACCTTTCTATGCTTCTCTTGATCCTATGTTTGAAGATCAAATTTTCTGTTTAGTTCTGGTCTTTTCAGTACAAATGATTGAAAGTTTTTTACTTCATTGAGGATCCATCTCTTCTCCTGAAAGATGATGCTGAATCTTATTGGGTAGTTAATTCTTTCTTGTAATCCTAGGTCCCTTGCCTTCTGGAATATGATATTGCAGGCCCTCTTATCCTTTATTATAGAAGTTACTATATCCTGGATAATCCTGACTGTTGCTCCTCAATACTTGAATTATTTTTGTCTGGTACCTTGCAGTATTTTTTCCATTAAGTTGTACTTCTAGAATTTTGTAACACTGTTTCTTGGGGTTTTCCTTGTGGGGTCTCTTTTTGGAAATGATTGATGGATTCTTTCAGTGACTATTTTGCCCTCTGGTTCCAGTATATCGGGAGTTTTCCTTTATGATCTCTTGAAGAATGCTTTCCAGGCTCTTGTTTTGGTTGTGACCTTCAGGAAGACCAGTCATTTTAAAATTCTCTCTTTTGGATCTATTTTCCACGTCAGCTCATTTTTCCAATGAGGTATTTTACATTTTCTTTCATTTTTTCATTCTTTTAGTTTGACTGATTCTTGATGTCTCATTAGCTTCCATTTGCCAAGTTCTAGTTTTTAATGTATAACTTTCGTTAGTTAGCTTTTGTATCTTTTTTCCATTTGATTTATTCTACTTTTCAAACTTATTATTATTTTTTAATTTGGTCAATTTTGTTATTAAAAGAATTGATTTCTTCAATGGACTTTTTTCCCATTTGGCCAGTTGTAATTTTTAAGGAATTATTTTCTTCAGTCAATTTTTGTTTTTTCTTTTCCAGGCTGTTGCCTCTTTCTTGCATACCTTTTGTTTCTTTTCCCAATTTTTCTTCTGTCTTTTTTATTTGTCTTTTAAAATCCTTTATGAGAACTTCTGAGAAGCCTCTTGGATTTGAATTCATATCACCCTTTGAGATTTTCCCCTGTGGACATTTTATCCTTTTCTGAGTTGGTGTTTTTCTCAATTGTGAGTAGGATTAAGGTTTTTTTAGTTCCTCCCTCCCTCCTTCCTTCCTTCCTTCCTTCCTTCCTTCCTTCCTTCCTTCCTTCCTTCCTTCCTTCCTTCCTTCCTTCCTTCCTTCCTTCCTTCCTTCCTTTTTTCTTCCCTCCCTTCTTCCTTCCCTCTCTCCTTTTTAAGTAGTTCTTTACAGACCTCTGGAAGCTTACTTATGAAGTTAAAAGCTTCTGTTTCCATTTGAAGAGGAATAAAAACATGTCAGTACACCAAGGAGCTGTGATTTCAACCACTGGCCATTGTGCTACCTGCTGCCTGAGAACCTAAGCATCCTTTTCAGTATTAGTTCCAGTGGAAAGTGTTCTGAATTCCAAACAACCAACTTAAGAACAAACTTTTGTTTGGGACAATTGCACCTACCCAAACTGACTGCTCAGGAGTCACTTCAAATGATGTACAGAAAGAATTTATTAGAATCTCGAGAAGCGGGACCGTCCTGGCCTGTGGGCCTGAAAGGACAGCAAGGATAGCCACAGGAGGAGAGTCATTCACTTGAAGATGCTTACAACTTTTATACATTTCAGACAAAGAACCCCCCAAATCCCTCCCTCTATAGCTTGTGATTGGTTACATAAACCTTTAGCCCCCTATTTGGTCAGTGGAATGCAGTGAAAAAGGTGATATACAGCTTCAGTCACTTAATTCCTTCTTTGGACAATGGATGCAGTCCAGGTCTCATCTAAAATCATGTGACTGGGGCCTATAGGCCTGATCTACTTTGTTCACAATCTCTGATCAATATGTGCTTAATCTGTAAGTTCTTCACCTTTCCACACAATACTATTTTCATTCACTTTCTTTATTTTTTTTTTCCTTTTGCAAACTAATATTTCAGCAAACTGATCCTTTTTTCATAATATGATTAAAACAGAAATAGGTTTTACATGGTTGCACATATATAACCTATGTCAAATTGCTTTCTGTCTTAGGGAGGAGGGAAGGAAAGGAGAGAAGAAGAAAATTTGGAACTCAAATTTTGATAAAAGTGTTGAAAACGATAAAACTTAAAAAAGAAATTCTGAATGGGGAAATTTTTGTTTTAAAAATGAATGTTAAAAATTGTCTTTACATGTATTGAAAAAAATAAAATTCTATGAAAAAAAAAAGTTCTGCCATGTCACCTCACCCTTTCTCCATTCAATGAGCTTGAATGGTTCCCTATTAACTCCTGCATTAAATATAAAATCCTCTGTTTAGCCCTTGAAGTTCTTTGTGACTTAACCCTTTCCTACCTTTCCACCAGTCTTATATTTCCCTTCCTGTTTCTTTAACACACACACACACACACACACACACACACACACACTCCCTTTCTATGCCTGTATACTAACTTTCCTTCATATCTGGAATGCTCTTGCTCCTCATTTCCACCTCCTAGTTTTTCTGGTTTCTTTCAAGAGAGCGCTTTCCTGCCTTCTGCAAAGAGTGCTCCTCTGAGATCACCTTTCACCTGCCTACTCCATATCCATATGTTGTCTCCCTCATTAGAATGTAAGCTTCTTCAGGGCAGGGACTATGTTAGCTTTTCTATGCACCCAGAATTTAGCACAGCGTCAGACCCATTCTAAGTACTTAATAAATACCTGCTGACTGACTTAGCAGTAGGTTTTCACTCACAAAAGATATTTGAGTAAAGAATAGATGATTTTTTCTTAGCAGCATCATACAGAGTCTGGATTCATCTAACTGTTCCCCAATGTTCCTTTCAATTCTGAGTTTTTGTGAGTCTGTGAATTCTTTTATATGGTAAGAAACCCTATACTCTTATAATGAGATGCAAGGGCACTTCAAAAAGCATATGCTATGCTTCCAATACATAAATGTTGACCATAATGAACTCACCAACAGTTAAGTTCTATTTAATAAATCTATATTTGTATGTGTACATACACATGCACACACGCGTACACACAATGTGCTCCAAAACGATTATGGTATGTAAAACACATATTATAGTTATATTTCTCAGTTAAGTGTTGAAATACGTGATAAAAAATTCTTTTGATGCTACATTACTAAATATTGTCAATAACAGCATATAAATTAAAAATAGGTTTTTATTTTATAAATTTACCTTTGTTAAATCGATTTCCTTTATAACACATTGCTGGTTGTCTGCCTTTCCTTTTGCCAAGAATGCTTTCCCAAAGGCTCCTTCCCCAATCATTTTAATTACATCATATTTATCCATGGTTTCTGGTGTAGAAACATGTCTGGAATTAAAAGATCTTAAAAATAATTCATATATGTCTTATAGTGATTAAGAAATTAGAAAATTAATATGATTTTTAGCAATAATCATCATGAGAACCATTACCAAGCAAATTAAGGACATCTATTTTATGAGAAACTTAGTGAAGACTAAGATTTTCCCTCTCTGATGAGTGGCTTGGCTATACTGTACTTAAAAACTGTTTTTTTTTTTTTTTTTTGCCAAAATGTTTTTCCTCCCAAAGTTGAATTTTAGTCTGATAACTTTTAAGTTGCTTTATGGAAATAAAAATTTATTTTCATAAAGAAAGTTAGCTATATAAGCTTAGGAGATATATGCACATACATATTATACATGCATACATATGCATATATAAAACCACACTTATACACACATATGTATCCCCAGGGCTTACAAAAGCATCTGGCAAATCATACATGTTTAATAAAGTTTTCCTAATTGATGGAGATACATATACGTCTGCACACACAGATATGTAGATGTAGTAGTACAGGGAATGCCAAGTCATTTATCAAAAAGGGGGAGTCAGCTGGTGTAATGCAGGAGAAACTGAGACAGGAGAGAGATTAGAGAGTTTTTAATAGTTTTTTTGGGAATATAATTACTAAGGTCTTGCTCAAATTATCCAGTACTGAATGGGTGTACCAGGAGTTTAAATATTTTTTTAGAGAAAAAGGGTGGAAAAAGGAGGAGATAGGGCCATAAAACCCAAAAGCCCGAGAAGGATATCGAATACCCAGAGATAAAGATATCAGTGAGGTATCTTGGAATATTTTAGAGGGATATTGTAAATTTTGAGGACAGGAGTTCTGTTTCTTGTTTATCTTGTAGAATATATAACCTTAAGTAAACGGTTTTAATCTTAATGGACTAGAGTGGGTTTTTACAACTAAGGAGATGGTTAGGGAGACTGAGATAAGGGAAACTCCTGCAGGGAAACCCAGTCAGGACAGTTAGAGAGAACCATGGCACAACACTGGGAGAGCCCTTCTTCACTACCGTTTAGTTGTTTTCAGTCCCCTTTGGGGCTTTTCTTGTGGATAACACTAACGTGGTTTCTCATTACCTTCTCCAGTGGATTAAAGCAAATTAAGCCAAGGTGAGTGCCCGAGACATCTCTGAACTCAGACCTTGCTGACTCCAGGCCCATCCTCTAACCTCTGAGTCATCTATCTGCCCTTATCTTACTGAGTCCCTAAAAAACTCCCTCAGCCTGGTGATTCTCAAATAAAGTGAATCTGTTCTACACACACCTACTGCCCCCAGCACAGTGTTGGCAGCCGCTCAGGGCTCCTTTCCCGAGTTTAAATCTAACTTCAGATACTTGGGGTGTGAGTCTGGGCGAGTCACTTAACCTTTTAGACTCGGTTTCCTGCTCTGCGGGATGTGCAGAAGGAAATGGCAAAGCAGGGTCTTTGCCAAGAAAATCCCAAATGGGGTGAGAAGGTGCTGAATATGCTGAGACCAAACAACACGTGTTTGTGCATATGTGTGTGTGTGTGTGTGTGTGTGTATAGAAAGACAAAAGAAACAGAAACACAGAGAGACAGAGACAAAAACACGGGACACATAGAGACAGAGATACAGAGTGAAACAGAGACAGAGACAGAGATACAGATACAGGACACATAGAGACAGAGATACAGAGTGAGACAGAGACACAGATAAGAGACAGAGACAGACGCATAGTCAGAGACAGAGACAGAGACAGAGATACAGATACAGGACACATAGAGACAGAGATACAGAGTGAGACAGAGACACAGATAAGAGACAGAGACAGACGCATAGTCAGAGACAGAGACAGAGACAGAGATACAGATACAGGACACATAGAGACAGAGATACAGAGAGAGACAGAGACACAGATAAGAGACAGAGACAGACGCATAGTCAGAGACAGAGACACATAAAGACAGAGACAGAGAGACAGCCACACCGAGAGACACACAGACAGAGAACCGGGGTTGATATTTTCACTTTTTATTGCTCTCCTGCATTCTGCTAAACAACCCCCTCTGTGCCCGGCCCGCCTCCGTAGGTATGGGTTACCCGCTTTTCTGGGGGTGAGCCCGCGGATTAAACACAGGCCAGGGGTCAGTCCCGGCCCCCAGCCCCGGCACAGCCCCCCCCCTCCGTGCTTTCGGGGAACCGGGGCTTGGGATGCCTCATTTCTCGGGGACTGCCCCTTTCCCTCCCGGAATCTGCTGGGAAGCCAGTCTGAGCTTCCTTATCACTAAGGGGGGAGGGGACTCTCTCTCTCTCTTGGCCAAGAACGCGAAGACGGCTCCGGCCCAGGGCGACCCCAGCAGCGGCCCCGCCAGCACTGCAGAGGACGCGAGTTCCCGTTTGCCCGGGACCGAGCGCGGCTGCCTCCCAGCCTCCCTTCGGAGGCGCGACCCTCGCCTGTTTTCTTCCCACCCCCACCCGCGCTCCACCTTTCAACCCAGACGAGAGCGCGCGCGTCTCCCCCTGGTCCCCACCACGCAAACGTCGGGCTCGCCCCCAGTTCACCTGCTCTGCTTCTCTTGGAGGCGGCTGCGGCAGCGCCCCGGAACCCCGCGCCTGGCCGCCTGGCTTGCCCCACAGCGCCCCCGTGTGGCCGTGGGAAGGAATCCGATGAGGTGATGTGCTCCGATCAAGGGCGGAAGAGGGCTTAGACCCAAGGCCATGGCGTCATCCTGGCGGAGAGAGCGTACGCTGGCGCAGCTGCTCAGGGAGCTGTCGGCCCCCGGGGCCGGGGCTCACCCTGCCGGGGAGAGCGCCCCCTGGTGCACCCGCTCAGGCCCCCAGGGCCCGGGCTCACCCTGGCCGGGAGAGCGCCCCCTGGTGCACCCGCTCAGGCCCCCAGGGCCCGGGCTCACCCTGCCGGGAGAGCGCCCCCTGGTGCACCCGCTCAGGCCCCGGGCCCGGGCCACCCTGGCCGGGAGAGCGCCCCCTGGTGCCCCGCTCAGGCCCCCAGGGCCCGGGCTCACCCTGGCCGGGAGAGCGCCCCCTGGTGCACCCGCTCAGGGAGCTGTTGGGCCCTGGCTCTATTGCCGCTGGGCACACTTCGCAGAGCACCCACCCGGCCTGGGGATGGTGAATCAGGCAAAACTTGCATCTGTCCTCCAGTTCCACCCGGCACCTTCCCACCCCTTCGGGATCGCTCTTGGGAAAAGTTAGACTCGGGGCCAGATTTTCCTTAGTTTCCTCATCTGCAAAATGACGTTGGACTAGATGTGGGCTCCAGGGTCTCTGCCAGGTCCCGATGTAATCTTAGCCCGCCCCCCTCCCCCCCAGTTCTTGTAAAATAGTCACACCCGCGCTGACCCTCAGACTCACACTTCGGCAGGTACGCGCCGACCCTCAGGTTCACACTTCGGCAGGTACGCGCCGACCCTCAGGTTCACACTTCGGCAGGTACGCGCCGACCCTCAGGTCTCCACACTCGGCGGAGGCGCCGACCCGGTTCACCCGCGGTCCTGCCCACGCACTTCAGGCACCGGTCACGCGCCGACCCTCGGGTTCACACTTCGGCAGGTACGCGCCGACCCTCGGGTTCACACTTCGGCAGGTACGCGCCGACCCTCGGGTTCACACTTCGGCAGGTACGCGCCGACCCTCGGGTTCACACTTCGGCAGGTACGCGCTCACCCTCAGGTTCACACTTCGGCAGGTACGCCCACTTGCTGAGATTTAATCCCCCAAAGAACGAAGGCTGCGCGGGATCCTAAATCACAGAGTGAAGATGTGTTCGGTAAATGGGCTTTTAGCCACCTTCAAATCAGTGTGTGACACACGCAAAACTTCTCTGAGGCCGCCATTCACCGTTAGAGAGGCGGGGAGCCTAGTTAAGGGAGAGCCGGTGCAATGCGAGCACCCGGGAGGCCTGGGGCGCCCACAGAGGCTCTGTGACTGACCCTTGCTCCGCTGACCTTGCGGCCCCGGCTTTCTGGACTGGCTGCGGTTGCGGAGCGTGGAGTGGCCTCAGCCTCAGCTTCTCCCTCCTGGATCTCAGGTCTTAGTGTGGTTCCCATGATGATTCAATGTGCTGTAAGGGGGGTAGCTTTGGACCCTCTCGATCCAAAACCAAACTGTCCCCATGAGCACGGGAATCAGTCCTTTTCCTACTCAATATTTGCTCCTTAGTTTTAGATGAAGCGATGAGAGGCTGTGACCTTGTGAGTTTGGGAAGGTTACGAACATTAGAGACCCAGGAATTAAACCTATGACGGATTTTACAGCCAGCCCAGGATTAAAGTCCGAGGAGCTACATTTAGGACCCAGTAACAATGTCACACACAAGGACACCACCTGACAGAATCTGTTCTTTCTCTCACCACATAACCGGCCCTCTCTCCCTTCTCAGTCACTTGTTTCATTTATAGTAAAAATGCCAGTAAGAATGTGATTGTTACCTTAGTAACATCTTTGTCACACAGTTAAATCAAGCATCTGGGGGAAAGATATGAATTAGGCAAACATGTTTAAAAAGCATGTTAAAAAAAATGATTCTTAGCACCTTTTTACCCAAAGTAACTTGGGATTGTGGGCTATTTTTAATTTTTTTTTCATAGGCTGCTGTGGTATCTATCACTTTCCTTCTCAGCTGGGGAGCATGGAATGGGTAATATATGGTAGCTAAAGCACATTTTAAAATTTAACATCTTTAGCTATGTCTAATAAACAAGGCAAGGAGAACCTGCCAACTCCCCTCTGGGATATATTTCATGGTAATTGTCCAAATTTATATTGAACATAATTTCTGAATATCTCCATAATCAATCTGTTTTTCCATCTCTCTTTCTCTCTCTCTCTCTCTCTCTCTCTCTCTCTCTCTCTCTCTCTCTCTCTCTCGTTGTAGGCTTCTTTTTTAAGGCAGTAGTGGGAAATGGGAAACACTTCAAATGAACAATTCTATAAAATATATGAAGCGATTATTATATACTAAGTGCTGTGCTAGACAGTTTATTAAGACAAATAGGACTCCTTCTTTGCCCTTCAATTTATAATCTGGCAGGGGAAAGAAGAAAAGATGCACAATAACTAACACAAATTAGAATATAAATCCATAGGAGAGTTATAAACAAATAAGAGATAGTAAAGATATGTTTACCTAGAGGAATTAAAGAAAATGTGAGCCAGGATTTATAAACAAAAGTACAACAAGGTTAGGTCTTGGGGCAGAAGAGAGAGGAAGAAGTTGGGAAGTAATGATTTTGACTTTGTTTTGGAGGTAGGAAAATGCAGGATGAGGTCAGTAGATAGCAAGTGATTAATCCAATTTGGGCAAAGTGCCTGATAAAACTAGAAAGCATAGTTTTGAGCCAGATAGTGGGAACCATTGAAAAGATGCTTATTTAGTAGATAATAGGGAACCATTGAAGGTTTTTGAATAGTGTGATGAGCATTGGAAATACTAATTTGAAAGAACTTTGTAGGATGGAATAGGAGATGAGGCATGGAGAGTGATTGCAATAGAGACAAGTACATGGTATAGTCTATGTTGAATCACCAAGCTATGATGGACTATATCCTGAAGTCCTGAAAGAACAGAAAGATAGATATCAATGATTGCTGAGTCATGGACTGATCTTTGAAAGATTACAGAGAAAGGGAAAGGTATCACAGAAATGGAAAAGGAAAAAATGCCCCTGAATTCACCAAGATTATGGCATCTGCAAATTACAGGTCAGTGAGCTTTATTTCCAAATGCTGGCAAATTCTAAGGAGTCATGATTACTGACAATCTTGAAAATGAAATAGTGCTCACAGAGCCACTATGGCTTCATCAAAGGCAAGTCATAAGAAACTCACTTTTTATTTTCTTTTCTCACATAATTAACTATTATAATAGTGGAATAATATAGTTTCCCCCAGATTTTACATATTTTTACAAAGCATTTGACAATGACTTATTCCTTCCCCAGTATTGTCGATTCTAACTCTTCCCCTTCCCTATCCTTGCTTAATTTGATGTATTTCTATACTAAACTGTGTGTATTTAATTCTTTGCTCAGTTCAGATGAGTGAAGTTCATCTGATGCCATTTTCCATTCTTTTCCTTTATTTTCGCATGTATGCTAATTATAAGAGCAAAGTCTTCCTTTCTACTCTTGTAAATTCCTTTTACTTGCCCTTTTCCCCCCCCTCTAAAAACTCTCAGAATAGAACCAATACATCCTAAGCCATGTTTTTCTACTCATTCAATACTTTTTGAACACATTAAGGTTTTGAAAAGACATTTATTTCTTCTCCTAATGATGGAATGTTTGCTCTTTTCAATTGTTCAGATATTTCTATCTCAAAGTTCTTACTCAGCTCTGGTTTTTCTATTAGAAATGTCAAAATATCTTCTATTCCATTAAAGATCCATTTTCTTCCTGTAGGAAGAAATATTCAGTTTTGCAAGGTAATTTATTCTTGGTGATGGTACTTCTCTTTTTGCTTTTTGGAGTACTGTAATCAAAGATCTCTTCTGGTTTTCAATAGGAGTTGTCTTGTCTTGTGTGATCTTAAATATAGTATGTGAGGAGTATTTGAACTACTTCCTTCTGAACATGTTATCTCTCTCAGAGTCAGTTAGGTGTCACAGTGGCAATAGATAGAATACTGGAATTGGAGTCCATTAAGACCTGAATTAAAATTCCTCAGATTCAGGTTAGTTGTTTCATTCTAGAAAGCACTTACCTTTATGCCCCATTTCCTCAACTGTAAACTGAAGATAATAAATAGAACCTACATCATAGAGTTGTAAGAATTGAATGAGATAATATTTGTATAGTTCTTAGCACAGTGTCTGGCACATAGGTACTTAACAAATGCATATTCCCGACCTCCCTTTCCTCAGAAAAATTCTCCACTCTTGCTGCCTTCTGACAGAATCTTTCAGGTTATACATACTCTGTCTCTCCTCAAGCTAATATTCATTCTGCTAGAGGGGTCCCTTTTCTTACTGACTTGGGCTTCTGATTCAATTTTATGGAATTCTGGTATGATTCACTATGATAGTTTTCCATCAGGTTTCTTTGTCATAAATTTGGTGTAAATCCAAGGGTTTTAGACTAGGTATGAAGGAGTTGAGTGGTCTATCTCCTATTCAGACAGCCAACTCAGTAGAAAGCTAGATGACCTTAAGAGTTTTGGTTTTTTAATTAGCCTTATTGAAATAACACTTTGGAAATAAATGTGCACAAAAATAAACAACTTCACAATTAGTCTAATGCAAGAAACAGAAACTTTTATTATGAAAAAATTATGAAAAGGTAACCAGATGTTTTCAGAAAAATCAGGAAAATTATGATTTTTCCAAAGAAGTATGACTCCTGACATTAGACATTTTAAGATTACAAAACAGAAAAACAGGTCCTGGTCCCAAATGGAATGAGGACATTATGTTGAAATTTTGCATACTTTTAAATACTTTTTATTATTAAAAAATGAAGGCTATAAACTACCTAGTCGATGTCATAGCCAATTATATATTTCTAATTCTTAATTATCTCCTATCTACATCAGATTCACCATGAAATCTCTCCTAATTCCTTGATCCTCAGCTTAAATAGTGTTTCTGTCTCATCAATTCTCTGTGCCATCTCAGACTTGCTTTTGATCCTACTTATAAGCCAAAGTTTAGTATCGTCTTCTTTGTTCTCTGATAACTCATAACATCCTTTTTCTGTCCTATTCTCTTATGATTCACAGTTGATCTCTGATCTGATTGAGAAATTCTACTCATTCTCATCCTATTTCTGTTCGATCCCATATATTAATAAAGCAATTAATTTTATATCAGCCTTTGCACACAAAAACGTAGCACAGTACTTTGTACCTCAGAATGAACCATTAGATCATTTGAGAAAAACATATACAGTGGAAAGAACACTGGAATACTTTGTATGTACCTATTTGTTCATATGTTGTCTTCCCCATAAGTATGGGAACACCCTGAGAACAGGGATGGTTTCTGCCTAGCACTTAGCACAATGCCTGGCATGTAATGAGCACTTCATAAATACCTGCTGACTGACTGACATGATGACATTATAGTTCTTAATCTGCCACTGTGCAGTCTTGCCCAAGTCACAAACACTCTGAGCTAGTTTCTTGACCTATAAAATAAATAGTCTAGACTAGGTCTCCTTAGTCATTCCCATAGAAAATTCTATGATTTTGTTGACCTTAACATTTTTAGGAAGTTGTTTTTTAAATTACATCATATTAAGCAAAACTGTAATAATTATTACAGTGTTTATCACATACGGGTTCTGATGGCTTTTTTATTCTTGTCACATTCCTTGCTCAGTCTTTATCAATTTTTCAGTCTTTATTTCCTGTAAACACTAGGAAAAAAATAGACTACCCAAGCAATTTAAAGCAAATATCTACCATGTACCTACCATGTGGCAGGAATTATAGATAATAAATATAGAGCCCCTGCCTTCATATAACTTACATTCTACCAAAGAATACTGCAGTCAAAGAACTGTCCAATTGCAAAATATTTTGTCTCTAAAGAACTGACATTAAAACAGAGCTTGAATTTCTTCTCAAGGATCTGCTCTTCCTTATTCTACCAGTATTATTCTTATTGCTCATGCCTGACCTCTGGTGTAATCTAGAAACTCAATCCACTCTCAGCTTCTTATTTCTCATTCCACTTTCATTTTCCTATTTCTGTTCCATCTCCACTGGCTCCTCTGTCAATCAGTGGGAAAAGATCCTACTACGTAAGAACAACTGCCCCACTAAAAATATTTCCACAAATTAAAAAATGGTAAGAGTATAATTACATAATATGTCAAAACCTTGTGAATAAACAGCCACAACCATCAAGATACAGGGCTCTTCCCTATAAAGTATTTTAGGATTAAAAGTACATTAAATATTAGAAATCTCAGATCTTTTCCTGGAATGGCACCACTTCTTTCTGACCTATAAAGAAAACAATTTACACAATGCTATTCCAATTAGAGGATTAATATAGAACTAACATCTACTTCAAAAAACCCACTGGGGTTCTAGATGTATTTCCTGGTGATTTTCATCAAACCCTTCATCTTTAATATTCACAGCTTTTATCTATTTTGTTGCCAAAGTAAACTTACACAGTGTTGATTACTTATTTTAAAAATTCTTCTGAATGTGCTTAAGAAACATTTCTTTTGGAATTATTCATGAGCCACACACTTTAATTCAGCTCTCCTCTTCAGTTCAGACACCCAATCTGGATCATCATCATCTTCTTCAAAATCCCTACATGTGAGAAATGAAAATATAAAGTCTTTATTATAGGCACTCAAATATTTGTCGATTTAATACAAGATATCACAATCATTAAAAAAAAAAAAAGCTTTCTTCTCTCTTTCCTCCTTTATTTTCCCCCTGTCCTGATCATTAAATGGATTTTGAGGAGAAGAGGATGATAGGAAACTATATCAAAATTCATTTTTTACTATTTCTAGTATAGTTTTTAAATTCCTAAATATTAAGCATGAAAAAAATACAAGGGGTAGAAGATTTAAAAAATTAGATACACAAATCCCAATCAACAATGGAATGAAATTTTGTATTTCAGAATTTTTTAATTTCTACAGGACAAAATGCCTGTATTCAACCAGGGTGAAAAATAATATAAAATTCCCATGTTCAACATGAAATTATTAGGTAGTAATTTTGTTAAAGCAAACACATGCTAACAAAAATTTTTTAGATTTATTTAAACATACGTGTCTTCTTCATCTAATCTAGGTTCAAGTCTCTCAGGATCCAAGATGATATCATTATCTCCATCTATACAATCTGATCTTTCTTCTTCATCAGAAAGAGGTCCTTTCAGGAAATTATCTGAGCCTTCAAAAGATTAAAAGAATATCAACTTAAAAAAAATTCTTAATCTTGCATTCACACACATGTGAATGTATATTTAGATGTACACACATATTTAGATATATACACAGAGACACACATATACATCATATAGGTACAAAATATAAATACATCATTTAGATACAACTAGATGATAAGATTCATGAGAACAGAAATCATGTCCTTAACTTCTGTCTCTCGCATAAGAGTGCTGAGCACATAGTAGGTACTTAACTAAACACTTGAATTGATTGAGGAATGTTATTTTCCCCCAACAAATGACTCAGTTGTGTTTCCATGACAATTTTCAAATAATCAATTTTTTCCTTTCAGTGTTCTGCTTACACAAGTATTAAAGTGAAAAAAAAGGTTATAAGAATATATCATAACTGCCTGTGTATCTATCACATGTAACTCACAATGATCATTTCTGCTTAAGAATTGCAAAACATTTTAACGTGGGGATCTTTGTTTAAAAGATGAGAATGATGAAAGAACATGGTTCAATGTCTTCCTTAAATTATATAATATGGGTATATGACCAGGAATAAAATCTTGGGCTCCTTGAGTGCTAGTTCAAGTTTTCTAACTACTGGATAACAAAAAATCCAGCCTGATAAAAGGCAAATCCTATTACAAATAACAAAGAGTTGCTATGTCATTACCCACTCTAGCATGGAACTTGATATAATAACAACGTAGCTTGGACTCTGTCCAAAGAGTTTTAATTACTGGAAGTTAATAGGGGAAAAAATTCTTCCTTGTAATATCATCTCACCTATACCGAATCAACAATTTACAGAATTTTAAACTGAACCTTCAAAAATCATTTAGTTCAATCCTACCCTCACACCCCTGCCTCACTTTACTTATTCAGCAAATAAAATTACTTGTTCATAAGGCTAAAATTCTGACTCCTTATCAAGGCTTTAAATTTCTTTTTCTGATGTTCTATTCCCTTATCTTGATCCACTGGTGAACCGAAAAAAACATCATTATAGCACAAAAAAACTCCCAAAAGAAAGTCCATTTAATTTTATAAATCTCCCTGATTTTCTATTTTTAGCTTACTATTTCAAACAGTATTCAATAAAATTCCAGTAAAATAAAATAAATTGGATTATCCCTTGGAGTTCATAATAGTTTGTTCTGAATTGTAAAATAGTAATATTAAGGCAATTAAGGTTTTATTTGTTAAAATAAGAGGGATTAACATATATAGCCTCTTAAAATAACATCAATTTTATGATCCATTTAACCAATGTAAATTTGTAACAAATTTTCTTGAAAACCTGATAATTTCTTACTACATTTTAACTGGAATAGGAAAATTGTCCCTAAAAACTTTAAAATATTAAACAACTCTAAATTCTAACATTTAATTTCTAAGCATTTATGTGAATGTATGAAGAATAGTCATTAGTTACCTGATTTATATATTGTATATGTCTGAAATGCCAAGCTAAGATCGGCATTCTTAAGGATATTCAACAAAGTTTCTGGAGATTCTTTGAGCCATTGCTTCCTGGTATTATTTTCACTGTACTTTATTACAGAACCACCTAGTTAGGGCACAATCAAAGAATTAGTACACATTGAAACAACTGCCTGACATGGAACATAAAATGTATCTTTCAAATCATATATCAAAACCAAAAAAGGCATTTAAAAACTTGTTCAATTTCCATAAGCCTTAAGTTGAATGGCCATTAAATATTATCCACACACTGCCAGCAGGTTACCAAAGAATTCTTAGAAAACTCTACATAAAAACGGTTAATTTTGATTACATTAAATTGAAAAGGTTTTGCACAAATAGAAACAATGAAATAAAGATTAGAAGGAAATAGAAATGAGGGGAAATTTTACAGCAAGTTTCTCTGATAAAGGCTTCATTTCTCAAATATATGGGGAACTGAGTCAAAGTTATAAAAATACAAGTCATTCCCTAATTGATATATGGTCGAAATGTGGACAGGCAATTTTCAGAAGAAATCAAAGTTATTAATCGCTATACAAGAATTCTCTAAATCACTATTGATTAGAGAAATTCAAATTAAAATAACTCTAATATATCACTTTTACTCTACTCACATCAGATTGACAGAAAAGGAAAATGAAAAATGTTGGAAAGGATGAGGGAAAATAAGTACACTAATGCACTGCTGAGGAACTTGTGAACTGACCCAATCATTCTGGAGAACAATTTGGCACCATACCCAAAAGGCTATAAAATTTTACATACATGACTCAGAAATAACACTACTAGATCTGTACCCCAAAGAGATTTTTTTCTTAAAAAGGAAAAGGAGCTCTATGAATAAAAATATCTATAGTAGCTGTTTTTATGGTGGTAAGAACTTAGAAATTGAGGGAATGCTCATCAGTTGGGAAATGGCTGAATATACTGTGGTATATGATTGTGATGGAATCCTATTGTGTGGTAGGAAATGTCAAGCAGGATGTTTTCAGAGAAACCCGGAGAGACTCACATGAACAGATGCAAAGTGAAGTGAGCAGAACCAGAAGAGCAGAGTACACAGTAACAGCAATATTGTCAACTGTGGATGACTTGGCTATTCTCCACAATACAAGGACCTAGGACAATTCTGAAGGGCTTATGATGAAAAGAACTGATGGAATCTGAATGCAGATCAAAATATACATTTTTTATTTTCTTGGAGTTTGGTTTGGTTTGTTTTCTCTTTTCCAACATGACTAATAGGCAAATAAGTTTTGCATGACTAAATATGTAAATCTCTATCAAACTGCTTGCTGTCTCTGGGAAGATGGAGAGAGAAGGCAGAAAATTTGGAACTCCAAAAGTTTTAAAAAATGAATGTCAAATAACTGTTACATATACTTGGAAAAATATTTTAAAAAATAAAATATCTTAAAAAATAAGAGTTGTACATAATGAAATTAAATACATTCAATAGTATCTTTACACACCTCTATCCTCTTCTGATGCTAAACTGGAGGAGAGTATTGATGCATTTTCCAAGGCATTTACAGCTGTATTAGATATTTTCTTCTCCCACTGTCTCCTCTGAGGGCTTGGTGAGTTATTTTTCTTCAGATGGACTGATTTGTTTTCTTATTTATAGAATAAAAGGAGGAATGTTAATATGCTATTTATACAGTTAGCTAACATAGCACAATAAAAATGCTGTGATATCTTCTTAACTCTCAAATAAGGAGTGGAGCAATAAAAAACAAATTTTTGACCTTTCAAGGCTTACAAAAATAAAAACTAACGTATTTACTAAAGTATTTGATATATTTTACAGTATGTATATATATGTATCAGTATAGTTTGATTAATGTTACATAACCTCAGAATTTAAGTTCAAAGAAAACTTATCAAATAATTGTTCTGCATTGCTCTTGATCTAATACGGACAGTCAATAAATAGTAAATCATAAAGAAAACAAATTCTATCAAAAAATATTAGCACTATTTGGAAGTTGTGTGAAAGTATTATTATTTTATAGTTGAAACAAATATAGAAAAAATTAGACTGCTTACTCCAACACATGGATCACAAAAGAAAATCAAAAGACCTCTTATTCAGACTCATTAATTCACAAATACTAACCTTCTAAAACATAAATTAAAATACACATATATGTACATTGTATAATTTGTACATTATACAAATGTAAAATTGTGTGTTTTGTAAATTTCTGTATAAAATATATTTGTTTATGAATATATAATCATATATATACATATATATATATATATACAAATATATGTAGATATATAAAAAACACTGAGGCTATTGGAAAGACATGAAAAAAATCTGTCCAATTGTCCTAGCAAGATATACCTGAGCATTTCCTCCCCCAAGATAGAGATTTACCCCTTCCCTCCCCCAAGAAGAATAACTACAGTAACAACAGAATTATAGCATTAGAACTTCAATAGTTTACCTTTTTCCTCATTGCTTATTCGCTTCAATGCATTTTCAGCCAAATTTTTATTAATGTTCTCTAAGTCAGCATGGCTACACTTTTTACCTTGTTCTTCCCCTTCCTTTCAAAAAAAAAAAAAAAAAAGAAAAGAAAAACACAATTGTCACATAAAAATATGAAAAAACCACAGTATCATGGATTAGGGGGAACCTTGTAAGTTCACTTGTCCAGCCTTACCTAAAGTATGGATCCATATGCTTAAAGATGTACATGGATGAGAAATTCATTATCTTATACTCTTAACTTTTAATATATTCAACAATGAAAAAGTTTTTCTTTATATCAAATCAGAATCTACTCCCATGTAATTTCTAACCACTAGTCCTAGGATCAGGGACAAGCCAGAGGTCTAACCTTTCTTCTATAGTTTAACCTTAAAAACATTTAACAACCACCATGATCAACCCCAAATCTTTTCTTTCCTAAGTAAATCAGCCCAAGTTCTCTCATCCAATCTTCATATAACATTGTCTCTTGAGTCCCTTTACCATTCTGGTCATGTTCCAGATCATCAATGTTGGTCCTAGAATCCAAAATGAACACAGTATTCCAGAGAGAATTCATATTGTGACCTTTCTGACCAACCAATCTGGGAAGAGCAGGTCCAGCTTTCCTGGACTTTCTCTACAATGTTCCAGAATGCTCTCACAGATTTTAATTACAATGACAGCCTCTCTCTCTCTGACAGGATGGTTCTTCTCAGAATCTTTATTTTTAAAGAGGTCCAGCCTTCATTTCCCCCCCAGCCTGCACTCCCACTTTTTACTTTTCTACCATACCTTCCATCCCAGGTATTTTAATCTCTTCATCTTCCTTTTAGATTCCTTTTATGAGCTATCTTCCCCCAGCAGAATGTAAGCTCATTGAGGGTAGGGACTGTCTTTCTGTTTTATGTGTATTTCCAGCATTTAGCATAGTTCCTACCATATGGTAAGTAGTAACTGAACAATTAACAACTCAATAAAAATTTGCTAAATGCAGACTTTTTCCCAGGCATTACAGTAGGCTCGGGAATAACAAAGATGAAGATGAAATGGTCCTTGCCTTCATTCCATTAGGAGAGATATCATGTACACATAATCATAGACAATATAAATACAGTACGATTGGGAGGGGGCAACAGCAGGTGGGCAATGCTAGAAAGCCTTCATGTAGAAGGGGCCCAAATTGAATTTCAAAGGAAACAGATTCTAAAAGACCATAGGTGTTTATTGAACAAGTCAGATGTAAGAAGGGCAGGGCAAAAGCCAATAGAACCCTCCATGTTCTTGTTACAAATGGCACTTATGCTGGAAGGAAGTTTGTACTGAGCAAAGGACTTGAATGTCCAAAAGATCTGGGTCCATATTCTGATCCAGAATCTTATTAGCTGGGCGAGTGACCTAATTAATTCCCTATTTAGGGTACAATCTCTTAATTCATAAGATGAAGAGGTTGGACTAAATGATCTCTTTCAGCAAAAACAATGTATGATCCTATGCTTATGCACTCTCTATCTCCCTTGTTTGGCTCTCTAATGGGAGAATTCTTGAGTGAGAGGAGGGAGAGAAAGGGGAAGAGAGGGAGGAAAGAGAGGAAGGAGACACATACAGAGAGAGACAGACAGACAGACAGACACAGAGAGACAGAAACAGAGAGAGAGAGAGAGACAAAGAGAGATGGAGAAAGACAGAAAGAGTGAAAAAGAGATAAAGAGAGACAGACGGAGGAAGGGGAAGAAAAAGATGAAGAAAGACAGTGAAAGAGAACAGAGGCGAGAGGGAGACAGAGACAGAGACAGAGAGTAAGGAGAAAGAGACAAATAATTATAAAAGGTAAAACAAAAAAATTCAATTACATGAAAAGTTTTTACATGAGCAATATCAATACATATAGGCTGAGGAGTGTTTTCTATGCAGCTTCTCTCTCATATAATATCAATTACCTTTTTAACCTTCTTTTTTCCAGCTACCACTCCAACTACCCTCTAAATAAATTCTCTTCCCTGCCCCAAGCCCCAATCTCTAGGGTATTTAGGAAATGAGAAGAGAGAACTCATCTTAGATCTGACTCAGGCTCTTATAATACAAATGTCTTGCTTTTTTTACCCATGGGGCCAAGCCTGTTGTCAACACTGTAGATTTGAGGCAAGAAAGACTAAAATGGGAGGTTGGGATCAGATCAGGGAAATCCCTATATACCAGGCTAAGGAGTTTATTCAGTAGACAATGGAGAATCACTGTCAGTTTTTTAGCTGTGGAATTTCTGTTTAAAATATCCTTTAGGAAGCAGAACTAGCAATGGTACCTGGGATAGAATGAAAGGCAGAGAGCCTGGAGACAGCTTGGGTATATTTTTTTATAAATTCAAATCTTATTTATCTCAAAGTAAAAAGTTATTTGAGA
Source organism: Sarcophilus harrisii (assembly GCF_902635505.1). NCBI lineage: Eukaryota > Metazoa > Chordata > Mammalia > Dasyuromorphia > Dasyuridae > Sarcophilus > Sarcophilus harrisii. Next base: position 524,667,380 of record NC_045428.1, read on the forward strand.
AAAGAGAGGACATCATTTTATAGATTTTTACAGATGAGAAAACAGGATTAAGTGACTTGGCCAGGGTCACACAGCTAGTAAATCTTTGAGGCCAAATTTGAACTCAATAAGGTAAGCCTTTCTAATTCCAGGTCTGGTACTCTATCCACTGATTCACCTAGCTTCCCTGGGTAGAGAGCAAGTAGGTATTCAATAAACACTTATTAATTGGATTTAACTCACCACAATAGCTGCCTCATTTCCTGAGATATTTGTTTTGACAGGGCCTAAGGGAGGAAAGAAAAAAAAACATACTTTAAAATATTCACATTACTTAATGTCAACTTCAATTTTTATAAGGTTTTATAATGAAGCTAAAACATTTGTTGGAATAAATGGTGCAAAGTTTTAACCACCCTAAAACACAACTCAACTCTTAAAGGAACACTTCTGCTATTTTGCTCCCATACCCCTTTCTACTGAGTAAATGGTTAAGATGAATTCAACTATTTCTTTTATGGAGAAACCAGTAGGATCAAAAAGAATGCCTTGGAGAAACCTCTACCACACAAGTCTCCTGATTCTGATTTTTCTCTGGTAGGGTCTTATATATCACATTCCTTCCCTCAACTGGGTTATTGAAGGCCAAATGTTTGTCTACTTAGGCTAGAAAAGCAATACCTAATACCTGCACTCTTTCAATAACCTAGCCTTTTCCCCAGTCACTCTATATTACTTTTGATTCTCATAGGAAATAATAGAAGGGACTCTTCTGTATGATAACTACTAGCATTTATAGAATGCTTACTATGTGCCCTAGGCACTGTGCTGAGAACTTTACAAATTTATTATCTCATCTGATCCTCAAAACTCTGGGAGGTAAAGGAAATTTTAGGGTAATGGAAGTGTTGGACCTAAAAGTCCAGAAAAGGCTGGATTCATAGGCTACTCTGACATTTACTAGATGTGGGACCATAGGCAAGGTCTTTAACCTTTGTGCAACTCAGTTCCCTCATCAACAAAATGGGGGAATAATATGAAACACTATATTTGTGTTAGTTATCATTAATATTCCAAGGTATATAATATCAATGAAAGACTGTAAATGTTAAATTGATGTGTTTCATCAATTCTGATGGACAAGGCTCTTTCCAGCATTGAAATGATTCAGGACAGTTCCAATGGATGTAATGGAAAGAGCCATCTACACCCAGAGAGAGGACTGTGAGAAGTGAGTATGAACCACAACATAGCATTTTCACTTTTTTGTTGTTTGCTTGCATATTGTTTCTTTTCCGCTCTGATTTTTCTTGTGCAGCAAGATTATTGTGGAAATATGTATAGAAGAATTGCTCATATTTAACATATATTGGATTACTTGCCATCTAGGGTGAGGTTGGGGGGAAAGAAGGGAGAAAAAAAATTGGAACACAAGGTTTTGCAAAGGTGAATGTTGAAAACAATCTATGTATGTGTTTTGAAAATAAAAAAAGAAAGATAACATTAAAAAATAAAATAAAAGATGCGTTTCTGTGTCATTAAGAATCAGTAAGCAATTACTAGTACTGGGGAGGCAAAGAAAAGCAAAAAGTCCCTGCTCTCATAGAGCCCATTTTTTAACAGCAGAGACAACATATATAGATAAGAACACATGAGATAAATATGAAGTAGTTGCAAGATAATTTTAAAATGTTTGACACTAGAAGCTGAAGGGATGGAAAAAAGCATCCTGGAGGCAGTGGTACTTGAATTAATCTTAAATAAAGTCTGGACTTCTGAGTCCAAGTCCTGGGAATGGGGCAAAGCATTTCAGGCAAGGGAAAGGTACAGAATAAGAGTAGGGTATCATGTGCAAGGAAGACCAAAGTTTGGTGTGTTGGGATCCACTGAGTATGAGAGCAGGAAAACTGAAAGGAAGGTTGAAGTCAGGGTGTAAAGAGCTTCACCTACCAAATGAAGGATTTTCCATTTTGTTCTAGAGGACGAAAGGAGCCAGGGAAGGTTATGGAATAGGGGAGGTGATAAGGTCAGACCTATGCTTTAGGAAAAATGACTTCTTGTGATACAAAAATGGAATCTGTCCTGTGCTCAAAACTGAGATGCTGCAAATCAATGATGCAGCATTTAATAAAGCAAATAGGAGCCACTGTCACCGTATTCCTATATAGTTTTCACTCCAGTGTCTCTCCAGCCATTCCCTGATGTTTGGTTTTGGTATAGGAGACCTAGGATAATGGGGCATTAATGAAAAGGGACAGAAAAATCAAGAAAGGACAATGTTCAGAAAAGCTATAGGATAGGATTTTAGATTAACATTTAAGAGATAACTAACAAGGTCAGTTAGGTGGCTTACTAGCTTACACTTACACTTACTAGCTGGGTGACCCTGAGCAACTCACTTAACCCAGATCGCCTCTTAAAAATAGAGAGAGATAACCTAGCCCAGTAAGAAAGCACTGCTTTGCCTGAAAACAGACTTTAAAATCTTTGTAGACATACATTTTCACACCAATACTGTATTTATGTGGCCTTTGGGAAAAACTGTACAGAAGAATACTTTATGAGGCCCTCAATTTAACAGGCTACACTTTAATTTGCTAAATCAAAATCACTACTAAAGTTGTCAAACATAAGTTCTGTGATTCCTGAACATGTCAAACATTTAAATAAAAATAGCTTGAAGTGCAAAAACCAGCCAAAGAAACAAACCCAAATCACAAATCTATTTTGATTTACAGTGCCTGATAATTATTTCACATTCATTTGAGATATACTTTTCTTCATTAACAAATGTAAGAATTTTTTTATTAATAAAAATAGAATTTTTAAGCTCTCACTCTCCCTGTTGATGTTGCAGTCTTGCCTGACTCTTCATCACCTCATTTGAGGTTTTCGTGGCAAAGATACTGGTATAGTTTGCCATTTCCTTCTCCAGCTCATTTTACTGATGAGGAAAGTGAAATAAAAAGAATTAAGTGACTTGCTCAGGGTCACATAGCTAGTAAATATCTGAAGTCAAATTTGAATTCACGTCTTCTTGACTGAGCACTCTTATCTATTGGACTGCCTCTTCCTTAACAACAATTAAATTAACATTTCTAGGTGATTTAGGAACTGTGTCCTCTGAATCCTTTTCTACAGTCATCATAAGCCCACCTAAGGAGGTTTCATTAGGCTAAGGGTGATTTCATAGGAGGGAGCAACTGTGTAAATTAAATCACCACTCCACCAAGGTCTACTTGGGGAAACATTCATAAGAATAAAATTCTAAAACTCTTACCCATTTTCCTTGGTGTATCATTCTTTGACTTTCTGGTTTCCTCTATGACTTGCTCACCATACTCTTTGACTATCTGTAAATTGAAATAAAATATTAGAAAATGTGATGTGAATAATCTATCCACCCCTTAGTCACTATCATAATGATGTCCATTTACCCAATTATCAATATGAGTGCCTGAAGCTGAAAAAGTACAAAGGTCAATTTATCACATTTTAAAAAACCAACTCATGGCTCAGCTCAACATGTTACCTCTGGTGATAAGTACTTCTGGATAAGCTTCGCTAAAGAGCTTCTGGAGAGAATTGTAGTAGCTGAAGGACGACACACAGGATCTCTCTTAAACATCTGTTTTATCAGATAGTGAAGTTCATAGGAGTAATGAGATGGGAGGGGACTGTAGGAGCCTTTGCATATCTTGAGGATAAGATTTTTCCAGCTATTGGCCTGAAACTAAAATATTAAAATTAGCTTTATTTTCAAAAATATTTTATTTTTTCCAAATTACACGTAAAGACAATTTTTAACATTCATTATTTTAAAATTCTGAGTTTCAACTCCCTAATTCTCTCATCTCCCCCCTCCCCAAAAGGATAAGCAATTTAATATAGATTACACATGTGCAATCATGCAAAATATATTTCCATATTAGTCATGTTGTGAAAAAAAACATAGACCAAAAAGGAAAAAAAACACAATTAAGTCAAGAAAATGAAAAATATGCTTTGAACTGCATTCAGACTCCACAAGTGATTTTTCTGCTCATCCACAAGAAGTTCCAAAACAGGCATCATTCTAATGCCTGATGACTAGTTCCAAATGGTCTAATAGAAATCCAAAGGGATATATGAGAATATTTAAAAAGAAAAAAAAATCCTAAGCTTTTACTCTTCCTTCATACTCTCAGGATAGTCAGGATAAACAGCATCATTGTCTATTTCCTGCCCTCTTTTTTTTCTTACAATCTTAGGTCAAAAAACAGAGCTCATCAGTAATGAATTGAACCAGCTACACCCAGTTTGAAAGAACTCTAGGAGATGACTATGAAGCACTACATAGAATTCCCAATCCCTCTTGATTTCCTTCACAGGCTAATTGTACACTATTTCAAAGTCCAATTCTTTTTGTACAGCAAAATAACTGTTAGGACATGTATACTTATATTGTATTTAATTTATACTTTAACATATTTAACATGTATTGGTCAACCTGCCATCAGGGGGAGGGGATGAGGGGGAAAGAGGGGAAAAATTGGAACAAAAGGTTTGGCAATTGTCAATGCTGTAAAATAACCCATGCATATAACTTGTAAATAAAAAGCTATTTTTAAAAATAGAGCTCATGAAGCTCAGTCATTCATTTATTATTTCAATAAATATTTAACAAAAGTATTCCATAGTCACATACTAAATATGTCTGTACCCCAGACTAGGCATTTTATTCCCCCTTCCTACTGTAGGAACTATCCGAGAACACCTTCTGTTTCCCAAAGATACTCAAATGAACTATTTATTTAGCAAGAAAATGACAAGCATTTTTTATTGCTAAATACTAAACTCCATGACATTTTGAGTCTATGTATAAATAAGACTCAGTTTTTTCATTTATAAAATGGGGATGAGGGGGCAGGTTCCTGTGAGCTCTAAGTGTTAGGATTCTATGAACCACTTCACAGAAGGAAAAATGACTTGTCAACATTATGTCCTCTAAAATAATGAGACTACAGCTCCAACATGTTTCACCTATATCTTATCCCATTTTCCTTTATTCTTTTTGATAAAATGTATGTGTATATGTATAAATATATAATATATATAAAGAGACACACCCATACATATAAACATTGATACATGTATACATATACACCGGTGGATGTGTATGGAGAGAGACAAAAGGGGGGGGGGGAGAGACAGAGAGAGACAGAGATGGGGAAAGAGACAGACAGACAAAGACAGAGAGACAAAGAGACACAGAGAGACAAAAACAGAGGAGGAGGAGGAAAGAGAGACACACACACAGAGAGGCAGAGAGAGAGAGAGACAAGAGACACACAGAAAGAGAAATTATATTTTTTTAGATTTTTAAACCACTCTTCTGGGAAAGCTAAATCTTTTAAACTTGTATATACTGTAGAATTTTACGTAGAAATGGAGAATGAGATGTGCAACTTAATGTGTTAAAATAGAAGTAAAATTTAAACGTATTCTTTTTTTAATGGACTAAAATTAGGAATGAACATCCTGACAACCAACCTATTTAAAGTTTTTTTAAAAAATTTCCTTAGAAATGGAAAATGCCTTAAAGAGATAAGAATAGTTAGGGCCTTTTTCCCCCTATAATTAGATATGAACATGAAAAAAATAAAGGGAAAAATGTGTACCCAACAAATGTAAAATAAGTAAAAAATCTGGCTGAGCTACAAAAGAACAGATCTGCTTTGATTCTGAAGTTAATATTAATCAGCTGTTGTATTTGAATTTCTATGATCTCCAAAGGATAAAGAATGAATTAGGAGAAAATAAAGGCAATATATCACAGATTTCTAATTATCATTCACTACATCACAGTTCTCAATACATGTTCTTTCTTTTCAAAAAGAGACAACTCAGGCTTTGATAGATTTTTGAAATCATTTAAAAATGAAGTTCGAGAGATCAAGGCTATTCATCAAAAATCTGCTGCTACAATCAAACATACCCTGGGTCTTTTACCTTGGGATGATGCTAATGACTCCTCATTACAAAAACACATATAAATGGGTGACATTTCCCCCCCCTCCCCTTCCCTGCCACAATAAAGCTTTTCTTCAGTCACTCAAAATAATGTCTCAAACGCTCCCACATTAGTGAGCTAGGGTGTTTTAGGGTTCAATTAGTAGCAATAAAATATTATTTTTTCTGTTTGTAAACCTAAAAAGCTTAAAAGCGATTCATTCTCCTCCTGAGATACTCAGTTTCCCCCCACATCACCCCCACACTATCCCACTGCCTGTCCAATTCTTGGCTACCCTTCATGATGCCTTCCCCTCCAGGAAGCTTTGCCTTCTCAAAACATTTTCCCCATTCACATACTAATATGCCATTTTTAAACCATCATTATTATACGTTTACACTGATTATGGTTAACTGAGTACAGCTGTAGCATTCTGTCTGCAAACTTCCTGAAAATAAGGAAATGTGTCCGTTGTGGATCCTCCATATATCTAACACAGTATTTGGCACATAGAATTTGATATTTGCCAAATATTTGTTTAAGTAATAAACGAATGACCTAGCTTTATCAGAACTATGATCTAACCCAGAGATTCTCAAAGTATCTGAGGACTCCTGGGGGAGATTTCTGGGACCATTTCTAGGGGTACACAAACTCAAAACAATTTTCATAATAATAATAAAATACTTTAAAATACAGTAAATGTTGGTAGATATAACCCACAAAACCAAAAACTCTTTGGGAGATCCTCAATAAATTCTAAGAGTGCAAAAGGGTCCCAGAGACCAAAAAATTTGAGAAGCACTGGTCAAAATAAAGTTTGGGTAATATTAAAAATTACTTAATCTCTTTTTTGTTAACCTCTCAATAAAATCATAACCATTTCTTACAGCTTTTTGCCTTTCTTTGTATCCCAAGTGCTTAACACAGTGAATAAGAGAGTAAGTGCTTAATAAATGTTGGTTGATTAACTAGAAATTATAAGGAATAAACACGTTTGTAAAACATAGTGAAAATACATAAGAATTATCAAAGAACTCCTTTTCCCAATGTTTTTTCAATCAGAGAAAAGACTAAAAAATAAAATCTGACTACTCATTAGAAAACTAGAATGATGAAAGAGATATTTCATACTTCTATTTTCTGCTAAATAATCTTTAAATAAAAGTTCAGAATCATAAAAATATGTGGAAATTTTCCTAATCTATCCATTTCAAGGAATAAAGCCTCTTATTATAATGGTATATTCCTTAAAACCTAAGCATAGCAAAGACCAGTTAATAATGGTTTGAGGGTTCTACTTTGTATAGCATACTTACTGGATGTTTAAGAGTACAGAGTTCATACAATATGCATCCTAAGGACCATATATCACTGAAACATAAAAAAAAATAAAGTTACCAAATGATCATATAAACTAAGGTTATTCAAATACAAAAAGTTCTTTTTAATCCCTCTTTTAAGATGGACAGATATCACACTTACTATTAAGGCAATTTACTTTTTAAAAAATATTTACTTTTAATTTGAGGAATAAAACAAGCATAACTGTATAATAAAAAAAAGATCATTGCATATGAAATTCAAATCTAATTGAATAGTTTGTTAAGTGGTGTCCTTTAAGAATACATACTGACTCATGCTTAGCCTTAGTCTGGTTCCCTCAAGAGTAGTCTTATTCACGTGTCACTTGGCTAGTATTTATCTTAAAGAAAAACATTTAAGAAATATTATATTCAAGGAACCTTAAAAATTGGAAAAGATATTTATTGTTCACCTAGTCCCACATATAGTAGGAATCTCCCTATAACTATCCCAGAGAGGTAATTAAGCTGATGTAATAGTAGGGAGCTCACTAATTTTTTAAGGAGATTATTATATTACCAAAAAAATCTAACTTTTAGGAAATTCCTATGCTGAACTTAAATAGTTCCCAATAACTTCTATTTGCTGGTCCTAGCTCTTTAAGGCTTCTGTAGCACCCTCAAAGAAGTCTATTTTCTCTTGCAAACCTTTCAAATTTTTGAAGATTGCTAGCATGCCATTAGGTAATTCCTCCAGGTCCCAAATCTTATCTTCTATGTACTAAAAAAAAAACCCAGTTTCATCAAACATTTTTTAATATAATGTGGTTTCTAATTTCTCACCAAGTTGGTCACTTTCCTCTAGAAGGAATAAATATGTTCTATTTTTTTTTCTTTTTTTAATTTTCAGTTTGAAATTTTTCCCTTCCTCCATTCTTTTCTCTACTCATTAAGAAAGCAAGAAATAAAATACCAATTATATATATGAAACCATATAAAATGTATTTCCATATTAATTAGCCATGTTGCAAGAAAAAAATCAAGAAAAATAAAGTAAAACAATATATTCCAATCTATATTCAGAGTATGTAAGCTCTCTGCTTGAAGATACATAGCTTTTTTCATCATGAATCCTTTGGAATTGTTGTGGATCATTTTATTAAGCAGACTAGCTAAGTGTTTCACATTTGGTTGTTAGTAGAATACTGCTGTTATTAGGTCCATATGATATTCTCCTGCTTCTTTTCTGGAACCATCATAATCAGATACTACAGCTTCTTCAGTCATACCCTATAGATGGGCATCCCTTCAATTTCCAATTCCTTGTCACCACAAAAAAAGAGCTACTATAAATATTTTTATACATATGGTCCTTTCCTTTTTCTTTGATCTCTCTAGAGTCCAGATCTAGTAGAAGTACTGCTGGATCAAAAGGTATATAGTTTTACAGCCCTTTGGCTGTAGCTTCAAATTGCTCTCCACAATGGTTGAATCAATTCAAACTTTACCACAGTGCAGAAGTATTCCTTTTTTTCCCCACATTCCTTCCAGCATTTTTTATTTTACTTTTCTGTCAGATTAGCCAAGAGGGTGTTTTAAATTTCCATTTCTCTAATCAATAGTGATTTAGAATTTTTTTATGATTGTTGACAGTTTCGAATTTTTCATTTCTCAATTGAGAAAGGACTCTTATTCTTATAAATTAGGCTTAGTTCTCCAGATGTTAGACTTTTATCAGAGAAACTTGCTATAAAGCACCCCACCAAAACCAACTTCCTGCTTTCCTTCTAACTTTAGCTCCATTGAGTTTTTGTGTGTTGAATCTAATTTAATGTAATGTAATCAAAATCATCCATTTTACTTCCCCATGATCCTCTCTGTCTCTAGTTTGATTATGAACTCTCAAAGATGTTCTTAAGCTGGGGTCTGTGAACTTGATTAAAAAAAAAATATGTGTGTGTGTATACACACACAAATATATAGATACACACACAAATAGATAAATAGATAGAAACTGCACTTCAATAATTGGTTTCCTCTTTAATGGTACAATTCAATATCCTTTCCATAACTATATCTTTCTCTATTGTGTTTTTGATATTTAGGGGGTCAATATAAGAAATTACGTGGGAATTTAGGCGGGGTTTGTGGAAGCTGCAGACAACATCCAAAGGCTGGCTTAGGACACAAAGCCTATAACCAAATCCTTAACCCAAATTTTATAATAAGGTGTAAACATGCCATAATTGAAAAAGAAACAATTCAAACTTCTTCTCTGTTACAAAGGAAGGGCCAAAAAATTTCACATGGATTTTCCAGATCTATGGAGTATCATGCCCATAAATCTTGTGATGTGGAAGGATAATTATATTTACCTTTTATACAATTAAAAACATAGGTCTGACAAAGAGTTCACAGGTTTTACCAGGCCACCAAAAAGGTGAAAAAACTCTCTTCTAAGAGTTTTACCTTTTTATCAGATGGATGAATCACATACCTTTTATTGTTATAAGGCATATTCTCCCAGATTTCCGGAGGCACATAATAAGGTGTTCCCACATATGTACAAGCATATGCCATAGGCCTGAAGGAACAATGAGAAATGATGTTTTTCAGACTGTTAATGAATGGCAGATGCTTTGGTTGCTAAACTCTCAAAGAAGAGAAGTACATACTTGGAGAGAAGTCGGGCTGATCCAAAATCTCCCAATTTTATGTGTCCATTTTGGGTGAGGAAGACATTCTGCATTAACAAAAAGAAAGAGATATTAGATTGTCCCTTTAACAAATACTCTATTGTTTATTAAAAGACAGGCGTTCCCAACCGTTGCAGGAAAAAGGATCTAATTTCCACTTCTCAGAGACCTTGCGTTCAATTGTAGAGAGAATACAAGTGGGTTAGTTAACAGTAACATCTCTATGTAGAACAGGACATTGGGAGTAACAGATGAATCCTGGCAAGGACTGTGGGCTTAGTAGGGTATAGGATGACTGGGAGATGGGAATGTCCCAGTGAGACCCTATTTAATATACTTATCGAGCAAAGTTTTCAGGCAAGGCAGACCTGCCAGGTAGGGCTTCATTCAAGTCGGAGAAACCGGATAGGAGATGCTAAAATTCCTTTAGGGTGAAATGAATAAGTAACAAGAGAAGGCCAGGAAGTTTTTCTAGCTCCACATTTTTGGTATTTTCAGAAACTCATATCTTAAAATTATTTTTTAAATTTTAAGTAGTCTAGACAACTAGGTAGCAACATGAAGGAAGTACTTAAGTTAGAATCAGGATGACCTGAATTCAAAACCAGTTGAGGTCTGAAGGAACAGTTTAGATGTGTTTGAGGCTGGGGTTTTTTCCCCCGCATAAATGTTAATGGTTAAAAAGCATTGAGAGGGGGTAGGGAGAATTTCCTAAGTCTGTCTGTGGGTCTTGTTCCTGCTGCTCCAGAGTTCATGGAGAGCTCCACAGAAGTCCCCTGAGGTGATGGCAACATAGCAGACCCCTGAGATGATGGCAAACCCAGCGGAGGAATGCCTGCTGGAATTTCAGCAGCTGAGCTTTCACCCAGCTTCCTATGCTTCTGGAAGGCAACAGCAAGGGAGGAACGGAGTGTTTCTAGAACATCACAAAAGGGGGACAATAATAAAACATACAATGTAAAGTCATTCCATCCTTAGGAGTAAATACTTGATATTATTTATTTTCCTCAGAAGCATAATAGGACAGTGGGGGAAAGGGTGATTCGAGGAGTCAGAACAACTGGTTCTAATTTTTATCTTAACATTGTGAGCTCTTTGAGGGCAGGTTCTGTCTTTTGTCTCTCTTTGTAACCTCAGCAATCAGCCCAGTGCCTAGCACATAGTAGGCACTTCATGAATAATGGACTGACCAACTAGTTCTGGCTGTGCTATCTGGCAGCTGTGTGATATGGAACCAGTCACATAATCTCTCTCTGAACTACAGTTTCTTCATCTATAAAAAGAAAGTATTAATTCCTACCCTGCAAATTTCAAAAGGTAATTTTGAGGGAGCACATAACATAATTTATGTGAAAGCATGTTGGTAAGAACCATTATTGTTGCTATTTGATGGGAAGAAGAGGTAATTGGGTGGGAGAGCAATGAAGACCTGAAATGGGCAGAGAAGTTCATCTCTGAGGTGGGAAAAATTTACAGGACAGATTGGCTCAATTTCCTTCCTTTCCTCCTTCCTCCCTCTTTCCCTCCTTCTCTTTGTTCTTCCCTCCTTTTCTTACTTTTATCTCTTCCTCGCTCCTTTTTTCCCTTCCATCTTTCCCTTCTTCCTTCTTTTACTTCCCCCTTTTCCTTTTTCCTTTCCTTTCTCTTTCCTTCCTTCCCTTTTTTCTTTTGTGCTTTCCTCCTTTTCTTCCTTCAAACTTTCCCTTCTGGCTTTCCTTTCTTCCTTACTTTTTTCTTCCTCCTTCCTTCCCTTCTTCCCCTCCTTCTCTTTGTGCTTCTCTCCTTTTCTTCCTTCTATTCCTTCCCTCCCTCTATCCTTCCTTCGTTCCCTCCTTCTCTCTGTTCTTCTCTCTTTTCCTTCGACACTTCCTTTCTTCCCTTTTATTTCTTCCTTCCTTCCTCTCTTCCATCTTTCCCTCCCTCCTTTTTTCCTTCCTTCTTTCTACACTGGGTCTTCCTATCTTGGCTAGGCTGGAAGTACAAGGACCACTCATTGTTTTGATTTATTTCCAGTTAGCACAGTAGCTTTGCCCTGCTCCATTTCTGACTTGTAACTCTTTATTCCTCATTAGGCAGCCTAATGGTCTCTGCTCCTCAGGGTTTTCTATATTAATGCCAAATTTGTGTTTAATCCACTGTAGCTCAGATCTCCTAAGCTCTAAAGATCCACCAGCCTCATCCTCTCTTATAGCTGAGAACACAGGAATATATCATCAGGCTCAACTCAATTTTCTTTCAATGGGGCAAAGTCAAAAAGGTATTATTGAGGTCTCTTTGTTACATAGCTTGTTGTTCAATTGTGTCTGATTCTTTGTGACCCCATTTAGGGTTTTCTTGGCAAAGGTACTAGAGTGGCTCACCATTTCTTTCTCCAGATTATTAAACAGGGTTAAGAGACTTGTCCAGAGTAATACAGTAGTAAGTGTCTGAGGCTGGATTTCAACTGATATTTCTGACTCCAGGTTTGGCATTCTATTCACTGTGCCATCTAGCTCCACAAAGGTAAGTGTCTCTGCCTCCTTTGTTCTACACAGGTGACAAAGTGAATTAGATGACTTTGCTCCCAAGGTATGCATTAAGTGATGTACCCCAAGTTCTGAACATAACTGGGGTGATAATTCTAGTCTGTCATAAATAACAGCATCTTTCTGTGCTTACATGCCCTCAGGCTCTTTAAGGTTCTGAGAACCTTACCTGACCCCAAGTACAGCCAAATTGCTTGTCTTATTTATTTCCTAGCCTCTCCTGATTTGCTACTTTTGATCTACTGTGAGCTAGAAAAATATAATCAATTTTGATAATACTATATGTAAAGTAAAAGTCCACAGACTCTAAGCAAGCCCTAATCTACAGAGTAGAATATAAGCGCTTTATGTTTAGAATGGCTGAGGCTGCTAGAACCCAATATCTAATTAACTCATCTCTTTGTCTCAATTAAGATGGAATACTACCTATTGCCCTACCTATCTCACACTGATGTTCTGTGAGTAAACTAAGCAGGAAGACAGGAAAGCACTTTGAAAAGTTAAGAGTTATAAGAAACTGTTACAGTTTTAATAAGTGACATGCTCAACTAAAATGCTTAATCCAAGTTCATCTGTAAGCAGGAAGATATTTGTAAAATAAATGATATAAAGTCCCCAAACTGTTCAAAGAGACTAACATTTCCAGGTAGAACTTTTTTTTAATTAAAAAAAATTTTTTTTTTATAAAAATTCACTCACCTTGGACTTGATATCTCTATGTAACACCCTTTTTTTGTGAATATGATTCACTCCCAGACACATCTGTGTAAACCAGTGAAGTATCTATGAGGAAAAGAAAAAAAAAATCTGATTCATGAAGTGCTTTTTTTCTTTAAAAATTTTTTTCAAAAATCCACTTATGTTGTATTTTGGGCAAATTAAACTACTGTAAAAATAAAAATATGAAAAAAGGAATGATGATGTAGAGAGCTGTCTTCAGAGAAATAAAAGTATGACTCATAGACCAATACCCTGGCCATAACCTCTCAGTGCCCTTAGACAATCAAAGATAGAACAGGTACTGATATCCATCAGTAAGGGAATTTCTTTTACCAATAAAATCAGAACACCAAGCATCACCATCATCATCATCATCATCATCGTTGTCGTCGTCATCATCATCTTACCCCACTTTCATGACTGTGATCATCTCATCATTATTATCACCATTATCTCATTACCATCACCACCATCACCATCACCATCTTCATCATTAACATTATCTTATCATCATATCATCATCATTAATATAGGATTATGGATCTAATGCTACAAGGAATGTCAGTAGCTATCAAGTCTAACTCTTCATTTTGCAGGAAAAAACCTGATGGCCAAGCAGGTTACCTAAGTAATCTTGTTAAAGTCTCTTAATGTCAGAAGCAAAATTTGAGCACAAAGCTCACATCTACAAAGTCAGTGCTTTTCCCCCACTATGCCACAATGTTTTGCCATCACCATATGTCAGAAAACTAATAGCTCATCTATTAAAATATTTAGACATAGAGTAAAAACACCAAACTCACATATGATTATTTTACATGTGATGATAATCACTACTTCATTTCAAGACTTTTGTTTGTTTTTCTTTCATTTGACGAAATCCAAGTAGTTTCGAAATGTCTATTTGGTATTACCATTCACAGAAATATAAACTATACTTCAATAACATGAAATGCATAGCATAAATACAAAAAATATAATTCACTGCTATTTTGGGAGTTTAATGACCACTTTCACCACCAGTTTCTTCAGGTTAACATTATTTCATATTTTAAAGACATATGTCTTTATAAAATTCTTGTACATTATAGTGCCCTAGCACACCATGACAAATCTTAGCTAATTAAATGGATTTCCTTTTTATTCTATTGTTCTATGAAAATGTGATTAATTAAAATGAGTCTATATATTTATTAGATTATGTTTTAGATGCACATATGCAAAGAACATTTATGATATAGGCCATGGTTGCTTTCAGGGAGCTTACATTTAATGAGACTGAAAACATAGCAAAGAGGGCAGCCAAATTAAGTGCAAATGAGACATTTAAGAAAGTGGTCTCTTACCGTATCCTCAGGGAATAATTTTCCTCTTTGATATTTAATCTTTTGCATGAGATCACCTTCATCACAATATTCCATCACAATATATAGGTGTCCATCAGCTTGAATAAATTTAAGATTCCTTAGTTAATTATTCCATAAACAATAATATTCAGAAATGTGGACACTACTATGTAAGAATGAAATAAATTGATATTTACCTTCAAATGACTCCTTAAATGCAACAATATTGGGATGTTTCATTTTAGCCAATAGAATGGCTTCCTTCCTAGAGCTCTTTAAGTCAGAGGAAGACTGGAAAAAATTATTTTAAAAGTATGATTCTACAAATATAATCACAAGAAATTCAGTAAAGATAATTCAGTAATGATTCAATGATAAAAACAACTATATTGAGATAGGTAAAGAAATTGATGCAAAGGGAGATAAAATGACTCATTACTATTTGGTAAATATCTTTGCAAGGACTGGAATCACATTTCAACTCCACAGTCAAAGCTCTTTCTTCTACGATGTCCTCATATAATGCATTTATATTCTTTAACTAGTTTAGAAACACAGCTAATTTAAATGACTTTACACAAATCCACTCATGAGGTCTCCTATGAATTTAATACACTAGGTGCTCTGTGACCTGCATAATAAAATGATAATTCATATTTATATTGTGCTTCATGAAGTTGTGCAAATATTATCTCTGGGAACAGGCTCAGATTAAATGATTTGCCTTTGGCCATGTCCCTAGGAAAAGTCAAGGCAGGAACTTAAAGGGGTCATAGGAGAATACTAGAACTAGAGCTCGGAGAGAAAAGTATAAAACCTTCATTTTTTTAGATGAAACCCTAAGGCATAGGGAGGACACATAAATTATATAAAGTCACTACGACATAAGTATGTAAGGTGAGATTGCAGCCCAGCTTCTCTAACTCCAGAACCAATATTCTTTTTGTTATACCCAGTGAGTGATACCCTGACTCCAAGTCTGGAAGCAGCCTGTGGAAAACTATGTGCTTTAAACAGAATTCACCCATCGTACTATATACCTCTGGGATCTTCTCTGCAATAACCAACCAGTGTGTTTTCAAAAAAAACATAAAGCAATTTTGAATAGTCTGAGCACAACATAAAGGGAAAAGGAAATAATAATGATAATATTAATAAAGTCTAGAATTTTTATAGCTCTTTAAAGTCTGCAAAGCACTTTCTGGATATATGGTGTCCCAAATGTCTTAGTGAACTTAAAACTTACACTTTTAAGTTATTAAAGCCTAAAACTGCCCTAAAACATTTGAGACAGCCTTTATTAGCTCATCTGACTCTCAAAGCAATCCTGGGAAGATAAATGCTAATTACACAGCTATGCATACACAGCTATGCATATAAAAGCATCCCAGGATGCAACATAAATGATTTTAGGATTCTGTATTTTGTGTTTTACATCTTGCTATGTCTCTTCCTTTCATGTAGATAATACCAAATTAGCTAGACGCCATGTAGCATGCTGGTATTTAACACATGCAACAAGAACATGCAAAAGAAAGTGTTTCCCATAAAGTACTCTAATATCTTCTAAGGAGAGAGATGTAAAATCTATTATATCTTACTACTATAATCTGGCAGTGATTGCCTATTAATAGTCTTACACTAACAACATATAATATATATAATAAAATGTCATCAAATACCTATTTTAAATCCAAGTAGAGTAAAATACCATTATAAAATATTTCCCATATCCTAATTCCTTCATGCTGTGGGTCAAACACACCATCCTACTGTATCAGGACAAAGTCTATAGAAAACAACCATGTGCTCTCCTTGCCCACCCACTTCAAGATCACAATCGGGTGGTGCTATTAGACAGCACATATACTGAGTGACCTCTTGCAAGTTCAGGACACAGGACAGATGGCACAAAGATGGTCATCTGCATCACTGTAGGGAGCATCTACATTGATGAGATCTAGATCCAGCAGAATTCTAGCTTTTTTTTTTTTTACATGCCATTTCTTGAAAAATATTTGCCAAAAATTTCACTAATCTCCAAGTAAAGAATTTAGGAATTCTTATAAATTATCCTCACTTATGTCCATAATCAAAGTTGAATAATTTTTCCCTCACTTGTTGGTTTTATTACCACACTATGCCTGTCCAACTCAGAAATTTTATACTAATAAGGCCCAGGAATAGTTATGGGGCATATCAAAATGTAGGATCAGTTAGGTGGTAAAATAGACAAAGAGCAAGTCTAGAGTCAGGAAAATCTAAGTTCAAATCCAGCTTCAGGCACTTACTAGATGTGTATCCCTAGAAAAGTTACTTAATTCCATTTGCCTCAGTTTCTTTTTTCTGTAAAATGAACTGGAGAAGGAAAGAGCAAACTACTCTGGTATTTTTGCCAAGAAAACTTCATATAATCAGACAGGACTGAAATGACTGAACAACAGAATACTGAGACCTATAGAGAAGAAAATTACTTACCCAGCATTAAAAAAAAAAAAAAAAAAGGGTAAGAATTAAAGAAACCATCACTAATGGCTCCTGCCTACATTACAATGCCTTCTTTCCACTAACCCACCCCATGCTGCCTTCCTTAGACTTTCTCTGGACAGGTAGCACTTAAATAAATATATTAACCCTGCACTTAACTTTTTAACATAACGAGGAGGTTGGTGACAGCAGGTCACCTCCATACAGCATACACTTTGGTTCTCAAAGCACTCTCACCAGTATCAGGAAATTTTTGAGTTTTGATCATTCTTTTGTTTCCTTCTGCTACAGCTGAAACATTGAGCAAACCAACAATGATGGTTTCTTCAGTAAGTTGTGTAAAGGTCACTTTGTAACCATCTACATCCAGATTGATGACTCATTGTTTTAAAGAAACAGCATATATAGCCCATTATTTTTAACCTTGATGCTCATCCTGAGTTCATTATAAATCTCATTCAACATAAGCCTGGGGAGTATGTGCCCTTCCAAATCTGAGAGTTCATTTCTGAAATAGTTACCTTAGGAAGCCTTATTTCCTTCATTGCGTAGTTCTGGTTGCTGTTTTCTTGTCGAACTAAAAGAGCCCGGCCGAAGGAACCCTCCCCAATCACCTTCAGTATTGTGTAGTTATCCATAATGGAGCAGGAGTTGACCTTGGTGAAAGTTACAGTTTATAGATTAGTCTCCCAAATCTTATAGACTATTAAAAAACAACAACAAAATGTAAGAACCAGGACTCAGGTTAAACTAAAAAACAACAACAAAAAGCAAATAATGGGCAAGCATGATCCCTCTTGGGTAGCTAGGTGGTACAGTGGATAATCATCAGGCCTGGAGTCAAGAATACCAGAGTTCAAATGTGACCTTATACTTCACTGAATCCTGTTTGTTTCAGTTTTTGCACTTACTGAGCTGGAGAAGGAAATAGTAAACCTCTCCAGCATCTTTGCCAAAAAAAAAGAAACCCAAATGGCATTACAAAGAGTCAGATGTAACTAAATTGCAAAACATGATCCCTTTTATAAGGTAAAACTACCTTGAATGGAAGAAAAATGCTATAGAAAATTTAAATATAACAAAAAAGTGAGATGCAAATCATTTTTCTTCAAGGTTAAGTTCAATGATTTTTTTTTTTTTTTAATTTGATGTGATCTATTTTCTGTTAGAATTTAGGGATACTGCTGGGGACTGGACCTGTGTTTCTACAGGCATAGGAAGCTCCTGGTCTCAATCCAACAAGCATTTATTATGCACCTACTATGTGCAAAGCAATATGTTAGATGCTGGGAATATAGAAACTGAAAAGCAGCTCTTGTCCTTTTGAGGATCCATTCTGATGGAGGAAAAATGTATAACCAAGTCAAGTCTAAGTACATGATAATTTGAGGAAGGAAAGAGTATGAACAAATAGGAATTCATGGATGGCTTCCCCCAAGAAATGGCACATAAACTGAATTCACAGGATTCTCACAGAGATGAAGAGAAGGGGCAATTAATTGGCAATTAACAATATATACTAAGCCTCTACAAAGGAACAGACATGGGAAATAGAAACAAGTTCAAGAATAGCAATAGAATCATTTGGCTAGAATATGGGATATGAAAAAGTAGTAATGTGCAATAAAATTAGAGACATTAGGAAAATCCCTAGAAAAAATATATATAATTTTATTTTATTAAGGACTAATCAGCCAACCAGTAGAATTTTCCTATGTATTCTGAGGAAAATTTATCAATGAACAATGATCAAGGGCTATATACCCACTAACAACTTTTGATTTGGGGGACAATCATTATATTAAGATTACTAATTTATTTAGTTTTTTTAGGAGTTGGCAACAATTCTAGAAATTAATAAGAGGGGAATATCAATTACTGTCCCTTTAATATTCGCTTCTTTCAAATGGAACATTAATAATCCTTAGAATGAGGGCCTATGGGACTTAGAATCATAGGATCTAAAGGGGAAGAACCTTCAAGAATCATGAATTCAACACCTGGCCCAGTGAAGAAGCCCCTTTATATAATCCCGGGGCATTGGATTTTAACATCCTTAGAGACTGAATTAACCTCCTCACAAGGTGGTCTTCATCAATCAAATGGTTCCAATATATTTAATACTGATCGCGCCTCCTGTAAACTTCCCCCAATATTTGCTAATTCTATCCTGGGAAAATTAGGCAGGATAAATTTAACTCCTCTTCGACAAGGCGGTCCTTAAAATATTTGAAGACATTTATAATGCACTAATTTCACTTTTTAACGCTCCAGCCTTAGCCTGAAAATCTTTTCTATTATCACTGAGCTTCGTAATTTTTAAGGGGAAAAAAAATCCTTACCATTCCACCATATGCTCTTAGCATTTAAATAAATATAAAATTGCAAATGTTAATCAATACTAATCGCCAAAAAAAAAAAAAAAAGATGGAGAAAGGGGCTAGGACCTGCCGCTGTGCACGGAAGCTTGCGCCTTACCTCTCAAAGCGGAGTTCTGTGGTCCGCTGAGGGGACCACGGAGAACGCTTAAGGCTGCTTAGGAGAACTTACGCGGGTTTTTTACCCTTTTGTATCAGTGTTCAAGGGACCACCGCCAATTCCCCAAGCAGTACTTTAAAAAAATAAATAAATATTAGCAAGAAACGCCCGGGTTTCACTGAGACGCGCAGACAGCCGCGGAGGCCGCCTCTAGCGGAGCTCACAGGTGCCAAAGGGAAGGGACTCCCTCCCGCGGGGGTTGCCAGGAGCGGGGCGTGGGGGAGGGCGGGAAGGCGGGCTGCAGCAGCGGCCCAGATCTGGTGCAGGGAGGGCGGCTCCGGCGGACCTGCCCAGCCAGGAAGGGCAGGGCACGCGCTCTCACCCCTTTGTTTCCCCAGAGAGCTCCAGCGGCCCTAAGCCCCTTGCTGCAAAGCTCAGCTCTTCTCCCCGCCCTCCCAGGGAGCCAGTCCTTCTATACCCTCGTGCATCTGCAGCCCCGAGCTTCCCCGAGGCCGGCGACCCGGCAGCCCCCGGCAGCGCTCACCCCCAGCTGCGGAGAGACACCTCCCGGTCCGCCCACCGGGCGCGGAGGCGGGAACAGAAGCGCCCAGTAGAGAGGGGCACAATACTAGTGCGGCCGGGCCCTCGGTGAATTGGCTTTGTGGTTTTTGGATCAAAACCAAACACAAAAGCTATAGGGTACTTGTCTTTGAACTAGAACGATAGTATTCCGTGCTGGGTGTTAGTGTTTTTGCTCAAAAATTCCAAACGCTTAATGTACTATTTAAGTAATAGCTTAAATTTTAAAGTAGCATTGATATTGGGTGTTTTAATTGCTTATTACCAGTAATAATAATTTGAAAATAGTTTAATATAGTGGGAACTATCAGAACTCCTGTTCAATTAGATGAGTGGCTCAGGCAATTAACATTTATTAAGCTCTTACTATGTGCAAAGCACTGTGCTAGGTGCTGGGGAATCAAAGCAAAGCAAAAGACAAGGAGCTCACAATCCGCTGGGGGAGACAACTTGTAAATTACTAACTACAAACAAGTTCTACACAAAGATAACTAAGTACTGGAAATGGACCTTGGTCAGAACTCTCATAGGCAAAAGTTTTTCCACGGATGGAAGCATAGTATTTTCATTTTTTTGTCTATTTCTTTTTCTAATAGTTTTCCCCCTTTGGTCTGACTTTTCTTGCACATGACAAATATGGAAATATGTTTAAAAGGATAGCATATATTTAATCTATGTCAGATTACTTGCTGTCCTGAGGAAAGGGGAGGTTAGGAGGAAGGGAAAAAAATCTGGGACACAAAATTTTACAAAAATGAATGTTGAAAACTATCTTTACATGTATTTGGAAAAATAAAATGCTAATGGAAAAAAAAAAAGAAAAAGAAAGTTTTTCCATAGGATTCCTGCAGAATATAGAGGAATTCTGCAATCATCTCTGCAGTGCACAGAGCAGCAGTCGACAGCAATCTGGCCTCACTCCAACATAGGACAAGCAGACTAGCTCAAAAATAAGGGAGTGAATTAAAAGGATTGCCTTACCACAGTGAAAACCCAGTTGAGGTCATGTGTATTGCATCACTGGTAGGGATCCCACTCAGCAGTTTCAGCATTTTCTCCAGCATCAGATAAGAAGGGGCAAAGACAGCTGTGGTGGGAAAAGATCCAAGGCTGAAGCTTGACAAAATCTTTGATGGGACTCAAAAGAAAAAGATAATGTAGAATCAAAATTATCTATTTTATCTTTAGTAATTGCTTCTCTCCCTTATTAAGTGAAGAATACAACTTTTCCCATATCTGCAAAAGGAATATGATCTACTTGTAATTTTTTAGATATGATCTCTCATAACAGGATCCTGTATGGAATGTATTGTGGGATATGATGTGGAATTAAGGTATAGAACTAATTTCTACCAGAATGCCTCCCAGTTTTTCCAGCGTTGCCACTACCACCTCTCAGGTCAGGCTCTCATACCTTGGACTACTGCAGTAGCCTATTGGTTGTTCTGCCTATTAAGAGACTTTTCCCCACTCCAGTTCATCATCCACTCAGCTCAATGTGGACTTCCCAAGGCAGAGATTTGACTAGCACCTTCTTCACTAAACTCCAGTGACTCCTTATTATGTCCAAGACCAAATATGACACTGACATTCTTGCTGTTCATTAGACAAGACAGTCCATCTCCCAATTCCTGTTTTCTCTAGTTAACCCCCATTCCTGGAATGTTCTCCCTCATCTCTGCCTCTTAACTTCCTTGGCTTCCTTCAAGTCCCAGCTAAAGTCCCATCTATACCGAAAGCTTTTTGCTACCTATTAATTCTAGTGCATTTCTTCTATTATTAATTTATTTCTGAATATAGCTTGTTTGTTCATAGTAATTTGCATGAGGTCTCCTTCTTTGTATCCTCAGCATTTAGTGTAGTGTCTAACATGTAGGCACTTAATGTTTATTGACTAACACAACTGATTGGTATTAAGTAATACATATATTTTTAATAGTAATATGCCATAAGTGTCTTAGCTCTAGTTTCTTCAATTAAGTTGTTTAATTTTATGTTATCCATTTTATGTTATATTTATATATATATAATGTTATATATAACATATATATGTTATATATAACATATATATGTTATATATATCTCTCACTGAGAGATTAAAATATCTTGAAACTTGTATTATTTTCTATACTTTGTAATTCAGTTAATTTTCCCTTTAAGAATTTTTATGCAAAGGCATTTAGAACATGTAACTTTATTATTGATATTGATTTGTTGTCTATGGTTCTTTTCAATATGAGGTAGTTTCTTTATCTTCTTTTATGCTGTGAATTTGTTTTTGCTTTGTCTGGTAGCATAATGGCAGCTGGACAGCTCAGAGGCCAGGACCTTGATTCAGGAAAACCCCAGTTCAAATGTGGCTTCAGACACTTACTAGCCATAAGACTTTGGGTAGCTATTTAAGCTATTTGCCCTAATTCCTTGAAGAAGGAAATAACAAATCATTACAGTATCTTTGCCAAGAAAATCCAGGGACAATATCGTCTGTAGGTTCACAAAGAATCAGATATGATCAAATAACAAGAGTATGATAACCCTGCTTTTTTTTTTTTTGGTTCACTTGACATATAGTAGATTTTGTTCCAGTCTTATTTTTATTGTTTTTTTTTAAGCTGTATTTCTTGTAAGCAACTAGTTTTTGTTTTCTTATTGAATATCAATTTTTTTTCATTTTATTAGATTGTTTACTCTATTTATAAAGTTGGAGTTAGTCTTATATTTTCCTCTATTGGTCTCTAACGTATTCTCCAACCCTCCTCCTGAATTAGGAAGTTCTTTGTTATGCTTCCTTTGTAAATATCATACTTTATCTCTTCAATTATTTTGGTTTAATTTACTTTAAGGCAATCCTATTCATATAGTTTCTCTTTCCTCTCACCTTCAAGCTGTCCCATTTTTTATTCCTTTCCCTAATATTGGAATTTGAATTCCTTTTTCTTCCTTTTACCTAGTCATTTAATTTATCTCCTTTTTTCTGTTAGTCAAGTAAAAGCCACTTTCCTCTAGTATTCTTCTATTTGTTCTCATTTTCTGTGCCTTCTAAAAAAAAGGATTTCTCCCATTCTCCTCTAAACTTTTAGTTTTAGATTGAAGTTCTGATATTTGTTGGTTTTTAAAAAAATTTCCCTGTATTCCCCATGGAATTAAAAACTAAGATATCTTTTATCATTCTCTCTTCCAAAGTTTCTATAGACTGTCTTAGAGATTTTGCCTTTTCTTCTGTTGAGCCTTACTCTTAGATCACTTCTAAAAGATGAGATGCTGGAATTACTACTCCTATAGTTTTTTCTTTATTTCTAATTTTTCAGTTAATTACTACTCTATGGTGTCCCCATAACTAATTTCCCCCACTTTTTACTGTGAAATCTTTTTTGAAACTATGCTCTCACCTGCTTCCAGATGTCAGTTACCCCCAGGGGCTTAGATTCTCCTTCTTCCTGGCAGCCCTTTTTGTAGTGACAAGAAACTGGAAACCGAATGGATGCCCATCAATTGGAAAATGGCTGAATAAATTGTGGTATATGAATATTATGGAATATTATTGTTCTGTAAGAAATAACCAGCAGGATGATTTCAGAAAGGCCTGGAGAGACATACATGAACTGATGCTAAGTGAAATGAGCAGAACCAGGAGTTCATTGTACATGATAACAATAAGACTATAGGACGATCAATTCTGATGGATGTGGCTCTCTTCAACAATGAGATGATTCAGACCAGTTCCAACTGTTCAGTAATAAAGAGAACCAGTTACACCCAGAGAGAAGACTGTGAGAATTGAGTGTGGACCACAACATAGCATTTTCACTCTTTCTGTTGTTGTTTGCTTGCATTCTTGTTTTCTTTCTCAGTTTTTTTCTTGATTCAATTTTTCTTGTGCAGCGAGATAACTGTATAGCTATGTATACATATATTGGATTTAACATATATTTTAAGATATTTAACATGTATTGAACTACCTGCCATTTAGGGGAAGGAGTGGGGGGAAGGAGGGAAAATTTGGATTTGTAAGGGTCAGTGTTGAAAAATTACCCATGCATATGTTTTGTAAATAAAAAGCCTTAATTTAAAAAAAAAAAAAAAGGAATATCACTCACTAAAAAAAAACAAAAACAAAAACACAAAACAAAACAAAACAAAACTCTCCTCCTGATGTTGTCCATTAAGGCAAAAAAACAATCATAGATATTGGTCTTTTGAAATACCAAGTTCCTAACTATGCCCATTCATTGTAAGGTCATAACTTTCTCCATGGGAGAGTTCTTCAGTAGTACCCACTTGCATCAGTGAATTATGATTTCCTTTCTTGCTTCTTTTTCGGCCCCTTTCTTTGCACTGATTCACCTGCAGGCTTTCTTCTGAGACTACAATTATTATTTTTCCTTCTCTATTTGCCATTAACTTGATTAGGGTACAGCACATATTCTCCTGTCTTCTTTCTCTCCTTTCCCCTTTTATAAGCTCTCTCATTCAGTAGTTCCATTTCTCCAAAAATACATTGACTCATCTATAGATGGGGTATTTCAAGGATTAGTCCATATTTCAGGCTTGTCCATACATCACCACTACTTCTAATTAAGTGCTGTTTTCATATTTATCAGTACTTATACAAACAAATCTCTAAATAGCCTGTCATCTTGTCGTTAACATCTTTACTTTTTTTCTGGGGTAAATCATTTTGTTATCTAGTATTTTCATTAGTTGCTATATATGTTTAACTTTCTTTTATTTCTCTTGTAAGGCAAATAAATTGCTTATCCATGGTTTTATTTGCAAGTTTCAACTGCTTCTCCTTTTTGAATGTCTCCCCTCAGCCCATCCTCATTATTAGATTTGCAAAGGTATCTCATTATGGGTTGCATCTTCAGCTACCTTTGCTTTTTGGAACACTTTATTCTTATCTCATAACTTTTAGGGTGTATGTTTTTCAGATTGCCTCTCCTTTATATCTAACTCTCGTTTGTAAGCAGAATTTTTAATTCCACCGTTTGAATTTGCAGCAAGCTATAGATACCACACACTTACTCCATCCCCTGCCAAACCTATAGAAATCTCTTTTCAGTGACAATTTTTAATGTTTAGGAGTTCTGCAATTTTTTTGTGTTCTTGTATATAATCTGTAAGTTGTCTTGGTGTCATGTGTCAAGATCAATGTTTTTCTTGTATAAAATGTTTTCTTTGAACATTATTTCTTTAAACATTTTTATATTTTATCTTTACAAATACATGTTTTCAAAATTAATTTTTCTAAGATTTTGAATTTCCATTTTTTTAATCCCTCCTCCCCAAGAGAGCAAACAATCTGATATAAGCTAGATGTATAAATCATTTAAAATGTATTTGTAAAAGAAAAATCAGAACTAAAGGAAAAAGCCATGAGGGGAAAAAATCCACACTGAGTCTCTATAGCTCTGTCTGGACGTGGTTGGCATTTTCTATCCCAAGTCTATTGGAACTATCCTGGATCACTGTGTTGTTGAGAACTAAGTCTATCATAGATGATCATTACATAATCTTGTTACTATGTACAATGTTCTCCTGAATCTATTCACTTCACATAGGATCAGTTCATGTAAGCCTCTCTAGGCTTCTCTTAAAGTCATCCTGTTGATTGTTTCTTTTTTTGCTGAAGCAATTGGGTTAAGTGACTTCCCAAGGTCACATAGTATTAAGTGCCTGAGTTCACATTTGAACTCGGGTCCTCCTGACTTAGGGACGGCACTCTATCCACTGCACCATCTAGCTGCCCCTTGATTATTTCTTATAGAACATCAATGTTTCACAACATTCATATACTATAACTTATCCAGTCATTCTCCAACTAATGGGCATCCACTCATTTTCCAGTTTCTTGCCACTATAAAAAAGGCTACCACAAACATTTTTGCACATGTGGGTCCTTTCCCCTCTTTTATAATCTCTTTAGAATACAAATTCAGCAGTGATAACACTGGGCATGCAGTTTTATAGTCCTTTGGACACATATGAACATAATTTTTTTCTTGGGTTTCCCTTTTTACTTCTGTGTACTTGCAGTTTCAACCAGAGTTGTACTTTTTTCATTTTTTTGATGAGATCTGCCACTATGGATTCTGTCAATTATTTCTGTTGTGCAGGCCATAAATTCTGCTTTCTTGGCTTTTTCTTTCTGGAACCATTTGTGAATATCCTGTGCTTTAGTTGTATTTTTAGGAATCTACAAAGTCTTTTTTTTTTTTTTTTATTAGATGTTGATTGTCTTGCAATATTTATTAAGAAATGTTCAAACTTATTCAGATGTACTGGGAGTCACCTTCCCTTCTATAATTAAGTTCTCTATTACATCATCTATTTGTTTCAAGTTTTATGTAAATTTTCTTCCTCCTAAAATCTTTAGCAATGTTTTGTATTTCTTATACTCTCCTAGGCTCATTATATTTCATCCTTGATGGCACATGCCAGAAGGGAGGATCCTCTACCTTGTTAGTTACATGAACACATGACTTGGAAGTCTGGTCAAAAGTATACAGAGCACTAAAAACAATAAAGACTGAGAAAAGGCCATTAAATTTAGCAATTAAGGGTCGTGGGACCAAAAGATTAAATTGTAGAAGAATAAAGAAATTTAATATGAGTGGAAACAATACTATTATCCTTTATAGAATTTTAGCAGGGAAATGAAAAGCAATGAGAACAATTAGATTTATTCTACTGGACTGTAGAGGGCGGAATCACTTACCAGGCAAAAATTATAGGGAGATATATTAAAGACCACTCTAACAAATAAACGTATCCAAAAAAAAAAAAAAAAAGGCAGGGGAGAGGGGCCTTGATGATAGGTCCTTGTCACTAAAGATTGGAGCCTAAGATTACCTTCCATTTATTCTGCATGCATGCATGCACACACACATACATACATTACCTCTTCCTTTAAAATTGTACAGGGGCTGTTTTTGCTTTTTATTTTATCCCCAGTATTTAGTATGTTTAGCACATTATAGGAGTGAAACAAAAAACAAACAAACAAAAGGGTATTTCAGTGACTTGATTATGGGTAAGGATGGATTAAATGACCTATTAAGTCCTTGCCAATTCTATGGCTGTGCTAAAACTTTACTTGAGAAATTTACTTATCCATAATACTTTAGATTAAACAATGAGGCTTCACCTTAAGACATTATTATATTTAAGAATCCCTACAGATTTTCTTAACAGAAAAAAAGCAAACTTTAAATATATGTAACAAAGAGACACATTTGTAAAAGTTATTTATGATAAAATTTTTAATATAATTTTTATCTTTAAAAAGCTCAACAAAATTTCAGTTTTAGTTATTAAATACTGAGAAATATTTGGAAGACTAGTGTTAAATGAATGTAGATTCTACTCCAAAAATCCCAGTTAAATTATTTAAATTTTACTAAGAACACATTTCTTCTAATAGAAAAAAAAAATATGTTAGCATACTTCCTCCAACACAAACCTTTTCTAACACTGTTCTTTTGTTTAAATTGTATACATTTATTTAAATAGTCATAAAAATGTAGGTATATGTAATAGCTTTGTTATTCTTGAATTAGTTATACTGAGATTCTTCGTGCTCAAAACAATGTAATGAAGAAATATAAAATGCCTAATAGTCTTGTTTCAAAGATTCTCTACTAATCTTAAAAAAAAGAACTAATATGTTACTTTTTGAAAGTAAGGATAAATCTTTTACTAATCTATAAAAGTCAAATTCTGCTATATAAAGTACCTTATCAATTATATTTTCATTGTAGTAATAACTTAGGTAATATTCTACATATCTGTGGGAAATGTGAAATCTGAAACACAATAGGCAGATAAATTTTTAAATTCTCTTGTTAAAGCTTCATTTTTTTTCTGTTTCTTTTGTTTCTTCGTCAAGTGAACTTGCAAAGAGTGCAGTGTTTGGACGGCATATGTAAGCGCTTGATTCACTTCCCAGTTCTGCTAACTGTTCCAAAGATGAAACACAGGGATAATGGTCTTTTAACATATCTGGTAATTTACAAAACTTCTCCTGAAGACGTCGAGAACGTCTCACTGGTGTCAGAAACTTCAAGTCCTTAAATGAAGAACTATTTTCATCAACATTCATCTTCTTTTTCACACTAAAGGAGAACACAAAGTTATTCTTAAAGCTTCACATCAAACTATATTATACTTTTTTAAGTGCTAAGATTTAGGAGGCAGTTCATCTTCAAGTAACATTAAAAGAACATTAGTATAACTACCTGCTAATCTCAAAAAGGAGAAATTAAAACTCATACCATAATATTCAGACACCAGCTGTTTCCCCTCTTACTCTCTTAACTCAAAGATAAAATATCATCTTAGAGGACTAAAAATTATTTATTAAAAAAAAACTTCTCTTTTTGATCTTGCCTTCCACTTTATAGTCTATATATTTTCATTTCATTAAACAATTCATCATTGTGTTGTTTCCTGCCACACAATTAGGAATATCTGATATATAGGAA
Organism: Sarcophilus harrisii; assembly: GCF_902635505.1. Classification (NCBI taxonomy): domain Eukaryota; kingdom Metazoa; phylum Chordata; class Mammalia; order Dasyuromorphia; family Dasyuridae; genus Sarcophilus; species Sarcophilus harrisii. The sequence goes on from NC_045428.1 coordinate 524,695,969, forward strand.
GCCCAATTACTTAAAGAATTTTCAACTAAAAGTTTAAACAATATCATATATAATCATATATCACAAACAATATCATATATGATATATTACATATCATATATGTAGTACCTGCTGTACAAGGGGGAACTAATAACATGATTATAAAATGTTTGTTGGGGGGAAAAAAGATTTTTCAACTAAAAAAGAGTGTTATATAGATAAGATTTGTTGTTGACATGTTATTTTTAAACTGTATAATTTTGTTAACAACAAGAAGAAAATATGACAGGGGAAGTGGCAGAATGCTTCCACTGATACAATTACAGTGTTAACGAGGGCCTCCAGAATACTTGATTAATACCTTGTAATGAATTTATGGGAAGACAAAAGGGAAGAGTCAAAGGGAATAGACAGGCAGGCATGTATGTGACATTGCTAAAGGAAATCTCCAAATTGATGAGCTTATAAATCCATTTGAATATTTGAGACCTTTTTTTGTTTTATTTTGTTTTTTAAACCTGACCCTGATTTCATCTGGGTAGGGAGCTTCCAGTGAGAACAGCTCTTCAGTTTACATCTTAGCCAATTGTCTAACTGTTTCCAATATATCAAATGCAGTCATAACACTCCTGAGTGTAAACCAAATCAAATTAAAATGTAACTGGGAAATATGTCACAAGATAAATAAAAATAAAGCAGTGTTATTCATATGGTTTTCTAAGTCACTATGTGGCCTTCAGTGATCCCTTACTGGTCCAGGTCACTGAGAGGTTAGGACTTGCCCAGGACTAGTTTGTATCAGAGGGAGGACTGGAACCCAGGTTTTCCTGATTGTAAAACCAGTTCTCTATTCACTACACCATGCTTCCCATTATACTTGAGATGATGCTGCACTAACATAAATGTATTTTCAGTAACCAAAGTTTCATCATCACAATGAAGTAAAATGACTTGAAAAAATTTTCTTTTGGAAGTAGGAATTTAGAGAAGGGGGAAAAAAAGACTAAAAATGACAAAAAAACTCAAGCAGAAAACTCCAAATGATACACTATTTAATTTAGAAATCATTCTCCTAACAATCTCAACATTTGGATTTCAGAATCTTTTAAAAGACTAGCTAAATCAGTGGTGTCAAATTCAAACAGAAACAAGGCCACTAAACTATATACAAGGATTTCTGCAGGCTACATCTTGACTTAGAAACCATATATTATCTCTATGTGGAATTCTAGCCCTGACAGGCACAAGTACAGAGTAAGGGCTACCTGGAGGTGTCATATTTTTATTTTTATATTTTTAATTTATTTAGTTAACCATTTGCCTATTACATTTTAATCTAGTACAGGATGCACAACGGTTGCCCATTGTCAGTCAATGTGGAGAGTTATGTTGTTTAATACCTCTGAGCAAGAAAATGTTTTAAACTGAGTTAAAGTTCAGTGAATTTCATCAGAGGTATGTTTGATTAGTTTTTTTTTAAAGCATTCAGCCTTGATTCCCAAACTATGCACAGTCCAAGATACCACACTGAATTCAAAGGGGCCCCTTAGGATATTTTAAATTTTCCAGCAAAACATAGTGATAATTAATAGTCTAATACATCTGTCCATCTATAGACACTGTGATAACTACTAGCTCAAAGGAGTTTATCTTTCAACATTAGATGCTACATTCCTTCTGACGAGTCTCTCATGTTTGAAATATTTTCGTGTATTTGTCTTTTCAGCTATGTCAATAACTACTAGAATTTTCTTGTTTCTTAGAAATTTTATATAAATATCTGTCAACTCTGAATAGTCAGTAATCCAAATTTTATTTTTTTCACTTAGCTAAAAGTTGGAGGTCCACTTCTTTGGCCTTTTAGGTCCATACCAAATGGAATTATTAAGGTTTTTCTCTTTTGGTTTAGGGGTGCTATAAAAAAATTACTTAGATATTAAAAGTGCCATGAATCAAGAATATTTGGGAACTTCTGCATTATATTACATTAATTGTGTGAAATTGGGGTCTATATGTTTCAAGTAAATTTCTGTACCTTGATACACTAAATTTTGGAAATTTGTGACTTACCTTTGCAAATATGGGGTAGTTGATACATTATATTTAATGACATAAGAACCCCTGGTTTCCTTGTCAGGAGTCTCTAAATCACTGTTTGAATCTTCTGCTTTACCCTCTTGCTCTCTTTCAAACACTTGAATTTTTACATTCTTTGTTTTATGATCTTTATCATTTGATTCTGAATTTTCCACTGCTGATGTCCCAACTATATCAGTTTTATCCTGATTTATAACTTCTTCACATAGTTTTCTGACTTCTTCATTAGTTGAACAAACCTCATCAACATTCTCCCCTGAAGAAAATACATTTAAAAATTAGAAACTTTTAGTCAATGTTACAAGAAAGGTTTCTGGTTAAAGAAAACATATATAGGTGACTGAATTTTTAAGCCAAAAATAAGGGACAAATTGTAACAACTAAGCATCCTATTCATAATCTTCAGTTCTAAATTATCTTAGAGACCAGAGAGTCTAAAATATCAAAAAACAGACACATGAAAATCTATTCTTAGAAGCTGGGAAATTCCATATGAGGTTATCAAACTAGCTAAGTGATTTATTGTGAAGGATAGAACAGTCAGAAAAATGCTGGTTCAAATCTGACTCGGATATTGGCTATCTGGCCCTGACTGAAGCCTTCTAAAGCCATTTCCTCCTCTACACAACAGGCAAAATAAAAACTCACCTATATAATGGAGAAAATAACAGTACTATCTTTAAAGAGTTATTGTGAGAATCTAATGAGATAATACATGTAAAGAACTTTATCAAGTTGAAAGTGATCTACAAATGTTACCTATAATTATTATTTCAAAATAACCTCTTAACATCAAAACACCATTATAAAGTGATAAAACCTATAATGCCACTTTACCTCTAATGTTACTTGGTCTTTCTATTTATGACATGTTCCCTATAAAGTGCCATTTTTAATATCATTTCCTCCTCATATCTTGCTTTTGCAAAGCCAATTAAAATTATCTGAATTTGCCTATATTACTCCCTAAAATAAAAGATGAATTAAATGATCTAGCTCTAGCATTTCATAAGTGATTGGACCTCCTAAAATTTTAAAACATAGACACAATCTTCATGTTGTCTGACAAAAGGAAGGAGTGAAGCATTAATAGAGGTTAAATATTTAATTTAGCCAAAATACTGAACTTGCAGTGGGCTAGAGTGCCATGCTGTCTTATTAATGCTATAATTCTTGTATTCCACTACTTCCCAATTTTTTTCCCCAAATTATTTTCAGATTCAATATTTACACTGATGAAGAAAAACCTAGGACATAAAATTCCCTTTAGTAAAGAGAGTATTAAAGATAAAGAGCAAAGTTGAAAATACTTACTAAAGCAGATGACTTACAAGTATAGCAAATTTTTAAGACATTTATTCCACCACACCAGTAGGAACCTTGCTTTTAATATGTAAAAACAAATTACATATCACTGAAATTTCTTCCTAGGCCAGATTAAGTCCAATGTATGAAAATATTACTTACATCTTCATCTCTTTTCTTCTGTTTTAAATGAAAAATCATTTGGTCTAATATATACTGATGTAAAAGGCTACTCCATCCATCCTCTGTTCATGTGGGAATTTCAAAGCAGGCAGATGACTTATAACCTAAAATAAGTGCTCAAATGTCTACCTATTTTTGCTTATTAAAAAATTACTTCTATAAACTATCTCTGGAGCAGAAATATCTGTTGGTCAACTGGTAAGTTTTTCTAGAAAATAAATTCACTAAACATCAAAGAGACTCACTTTTTCCCACAATGAATGAAGGAAAAAAATGCTGTAAATTTAGCTAGAAGAATAATAGAATGGGACTAAAACAAAGTTAAAAGCTTAAACAAAAGTTCATTCTAATAAAAACTAATGAAATAGGAAATTATTTTAGGGAAATAAAAGATTGTAATTTACCAGAATTAGCTGTCACTTGACTCTTCATTGTTAAGATGTCTGCAAATGTGTGTCTCATTTCTTCCATAGGCTTAAGAAAAAAAAATTAATTCTTCTTAGTAAAGAAAAGCATAGAATGAGACAAAATTTTTAGTCTCAAAACACTAAGTTGGCCATAGTAAACATTAAGAGAGCACATTTTCATACTTTAAAACCAGAAATATTTAAGATATGAAATAAGGGTCCTTCCTGTCTTCATATATGTATACTTCCACATATGTATAATACATATACATGAATATTTGGGTTTTTAATCTCATAACTATTTTCCTTCCTAATCCTACTACTATCATCCTAAAATCAAGGCTTTTATGACCCCACGATTATAGAAACAATCATCCAATGTTTATTTGGTTCCAGCGTCTCCTATTTTTCAATATATTCTGCAAAAATTCTAGATTCTTAGCCTAACACTCAGATCAATGTCCCTACTGAGGCAGAGTTTTATTTTTAAAGTAGCTGGTTAAGTGTGTGAGACCAAATCTGATTTAAGGTCTTCCTAACTACAAGAATAGCACTGTATCTACTGTGCCACCTAGCTGTCTTTCCTTTTTCTGAATGCTTATATTATATTTCTATCATATTATTTGTATGAGACTTTTCTCTCTAGTTCTTATGGAACAGCAGCTCATATTTTAATGTTTTAGTTTGAAAAATGCTTTACATATATTACCGCACTGATTCCCTCAACAATTCCATGAAATTGGTGCTATTACCCTCATTTTATTAATTAAGAATACTTAATTAATTAAGAATATTTAATTTGCGATCAAAAGACCCAAGCATCAGTTCATATTTTTCACTCATTTATATTGTATGAGTAAGGAAAGTTCATTTAACCTATTTGAACCTCAGTTTTCTCATCTATAAAATGAGAATAACTTCATCTGTCAACCTCTCTCTCTATCTCACAGGACTAGAAAATTTAAATGAGACAATCCACGAAAATGTACTTTGTGAACTATAAGCATTATGAAAATGGAGTGTGGAGTCAGAAGACCTGACTTCAAATCTGGCCTCAGACACTTACTAATAACTATGTGACCCTGAGTAAGCCATTTGATTTGCCTCAATTTATTCAACTGTAAAATGCAGATAATAATATCTATCTCCCACCAGTGTTGTTGTGAGGACCAAATAAGAGAATAACTTTAAAGTGCTTAGTACAGTGCCTGGCATGGAGTAAGTATTATGTAAATGTTAGCTATTATTATTACTTTGTGAGATTGTAAGGATCAAACAGCTTAGCAAAGCACCTGGCACATTGTAGCTGCTATATAAATGTTTAAACTTCCCTTTCTCCCTTAATACCATCACTAGATTGTATGCTTCTTGAAGGTCTATGTTTGATAAAGTTTCATACTTCCCAAAATATATGACACAATGCCATGTATAATCAGAGACATATTCAAATATATGTGAAAATAGAGTTGTTGGCCAAATCCTCCAAGAAAAGATAAGAAGATATGCTTTAGGAATATGCTCTATAAAAGCCCATGGAGAAAATTGCTTATGATCATACATACTGGAATACAGTCAGAGGTTTATATTAACAAACTTTTGTGGGACATTTATATTTATGTGTAAGATAGAAGACTTGAAATATATGTTTCCAAAGATGCCGATTGTTTCTTAATATTCCAACTTGTTCGGAAGGTTATGGGAGAGTTGACACTGGTTTACTTCTTAATTTGTCTTAAGAATGCTTCAGAACAATACTCATTTTAATTGTATTATCAAACATTTTCCTATCAATTCTACCTATTAAAGATGCTTGACAAATTGATTCCATTTAGTATAGCAGTCATACAGAACTGTAGCAGAGGAATTTCCTTTTTTTTTTTTTTTTTTTTTTTAAATCAAAGATTTTTATTTTCAAAACACATGCATGGATAATTTTTCTACATTGACCCTTGCAAATCTTGTGTTCCAAATTTTTCTCCTCTTTCCCCCACTGTCTTCCCTAGATGGCAAGAAATCCAATATAGGTTAAACATGTTAAAAAGAAACAAAAAGTGAGAAAGAAAACAAAATGCAAGCAAAAACAACAAAAAAATGAAAATGCTATGTTGTGAAACACACTCAGTTCCCACAGTCCCCTTCTCTGGGTATAGATAGCTCTCTCCATCACGAGATCATTGGAACTGGCCTCAATCATCACAGAGGAATTTTCTGATCAAGATCCTTTCAGTGGTTCCAACAAGTTAATATTACTTTTATAATAATATTATAATTCTTTAACTCATAATATAGACATAACTGATATAAACAAAAGCACTTCAATAAATTTTAAGATTGATCATAATCTTGAGACCAGTATAAAAACCACTGTTCTGATTAATAAATGACTATTTATTCTGATTAATAAACCACTAAAAAATACTTAGTAAAGCTGATTCTTTTGCATTTGTGATTATTAGCACCATTTTTCATAACCAAAAATTAATCATATAAATAAAGACTTTTCAAAGAATTGATTAATTTTGAATTGGAATTTGGGGGTGAAGAAGGAAGTGATGTTAATTCTAAAAAATGGCCTGAATTACCTTTCATTTAAATGCCATAGCAAATATAAATGATTATACATGCTGTCCATAAGCCATGTTCTCAATTTCATTTTTTAAAAAAGTATGCAATTATATTCTGTCAATAAGAAGTATTATGTATAGTATACAATAGGATGTGTATTTAGAAATGATAAAGATGAATTTGGACAAAAGTTTAAAATGAGAGAATTATCTGAACATGGAATATATTTTTGAAAAAACAATGCTATTTTATTGCCCACATAATATGGATGCAAATGTATTGAGAGAATGAGGCAGTAAAACTGCTCTAAAGTAGTTAACAAGCATGCTGGACAAGTATTTTTCTATTTGAAAAGTAACTTCTCAGACAAAATTTTCAAATTTCTTTTCCTTTAAAAAGCAGATTTCTTAAGCAAACCTGTTCCAATTCAGTTTGCCAAGTAAGTTTCCTTCCATGAAAGCAAAATGTTTCCTTAAGAACACAGAATTCATTTTAATTTAAAATGCAGATTCAGTATGCAAACCAGTTATAATTCTGTTTCCCATACATGTCTCCTTCTGAGAAGCAAATATGTAATCTATACTTTTCAGTTATATTTTTTTTGTTCCAAATTAACAAATTACTTCTTGTTTCATGTAACTTTTATAATTAGGTCATCAATGCTGATCATTTTTGGGAAATGGATGATAATTTTCTAAAAGAAATCAATTTTGTTAACAGCAGAGCTTTTGTGATCCTTTCCAAACCATATAAATAACTAATTTCCTATAATTTACACTAATAGTTTCTAGAATAATTGCAATAATCATACAATAATAAATACTAATAAATTGTAGTTCTCACCTGAGCTCCTGCAAGAATGGCTTTTTCATATATTGCAATGATATTTTCAAGAGGACTTGTAATTGGTTCAAGGCGTGCGAGACACACCCAATATTTAACAAGTTTCTTGGCATCTGGAATTTTTACAATAAGCTCCTCCAGTGTTAAAAGTACTTCTTCCCTTGGACATCCCTAAAGTTGGAGAACAAACAAGTAAAATAAATGACAATGTATTTATCTTTCCTGCTTAAAACATTATGGATAACTGATAATTGGCTAGACTATGTATTTGGCTTTAAAGATAATCCTAGAAATGATTTACTTCTTTTCTCTTATGTAATAGTTGAGATGCTTATTAATATAAAATGTCTGAGAGAGCAATAAAAAGAGGTGATAGTAGAGGTCTGAATAACACTGTTGGAATAAAAAAAAAAAGTTAACTATCATGATTGCTATAATGAGACCAGAAAAATTGTGTGTGTAAAATGCCTAACTGAATTTTTCTGTAATTGATTTTTTTTATCCATGCAAAAGTAAATGTTAAATTCTGAAGTATTATAAATTTGAGATTTGCTGCACAACAGTTTTTAATTTCCTCAAGAATTACATATCTACATACCCAAAAATGCAAAAAAAAAAAAAAAAGTATTTCACCCTTAGTTTTGATGATTAATCATCAATTCTTGGTATAGTAGAATATGCAGTGGGGATCAAGTTCTAGCTCTGCCACTTACAGTATAATTTTGAGTGAAGCATTTCATTTGTCCAGAACTGGTTTCTCATCTATAAAATTAAAAGTTTGAAATGGATGATTTCCTTCCAAAGTTCCTTTTCTAGTTCTAATATTCTGTAACCCATCTGATAATTTCCATGAAATTTTAATATTGACTTAATAATAGAGTCATTACTCTATAGTTTAGATGGTGACCAAGTCAACATAAAAAGAAACCACCTACTAGTTTTTCTGTAATTCTACTTCTCAGTGAAACTTCCTATAATACATATATATACAAAAAGAAAAGTGGGGACTACTCATATTTGTAAGTTAATATCTCAGCTTCTTTTTAAAGAAAAATCTTTATCTAGCTTCCAAAAGAACCAATATCTTGATTTACTATGAAATTGCAAAAATGTGCATATTACATGTTTCTTCCTTTAAATCCCTTTCAATCAATTTGCAATCTGAAGCAAAAGAATGGTGCTAATATGGATCTCTAAGTCTAATCAATAACAGTTTTAAACACTTTGAAAAATGAGAATAATTTTGGTCTTCTGAAATTTAACCTGGCCCTAATGTAGTTAAATAAAAGTACAAAATTTCTTATGATACTAAGGTAAAGAACCTTAGTTCAGAAGATAAATAGTACTAGAACTTCTAAAGGTTCCTAGGACCACATAAGTTTTAGAAAAAGCAGCATTATGCATGAAATAAGTTAAAAAAAGAGTTCTCAAAGGAAAAACAATAATCTGGGATGAGAAAGATTTACAAGAAAATTGTAACATTCAAAGAAAAAATATAAGACTGTACAAATGTTTTACTAAAGTAGGAAAAGACGAGATCCACCAAATCCTTCTATGAAAAAGTAGGTGTATGAAATGGCCATACTAGATCCTGAAGAGTTCAAAAATTATACCTCCCTCCCTTCTTGGTAGAGATGGGAAACTACATGTTTGGAATATATTGTAATGCACAGTTGATATGTTGGCTGGCTTTGTTGAACAACATTTTATACCTTTGCCACAAGACATGGCTTACTGGAGGGGAGATGGGCAACATTTACTCTGAAGGAAGAAATAAAGGAAAGATGGAGGAAGGAAGGAAAAAAAGAAGAAAAAGAAAATTAAGAGGAAATATACAAGCATTTATTATCAACTATGTACCAGGTACTGTACTAATAAGCATTTTACAAATATTCTCTCATTTGAGCCTCAAAATAACCCTGGGGTTTAGATGCCATTATTAAATCCATTTCACAGTATTACACTGTTATTAAGTGTCTGAGACCAAATTTGAACTTAGCTCTTCCGGATTCCAAGCCCAGTGCTCTATTCATTGTACCACCTAGCTGTCTCTGGAAATGAAGGAAATATAAAAACAAAAGTTATCAATTAAAAATAAGATAAAAGTTAAAAGAAAAAGTAACATGTAAACTATTACATGTGTCTGCATATGGCCAGAGGTCAAAGTTCTACAGTAAGGCAAGAATTAAACTAAGTAGGACTTCTTCCCCATGTTCTCATGGGATTCTTACTCATTAAGTCAAATTCTATCAAGAATTCAGCTGGTGAACAGTCTCCAACCCTGACCCTTCCCCCCTTCTCCTAGTGTCTCAGAAACCTGAAAGTCAAACTGACTTAGGTTGTGATACCAGATATATCACATTAGAGCTTAATCAGAGAACTGAGGAAAAAAGAGAAATGAGACAGAACACACTTAAGGTTATGTGGAAATCTACTAAACTTGTAGGAAAGAGCCCAACATCCTGGTGAGGCTAGTTCAATACCCCAGAGAAATTACTTGGAGCACAGATCAAGGTTGGTGAAATGTCCAGTATCTAGTGTATAAAGAAGCTAAAATAGCTTTGAGATCCAGCTCCCACAGGAACTGCCATCAAAAGGGAAAGAGTTAGGAAGAGAACAATAGGTAGAATTAAGAAAAAAGACTCATACTACTAAAGAGCTCAGAGAGAAAAAACTCAATGAGATGAGCATAAACAGATAAACAACAAGGAAGATGATAATAACAGAAGGAAATATGGTCTTTAGATCAGGTAAAATAGCACAGGCATTCATAAATATCGCAAAACAAAGGAAAACTGAATTAATACCTGATGAGGGAGAGGGATCCTGAAGATCCCTAACAGAGCAAAGAAAACACATTAAAATGTTCCTGAATGATTTAATGAAGGAATTAACAATAGTGAAAGCAGAATTTATGGTCCATACAACAGAAATAATTGGTAGAACAGAAAAAAAGAATTCATAGTGACAAGTCTTACTAAAGAAATAAAAGAAAATAACTAATTAGGAATGCAAATATATGGAAATAAAGGACAATTTAGAAAAGAATCAAAAAGCAATAATATTAAAAGATAGTGTGCTCTCCATATGAATACTGATTTTGAAGACAAGATGTTTAGAAACAACTTAAGGATTTAAATTTCCTAAATGAAAATGACAAGTCAAAAACCTGACACCATCATGTAAGAAATAATATAAGAAAAAAGTCCAAAAATTCTGGGGGAAACTCCAAAACACATAATAGTTAAATTCTACCAAACAACAAATTCTGCAAGCAACCAGAAAAATCCCTATCATACATAAAACAAAGAAGGAAAATTCTAATAACACAAGACTATTCTCCACCCACAAGAAATTGTTGATAAAAAAAATGGCATTTGTCCCAAAGAGCAAAGGACCTCAAGATAAAATCCAAGGTGACCTTTCTGACAAATCTAAGCCTATTAATGAAAAAAATATGGATGTTCAATTTAAAAGAGGTATTAAAAATATTTCTAGAAAGAAATTATATACTTGTTAAATATTGCACACAGCACAATTCTTAGAAAAGAACTCTATTTGATAAAAACTGCTGGAAAAATTGGGAAGCATTTTGGCAAAAATTAGGCTTAAGCCAACACCTTATATTACATACTAATTTTAAATGCGATGTTACTTTACTACTTTAAGTCATACTTTAAAAAAAAAAAATTGGAAGAGAAGCAGATTACATACCTTTCACAGTTAATGAGAAGATTTATTGTAAACCAAACGAGAGATAAGTGTTCCAAATCTCTAATAACAAAAATGCAAATCAAACAACTCTGAGGAACCCCTCACTCTGCAAATTGGCCAAAGGTGACAAAAGATGGAAACAGTCAATGTTGGAAGTTGTGCAGCGATAGGTACCCTAGTTCACTGTATAATAAATCAATACAACTATTTTGGAAAGCACTTTAAAATTATCCAAATAAAATATCTAAATTGTATTTATCTTTTGACTCAGAAACTCCATTTGTACCTTATACCCCAAGGAAACCATTAAGAAGAAAAAATTCCTATATATGCCAAAATATTTACAGCAGTACTTTTTGTGATAGCAACAAACTGGAAACAAAGTACATGGCTATAGATTGAGAGAATGACTAAAGAAATTGTGGCACAGGAATGAAATGGAATGTTATTCTTTAAGAAAAGGGAAATATGAATAAAGCATGGAAAAAGCAACATGAAATGATGCTGAGTAAATTAAGCGGAGCCCCAAAACAATGTAAACATTAATTACAACATAGGAAACAAATATACAAATAAATTTATGAGTGAATGTTGCAAAAGTATAAAGTAAAGGCAAGGCAAAAGAAGATATGAAACAAATTACCTTTTTTCCAGAGGTGGAAGGTTTACAAATGTTGTATATTGGAAATATTTTCAGACTTTTTGGGTGTATTGATCAGTTATCCTAATTTTTCCTTTTCTTTTTCTTTTGGGGGTGGAAAAAAAAACTTTTGAGGCATCTAGGTGGTGCAGTGGATAGAGGACCAGCCTTGAAGTCAGGAGGACCTGAGTTCAAATCTGACCTCAGACACTTACCACTTCCTAGCTGTGTGACCCTAGGCAAGTCACTTAACCCCAATTGCCTCAGCAAAAAAACAAAACAAAAACAAAAACAAAAACACCCCACCCACACACACAACTTTTGATGTATGAGATAGCTCTCTAGGAGGTAAAGTGAAACTAGGGGATGTAAAATCAATAATTAAAAAAAATTTTTTTCAAAAGAATTCAATTACAAAGATTGGTGAGCTAGGAGAACAGGCTTTGTGGTCTATATGGTCTTCAAAAATGTGGTTGTGCTTTCAATATATAATATTTTGATTTCTCTCAGTACTGTCAATTTTGTGCTTATTAAACATTTTTGATAAAAGACTATCAGTGATAAAAGAAAAAGGAATTTGAAAATCTTATCACTGTTCTGCTACAAATATTTATTGTCTATAAAAATCCAGTAAGATAAACAAATTTTGTCACTCAAGTAATGAGACTAATTTTCCTACTTCTATAACTGATAGTCCTATAAACTGGTTTACTCAAAAATATAAGATTATTTTTATACAAAAGATTTTTAATCTCAAAAATGACATTGGTAAAACATGACTGAAAATTTAGACAAACAAGACTGATGTATACAAATGAAGTAGTAACTACTGAATTAAATAAATTAAAATTCTAAAATACCTTATTAATTAAGTTCAAGTATTCAGAAAATATTTTGTTAACTTTATCAGTGAATAATCTTTGCTCATCTTCTTCTGCAATGGTGGTCCAGAAAGACTCAACTGGTTTTTCTTTTGGTAATTCCATCTTAGATGGAGCAGGTACACCAGATATAGGGGGTCTTTTAATTACTCTTCTTTTGTCATTTTGCCACTCAAGCAGACGAGCTCTACAATGAAAGAAAATATATGAGGATCATAGATATAGAATTAAAAGAGATCCTAGAGATTGTCCACATTAAGTCACCTATGGTTACAGATGAGGAAACCAAAGCCCAGAGGAGTAAAACAATTTACCCAAATTTTAAGTGTCAGAGTCAGGATCAAACCTAGATTCTCTGATTATATATAGCTTGTGGTTTCTACTGTACCATGCTTAATGTTGCCATGCTAACATTCAACAGGACTTTGTCACATAAAAAAAAAAAAAAAAAAAAAAAAAGCAAAGATGGTAAGGTGGAAAGGATTCAACATTCTAAGGAGGTATTCAAGTTGCATATAGCCAGGGTTTGAAATTTAGGTGCTGTTAATCTCAAGGGTCATCCCAAAAGAACCAAGTTTCAATTTAGATTATTTAAAAAATATACATAAAAACATCTAAACATATACTTTGCTTTAGGGGCCATCTTTCTAGAATAGTTTAAAGTTATTTGCAAACCATGAAAAAAGAAATATATGCCTAGTAGATTATACTGTATTAAAAAGCAGTTTGTAAACTATTATGAAAATAATTTAGTAAGCCTTTTTGGTGATTTATTTTTACCTTCTTTCTTCTGCCGATTCTTTGGTTAGTGTAGTTCTTTGTCCTGTATTGATAGGTGGTCTTGTTAATGTGTATCTTCTCTTATCAACGATTTTGGAATCCTCTCTGAATTTACTACTGAAAGTTGAGGCAGGTTTGGATTCAGAATTACGAATGGCTACAGCTACAGATGTTGTACATTTTGATGAAGCTTCATTTTCTTTTACACTAGAAATCAAATCAGTCTTGCCATTTGGTGGAACTGGATTTGAGGCAGGTAATCTCTTTTTAAGAGGCTCTCTTCGGATAGTAACATTGACAGCTGTTCTAACAGTGGCTTCTTTCTCTTTGTTCTGGATAGCATCAACCTTTTTCCGAGAAGACTGAAAGGCTGTTTTGTTCTGGGAAGAAGGAATACTATTAGATTTAGTGGAACTAGTAATAGATGTTGTTCTACCGCCTTTCACAGCTATGTCGATTCTGCTTACAGACTGAGTTTTAGGAATAGTAGTTGAAGTTGTCTTATTTGTCATAGAACCTTCTTCTGAAACCACTGATGGCTTTCGAAATGAGTCAACTTTAGACTGGACAACTCTACCACGATAGGAACCAAGGACGGGCTTCTTTGGCAAAGTAGCATCTTGCTTCAATTTCTCTGCAGCTAGTTGTTTCTCCTTATTATTTCTTTGAAGGCGAAAGGTTTGACTAAGTGACACAGAGCGAATTTTAGGGTCATCTTCATTTGGTAACACTTGTATAGCTTGATCACAGTTCTCAGGATAACAGACATCAACTTCTATGGTTGAATTTGTTAATACATTGGTAGATTTTAAAGGAATGCCATTTCTTTCTACCGTCAGGATATTTTTTCTCCATATAGGCCGATTAACATTTTCTTTATTATCCTGAAATAGTTAATTAGATGAGTCAGTAATTTATGATTAATTTCTATCGGAGAAAAAAACAAGCACAGGACTAAATTATAAAATTTTAAAATAAAGGATTTAAATATTAGACGTACCATTTTAGTGCTGGTAAGCTTTAGTGCCTTTGGAATTTTTTTGATTGAGTCTCCAGCTACTTTTTTATTATAGTTAGTAGTATTGCTTTAAAAAAGAAAAAGACAAAGGAAAAATTTTAAGAATTTGAATTGTTTAAATATACATATTCCTTACTTCCCCACATACTTTAAAAGCTCTCATTTATAAAAAGTCTGAGCTAATTATAAATCACTTCCACTTTGAGGTATCATAATACCTGATACTTCAGCATTTCTTTAATTAAAAAAAAAAGCAAACATACTGGTTTTCACACAAGAAATTCAAACTACATATAAACAGTTATGTTAAAATATATTGATATGAATTTTAGTTTTGGTATGTTTTGGCATGATACCTTTATTACCTTATTTTAAAGATAAATTCCATTTTTTCAAATAATAAAAATTAATTTTATTTGCTTCTATTCTTTGTTCCCAGATTGAAAAAGAAATAAAGAAAACCCTAGGAACAATTTTGGAAACTCAAGTAAAACAAATTTCTGTTCTAGACATATCCAAAATTATATGGCTGATTCTCTATCCTGAATGCATCAATTATCTGTCATAGCATGTTTTATTATCAATTCTCTGGAATTTTAGATAATCACTGCAGTAATCGGAATTCTTAAAAGCTTTCAAACTTGATTATTTTTACAATATTGCTGTTGTATAAATTGTTCTCTTGGTTCTGCTCATTTCACTATGTATCAGCTAATTTAAGTCTTCTCAGATACCTTTCTCTGACACCATCCCTTTCTTATGGCATTAATAATATTTCATTGCATTCTTATGATATCATTTGTTCAGACACCCCCCCAAATTATGAGTGTCCACTTAGTTTATAGGGTTTTTTTTTTTTTTTTGCTACAACATAAATGGTTTTGTACAAATGGATCCTTTTTATCTTTCTTTGGTATCTCTGAGGTAACAAACTTTTTCGGTTTAGATGTTTTAGTTTGTTTTGGTTCAAAATCCATATTAAGTTCCTCACATTTATTGGTTTGCTTATCTCTATGACCGCTTGACAGTCACAAGAGTCTTCCAGCAAGAATTTTTATGTTAACAATTATCTTTGTAAGGTGAAACAAGAGATTAGAAGACAAAAGAAAAGAAACTTTCATACCCCAGGAAATATTTTCAGAATGAAATATCCTATCACTATAGATTCCCAGGTTGTAAGGTATGCAATTTCCAATTATTTCCAAGTCCTTCTAGTTTCCAAATATTTCACAAAGAAAATAGTTATCTGAAAAGTCAACAGTCCCATAAGCCATTGTTTAGAATTTTTAAGCAGTAAAATTAGTTTTGAAATGTAGTAAAAAGAGATAAAACAGAAATAATGTTACAAAAAGATACAATAAAACTTCAACTATCCAAAATCCTTAGTTACTCTGCATAGCTGACCAGTCAATTCATTATTTAAAACTTTTTATTTTAATCAATACCAATGGAAATATTTCTAAAATATATTATGTTCCTGCTTTCTTAAACAGAATCACAACTTCTATTAGTCATTCGTCATAAGTTTAAGTGTAATGAGGAAGAAAATTCTGAACTAAATGAGGAAAACAAAATCTGGAATAGGCATTATTACACATAGACCACATAATATGTGGCTTTAGGAAAATCACAAATTCTTCATGCTTCAGTTTTCCTCACTTAAAAATGAGAATAAACAATTCTTCTCTTCCTACATCACAGGGTTATTGATTGATGTAGATAAAAGCTCTTTAAAAATTATAAGGTATTAAAGTGATGACTAAAATATTACTGTGGCACAAAAAAAATGATAAATACAGATTCAGAGAAACATGAGAAGACATGAAAAGTAGTAAGGAAATTCACATATACAATGAAGATAACAACATCCACAGAATGAACAATTAAAAAAAAAAATCAAAATTAAAGGCTGTGTAATTATAATGATTAAGCCATACAACTACACTTGCTATTATATTAATAACTAAGGATTCAGGCTTTTCGACCTTTATTTCCCTATTTAGGGCCCAGAAATTGTAGAATTTTGGTTTCTGAAAGACATGACTGATAAGATGAGATTGTCCCAACTCTTAAGGATCATGCTTGATTTTGCGGAGAATTTCACCCAAGTAGGAGACCTTCTATTTAGTAAACAGAACCCAGTCTGGATATGTTCTTATTTGAAGGAAATGAGCCCTTGTCTTTTAACCCTCTATTAGAATTTAGCTTATGAAGGAGAAAACCAACCAGAGTAATCTGATGGAGACAGATTCCCCCTACCCAGACTGTTGCAAGTAGCTAAATCTCATGATTAACCCAAATCCAAGCAGGAGATGCTGAAGGCTACCTCCTCATTAAATGTTGACCATCAGGGGTGATTTTCACTTGTTAAAAGCATTCCCTCTCAAAATATATTTAACGTAGGAGCAGTTAGATGGTGCAGTGAATCAAAGCACTGGCCCTGGATTCAAGGGGACCTGAATTCAAAACCGGCCTGAGATACTTAATGCTTCCTACCTGTGTGACCAAATCACTTAATCCAATTGCTTCGCCAAAAATAGATAGATAGATAGATGAATGAATGAATAAATGAAAATTAGGGCTTTCAGGCTCTCCATGTTTTTGTTTTTAGTTTGCTGAGAAAAACCACTGACCACCACTTTATTGAGTATTAGCTAGCCTAATTAATATATTATTAATCACTCTGAAATAAAGTTTCACAGGGTTTTCCACTTGTCATAATAAAACTAAAAAAATGTATATAGTTCTTTAAGAGGTTTACAAAATGCTTTCCTCAAAACAAATTCTGTCAAGTAGATAGCACAAATATTATTCTCAAATGAGGCTTAGAGAGGTCAACTGAAGTGGCTGATCATAAAGCAACCAACTATTAAAGCCCAAAGCTTAGAAATGTAAGTCTAGATAAAATGTCACAACTTCTCTTTCTGGATCAATACTCTCAGGCTCAAAAACTCCCTGAAGAATTATAATTTTTAAGATAGATTATTCTGCTTGACTGAAAATGAAAGGAGAACCAATGGAGGTTGTTATAGATAAAAATATTTCAGCACAATATATGGAAAAATATTCCAACAATTTGAGATCATCAGAATAAGCTGTCTTGCAATATAAGATCATCAGAATAAGCTGTCTTGCAATATACTGTGTCCTCTGTCACTGTAGAATCTTGAGCAAAGGCTAGGCAACTATTTGTTCAGGTATATCAATAAAGAGGGATGCAACCCTGAAGTATAGGTTGAAATAAAATAAAAATCTATTTTCAAATATAGTTACTTACTCATAGGATTTGGAGAACTAATCTATACATATTGCAAAAAGGAAATCAAGAAGGACATCTTGTAAGCAGGTACATCTGAATGGAACCTTTAAAGAAACTAGGATTTTTAAAATGTGGAGATAAAAGGAATAACTTTCTCATGCATGTGGGACATGTGTTAAGCAGGAGAACTACTTAACTAGTTCTATTTTAGAACAAGTTATTAATCAACTCCCTAAGAAAAAATCTCCAGAGCCACATGGATTTACAAGTGAATTCTACCAAACATTTAAAGAACAATTAGCTCCAATACTATATGAACTATTTGAAAAAAGAGGGAAAGGACTCCTACCAAATTCCTTTTATGACATAGACAAGGTACTAATACCTAAACAAGGCAGGATGAAAACAGAGAATGAATATTGATGCAAAAATCCTAAATAAAATATTAGCAAAGAGATTACAGAAAGTCATGCCCAGGATAAAACACTATATATAACCAAATAGGATTTCTACTAGGAATCCAGGGTTGGTTCAATATTAGGAAAACTATTAGCATAACCGACTATATCAATAACCAAACTAACAAAAAACATATGATTATCTCAATAGATGCAGAAAAGGCATTTGATAAAATTTGAAACCAATAACTATTAAAAAAAAACATTAGAGTATAGGAATAAATAGACTTTTCCTTAAAATAATCAGTAGCATCTAGTTAAAACCATAAGCAAGCATTATATGTAATGGGGATAAACTAAAACCATTCCCAATAAGATCAGGGATAAAACAAGGTTGTCCACTAACATCATTACTACTCAATACATTAGAAATGTTATCTTTGGCAATAAAAAAAGAAAAGAGATTAAAGGGATTAGAGTAGGTAATGAGGAAACCAAATTATCATTCTTTGCAGATATGATGGTATACATAAAGATCCATAGAAAATAAACCAAAAAACTATTATAAACAATCCACAACTTTAGCAGTTTCAGGATACAAAATAAATCCACGTAAATCATCAGCATTTTTATATATTGCCAAAGTCCAGCTAAAAGAGATAGAGAAATTCCATTCAAAATAATTGTCGATAGTATAAAATATTTGAGAATCTATCTGCCAAGGAAAATCAAGAACCACAGAACACAACTACAAAACATTTTCCACACAAATAAAGTCAGATTTAAACAATTGGAAAAATATCAAGCGCTTTTGGATAGGTCAAAAGAATATAATGGAGATGACAATACTACCTAAATTAATCTACTTATTTAGTACTATAACAAATCAAACTCCCAAGAAATTATTTTACAGATCTAAAAAAAATAATAACAAAATTCATCTAGAAGAATTTCAAGGGAATTAGTGGGGGAAAAAATGCCCATGAAGGTGACCTAGCTATACTCAGGTCTAAAACTATATTATATAGAAGCACGTATCAAAACCATTTGGTACTGGCTAAGAAATAGAGTAATCAATAAGTGGAATAGATTAGGATCACAGGACAAAATAGGCAATGACTATAGTAATCTAGTGTTTGACAAATCCGAAGACCCCAGCTTTTGGGATAAAAACTTACTATTTGACAAAAACTGCTAGGAAAATTGTAAACTAGTATGGCAGAAACTAGGCAGTGACCCATGCCTAACCCCAAATATCAAGATAAGGTCGAAATGGGTTCATGATCTAGATAGAATTATATTATAAAGAAATTAGAAGAACACAGGATAGTTTACCTCTCAGATCTGTGGAGGAGGAAGGAATTTGTGACCAAAGAAGAACTGGAAATACTGATCACAAAATAGATGATTTGGATTATAGTAAGTTAAAAAGTTTTCTACAAACAAAACTAATGCAGACAAGATTAGAAGGGAAGCAATAAACTGGGAAAACATTTTTACATTCAAAGGTTCTGATAAAGGCCTCATTTCTAAAATAGAGAATTGATTCAAATTTATAAGAATTTAAGTCTTTCTCCAATAGATAGTCAAAGGATATGAACAGACAATTTTCAGATGAAGAAATTGAAACTATTTCTAGTCATATGAAAAGGTGCTCCAAGTCATTATTAATCAGAGAACTGCAAATTAAAACAACTCTGAGATAACCACTACACACCTCTCAGATTGGCTAAGATGACAGGAAAAGATAAAGATAAATACTGGAAGGGATATGGGAAAACTGGGACACTAATACATTGTTGGTGGAGTTGTGAACTGATCCAACCATTCTAGAGAGCAATGTGGAACTCCGCCCAAAGAGTTATCAAACTGTGCATACCCTTTGACCCAGCAGTGTTTCTATTGGACTTATATCCCAAAGATATCTTAAAGGAAGGAAAGGGACTCACATGTGCAAAAATCTTTGTGGCAGCCTCTTTTGTAGTGGCAAGGAACTGGAAACTGAGTGGATCTCCATTAACTGGGGAATGACCGAATAAGTTATGGTATACGAATGTAATAGAATATTACTCATCTCTAAGAAACGATCAGCAGGATGATTTCAGAGAGGATTGTAAAGACTTATATGAACTGATACTAAGTGAAATGAGCAGAATCAGGATATCATTATACACGGCAAAAACAAGATTATACGATGATCAATTCTGATGAATGTGGCTCTCTTCAACAGAGATAATTTGATGCCAGCTCCAATGATCTTGTGATGAAGACACCCATCTACCCAGGACTGTGGGAACTCAGTGTGGTTCACAACATAACATTCTCACTCTTTTTGTTGTTATTTGCTTGCATTTTCTTTTCTTTTTTTTTCCTGGTTTGATTTTTCTTGTGCAGTAAGATAATTATATAAACATGTATGCATATATCGGATTTAACATATTATTTCTACCACGTTTAACGTATATTGGACTACTTGTCATCTAGGGGAGTGGGTATGGGAAGGGGGGGAAAATTGGAACAGGGTTTTGCAAGAGTTAATGTTGAAGAATTATCAATGCATATGTTTTGAAAAATAAAAAGCTTAAAAAAAAAAAAGAAATACCTTTGTCTTAAGTGTTATGTTATAAAACTCAAATAAGCTTTACTCTACCTGGTTATCTGCTTTTCCTGTAAATTTAAGGAAGAAAAGGCTTTCTTTCTTGCAAGATATTCCTCAAATTTTTGTCTTCTTTGTTCTAATAGACAAATGGAAAAGATAAATCAACTACACTGAAATTTCAACAAATATACTAACAAATTAAAGCTCTTTCAATTAACAGTACTTCAAAGAAATATCTGTTCAAAGTAAAGCCTCTATATCACTGGAAAGTAGAAATTAATGGATTCTGCTTTATCTAACAAGATCACAGCAGCATAGATTTAGGGCTGGAAACCAGTGGTTCTTACAGGATATGTCAGGGCACACTAGCTAGGTATGTCATGAACTGTATGGAACTTGTCATGAATTATGTGGAATTCAAAATTTGCTATCAATTGGGTATGATTAATTCTCCCAAATGCCTTTTTAATGTGCTGAGATTCTCCAAAACAACAACAACAAAAATATTCTCCACCTCTGATCAAAACAGAACCACTGTCCAAATCCCTTATTTTATGTATAAAAAAACTGAGGCACAGATATATCATAAAGAAGGATGCATGATTGAAGTAGAGGTTGAAATAAAATGAAAACTTATTTTTAAATATAGCAATTCATTCAGGTAGGGTTTGGAGAAGCAATCTATACAAATTACAAAAGGCTCAATCAACTAGCAAGTTTCTGAAACAAGATTTGAACCCAGATCTTTCTGACTTCAAGGTAGGTGCACTATCTCCTAGAAGACCCTGCCACTCACATGCCATGCATTAAGTAGTATCACTGGGGTTCTACCACTCTCCTCACCTTCAAGAATCAACATAAATTGCCAAACGATAATTCATAATTCCAAACATAGAATTCAAGTACAGAGTTTGGGCTGCTAAGATTATTAATAATTTTTTCTTTTACCCTTTTAAATTCAAACCACTTTTCATTTGCCAATTGATTACTAATTCACTCTAAAAAGGACTCTTTCAATATCTTGACTGTAAAAGTGATTCTCCGGCCCCCTGAATACCTAACCCTACATATTTCATACTGGGATTCTATCTTTATTCTCTGTAGGTCTGTGACTACCACTATCCAAATATCTTCCTTCACTAATGAATATTCCTTTCCATAGCATTACTCTGGCTCAAAGTTAATAACCTAAGAAGTAGGAGACATTCAAATGCCTACCATCCGTTTTCCACAAGAAACATAACCGGCAATAGAATACCCTCAAAACCGGCAGAAATAATAGCTAACACATATAAAACATAATTACAAATGTTAGCATTTACATGATAAAAATCTGGCATTTATATAAAAACATAAGGCATATTTACATGAATCTGCATTTACGTAATATAAATAGAATAGCTAGTATCTGTACAATGTAAGTATAATTCACTCACGACATGAATATTATAGCCAATATTTATTATAGAGGAGCTATAGCATTTGTACAATAAAAATAAAATTCGCATCTAGTGTGATATAAAATAATTAGCATTTATATGATATAGAGTAGCATTTATAGAATGCAACTATAATTAGCATTTACTAATATAAATGAAGGAATAGCTAGCATGTATGACATAATATAATAACAAGCATTAATATAAACAGAATAATTAGCAACATAAATATAACTGGCAATAGTATAATGGCTAGTATTTACATAACAATATGAATAGTAGTAAAAATAGCTAGCATTTAAATAACACTTTAAGGGTTGTGCAATGCTGTTCCAAAGGTAGGCTCGCCTTTGAGACTGGGAAGACAGCAGAAAGCAGGTGGTGATCACGCTGGCTACCCGCGTCAGTAGCGCAGATGCATTAACGCAAAGGACACACGACGGGAGGGAGAGGGGAGTTCCTTGAGGAACCACGGCAGCCCCGCCCCCATGCACCCCATCACCCAGTCTCCTAGTTCAATAGACCATACGCCACAGACAGTTCTGAACAGCCGGAACCAAGTGTCTCCCCTGGACTGACCTACTCCCACTCCCCGAACTACCCACCGCAAACCAGTCAGTCAGTCAATAAGTGTTTCTTAAGCACCTACTACGTACGGGGTGCTGGTTTCAGCTGGGGAAACAAAGGAAAGCAAAGGGTAGGCTCTGCCCTCAAGAAGCTGCCAGTCTAAAGCTACAGATTCACCGGAAGTGAGGAGGAAAGCAACGCCCTCCGCCGCCCCTCACCCCCGCAGGCCAACCCGAGACCGAGGCTTCGGCCGAATCTCTCAGGCCCCAAGAGCCAGCCTCCGGCACCCATCCCCCATCGCCCCTCGCGGTCCCGACACCTTCACCTTTGCACAGCGGCATGGATCGCTGGGTGGTGGGCAGCTGCAGGCCCGTGGCGCTCATGATGGCCGCGGGGCGCCTCGGGCCGCGTCTCCTCAGAAGGGAAGAGCGCGCCTCCTCAGCTCCGTCTGACTGGACCGGAGGAGACGACAGGCAGCCGCGTTCGACCCGCGCGCCGCGCCTTCCGATTCGTTCGTTCGTTCACATGCCCTCCGCCTATTGGCTCGGAGCTTGAATTGAATGGACCAATGAGCTGAGGGGAGTTGCGGTTGCTAGGTCGCGTCCCGGCGTACTCTAGCTATGGGGTGGGTCTTAAGGACTTTCAAACCAAAATAAACCGGAGTAAGTCTTCTCCCTTTCTGGGATTCTCCCAATCAGGTGGGAAGTTGGGGGTGGAGCTAGTCCTAGAAAAGACTCGTCTGCGGCTTGGTAGTTTCCGTAAACTCCTTAACTAAAACTCCACTAAATTCGCGCGTCTGCGCGCTTGGTTTATAGTTTTCTTTCTCCGTTTTGGCTCTCTTTGGTTTCGGTAGCAAGATGATACTTGTGTCCTAGAAGGAATCGGAGAGGGTCGCTTTATCTGTTTTTGTGTACAGTTTGTATAATGCAGTTTATTGTTCTGTCCCAAGCGGGACCGTCTGCTCATCTCCGCCGACCGACTTTCCCGGATTCATTCCTTCAAGTCCCAACTAAACCTCATATCTTCCTGGAAGCCTTTCCCAAACCGTCTTAACTATTAAACCTGTTAATTTTTTTAATATGTCCTCTATGAAGTTTGCTTGGTACGATTTTTTTTTTTGCTTGTTTGAATGTAAAAGTCTTCCCTTTTAGAGCGTAAGGGCCTTCAGGGCAGAGATATGTTGACCTGTTTTTCTGTCCCTCGCTCATATCGCCATGCTTGGCAATATAATATATATGTAGTAATAATATGTAATATTATATTATATAATATGTTGTTGTATAATTACATATTATATATAATATTATGCTATTATTTGTAATACATATGTGGATTGATTTTTTCTGTCCCTCGCTCATATCGCCATGCTTGGCAATATGATATATATGTAGTAATAATATGTAACATTACATTATATAATATGTTGTTGTATAATTACATATTATATATAATATTATGCTATTATTTGTAATACATATGTGGATTGATTTTTTCTGTCCCTCGCTCATATCGCCATGCTTGGCAATATAATATATATGTAGTAATAATATGTAACATTACATTATATAATATGTTGTTGTATAATTACATATTATATATAATATTATGCTATTATTTGTAATACATATGTGGATTGATTTTTTCTGTCCCTCGCTCATATCGCCATGCTTGGCAATATGATATATATGTAGTAATAATATGTAACCTTACATTATATAATATGTTGTTGTATAATTACATATTATATATAATATTATGCTATTATTTGTAACACATATGTGGATTGATTTTTTCTGTCCCTCGCTCATATCGCCATGCTTGGCAATATGATATATATGTAGTAATAATATGTAACCTTACATTATATAATATGTTGTTGTATAATTACATATTATATATAATATTATGCTATTATTTGTAATACATATGTGGATTGATTTTTTCTGTCCCTCGCTCATATCGCCATGCTTGGCAATATGATATATATGTAGTAATAATATGTAACCTTACATTATATAATATGTTGTTGTATAATTACATATTATATATAATATTATGCTATTATTTGTAATACATATGTGGATTGATTTTTTCTGTCCCTCGCTCATATCGCCATGCTTGGCAATATGATATATATGTAGTAATAATATGTAACATTACATTATATAATATGTTGTTGTATAATTACATATTATATATAATATTATGCTATTATTTGTAATACATATGTGGATTGATTTTTTCTGTCCCTCGCTCATATCGCCATGCTTGGCAATATGATATATATGTAGTAATAATATGTAACATTACATTATATAATATGTTGTTGTATAATTACATATTATATATAATATTATGCTATTATTTGTAATACATATGTGGATTGATTTTTTCTGTCCCTCGCTCATATCGCCATGCTTGGCAATATGATATATATGTAGTAATAATATGTAACCTTACATTATATAATATGTTGTTGTATAATTACATATTATATATAATATTATGCTATTATTTGTAACACATATGTGGATTGATTTTTTCTGTCCCTCGCTCATATCGCCATGCTTGGCAATATAATATATATGTAGTAATAATATGTAACCTTACATTATATAATATGTTGTTGTATAATTACATATTATATATAATATTATGCTATTATTTGTAATACATATGTGGATTGATTTTTTCTGTCCCTCGCTCATATCGCCATGCTTGGCAATATGATATATATGTAGTAATAATATGTAACCTTACATTATATAATATGTTGTTGTATAATTACATATTATATAATATTATGCTATTATTTGTAATACATATGTGGATTGATTTTTTCTGTCCCTCGCTCATATCGCCATGCTTGGCAATATAATATATATGTAGTAATAATATGTCTTACATTATATAATATGTTGTTGTATAATTACATATTATATATAATATTATGCTATTATTTGTAATACATATGTGGATTGATTTTTTCTGTCCCTCGCTCATATCGCCATGCTTGGCAATATAATATATATGTAGTAATAATATGTAACCTTACATTATATAATATGTTGTATAATTACATATTATATATAATATTATGCTATTATTTGTAATACATATGTGGATTGATTTTTTCTTATCGCCATGCTTGGCAATATGATATATATGTAGTAATAATATGTAACCTTACATTATATAATATGTTGTTGTATAATTACATATTATATATAATATTATGCTATTATTTGTAACACATATGTGGATTGATTTTTTCTGTCCCTCGCTCATATCGCCATGCTTGGTAATATAATATATATGTAGTAATAATATGTAACCTTACATTATATAATATGTTGTTGTATAATTACATATTATATATAATATTATGCTATTATTTGTAACACATATGTGGATTGATTTTTTCTGTCCCTCGCTCATATCGCCATGCTTGGCAATATGATATATATGTAGTAATAATATGTAACCTTACATTATATAATATGTTGTTGTATAATTACATATTATATATAATATGCTATTATTTGTAATACATATGTGGATTGATTTTTTCTGTCCCTCGCTCATATCGCCATGCTTGGCAATATAATATATATGTAGTAATATGTAATATTACATTATATAATATGTTGTTGTATAATTACATATTATATATAATATTATGCTATTATTTGTAATACATATGTGGATTGATTTTTTCTGTCCCTCGGTCATATCTCCATGCTTGGCAATATAATATATATGTAGTAATAATATGTAATATTACATTATATAATATATTGTTATATAATTACATATTATATATAATATTATGCTATTATTTGTAATATATATGTGGATTGGTTTTTTCTTTTGAGATTTTATTTATGATTTGTTCAACTCCCTTCCCCCTCCCTATTGGTTTATTTAAAATCTCTTCTTCTTCTGTTAAGTTACACATATATTTTTATAGATATTCATCCATTTCATTTAAGTTTTTGGTTTTCTTATCGTATAATTGGGCAAAATCTTCTCTATTAAAAGGGAGAGGTCCAGTTTCCCTTGCCCTGCAGCATCTGTATGGAGAGCTCCTTTCATGATGCATGAAGAGAGTTCAGAATAGCATTATAGAGGTAGAAAGGGTACCAAAGGTCATCTACTACAATCTTCTCATTTTCAGGATGAGAAATTTGGAGTCAAGTTCTCTGAGTTTAAAACTAGTACTTTTACCCTCTATCATGCTGCCTCTCAGGAAGAGATGCTTCCTTCACTTTAGCCTCAGTATAAAATCCACAGCAATAACAAGAAAAAAGCAAAAGTAAGGTACTTCTGTGATGGGAATGAAAAAAAATATAGATTTATAGATATAGATATGCCAGATACTTTACTAATTGTGTGACCCTGGCAAAATCACTTAGCCCTGACTGCCATCAAAAGAAAGATATATAAAATTTGAGTCAATCACAGATATTGATTGATGTGAGTGAACTCTATTACCTGAATGAATGCTGTAAAAAAATTATGTAAAATCACAAAAACCATGGCCCTTTTGATCTGCCAAAAAAAAAAAAAACCTAAACTCTAAATGGTTTCATATCCTTTCAGAGTGAGATAAGAAAAATCATTCAAGGGCAAATCAAACTTTTATTGATCTTTTAGAAAGTCACATTCTCAGGAAAAACTTCACATTCATTTGAGAAATCCTGGTCTGACCACTCATAAAATAGGTCTTTTGGTAACCATTCTTTGCAGATTCTCCTCATTGAGCAACAGGCACACTAAGGGGAAAGCCTCTTAGTGTATAATAAAATCTCCTATTTTTGTCATAGAATTTTGAGTTTATCGAATTCTTTCCCTTCTGAGCCTATCTTTGAGCAAAAGGAATTGCACTCATTCACACAACTCATCAATATGTTATGTGGGTAAGGCCATTTTTCTCACGGTAATAAGGCTCTGCTTCAGGCTCTATCTAGTGCCTTTATTTGGTATAACCAGGGATGATTCCTTATTAAAATACTGGTTTGGGGTGCCTGTCACCTGAATTTGTTATGTGAAGCAATAAACTGGGAAAACATTTGTACAGTCAAAGGTTCTGATAAAGGCAGAAAATTCCTATGGCCATATCTTTTTTTTTTCAGCTCTTAAATACTTATATGGATCTGTGGAGTTCAAAGATGCAGATGTTTCTTCTAGGTGTTCAGTTTAGAACTCATTCATTTGGAATGCTTGTCCATTCTGAACTTCTTAGTCATGTTATCCAAATTATCATTCAGTTCATCTCACTTTTTTGTCTATCTTTTTCTCCTTCTACCTAAAGTCTACCACTCTCCTCACCTTCAAGAATCAACATAAATTGCCAAACCATAATTCATAATTCCAAACATAGAATTCAAGTACAGAGTTTGGGCTGCTAAGATTGCTAATCATTTTTTCTTTTACCCTTTTAAATTCAAACCACTTTTCATTTGCCAATTGATTACTAATTCTATCTAAAGAGGACTCTTTCAATATCTTGACTGTAAAAGTGATTCTCCTACCCCCTGAATACCTAACCCTACATACTTCATACTGGGATTCTATCTTTATTCTCTATAGGTCTGTGACTACCACTATCCAAATATCTTTTTCTCTAGAAAAACTCCTTTATTTTAGTGGTAAGGACATTTATGTTTTTATCTCTTTTTTTTATCTTAGCACAGCGCTGGGCACAGAATAGGTATTTCATAAATGTTAATTGATTGATTGATTGTAGGCTATAATTTAGATAGCTCTTTCCAGAAGGGAGCATAGACCTGTTTTTCAGACTCAAAGTATGACATGGGCAAAGTAGCAAAATATCCCCAACCCAGCAACCCTTCCACAAATCAGAGGAAAGAATACTGAGCTTGGAGTGTTGAACATGAAATCAGAGAATCTAAGAATCCCAGCTCTGGAGAAAGAATTCTGGGAAGATGGGAAAATAAGTGAGAAAATTCCAAGCTTTTCAGATTTCCTCCACAAACAAGGAAAAGTTGCATCTCAGGGGGATTGTAGAATGGTTAAAAACAAAAAAGTTGGAGAACAGTGGTCCTCCTGTGTTAGGATTCTTACAAGGTGCTAAGTCACTGGAATTGATAGAAACAATCCAATTTAGCAGGGTACTTAACAATTCTCTAGTTCACTAATACTTAATACTTATTAGAGTTCTACAAGATTCACACCTTTAAGAGAGCATATATAAGGAGGAGCCCACAAAAGGACAAGCCCAGTCTCGGAGGAGGAGATAGATTCATTCCATTTTCCACCCCTATGCTGGCTGGAGACATTCTGAGGGAGCTAGAGGCAGAAGGTGGAAGAGACAAAGGACTAGCGGCAAGAACTCTTGGAATCAAGGAGAGAGATAGGTCTCTAAGAAAGCTAACTGGGCTATTTTGGAGGAAACAATAAAGGATCTGGACTTTAATTCCTAGCTGCATTTGGGGTAATTACACAGAACTGAAAGGAAGGCTGCTCCCAGAAGCCCCGCAAGAAACCTGTTCCCAGAGAACATTATATTTTAGAGAAGAACATTATACTCCTGGGACAATGTGAGAAGAGCAAAGAAAAATCAGGACCAGGTTTGGTTCTTATGACATGTAAGCACTTCCAGGCCAGTTCCTCTGAAACACCAAGAGTACAGCCTGGGCCCCAGCCCCAGGGACTTTCACCTGACAATGTAGGTGTTGAGTTTTCTGACTCAAGTAGCCAGGTGTCTTAAAAGAATTTGTAGGAACTGGCCATTAACAAGGGGAGAAACACCATAACAAGGGGGAAGATGCCATAAGATGGGCTAAGTTCCTAAGGAGTTAGCAAAGAAAGGGGTACAAATAGGTTCTTTTATGGGAGAAAAATAACCGCAGGGATTAACATCTACAGCTTGGTCCACTGATTGCATACATTAACTGTGGGGTCAGATAATTTTGTCAGTGTAAGGAATTCCACAAAGGCCCATTGCCACAAAGGCCCACTTAAATACAACAAAGGGACCCCCTCAAGATAATCCTGTCAATTTTCCTCTCTTCTTGCCTGGGGAGTAACTTTGGAGATTCAACTAGGATCTACCGCCACAAATGCCCACTTAAATTCAACCAAGCCTTCTCCTGCCATTGGCCCACTTAGCCAATCTTTATTAGCTGTGGGGTATTTGATTAGCTGTATCTTGGGGAGCTGGATATATGAGAAGGGGAGATTGAGGGAATCTCTTCAGATAAGGAATGGCAGGCCCAGATGTGCTGTTGAGACTTAGCCCTGGGCAAGAAGAAACCAGCATTCAATTGCTGAGTATAGAAGTTGTAGGGTAGGGATGCTACTGGCTGTAGGTGCTTACAAGAGGGTGAAGTTCTCAGTTTTGGGTTCTAGACCAGAAGGGAGAACTGAAGGAAGATCTAAAGAGGGAGTAATACATATATATATATATATATATATATATATATATATAGTCTTCTAAATTTATTAAGAAATAAGGGGAAAGGTTAGAATGAGGAAAGGTGTATAGATTATTGGGAATGGGGTACAGTGTGTAGATTAATGAAATAGCATAAAAAGAGAGCGGAAAGATGGGAAGAAAGTGTGGAGAAGAGAATAAAAAAGAGATCCCTTGAGGGGGTATAGGTTAAATAATAGTAAGGCAAAGTAGTAGGGTAGAAGTAGCAGAGTCTCCAGGAATAGGAAACCAGTATAGTACAACCATATATATATGATTAAAGATATCTATATACATTTATGTATATATGCATATATATATGCATGTGTGCATATATGTGTATATGTGTGTGGACATAAATATATTCATGCTTAACTATACCTTCTTGGGTGAGATGGAAGAGAGGAAAGGGAAAAAAAAAAGAATAAAGTAAAAATTTCACAGCAGAAAGCAAAAAAAACTCCAGGGAAGAAAAAAAAAAGATGAGTAGAATACAATGTGTTCTATTTTTATGTATGCTTTCTTGAAATAGAAATTTATTGTTACATATTTTGAGTCCTCTCTTATGTTCTGCTGTGCATATGACAGTTTGTCTGTTTTGTTTTTTCTATTTTGTATTTATTTTTGTATTTAAATAAAAATACATTTAAAAGAAATCCTAGCTTAGTCTTTTAATTGTCTGATCTTAGGCAAATGACAACTTCTGTAGAACTCAGTTTCCACAGGTGTAAAAGAAGAACTAAATAATTGTAGCATTTATGTAGCATTTTAAGGTTAAGAAAGTACTTTACATATTATAACTCTCATTTGATGATCACAACAAAACTCTGAGGTAAATACTGCCAGCATCCTCATTTTACAGTTGAGTAAACTGAGACTCATGATTATGTGACTTGCCCAGGATGACATAACTAAGACACTACTAATAAAGATGAAATTTAAGCAATCATTAGGAGTTAATTTACCCAATTATGTGTGAATAAATTTGACAACGTAAGTGAAATGGAAGAACACTTACAAAAATATAAATTTCCCAGTTTAACAGAAGAGGAAATAGAATATCAAAGTAAACTTATTTTAGAAAATGAAATTGAACAGGCCATAAATAAGTTTTCTAAGGAAAAAAAAGCATCAGGAGCAGATGGATTTAAAAGCATCAGGATCAAATAATAAATTATACCAAACATTTAAGATAAACTAATTTCAAGATTAAATAAATTATTTGTAATAACATGCAAAAACAGTCCTACCAAATTCCTTTTTTGAAACAAATATGATGCTGATACCTAAACCAGGAAAAACAAAAACAGATAAAGAAAATTATATACCATTTTCACTAATGAATATGGATACAAAAAATTCTTACTTACTAGCTAGACAACAATAAATGACAAAAAATTATACATTTGATCAATGAGGATTTATACCAGGAATGTAGAGCTGGCTCAGCATGAGGAAAAGATAACATAATTGATTAAATAACAAAATCAATAAAAATTGTGATTATAAAAGTTTTTGACAAAATATAATACTCATTCCTATTAAAAACACGTGTAAGCATAGGTATAAATGGATTTTCCTTAAAATGACAAGATCTACCTACCATCAGCAAAAATTTGGAATGAGAATAACTAGAAGCCTTCCTTATAAGATCAGAAATAAAGCCCATTATCACCACTATTATTCAATATTGTACTAGATATGCTAGCAAATAGCAATAAGGGAAGAAAACATTGAAGCAATACAAATGGGTAGTGAGGAAATAAGGTGCTCTCTTTTTACAGAATCTATGATGTAGTTGGAAAATTCTAGAAATTCAAATAGAATATTAGTCAAATTGATATTTCTAATAAAGTAGGAAGACATAAAATAAACCAATATACATCATTAGCATTTCTACATATTAACCAACAAAGTTCTGAAAGAAGAGATAGTAAGAGATATTTCATTTGATTGTTGTCCTTTGTGCTTAAAGAAAAACAAAATGACACCTCTATGTTGTGGTCATGGTGTCCAGTTTTGACTGATCAGACCAATAAAAGTTCAAAAGATTACCCCGAATTGGGCACAAACTGTTGATGTGAAAATATAGAGTGGAGGTGTCTCTAAATGTGCCCATCTTGTGTTTCTTTAAGCTACTGAAATACTGCTTTGTTCATAGAGCTCAGGACCTTTTTTGATATGGGCACACTATGCTGCATATACTGTCCAGGTTTCTTTGGTACACAACAGCTTTATAGACTTTCAGTTAGATAACCTAATATATCTCTTCTCCCACCCTTTCCTCCAGAGCTTCCCAAACATTGAGCTCCTCTGGCCATGAGCGGTGAACCTCACATCCACATGTACATTCCTGGAAAGCATGTTGCCAAATTTGCTGGATAATGCAATCCAGATCTTCTACAAACTGTCATGAAGGAGGGCTGTAGGCAGATCAGCAAACATCCCATACAGACCGCTATTCTGTTCTTGGCATTTCTCCTGACTTATTAGGCAGCAAGCACCAGGGCCTTTTGGAAGGCACACTGGGTCTCAGGTAGATGGCCATGTTCAAGTGTGAAGGGTCTATCTCTCAAGGAGGATTCTGGCAGTATCTTACCATCAATGAGGAATAAGAGGGAGACCACCTCTTCCCCCCTATAATTATCACAGACATTGATGGAGATGGACACTGGACATAGCCTTGACTCCTGAAGTTTAATCTCCTTTTCCCATATAACCCAGATTTCCACCAGCTTTTATATGAGGAATGAATTCCTATCTTTAAAAGGTCAGCTGGAATAGAATGAGCACCATATATTTTGCCAACTGAGCATTCAAAAATTATATTACTGGGTATGCAAAATCTCTTCTTCACTTCAGTTTTCCAGGATTATGTCCATCACCAATCCATGTGGATCCATCAGCATTGAGTAATTGGGATGTACCACATATCTTTTGCCTATAAATAGCCCTCAAGGCATCACAAAAGCACTTTGGATTGTTATTATCAGCATTTGCTCTTTATTAAGTCAGGAATCTTATATATTTCTAAGCTTCACTTGTACTTTATTTTTAATGGAGACAAATGCTTAGAGATAGATGAACTATTCAGCTGTGGAGGTCTTTCCATTTGAGTAGCTTCTGAATTTCTGCATCATTTCCATCAAACTATTCTTGGTTCAGGATACAGTAGATGACTTTATCATCTTTGATGTCTACTCAACTTCTAACTACTCCACAACATCTGCTTTTTATCCACTAAATTCTCATCCACCCATTTTTCCAGTGCAGGTCTTCACATCCTAGGGGTAGAAACACCCTGACTCACCTATGAGTCTAAGATCCCTCAGTTATCCTTAACCCGTTTTAACTCATTTGCCTAAATGGTTTTATTAGAGTATGACTACCATGCATGCTTTAGCATTTTGGAACTACAGGTAAGAATTGGGTATCAGATGGATACCAAAGATGGAAAGTAGTCCTAAAAAAGGCTTGGCAGTCCTCACAGTAGAGGTACTGCTAGTCTTCCCTGAACATCTATATGCCTAAATAATAACTAAAATAACTATAGACAATATAAAATACATGGGAGTATACTTGCAATAGCAACTCGGGAACTAGTTTTAAAATAATTTTATACAAATAAAAGTCAGATTTAAATAATTGGAGAAATATGAATTATTCATTGATGGGCTGAACTAATGTAATGATAATGATAATTCTATCTACACTAATCCACTTACATTCATTGATAGACTGAGCCAATATAATAAAAATGATAATACTACCTATACTTATTCAGTGCCATCCCAATTAAAGTACCAAAGATTATTTTGTTGACATTTTTGTTCCAACATAAATGGGCAAAAAAATGAAGCAGTATGAGATTTTAAATTGTACTACAAGGCAGTAATCATCAAAATTATCTAATACTGGCTAAGAAAGGGTGGTAGGTCAGTAAAATAGTTTGGTATGCACAATAATAAATGACTATAGTAATTTTATTTTTTGGAAAAAAAAAAGGATAAGATCTAACTTTTGGCATAGAACTCATTATTTGGTATAAATTTCTGAGAAAATTGAAAAGTAATCTGGCAAAAAACTAGGTACAGACTAGTATCATAAGCTTTTTACCAAGTTATGGTCAAAATAGATATAAGTAAATTAGAAAAGCACGAAACATATTACCTATTAGATTTATAAATAATAATTTTTTATGAATAAGTGAGGTAGAGAGCATTGTAGGATATGAATGGATAATTCTGATATTTAAAAGATTTTGTACAAATAAAACCAATTATTAGCCAAGATCAAAAAGAAAGCAGAAAACTGGAAAAAAATTTTTAGAATAAGTATCTCTGATAACAGTATCATTTCTAAAATACATAAAGGTTAGTTGCTTTTCCAATAAGATAGCTCATATTTTCTATTTTTTTAATTCTTTATTATTTTTTCCTGAGGCAATTGGGATTAAGTGACTTGCCCAGGATCATACTGACTAGAAAGTGTTAAGTGTCAAGTGTCTGAGGTCAGATTTGAACTCAGGTACTCCTGACTTCAGGGGTGGTACTCTATCCACTGTGCCACCTAGCCACCCCAATTTTGCTTCATTCTTGATGTTTCATGTAATCATTAGCTTTCATATGTCCAGTTCTAGTTTTTAGCTATTATTTTCTTCTGCTAGCTTTTTTTTTTTTTTTAACCCCATTCCCCCCTTCCCCTTTCTATTTGGCCAATTCTCCTTAAGAACTTATTTTCTTCAGTAAATTTTTGTGTATGTTCCATTTTCTAATCAAGTTGTTAACTCCTTAATTTTCATTTTATTGCTTCACTCTCATTTCTTTCCTCAATTTTTCTTTTACCTTTCCTCTTTTGATTTTTAAAATCCTTTTCCTTTTGCTTCTTTTTGAGCCTGAGATCAATTTCACATTTTTTTTAAGGTTTCACATATAAGCTCTTTATCATTGTTTTCTTCTGAGTTTGTGTCTTGATCTTCACTGTCACCATAATAACTTTCTATGGTCAGGTTCTATTTTTGCTTTTTGTTCATTTTTTCCAACCTATTTCATTACTTTTACAGTTTGAGCTCTGTTCTTGGGATGGAAAGGGTACTTCCCCAAGCTTCTTGTGCTAGGGGTTGGGTTAAGCTTAGGTTTGGATTAAGTTGGAACTGGAGAAGATCAGATTTGCCCCAGGAATTGGGAAAGTTTAGATTTTCACTGGGAAAGTATAGGACCAAATTATATTTGCCCCAGATAATAAGATGGTTTAGGATTAATTTTTTTTTATTATTATTATTTTCCCTAGGAGTCATGAAAAAAAAATCAGTACCAGTAATAACAAGATACCTGTGGATTCCTCCTTGAATAGAATTTTAATATCATGGGATCAGGTGATGTTTTTAATATTTAAGGGAATGAATAAACAGCAAGCAATTCAATTGTGTACATTTTGATATGTCATTTGTTTTAGCCTTGATTTGGATCTCTTTACTATTGCAAATTGAAGAAATTAAAGCTAGCCTTTGAAAAATCTATTGAACAGATGAACTACTGGTTTTTCTGGATAGCTTTGAGCGATCGTTTTTGCCTGCCTCCCTCCCCACAAGGTCACTTCTTTTTATCCTGAACTTCCTACTCTTCAGCTCTTTCCCTCCAACCACCAGTTTCTCAGCTACTGGGGCAGCTTCTGTTCCTCATGCTGCTTGTCACATGGAAATTTAGCCACTACAAAATTACCCCAAATGTTGTGGTCAGCTGATTCACTACATAGAAACTTGTCCCTAAGTCAAGGGCTATTGCTAGTTTTGTAGTTAAAATAATCCCCAAAGAAATTGCCCTCCAGTTTGGTCCTACAATATCATATTGACTCAGGAGAAGCTCATTTCATAACACAATCTTTCTCAACTTATTCCTGTTTAGGTATAACTTCTAAATTTCATTCTCCTTGTTATGCCCAGAGTTTTGGTCAAGTTGAATATATGAATAAAGAATTTAAGACTATAATTTGCAAGTTGTGTTGTTTCAGAACATTAAATGGCCTGCTATTTACCCTTCACAATTCCATCTCAAGAGCAGACCCAGGAGGAATTACTTGTTTTTCCTTTTGAAATTTTTTTGTTTCAAAATCTTTCAACCCAGTATACGTATCATTTTTAGGAGGCGATACTTTTGTTGCTTCCTACATACAAGAATTACAGAAGAGACTGAAAGAATTCCATGACACAGGAGCTGCATTAAAAATCCCCAGCAAACCAGCAGAACTCAGCTCTCCTGTTGGGAGGCCTGTTCCAAAGTGTTGCTGACTATCACTACTGCAATGGAGATCGGAGAGAGGGAGGCTTGGATCCACTATTCTCAAGAAAAACCTGCTCCCTATTTAGATTCATAATGCATTTTGTGATTTACTTTATGTCGCTTATATTTTCAACTACTAACAATTTTACTCAGTCTGTTAACTCTTCCTTAGAGAATGAAGAAGCAATAAGCACCCATCTTTCTGAATATTCTACATATTCAGAAAGATGGAAGTTTTTTATTTTAGCACTTGTTCTATGTGTCATATTTTTAGTCATTTTCATTGTGACAAGAGATATTGGTACTCCTTGTTATATTGTTTTGATTCTGATATTTTTTCCTGTTGCTCTTTTCTCTCCAGTTAACTCCTCTCAAGAGGATTTGAGAGTGGAAAACCCAGGCAATAATCTGCTTGCTTCTTGGGAATTTTTGGTGTTTATATAGAAAATTAGAATCCTTTTACCTGGTCTGTATGCTTATACCATTTACTTTATGCCTAAATATTATTGTTTATCTCTTGTGTAACTCTAGGTTTTCTTGTTATTTAGTTTTACTATTATCTGCTAGGTTCTCCTCCCCATCTATACCTTTCAGGAAGATTGGAAAAAACTCAATGCTGTTAAATTACACAGTGAAGCAGGACAAACTATAGCACTTGAAAATTAATGGGCCTCATGGATATTAGATATGTCATATATATGACATGGGGGGGCCCCAATTCCTGGGAAGCCATCCCCCATTACAGAGAATGATACTTTGCTATAATCAAGATGTAGTTAAATCGCACTGTTTATTGGAAGTTTTTCAGTTGTGGCTTCAGTGCAGTAATTTGTGTGCCTCTAATAGGAAGATCCTAAATTGGGCTGACCTCAGATCAATGATCCTTATCCCCTAAGAAGTGCTCACGTTTAAGATCAGCCTCTGGTAGCCAGGGTTGTTTGTGTTACTATTAATATGCTTCTAACCTGAGATTCTGGTCACTATAATACCAGTGACTTTGGCAAAGTAATCAATTGTAACCACAGCATTACTTTCCCTGATATAAACGGGAGATTTTTTCATTTGTGCCAGAGTTTGTTTTTACAACAGTTATGCAGATTGTAAATCCAAGCAAATCTCACCAGAAACAGTTTAGGTCAGATTAGATTTGACAGCACTTAGACTGGACAAAGCTTAGATACCACCAATCTTCTATGGAATTTAGCATTCCCTGGTAATTTTTCATCTGCAGAAATAAAACTTATTCCTCTTCCCCCAAATTATTTTGGAATTTGTGGGATCACTTATTTAGCCCTAGCAGTCTCAGTCTTTAACCATACTACAGGATTGGTGGGAAGAAGCACTAGAAATTTTAATGTGTGGTGGTATGGCTGTGAAAAAAGAAAAAGTTAATGAGTAATCCTGCAAAAGAAAATGGGCTAGAGAAGAAGATTCTTTGGAGTGTCAGCATTAGATCAGGTCCCTCGAAATTTAATCACTTGGAATTGAGAAACTTGTCCATGCTACTAGTGAATTCCTCCCTCCAAATGAAGGTTGATTTCTTAACACAATTAGTTTTATAAAATCTCATGGTTCTTGATCTTATTACATTATCACTAGGAGGGGTCTCTGTATGATTAATCATTCCTTCTTGTTCTGATGTTAATCTGTAAATAGACACTGTAATCAACCTTCATGAAATTCAACCCTTTACAGAAAAAACACAATTTCCTGACCCAA
This sequence comes from Sarcophilus harrisii, assembly GCF_902635505.1. NCBI lineage: Eukaryota > Metazoa > Chordata > Mammalia > Dasyuromorphia > Dasyuridae > Sarcophilus > Sarcophilus harrisii. The sequence continues at coordinate 524,734,078 of NC_045428.1, forward strand.
AAGATCGTTGGTGGAATCTCTCCCTCTAGCTTACTTGGTTACAGAATAATGCATTATTCAACATCAAAGGCAAATGGGCTCTTTTTTTCTTTTCAAGTTTAATTTTTATTTTTCTCTTACGGATCAATTGTTGCCCTATGCTGTGAGACAGTGACACCTAGTGGTCTTTTCTTTTTAGACAATTCTAATTCTGATCCTGAGCATTTGATAAACCTTGATTTGTTTTGGCTCATAAATAAGTGATTAATGGGGGAGTGGACTGGATCCTCCCCCCTTAATCAAGACTGGAGAATTGATGAACTAAAATGAAGATCACTTACAAAATAGAATTGCTTCAGTGGGGAATGAAAAGAACCCATCAGAGTCTTATCTTATGAGCATCTAGTGCTGCCTCTTGTATTTGCCTCTTTTTCTGTTATTCATCTATGGGCAGCTAGATTATATGTCATCTGTTGTTTCATGCATTCAGGTAGCTGCCATTAATCAATATCTTTTCATTTTATATATAGAAGTTTCTGAAATGTACTGGTTCTTGATCCCCTCCTCCCAAATAGGAAAGCCTCTGATTAGAAATCACATTATCTAATTTTGTATACTGGTTAATGTTATTATAATCAATTAGTCTTATTTGTTTTTTATGTCTAAAAATTTCCTTCACTCTGTATTCAGGATCTTTGGACCTATGGGCGAATCCACTAACTCATTCCTTCTGACTGCCTAAGCAGTAAATTTCTTTTGCTCAGATTGTTTCCTCAGTTGCTATTCGTTATCCACCACACTTTCAAAGTTTTATTTACAAACTCCTCAGTTAAAAATTCGCCTCTCTATAAGTAAAATCAATAAACTTTGTTAACTATAAGCTATTACTGATACTCTTACCAGTGTCAATAAAAAGCCCATGGTCATTCGTTAGAAATAAAATCTATGGAACACACTATTTGGACTCAGATTTTTTTTTTATCTGAAAAACACTTGTACCCTACAGCACCTACTTGATAAAGAGTATGAGGCTCAAATGAGACCATGTGTTGCAAACAAAAAGCATTTTATAAATGTTGGTTACTAAAAACCTGGGAAAACGTGTATGAACTGATGCAGAAGGGACACAGAACCAGAATAATCTGATTATTAGTAAATTAATTAGAATCATTAATTTATTAACAAACTAATAAACATACAAAGAAGAAACAACTTTGAAAGGCTTAGGAACTTTGCTCAACCTCAGTGACTACCCAGGATTCCAGAGGACCACTGATGAGCCAGCCGACAGCGACGTGATGGACGCAAGGTGCGGATGCAGGCAATTTTTGAACGAGGCGGATACCGGGATTTGTTTCGCTTCAGTACAAATATGTGTCTGGTACAAGCGCTGGCTGGCTCGCTTTCTTGGCGGGGGAGGGGGCGGGACTAGGTTTCTATTAATTGGGGGTGGGGAACGTCAGTATGATTATCACCCCCACCTTATGCCTACTGTATGCAAGGCGGGGAGAGACCGAGAGTTTCGGAACAGCGGATCTGGAAGGATCCCCTTCCTCCCTCCCTCTTCCCCCCCCACTCCCCGCAATTGCAGGCCGCCGCCCCGCCCCCGCCTGGCGGCTCCCGCGGAGCAGCCGGGCCGCCAGGGGGCGCCACGCCCTCGCAGTGCGGGAGGCGGCCGGTCTGGCGGCTCCGCGGCCGGGGAGAGAGAGACTGGGCAGAGCCTGGGCCGGGCCCGGAACTGCGGAGGCGGCGGCGGCGGCGGCGGCGGCGTGTCATGGACCGGTTCGTGTGGACAAACGGCCTCCTGGAAATCAATGAGACGCTGGTGATCCAGCAGCGTGGGGTCCGCATCTACGATGGCGAGGAGAAGGTGCGCGGCTGCAGGGGGCGAGCGGGCGGCGGGCCTCCGCTCGGATGGAGGAGGCCGGGCCGGGGAGCAGGCGGGCAGCGGTCCGGGCTTTGCCCGTGCCTCGTTCCGGGGGGCTGCGCTGCACAGTCCGGGGAGCTGCCTCGGGGGCTTCTCGGGAAGCCGTGGTCCTCCCGAGCGCAGGAGCGGGGGGAGGGGCCGCTCCGTCCCCGGTGGCTGGTGGTTCTGCCACCGGCGCCCCTTACGCGCCCCTGGATCCTCCGGCGGCCCAGCCTGAATGCGGGCTCTGGCCCTTCCGGCTTCCCGCCGTGCCCCCGCCCCGACCTTCCCCCTGAGCGGCCGGGGACAGCTCTCTTCCCCCCGCCCCCCAACCTTTCCCTTTCTTCTTTTTCCTTCTTTCCTGCCTCTAAATCTCTCTTCTCCTTCCTTCTTTGTTCCTTTGCTCTCTCCCTTACTTTCCTTCTTCCCCTTTTTCCTTTTCTCCCACCTCAGCGCTTTTTTCCTTTCCTTTTCTCTCCCTCTTTCCTCCGTTCTCCTGTTTGTTCCCCTTTTCCTTTTTTCCTTCCCCCTTTTCCTTCCTCCTCTCCACCTCTTCCTCCTCCACTATTTTCCTCCTTTCTTTCTCTCCGTCTTTAATTCTTTTCCTCTCTTTCTTTCCCTTCCTTTCTCCTGCCTCTTCCCCACTGTCCTGTCCCCCCTAATGGAACTGTAGAGATGACTAAAATAAAAAAAGGAGATGGAGCAAAAGTGCCGAAGATGTGGTCAGTCATCTCTTAAGGGTAACACACTTGAGTCTCTGGCTGCTGGTCCTAGTTAATTAAACGTGTGTTAACTTACCTTAATATTTATGATGCTTGTTCCTCGTCAGCCAAAGCCAATTTCATATGTCCCTCCTTCCTCCCTCTGCTAGAACAAGTCATATAATTCAAATTTTTAAGTGCCTATTATACCTAAGGTACAGAGATTTTTTTTTTATTAAACGAATTCCTAGAAGTTCATGATCTAATAGAGGAAGTAAGACAAGAAATTCAACTTATACAAAAATATCATAAGAGGTACAATGTTAAGTGATTGTTTTAAGGAAAGTGAAGTAAAATAGTTACTGTAAAGGAAATGGCTTAAAGAGCTCTTTTTTCTTAGCTATTTTTATTGCCCCCTACCCCACCCCCCCATACCTAGAATATACCCCGAAAGACCAGTTCTGTATTAAAGCAGACAATTTTTAACTGTTTTCAGCCTCTATTTATTATTAGTGCTTCTTTATCCTCCCAGAATAATACTAATGCACTGGTAGTCATATTTTAAAAAATATTAGTAATAATTCTGACAACATTCTTTCATATACGGTAATTATATAATAAGCTTATCCCACATCCTTTTTTTTGTTTGTTTTTATAAATTAACAAGGGGGTCATTATGTAGTCACTTAAACCAGTGAATATTGAAAATTTAAAGTTTATAATATACTCAATGGATTGTAACTTCTTTTATCCCTGGGATTATACTTTTTTTTTAATTTAAAATTTTATTTTTTAATCTTTTGTTTTTTCCAATTACATGTAAAGATAACTTTAAACATTCATTTACTTTTTTTTTTATTTATTTTTTTTTTTTGCTGGGGCAATTGGAGTTAAGTGACTTGCCCAGAGTCACACACCTAGGAAGTGTTAAGTGTCTGAGGCCAAATTTGAACTCAGGTCCTCCTAATTTCAGGGCTGGTGCTCTATCCACTGCACTCCCTACCTTCTCCATTAAAAATTTTTGAGGTCCAGATTTCTCCCTTACTCACATCTCACCTCTCCAAGACAGTAAGCTATTTGATATAGGTTTTATTTGTGCAATCATGTAAAACATTTCCATGTTAGTCATATTATGAAAAGAGAAATTAGACTAGAAGGAGGAAAAAATATGAAAAAAAAAAAGTGAAAATAGTATACCTTGATATGCATTAGACTCCATCAGTTCTTTTTCTGGGTTTTCTTCATTTTTTGGAATTGTCTTGGATCATTGTATTACTGAAAATGGCCAAGTCATTCATAGTTAATCATTATATAATATTGCTATTACTGTGTCCGATATTCTTCTGGTTCTGCTCATTTCCCATTGCATCAAATCATATGTGTCTTTCCAAGTTTTTCTGAAATCTGCCTGTTTATCATTTCTTATAGCATAATAGTATTCTATGACACTCATATCACAACTTATTCAGCTATTTCCCAATTGATGGGCATAATTTCTTCAATTTCTAATTCTTTGGCACTACAAGAAGAGTTGCTATGAATATTTTTGTATAAGTAGATCCTCCCCCCCCTCCCCTTTTTTTTAATCTTTTTGGGATACATTCTAGTAGTGGTATTTCTGAATCAAAGTATCACAGTTTAATTGTCCTTGGTGTCCAGTTATAAATTGCTCTCCAGAATGATTTGTATCAGTTCACGACTCCACCAACAGTGGGACTTTATTTTTTTGAAAACAAAAGATTATTTGAAAATTTATTATTAATCATAAAAATCTACTTACCTCAATGGAAAAAAATGGATGGTTCACATATAGAGTGCTTTAAAATGTATACATCCCATTTTCTTATTAGTTTTCTTATGCTTCAGTTTTTAATTCAGTGACACTGGCCTGACTGATTCACTAATAGAACACTCCAGTTCTATTCTGGGCATTTTCTATGGTTGTCCCATCTTTTCTTCATTCCTTCCCTGGTTTTCTTTGGGTCTCAACTAAATCTCTTCTTCTATAGGAAGGCTTTTACAACTGCTCTTAATTTCTGGGCCTTCCTTCTGTTAATTATTTCCTATTTATCCTCTATGTACGTTGTTTTTATATGTTTGCCTATTGTCTCCTCCATTAGATTATGAGCTCCTTGAAGACAGGTATTGTCTTTTTGCCTTTTTGTATCCTTGGTGCTTAGCAGTGTCTGACCCATGGAAAGGACTTAATAAATGTTTTTTGACTGACAGGTATAGATATATCATCTCCATGAAAAAAAATTAAATGACTTCTCTGTAGTCATATGGATAGTCGATAACAGAGATGAAATTTAAACCTAGGTTTCTCATTTGAAATCCAATGTTCTTTGCACCACACCAATAAATACAGTTTCTGTAAGGGAAGGGAAAGGAAAAGCATTTGTTAAATACATTCTATGGATAAGATGCTTTTCAAATATTGTCTCATTTGATTCTCACAGCGACCCTGTGAAGTAGATGCTATTATTATTTCCACTTTACAATTAAGGAAACTGAGGCAAACTGGTTCAGTCACTTGCTGAGGTTCATATAGATATTAAGTGTATGGGTTAGGTTTGAATTTGGGTCTTCATGACTTTAGGCCCAGTGCTTTCTCTACTATACTTCATGTTCAGTAGAAAATGACCATTTAAATAGTTTTTCTTACTCTTTTTTTAGTTACATTTTTCTTATGTCATCACGATCTCATAGACACAGAATAAAGAATAAATGAGTTCAAATCCTGTCTTTAACACTAGTTGGCTATTCAAATTCTCATCACTGTGTTTCAGACAAGATTATAGACAATTTACACTTTATATTGATGGAGGGAGTTTCATTTTAGTGAAATCCTTATAATAAATTTTAACATATTCCTATGGCATTAAAAAAAAATCTGAACATGAATTGTAAAGAAACAGATGCCTAATTAATTATAAATCCTCAAAATTATTCTGACATAAAGCTGGGTAAAGCATTTGCACATTAAGATAAAAGGACTCTGGACCAAGTGCGATTCAGACTTTTGGGAGGAAAACAATCTAAAATACAGGATAAATAGGAAATAATTTAGAGAGAAGGCACAGTTATTAAGAGGACTTGGATGTGGTTTCCTGTAGAAGATGAGATTTTAGTTGGGACTTGAAAGAAGCAGGGAAAGCAGTAGGTGGATATGAAATATGGCAGATAGCCAGAGAAAATGCCTGGAGCTAAGAGATGGAGTGTCTTGTTTATGGTCCAGCCTGGAGGAAATGGATAAATTACTGTTGGCAGTGTCTAGTTAGCTGGAAAAAAGTTTACTTCCACTATTTTCATTTGTCAGAGTTCTTCTACCCCTGGGGAGTTAGTTACTCCTTTTATTGATGATCTCTAAATGACCTTTCCTCAATCCTCACCTTTCTTGAGCTCTCTGCAAACTTGGACTTTGTTGATTACCACATCCTCTCCATATTCCCTGCTGTCTAAATTTCCAGCACACTATTCTCCTCAGTCTGGTCCCCTTCTTAACTGTCTGGCCGCCACTCAGATTCCTTTTCTGATTCTTTGTTCATATATGACTCCCCCTAATTGCGGGTGTTCCTCAAGTTGTCCCAGGCCCTCACATTTTTTCCCTCCCCATTTCACTTTGACATCCCATCAGATCCCATGGATCAGTTGTCATCTCTATGCACAATAGTTTCCAGAACTGTCTGGCCCTAGCCTCTTTCTTGATTTACCAAGTGTCTTTTGGACATCACAAAATGATGTCTCATGGACTTCTCAACGTCAGCATGTCCAAAACAGTTAATTATCTCCACCTCTCACACCCAGTCCTTTCTTCTTCCAAAATTCCTTATAGCTTTTGGGGATACTAGCATCCTTTCAGTCACTTAGTCCTGCAACTTTAGGGTCATTCTGGGCTCCTTGTTCTTGGTCAAGTCCTTACATTCAATCTGTTGCCAAATTTTGTCATTCCTTTCTACATGACATCTCATGTCTGTGTCCTCTTCTCTTTACTTACACAGCCACCACATTATTATTATTACCATCACCTCTCTCCCGAACTCCTGCAATCACCTTCTAATCAGTCACTGTGCCTCACGTCACTTCCCTGTACAATCCATCTTTCACATACCTGCCAAAGTGTTTTCCTAAATTGGACATAGGCCCATGTTAAAGTGACTCTTTATTTCTTCTCATGTCACCTATAAAATAGTATCCTTGGCACGTAAAACTCTTCATCATGTGATCCAGTATTAGATTTTACTCCCATCCCTGTCCAATGGCCTATTTGCTGTTCCTTTCACAGGATGCCCATCTGTACCTTCAAACTGTGTAATACTCTGAATTAGCATGCTTTCCTTCTGGTCCTCTCTTTCATAGCTTTCTTGGCTTCATTCAAGACTCCACAGGAGGCCTTTCCTGTTTCGGCTCTCTGCTAGTCCACCTACTCTTTAAGCACTTGGTCTATACAGATTACTGCTTTAGAACATGAACTCCTTGAGGAGAGGGGCTGTTTCTTTCTCTCCTTGTTGTTTAGCACAGTACTGGCAAATAGTAAGTATTTAATAAATGATTGCTGATTGACTTTCTCAGGAAATATCAATGATGCACAGTGGCAGAGGCAGATCTCTTAAACTTTATACCAAACTCACTATTGGGATATTTCCATCTGGTTTTCTTAGTGTCGCCTTATCCTTAGCTTATGCCTGCACATTACTACTTTTCTGAATTCCAGGCCTATATTGCCAATAAGCATGTGTTATATCATTTCTCTGGAACTGACAGTGTCTGCTATCTGCCACCTCAAATTCAATGTGGCTAAAATCAAATTCATTTCAACCCGAACTCCTCCCAGCTTCCGTACTTTTGATTGCCTCAATATCATGTTAGTCCTTAGGTTCAAAACCCAGGAGATTTGTGTTTGTCATTTCTTCCTAACCCCCCACATCTAATCATTTGCCAAGCTTACTGCTTCTTCCACAGTGTTTCTTGACATATGCACTTTATTACATTTACTGGTCTGAATCCTTTTTCCTGAACTTTTGAAGGAGCTTCCTAATTATTCTTGTCTCCAGTCTCTGACCGCTACAGTCCATCCCTCATACAGCTTAAACTTTGCAAAGAACTTTAAATATTAATTCATTTGATCAAATGTCAAATTAATATTCTTTTAAAATATATATATATATATATTAAAATTATTATTCTTAATACACATGTGACCTTGTTTTAAAAAAAAAAAAAACATTCTTAATGGCTCTTTTATCACCTCTGTGATAGAATACAAAATCCTTAGTCTGGCTTTTAAAGCTTTCACCTACTTTTCCAGCCTTATATATCAGATTGTTTCCCATGGACTCCCTTCCCTCTTCCCCCCGAAGTCTCTCTTCCTTTTTCTCCCTTTTCCTCTCTCTCCCCTTCTTTCCTTTCTCCCCTTGGCAATGCACTCCCTTCCCCTCCAATCATACTGGAATGCTGGCTATTTTTTCTACTTGACTTTCCATCTTCCTAATTGCACAAGGGCCTCCCTTCTACCTCCTCCTGTTTGAAGAATGTATCTCACAGAGTTAGCTTATGTAACTGCCTCACAGACTCTTGACTTTAGTTCCAAACACGGTTTAGATTCAGGTGCCACCCCTACAAGATCTCTCTTGATAACTCCTCTTCCCCTCTTCCTACACTGTTACTAATTCTCTCTTTCTTAAAATTATTTACTATGTCTTATGTGTACATGTATCTAGTCAGTCCATACACGTTTATTAAGCACTTACTACAACTCAGGTAGGCTCCCTGCTATTTTATCTTGACACCATAGAATACAAAGTTCTTGAGGACAACAGTTGTTTCCTTTTTATCTCTGCCTCTTCAGTTCCTAGCCCCATGTATAGATATAATCAGTACTTAATAAATGTGCATTGAATTGAATTATAACTTTTCTCCAAAGCCTGTTCCTTCTCCCTTCATCATTTCCCTCAGTGGCACTATTAGCTACCTAGTTTTCCATATTTTAATTTTTTTCTCTTTTCTTTAACTCTTCCTTCTGACTCACTTCTTACCACTTTAAAAGTTTTGTTTTCTGCCTCTCTGATATTTCTCACATCTCTCTCCTCCTATACTCCCACAGTCTCCACCTTAATTCATACTCTCATTGTCACGATTCTGGATTATTTTAGTCTCCCACTGGACTATTACTGTTGTAGTACCTTTGCAATACTACTTCTAAATTTTGTTCTCTCATTTGCAATTTGTCCTTCACAATACTGTCAGACTGATCTTCCTTATGCAAAGATCAGTCTGGTCATTGCTTTCTTCAAAAATCTGCCATAACTTTTTCTTGCCTATTGAAAAATGTTTGTAGTTATTTAACACTTCAAAATACCTGCAGATTGGTACCATCCTGCTTTCTAATCTTATCTCATTCTTCTCTTCTTCATGTATTTGTTATGATCCAGTCAAACCAAACTACTCAGCATAACTAGACTACTCTGTCTTCTCCATATATAACCAGTATTTTCCTGCCCCCTATGCTAACCCTATTCTTTTTTATTTTTAATGCTTTTTTCTCCTCCCCCAGCTATCTTACATGTTATTATTAACAGCATGTAAGCATGTTATTTTAATTATTTTTTGTTTCTTTTAAAAGCTTGTTTTTTTATTTTTTAAGGATTATTTTTTTAAATATCATAATCCTTCCCAATAAGAGATTCCCCAGTAGTTGTCTTCCTTTACGTAAAGCAAAATTATCTCATTCAGGAACAGTTATCAAAAGGAAAGTATGTTTGCCTGTTTATAAGTATGTGTAGGCATTTTTGTCTTTTTTCTTATCTTTTGAATGGTTAACAGTGTTTCCTATGCAAAATTTGTAAACTATTTCTAAAGTATTACTATATAGTAATAAAGTATTATATTAATTCACTTTAATGTAGAAATGGACTGCCATGGTTAAAAGTCTGTATTTCTTTTGAACACCTGGGGTGAATTTTAGAAAGAACCAATGGACAGACATAGAGAAAACTCTTGAATTAATTAGATGACAGTTCCAATTGAGTATTTGAGAATGCTATTGAGTAATTAAGTAAAAGAATTTTGACAATTTTGAATACTATCTATATTATGTTATGCTTCTTTCTAGATAAAATTTGATGCTGGAGTCCTTCTCCTCAGTACACACCGACTAATCTGGCGAGATCAGAAAAATCATGTAAGTTTAAATTTTTTGCATATGTTCTTATGTAACTCATCTACTTGAAACTCCCTACTCCCCCTTGTCCCCCAGTGGTTAAAGTTTGCAGAGAGATAATAATATTTATTCATCTTTAGCCTATAGGGATCATATCTCATAAGACATTCTTGAGGGAATTGGATTAGAGAAAGGCTGAAACAAAATTTTGTTGCTTACTCTTACTTTCTTTCATTCAATTCCAGAAGAGTATGAACTAGTTGAATCTTTTGTAGAAAATAGGAAATATAATGGAAGCTCTCCAATTCTCTACACTGGTCCTAACTCTGTTGGAAATGCATTGTCTCTTAGGACATGAGGCACAGCGTTACCATAAATGTGGTAGGAAAATGTTTTTCTCCCTAGTAGTAATGACACAAAACAAGACTGCCCATCTCTTCTCATTCCCACAGGTAATGAAAATAAGATGGATAATATCAGGCCTTTCTTGTAATAGTCTTGAAGGATTATCATTTGTATTCCTTCCTCCTGCTGTAGGGCTCCTGGTCTCTATATCAGAATATCACTTGAATTTGAGATCTAGTTTGGGGATTGGTACAGAGTAGGTGCTGAACCAATACCTCTTAATTGATTGTTTGGTACTTAATTAGTTGGATGACGGAGACAAGTTGCTTACCTTCTCTGGCCCTCTGTTCCTTCATGTGTAAAATGGGAATAATAATACTTTATACCTATCTAATATAATATCATAATGAAAATATTTGTAAATCTTTTATATAAATTTGAGTTAATGTAGTAAGATAAAAGGTGATTCTGGGTGAGTTTTGTTTATGTAATTAATACATTAATTCTGAGTAGCTTAAAACACTTCAAGGATATTAGGTCCAGTCCATCTAATATTATAAGCTATTTCTTGAGAGTATTATAAAGAATGTGATCTTGTGTAGCTCTCTAATAGCTTATAATACTCTGGAACAGAGACAGGTTATGGACTTTAAAAAATTCTTATATTTTTAAAAATTGCCTTTGGGTTTTTGTTTTTTTTTGGCAGAAATTGGTTTATCAATACCAATTAGCCTCAATCAACTAACCTATTCTGTGAACATTGGGAAGCAGGGATCAGTTATTCAAGGTCAAGATGGTGAGGGAACTTGAAACAAAGTCACTCGAGAATCATTTAAAAGAACCCATTATGTTTACCCTGAAGAAGAGAAGACTTTAGGTGGAATTTGAAGAAGTGGGTCAAATAGGTCAAAGTTAAGAGAGGCAGATTTTGGTTCTCTTGAGAAGAAAAAAAATTCCTAATGATTAGAGTTGTTCTGAAGTTTAAAAGATTTCCTTTGAAAATAGGGAACTTTCTATCAGGTTTTATTACATGCCAAAGATTGATTATATGAGGACTGGGTAGACAAATCCAAAAAATGAAACCTACTGACAAGAAGTTTGCAACCTATGGGCAGACAGCAGTGACATAAATGAGTATAAAAAAATAAACAAATAAGTACAAGTTGTCAGTCCAAGGGAGTTTGAGAGGGAGGTTACTGGTGCTTGGGAAGATCAGGAAAAGCTTCATGTAGAAGAAGAAAGCTTCATGTTTTGGGGATCCCCTGAAGAAAAGGGTTCTGTGAAGCAGTGCCGATGAGGGAGCCCATTCCAGGGTCAGGGAGTGGCGAAGGCCAGAGAGAGGCAGTGAGGGGCAGGGACAGAGAGGAGAGCTGGGGCGGCTGAGTGGCAGTGAAGAGGCAGTCCTGAGGGTGGCTAGGAAGGCAGGGGAACCAGGCTGGGGAGGGAACTAAACTGAGGAGCTGTTGTTTTATCCTAGAGGCAGTGGGAAGGCTCCAGAGCAGGAGGCACAGGGGGATCACAGGTCACATCTTTGTCAGGGTGGGTAGGGGTGTAGACTAGAGGGAAGAGAGGCTTGAGGCTGAGAGGCTGCTTACCGCAGTGATCCAAGGGAACTTGTTGTGGAAAACTTGGGGGGAGAAATGTGGGGAAAGCAGAATCGGCAATCGATGGGTCCGGGAAAGGGAAGTGTGGAGCTGGGGTTAGTACCGTGGATATGAACCTGAGAGGCTGGGAAGGTGGTGGTGCCACAGACAGATTTAGGAGGAAAAGAAGGAGTCTAATTTTAGACAAGTTGGGGCATAGGGTGGGCCATGCATACTACTAGGCCGTTAAGGTGTGACTGGCAAAGACCACGTAGGACCATGGATACCCCAAGAGGGACAAGAGGGGGGCAGCAGTGTCAAGGGAGCCCATAGGTCAAAGTGCACTAGGACTGAGGAAAACCCATCCACTTTGGCAGCTCCTTACAACTCTTAAGCTTCCCTGATAAAACCATTTGACTCATTCAAAAGTGCATTATTCAGGTTGTGGATTATTCCTCTCCAATTCTCTTCTGATGTCCCCTCTTACTTGGGGGGAGGTAGAAGAGAAGAGGTTAATTGTTAGTTAAACTTAACTTTAGTAATTTTAAAATTTTATTTATTTTTATTTCTTTTCAAGGTATGGTGGGATTTTTTTTTTTTTAATTTGAGTTGACTTAGTAAGTTAATGACTTAATGACCATAGAGAGGCTTTCTGTTCATTTGATTTCTTATCCTTGTTCTATTATTGGCCTATCTTATATTTTGACCTTGCATGTCGTTGTTTCAAAATCTTTTTATGCCACCCTAGGTCTTTAACTCTTTGTTTTTTGTTTGTCATTTTAACTTCTAAAAGTTTGTTTTCAAGATTACATCCAGGTAGCATCAAAGTATTGTTAGTAAGAAGGACTTAAGCAGTAGTGAAAAGTAAGGACAGTAGTTTTAAAAATCAAGAATTTATGAATCATTGATTTCTCCTTGTTCTGAATGAACTTCTGTAACTCATTTCTACCCCCCACTTTGTTTTTAATTGTTTTAATTTAACTGTTACTACCTTGTTTTGTTACCTATTTGCATTGTGGTCCTTGTCACAGTAGCAGAACTAAAAGAGAACCCAGATCCCTTCACCGAAATAATTTTTTTCTATTCTCAGATTTTCTTGCTTCTTTTCTATTGTCTTTATTTTTCTATTTATACATTTTTTTGTTGAGGCCTTAGGTTCTGGTCAGCCTTTTTTTTTTTTTTTTAAATCAGATAAAATTAATCTTGAATCTGAAATCTAAGGAATTGCTCTGTTAACTTTCCCTGTCATCACCTCATGGATTGTGGCAAATTTCTGCTTTGTCTTTGTGTTGGTCTTTCCCTCCCCCCCATAGGGCCCTTTTATATTCCCAAGATAGCCCAGAGTAGCTGCTATATAAATGCTTATTGGACCATGAGTACTGAATGCTGTAAAGCAAAGCACCCAGATTAATCTCATATTCTTTTATTTTCTATTAATTATGTCATAGGATTGTTGCATTGCTATTCCTCTTTCCCAAATTGTATTCATTGAAGAACAAGCAGCTGGTATTGGAAAAAGGTAAGATAAGATTTTATATGACCCTATTTTTAAAATATGTTTTTATTTTTATTTTTTTTTTAACTTAATGAAAGGTCTTTAATCTACTTGCAAGGAGGGAAGGCCAATGAAATGAAAGGAAATGATACACAAAAAATGAATTGAGATTGATTAAGGAGACTCAATCTTACTCTGAGGCATGTAGGAAATAGTGAGTATATGAATGTAATGGAAAACCAATCTATAATAAGACATGACCAACAGACAGGCCCCAGAAAATCCTCAATAGACCTATTTGAACTGATGCTGAGCAAAATGAGTAGAACCAGGAAAACACTGCACACAGCATCAGCAACATTATGAAGACCAACTATATTATGTGATAGAACATGTATGTATCAAACTGCTGATTATCTTTGGAAGAGGAGAGGGAAAAAAATTTGGAACTCAGAATCTTATAAAAAGGAATGTTAGAAATTCTCTTGACATGTAGCTGGAGAAAAAATAAAATACCACTTGAGAAAAAATTTGTGAGCCATTAAACGATAGGAATATGTTTTTATTAAGCTCTCTCCTTGGTGGATAATTTCCTTTTATGATATCATGAATTGCAACCAGTTGGCCCAGTGAATAGACTGCTGGATTTGGAACAGGAAAAACTAGAGTGTGAATCCATCTTTATACTCCTCTATATCCCTCTTCTGTAAAATGGAGATTACATAAAAATGAAAATTAAAATGGAGAAGACTTTTGCCTTCTAGGGTATAGTAAGGATCAAATGAGATATGATAATGCACTTTGAGGATGTTAAAGCACTGTATAAATGATAGCCATTTATTATTATTTTATTATCATAGCATTTTGATTCTACATAAATTTGCTGACATTGGTTAGGGAGAGTCCTGTATACATTAATTTTCTGTACTTGCCTTATTGACATGAAATAATATCTTAAAGCTTTTGTATTATAAGTTATATAAGTATATAAGGAAAGATGAAATACCTAAATATCTTCTCCTTATAGGTGATTATGTTTACTTCTCAGTCTTTTTCTTAGGCTTATTATAAGTGAAATCACTGGCTCAAATAACTTCAGTTGACCAAATATGCCCAAAACCAATAAGTTTAGATTCTCTTTTTGAAAGCATGAAATTGAGGGACATCCTGGCTCCTCAGTTCTTCAATCTGCTCATTTCCCGTGACCTTAATATCCAATCCACCTAGCTAAATAAAGAGTTGGTCATCACGCACAGTATTCATTCCACTTAACATCTTCATGAACTTTGAAATGTCTTTATCAGATCATAATTTTTTATCATCTATTTTTCGCTCTGCCTTGCAACCCTGAAATTGGTTCTTTGTGGTCAACATGACCTCTCTTCCCTTCATTCCTATTCCCATCCTGCTGAATGAAGATGGAGAAAGTTATGAAACTGTATTGACCAAATCCAGGACCAATTTGTGTGATACAGGCTGGCCCTCTCTGCAGCAAGCTGCTGTTTATGTCTCCCCAGTAAGACAATTGTCTGCTCACCACAGCTTCTCCAGATCCTCCTTATACCTCCTCTAGCTTTCACTCCTCCTCCCCTCTCCTTGCCTGTGTGTTTTAAACTTTCTCTTCTGCTTTGCTCCTCATCTCAGATATCTACGCCCCCTCTAGTGGCTCTCTAGTTTCTTGTCTGAACCCAAGGGAGAGCATCCCAGCCTGCCTTCTTCAGCCCATCCTTCTCATCTGCAGGCTCCGTTTCCCCCCCATCCAAAAACTCTCACTTCCTATAAGCGTGCTCACTATCCATCCTCCTGGCTCTCTTCCCTTTCATGCTTACATTCCTTTTAAAAGCCTTTAATATTGGCCTTTCCTTTTTGTGTCTGCAAGTTCAGCTTTCATTTGACATTTCTCTCCGTGGTCACCCCCAGCTCTTAGATGTCACATCAAGCAGCCTCTTCTCAGGGCTTTTCCTCCTGGAAAAGCAGCTTGGGATGCTGTCAGCCTCCTTCTCTTCTCCCAGTTCTTGGCATTCTGCTTTCTTGGGCTTCCCCTCCTGACTATCTGAACACTCCTCAGTCTCTCTTGTTGTATCTTTTTCCAGGTTTATCCCCTTAACCACGGTGGGGGGGGGGGGGGGGGGGGGAGGGGAATCTCTCCAGCTCTATCCAGGGTCCTCTTCTTTTTTTCTCTTCTGTTTCACTTGATGACCAAATGTCTTCTGTGGATTCCCTTATCATCTCTTTGCAGGTGATTATCAGATCTACTCACCTAACCATAAGCTCCCTCCTGACCTCCAGGCTTGCCCACTCATGACCTGTCAGACGACTTGACATGTACCCTAACACTCCAGGTTCCCCACCTTGGTGTCATTTTAAACTTCTGCTTCACCCCTCTCACAGCCTCCTCTGAGTGCAGACCCTCACTATGTCATGCCTGGACTCTTGCCATCCCCTTCCTTGTTCACTTCCCTTCCCGTACTGTCTCCTTACCCTAAACTATCCTCCACTCAGTTTCTTCAGTGATCTTCAAAAAAGGGGTTCCTAAGACCAGATCATTCCTCCCTATGCCTCACCCACCAAACTTTTCCCTGTTTCCTCTAGGATCCATTGTGAAGTCTTGTTCGACCCCTCACAGCTTCCCCCATGATCTCTGAGTTGTGGAGCATTAGGCAATAAGGGCTCTCTATGGTGTCTTAGGGCAGGATATTTGGGATCTTGGAGCCCCTGGTCCCTGGGATTTATTGGTTTGAGTGCTACAGCCCTGCTTTGGTCCCTGGCGGTGCCCACAGTCTCTTCTTAAGGCTTTCTTAAAGGAATCATGTTCCTGCTTCCGAATATGGAGTCATGCAGGCTCTGTCTCTGTCCATCTGTGGTGATGTGGGAGGCTTCCTTGTCCTGACATTGGCTTTGTTCACAGTTTACTTTTCTGTTACCTTTCTGAGTGGTTCTAAGGTGGAATAACTCACTGATTATAATTTAGGTTCTGTGTTAAAAAAAAAAAAAAAAAATTTCCCCTGAGGCAATTGGGGTTAAGCCCAGGATCACACAGCTAGGAAGTGTTAAGTGTCTGAGGTCTAATTTGAATTCAGGTCCTCCTGACTTCAGGGCTGGTGCTCTATTCACTGCGGCACCTAGCTGCCTCTCTCTGTAAATTTCTTGATCATTCTTTCCATCTTGTGTGACAGTGGGAGTAGGTTTGGGCCATTTGGGTAGGTAGTTTCCCTTATGTCAAATGGCAGCCATCTTGATGGGAATCTTGCATTGATTTATTGGAAGGATTAACTTGTATAACAGTTCTATACATTGGATCTTTAGCTTTTTATTATTCTTACTTATCACCTCAATTAAATAATAAAAATTGAAATTGTATAATCTATGCCAAATTGTTTGCTTTGTTAATGAGAGGCATAGGTAAGGGAGGAAGAGAATTTGGAACCCAAAATTTGGAAAAAAGGAAATTAAAATTGTTTTTATATTTAAATTGAGAAAACGAATTAGTTTAAAAAGCAAGGATAAAAAAATTGTGTAGAGAATATTTTATGTTGCCTTTGTTGACAATACTAAGATGTTTGATACTACAAGTAGGCTTGGTGTAATGCTTACTCAATAAATTCAGTTGTCTGGTATTGTGCAGTCAGTTTTATAGGCATTTGTGTAGATGGGATCTGATCCAGTAGAGAAGCAGTTACACAGTTGGGCCCATTTTAGTCCATTACTTTTTCAAGCAAGAATTATAATTAATATATCAAAAGATCTTTGATTTTTTTCATCGGGTATTATCATGGTCCCTCCATGCCTTAGGAGATGATTTCATGGATTTCCCTGGCTCAAAAAATTCATTACCTTTTGGTAATATGGTTCTTGCTTTATTAAGTTGGGAGCTAGCACAGACATAAAGTCTTTTGAGAGGCTTACTCTTGACATTTTCTTAGCTTGCCTGTAGGAAGGACCTGCTAGAGCTTGTTCTATGTTGATCTAACCTTTGAGAGCCCCAGGTTCTTTGCATGTCTCAGTGGAGCATTCCTGGAGTAGGACTTTTTGAAGGATAAAGGAATTATGAGGGCTGTAACTTAGAAGTGTGGATCACTCTCCTGATCATTATGAACCTTTTTTTTTTTTGATGGTTTTGTTTTTTAAATAACAAGTAGCAATAACATTTGCAGAGTTGTTTTTGCTGTGAAGTATCTTTCTACATCATGCTGTTTATGAAATATTGTTTTCCCACAAATGACAATGTAAAATATTAGTTTTGGATGTAATTTAATAATATGTCAGCTAGCTGCTTTTATACAGATAAGTTAATGTCCTATTAATGAAACTAGTTTGTTTCCATTTAGCTAAGGTAGTATGCTTTGGCTGAAGTTAAAGGTGATTTTGTACCTCTAGGGACAGTTTTACAAATGGAAAACTCTGAATAAAACACCACCTAAAAGTATAGCAACTTCACTTTGAATTTGTTTTCTAAAAACGTCATATTTAATCTGTAGATCATAGCCTAATTCTTGGACTCTTGGTTTTTATTCTATAAGTTTTGATTTAGATGGCATTTGTATCTGTTCATTGACACTAAGTTTATAGATGAATTTATAGATCTATATATATATTTAATCTAAAATTCAATTTATAGATCACTTTTTCTCCTGGGATTTCTTTGTATTAAATTTTCACAAGAGGTGATCTGAAATACTCTCAATATTGGTCAAAATAGAATTGGAAGTATCAAAGGCATTGGCATATTTAATGTATATTCTTTCTTTAGTGCCAAAATAGTGATTCATCTTCACCCAGCTTCTTCCAACAAAGACCCTGGTCCTTTTCAAAGCAGCAAGAGCTCCTATATCAAACTTTCTTTCAAAGAACATGGCCAGATTGAGGTAAGGTTGTGTAGATGTTGGTTTGATTAGAAGCACACATGTCATTATCTTTGGTGTAAGTCCTTGTTAAATATAAGAATTTAGCACTGTTATAGTGTGCCATTCTTCTTTCATGATTATTTTAAAGATTTTTAATATTATTTTTATACTAATAATAATTATTCATTTCTCTCAATTGTAATTTGCAAAGAACTAATTGTTGCAAAGAACAGGTATGGCCAATGAATGCTTTTATGTCATTTTAAGGTTTAGATGCTTTGCTTATGGCACATTATTCTTTGCAAATTACAGTACCACCATGAATGTCACTCTCCTCCAGTGCATTCTCCATTTTTCTATTAAAGTGATATTCCTAAACCACAGGTCTGACCATGTCACCTCTCCTGCCCAATAAAGTCCAGTGACCCCCTGTTACCTTCAGGACCAAATATAAAATCCTCTTTTTGGTGTTTAAAACTCTTTATAAACTGCTTTCTGTCTTCCAACCTTTTCATTCTGATTACCCCTTACACATACACCCACAGAAAACTAGATAGTTCAGTGGATAGAGTGCAATACTTGGAGTCAGGTTCCAATTTGAATTTTGAGTTCAAATCTGGCCTCAGACACTTACCAGCAGGGTGATCCTGGGCAAGCTGCTTAACCCTGTTTACCTTAGTTTCCTTGCCTGTGAAATGAGCTGGAGAAGTAAATGGCAAACCACTCTGGTACCTTTGCCAAGAAAACACCAAATGAGGACAGGAGAAGTCAAATATGATTGAACCACATACACACTCCTCATTTTGATCCAGTGGCATTGACCTTCTTGCCTCAAACAAGACACTCTGTCTCCTGATTTCCTTCTTATCTCTGCTCCTCCTTTCCCTGGATTCCTTCAAGTCCTAGCTACCTTCTTCAAGAAGCCTTTCCTGATCCCTCTTAATTTAAGTGCCTTCCCTCTGTTGGTTGATTCTGATTTATTATGTATGGAGTTTGTACATAGTTATTTACATATTGTTTCCCCCCATTAGATTGTAACTGCTTTGAGGACAGGAAATGTCTTTTGCCTTTCTTTGTACTTCTGCTTCACAACACAGTGCCTCGCACCCAATAGGTGATTAAGGGAGTTGCCAGACTTGAGCATGTAGGTGCAAGTGTCGATTCTCTCCAATGTGGGACTCACCCAGCAATACAACCGTGAAATGTGGATCATACTCTAGCCTGAGCGTGTTCAGAGAATCATCTCTTGGTGGTGTCTTACCCCATTGTCCCTTTACCAGGCTGAGAGAGCTCAGGGTGAATGGTAGTCCAGTTCTAGACAGAAGCACATGTCCTTTGTTGCTACAAGAACCCTGACAGAATAGAATTAATCAGCTTAAGATCATGGTGAGAGTGGAAGGCCCAAGGAGGGCTGGAAGTTGGTAATTTTTTTCAATTATGCCTTTGGTTTATACGCTAAGTAATTGAGTTGAAGAGACATGGGGAAGGAAAGAGAGTGCAAAAGACTAAGAGTAGAAAACCTTTATAATGCCTTGGTGAGAAGATGATGACAATAAATAGATATAGACACACACTTTGGCTAGATAACTAAATACATATATACATGTGTTGTCTGCGTGCACTCTTGCCTAGAGCTTATTTGCAGACTGATTCTCAAGAGCATGGTCCCCAGCTTCTGGAGAAGCAGTTATTTTTCAAAGACTACCAAAACACACTTCTACAAAGATTTTCTTGATTAACCCCAACCCCAACCAGGCTAAGTATAGAACTTAGTTTCTATACCATTAGAGTATACTTGTTGGTATGTTGCTTTAAAAACATTAACAAGTCATTTTTCTTTTGTTTGATTTCTCTGGCTATCTCTTTCATGTCCCTTCCTCTCTCTGCCTCCTTTTGTTATCTCTCTAGGACACCAAGTTTACCGTAGATATTAAGTAATATTGAGTGACCGAAGTCATTAGTGTACCTGAAAATCACCATCTTTTTGGTTCCTGATTTTTGCCTTTACATTTTAACTAGATACATTATTTTAAAGTTCCCTTTTTGAAAAATGGTTATACATTATTTCTGACATTATTTTAGCAGTCTCTAAAGTATTTACTTTGATACAAATTACATGCTAGGCAAATGAAATGTTATTTTTAAACAATCTCTATAATTTAGGACATTTTTGTTGAGAGTAGTATAAGCAACTAGTTTTGTCTTTCTGCTGGTGCCCTCAGAAAAGAGTCATTTATGAGAGCACCAGTCAGAGTGACTGAAGTTAATATCTAGCTATTGTATCAGAGTGAAGAGATTTCAAGTAATGACATAGAAGGGCTCTACAGATTGGTGATCTCAATTTTACATATTTACATAGTTTTATAGGCGTTTATCAGAAGAAATGACTCATAGAAGATGGGAGAATATGCCAGTGTCTCAACTAATGCAGAGAAAAAGTGGACAAGAGGTATTTTTTTTAAAACCATTGACATTTTTTACTTTTATGCTTTTCTATATAATCATAAAAGGAATAATACATATTATAAACAGAACTTAACAGGAGCAAAGACATTTTGATTACCAGTGTACTCTGACACAGTATAATTTCTTTTCTTCTAAATGATTCATGATAAAAAGTACAGATATATATTGCTAATAGAAATAGACAACTTAATTTTTAAAATAATTTTTATTGATGCATAGAAAGAAATTATTTCAGAAAATATTCTATATGGAAGGGAACTTTTCTAATTAGTCTAAATTAATCACATTGGTTATATAGAGATGTTGACATATTTGAAAATTACTTGTGTAATTACTGCAATGACAAAAGATAGAGCTGATGATTTGAGGCCCAGGGAAGACTTCATTAAAAATCTTGTATATGCTATACTGTCAGTTCAGATAATAATAATATTAACAATAATTACTGATATGTCTGTGGAATTTTGGCTTTACTGTCTGTAAAACACTTTACATATGTTATTTCTTTTGATCCTCTTAATAATCTGTGAGATAGATATTACAGGCATTTTATGAATGAGGAAACTGGCACAAAGTGGGTAGGTGACTTGTTCATGGTGACACAGTCAATTTTGGAGATGAATTTTGAAATCTTCCTGACTTCTATTCTAGCATGCTTATAATACCATACTCAGCAAAGAGTCACAAGTAATAAAAACATGGGGAGAAAGTTGGAAATTTTGATAATTACCTAAAAAATAGAGGTTCATATATACTTTTGTTTATGCTTAGTTATTTTCTGCTATTTAGCCATCTGATAAGGGAATGTTTTGAAAGGAAGTTGGATGAAAAGAGTATACTGTTGACAGGCTAATTCATGGTTTTATTTTGGTTCTTTGTAGACCCTTTTCCTCTACTGAAAACAGTGTGGTGGGTGAAAAAGGTCTGAAGTTTCCTTCCTGAATCATCTGTGTTTTTGTTTTTCAGCCAGGAAGAATAAGAGCCGTTGGAATTGTAGGGATTGAAAGGAAACTAGAAGAAAAGAGAAAAGAAACTGACAAAAACATTTCCGAGGTAATTATTGCTCTGCTTCCAGGTCACTTTTTCCTTTGAGCCTGTCTGCATTTATTGTTTTTAGATACAACTGTGACTCATTTTATCCTATAAACTGCTATGTATGTAGGGGCATAAAGTCACCCCTGCTTTTAATACAACTCTTGTAGGTGGGTATGATTTAGTCAAATACTTTTTTCAGAAAGAAGTAAAGGAAAGACAGATCAACTCTTTTTGAAGTTTCAGCTTAATTGGTTAAAGCTGTGCTTTTAAGTAAAGGGTCCCAAATATTAATTCTTTTTTCAGGTCAGTTGACTTAATTTAGAGGGAAAATTCCATTTCATGAGTATTAACCCTGACATCACTTTTCACAAGTTTGGGTTGTTGATAATTGGGGAATTGGTGATTCAAACAAGAGATGTTTGAATAGAGAGTGATCATAAGGAAGAAAACATGTAAACAAAAATTTAAAAGGAATCTTATCTAATAAAACAAAACTTGAATTAAATTATATAGTAGTTGATATAGGTAAGATTACTTGTAGTTTTCTATGATATATCTAAATGATCTTTGATTCCCATATGATTCAGTTAAAAGAAATCTTTCTAAACACATTAATTCCATTTTCAGCTGATACTTCTAAAAGCATACATCATTAAAATGTCAGTCTAACGTAATGAAAAGTCACAAAAAATTGTTTAGCATATGCCCCATAATTCTAAACTTTGATGGTGGTTAGTGGTTACTTCACATATAGCAAAATTTCGTTGTTTAATTTGTGGTTAAGTCTAAGGAAAGAGATTATTGGTACTTTGTTTTATACATACTCTGTATTGTAATGACTGACTTACTAGTAACATCCAAAATTATCTTGGTTTTTGGTAACTTTGTTGTGTTGTTGGAAATCTAGTATTTTTTGTTTACTAAGATTTGATCTGTATACTTTATTTATCTGTAAGCAAATTTTATACTTTTGACTTTTTTGAAGCCTACCACTTAATCATCACTTTTGTGCATCTTGTAATGGTTTTTCCATAGCACATCTGCTCCTCCTTCTATGTGACTATTGCCATGTTCTATAAATCCTCTGCTAGGGAATTTGCCAAAACTAGAATTCTTCTTATCCTTTTATTGTCTTGGAGTACTTCTATACCGTTGAGTTCATCTCTTTCTTATTATTCATTTTGGCATATGCCATGCTCACCTGCTCTACCTTAGTTATGAATATGCTCAATAGCAATAATAGTACAAGTAATAATAGCATTTTTATAGTGCTTTAAGATTTGCAAAGCACTTGATCCATGTTAACTTTAATCACTACAATAATCTTGTAGGGTGAGTGCTATTTCCCCATTTTACATTTTTATATGAGCAGACTGAAACATAATGCAATTAAATGCTTTTCTTAGGGACACATGACTAATAAACATCTGAGGCTAGATTTGAAATTAGGTCTCCCTGACTCTAAGGCCTGTGCTCAATCTGTCCATGTTGCCATCTGACTGCCTACGTTTTTTATATCATATATGAATGAAAATGACAGCACATGCTGTCTTACTTTGTTTTAAAAGAATCTGCCAGCTAGAAGAAATTTATTTTACTTGTAGATAACATTGCTACTTGGTTTCTGCAGCTGGACTCTCCAGGATCTTTTTGAAGTTTTTCATGGTGCTCTTGAAGGAAATTTCTAATAGTGAATAAAATATAGAAGATAACAATTTTATTTTATTCATGCTGATTCCACTGATTAACTTTTTGTGCCTTAAGTTGGAGAAGTCAGTTCATTATAAAATGTAATTATTGAGCAAGTCTTATGAAACTTAGTGGGAGAGCTGAAGGTAAATAAAACACAATTCCTGCTTAGTAAGGAGACTTATATACGTGTTATACACACACACACACACACACACACACACACACACACACACGATGCAAAGTAGATTTTGAAAGGATACTATGAGAGTATATGAGAAGGAAGAATTTTAGTTGAAGAAGGACCAAGGAGGGTTAATTGGCATTTGAATTGGGCCTTAAAAACAGATAGGATTATAGCTGGTAGAAAAGTAGGAGAAGGCATTCCAGGCACAGAGAAGCTCTGTAGCTCTGATACGAATTTAATAATGATAGTGATAGTAATAGTACTTTATTTATACAAAATAAAGTTAATAGTATGCTTTTTAAAATGTGTTCTCATTTGATCCTCACAATAATTTTTATTGTTTTTATTTATTATTAATTATTTATAATTGAAGAAATTGAGGATTTCTTTAGCCAAAGAAATCAGGGATGTAAAAGGATAAACGACTTGGCCAGAGATACACAGCTAATGTGTTAAATCTGACTCCTTTAGTATTTATTTCCATACTCAGTGCTACCTTACTAGTTAACATGACACCATAGTCATTGAATCTAATCTCTATAAACCCCAGAGAAATGATGCCCTGTTTGAGCAGAAGGTATCTGAATATCAGAGGGTCTGTTGTTTCTCAGGTTTTACTCCTCCAAACAGATCTCTTGCATACCTTCATAGGGCAGTTCTCTGAGATAATTATGATGTTAGGGGACTTGCCCATGGTGCCACAGGTAACACAAGGCCAGAGTTTGAACACAGGTGTCCCTAACACCAGGTGTGTTGAATCTACTGTGCCAGGGATTCCTTTATACACCTCACTTTTTATAGCTGTGTGTACTTTTAACACCCAGTTCACAACTTCAGGGGAAACTTGGAATTGATATGGTAAAAGGAAAATGAAAAGGGGCATGGGCTAGAAGATCTGATCCTGAGACTGAATAGCTTGCAGGCAAGGACCTTTTGTACTTGCAATTCATATTCTTTGATAATTCTGATTGTGACGCTGGGCAAGTCACTTAATCTTTCCTTTCAAAGGTCAAAAACTACATTTAAGAATAGTTATAGACTCACATCATGTTTCTTGGTTCTTCCATGGTTCTTCCAACTTTAAATGTTTATAAATTAGAAGTCACTTACAGTCATATGTTTGTGTTCCTTGTGAATTTACTAGTATTTAGATATAATGATATTTTTCCAAGTGAAGATGTATTTTATTAATAAAGTAATTTGATATTGTTAGTACTTATATTTCCAGGATTTTTGTGTGTGAAATCTCCATGTATGTGTTCTATGTTCAGAGAAAACGCACGATTTTTAGTTTGCCCCAGGCAGACCTTCAGTGTTAATGACTTAATTTCAGAGTTGGTGCCCAGAGTTTCCCACAAAAGGTTTCCTGCATCTGCTGTTTGTTGCTGATAAGAATCCAATGTTTTAGCCTTTGTTTATCTGAGGAAATTCCTGTTAGGTGTGTGCATATTCCTCTTTGTTTCCAGGCCTGCCCTTGGTGGGCAGAAGAATTTTACAGAACACACTATTCATTAGCAAAATCCTTTTGCAGATGGATGATATTCTACTAGTATAGAAATGGCCATAAACCTATTGCTATTTAATTATTAAAAAAAATACTCAGAACAGTTCTTTTTAAATTTGGAATGGTTGGTGAACTGAGAAATAATATTTGTGTGGGCTACACATTTTGAAGGATCATAGAAAGGCTCTCTTGCTTTAGATTAGAATTGGATTAAATGATTGATTCCAAAAGTTTTTTTCTGATTTTTAAAACATTAAGATTCACCGAAACTTATGTGCTCTTTTATACTCAGTGTAAATTTTCAATATTTTTTGTTACTTTGATGAATCTGCAGTCTCAGTGCTCTGAAGACTTCTTCCAGTAATGCATATTGCAACTTGCCCATTCCTTCTCAGTGTGGGTGACTTTTGCCCACGTCTTCCTACAGAGTCTCTGAGGTGGAATCCATCCAAAATAACGGGCTTTTTCTGGCTTATTTGATAGCCAAAGCCCTTCATAAAACTTCCCTTTCCAGGCTTCTTACACCCCATTACCCTCTAAGTACTCTGTGACTTAGTGACTGGCCCTCCTGCTGAGTCTCCTATATGATGCTCCTCCTGGGCTGGTGCCTCTTCACTAGACGTCCCCTGGGCCTGCTCCTCTCCTTGCTTATCTCACCCCCTCACTTCACTAGCTTTCTTCAAGTCTTGGTTAAAGTCCCACCTTCAGAGAGAAGCTTTTCCTGCTCCTTCTATTGTCTTCCTTCTGAGATCCTCTCCAGATTACATGTTGTTTATATCTCTGTTTTCCGTTCTATCTGTGTATGCATTTGTGCATGGTTGTTGTCATCTTGTTCCCCTTGTAGTGCCTGTGAGCTCCTTAGAATAAAGAATAGAGACGGTTTTGCCTTTCTCTGTGTTGCCAGTATTCTTGCTGGTACCTGGTGCTTAGCAGTGCTAGCTGCTTATTAATAAATGCTTGTACGCTTGACTTTTTCTGACCAGGGATGTGAGTTGTCCACTTAGCCTTTGTTCTTGATACATGAGCAGCCCAACTTATTTCTTTTCATATTTCTCTTTGGTAAAATCTTTTAAACCATTTATTTTTGGTGATAGGTTGTTGCCTAATCACACTTGCTTGTCTTTTCACTCCCCTTTGTTAGAGTGACCTACAGCTTTAGTATTTTAATATTTTCATGATTTGACACACAACATCACTAAAAGAATGTTGATTTTTTTAAAAAGATAGGTCTTTGTTTCAATTCTTTCTAATCTCTTCCTGTTTAATTCTATGCCCAGTTTGTTGTCCATATGCAGTAAGATCTAAGATATAAGGACCAGCAGCATGAGCCTCCTGCATCCAGCTGCATGCCATAGCTTAGATAAAGCATTCTTCCACTTTTTGTTCTTGCATAGATTGTTAGCCAAAATTCTTCTGAGTGATTATGGGTCTTTTTAGGGGAGTCTATATAGTGTTTTGGGGGTTGCTTTTTTTAGTCATCAGCAATGTCATCTGCAAAGGCAGATGCTTCTGAAAGACCTTACTATGTTTTTATTTGGACTTTGCACTGAGAGTCTCCATAACATTGATAAATATCTTTAGTTTGTAGATCTTGTTTTATGCCTCATTTGCTGTTAATAATTATAGAATTACTGAGTAAAGATTTATCTTTCAAGAACTGTTAAGTGATTTTGAAAATTAAATGGGGTATACCCTTTGGGTAGAGAGCCTTTAAGAAAGGGAAGTAGCATTTTGGTCAATCAAATAATGGGATTTTTCAGAGCCGACAAAAATTGAGTATTGGCACATTTGTTATTCTTTACCCCTTTCAGTCAGTTGCATTTCTGCTCTAAAAGAACAACAACAACAACAAAAAAAAAAACCTTCCTTGCTTCTACTCCTATTTTAATCAGTGAGGCCTTCAATGCAAGGATGGATTATCTTCACACATTTCATAGGAGAGGAGGCATAGTGGGTGGAGGTCAGTGCTGTTTTCTTAATTGCCTTGTTTTCATTGCCAGTGAGAACTTTGATTTTTCCAAATGCTTGGGGTGCTGTGGGATGGTGGGAAGGGTGCTGGCCCCAGAGATCTCCCTTTTACCTCTGGGATCCTGGGCAAGCCACTCGAATTCCAGTGTGACAGGGTCCCCGAGGCCCTTTTTAACCCTAGGCTCCCAGTCCTTTAATAGCAGCCTCACAGATACCCTTTGCCTAGATGAGGTCTGGTCCGGTGCTCATCCCATCTTTGTTTTTTCTTCAGGGCCATTTCTCCATCCTCAGGTAGTTCATCAGGAACTGTGATTTTAGAGTCCATTTGGGGTGGACTCTTTCCACTTTATTTCCTTTGATTGAGGAAAAGGTTGGTTTTGAAAAACCTTAGAAATTATTTCGACTCTTCATCTGTTGTTTTTCTTCTAATGTCATCCTTAAATATCCCTAAAATCTGGTTCACTTTTCAAGATTTCTGTAGATTTGATTTTTCTCCTTAACGTTTTGCTGTTTTTATGAGTGAGCACTGCTGATGATCTTCCATCATCTTCCTCTGTCAGATTCTACAAATGAGTTTATTTTAAATTGGTATTGCCCTTGGCTGCCTTATTTCTTTACTTGGCAAGGAGATCAAGTGTGTGCTACCAGAGGAGGTTTCAAGGCTTTTTTAATCTCTTTTTTGTGGTGATTGATTTATATAGGTTAAACTTCCTTAGGAATAGTCATATCTACATCAATATCTGCTTTCTATCTATTTTTTTTTTTTGGCTCTAAGAACTTGTTTAAATAGATCAGGTTGGCATTGCCCCAATTGTATGTCATATCTTTTTTTCTTCTAATTTAGTATCTAATTTAGATTTTGATTGTTGCTGTAACATGTCTGTGGACAAGTATATATAGTCAGCTGACCCAGAAATAATTACCACTTCAATAACTAGTCATTTCCTGTTAGAATGTTAAGTTTTACATTTTGCTGGCATACTTATTGAGTGAAGGTTGAACAACAAAATCTGTCCTTTTCACTGTGGAATTTCATGATGATATTTTTGGAGAAAATTTCAGTAAATTAAAAAAATTTTATGTTCATTATTTAAATTAAGCAATGAAATTATATTTAATTTATACTTTAACATATTTAATATGCATTGGTCAGCCTGCCATCTGGGGAAGGGGGGGTGGGAGGAAGGAGGGGAAAAATTGGAACAAAAGGTTTGGCAATTGTCAGTGCTGTAAAATCACCCATGCATATACCTTGTAAATTAAGCAATGAAATGCATGGGTCATGGTGGGCATTGTTGAAGGGACTATCTATATTAATGAGATCAGAATATAATGAGGTGTAATACTAAATGTTGACTTAATCATTGAATCATTGAAATGGGTTATTTAGCTGTAGTCCTAGGAATATGTTTTTGTCATTTATGTGTGCATGTGTGTAGGCATATATGTATGTAGTGTGTATGTCTTTTTAAATCTAATCCTTTCCATCATACACAGCACTACAAACATGCAACCAGATCCTGATTAATAAATGAATAACAAATAATGAATTGTATGAAAGTTACATTATTCAAATTTCTACTGTACAGTTTCATCTAATAAGAACCAATTATGAAAATTTTACATAATTTTACAACTTCAACTAGTGCAAATTTTATTACATGTAATCACTTCACTGAGGTTCATTATTTGTATTAAGACCACACTGTAAAAATCTCATACACAAATCTCACTATTCAAATCAAATCACTATTAAGAAATCTGATATTCAAAGCATATAAGTACAAAATCCCACCTTCCTATTAAAGGTAAAAATGTCTCTACTGAATGTTTCTGCATTTGTACTAGCCATTTTTGGCCAACAAAGCAACCCCATGGAAAACAGCTTTGGTCCTTAAATTCTTAATGAGGGAAATCAAATGGCAGTATTTTATTACTGACTTCAAGGCAAACTAAGTTGTGTTTTCTGAAAGTTCTGAAGTGCCCTTTTATTTTTTAAACCAATAAAAATTTTTGTTGTTTAATTGCTTCAGTCTTGTCCAACTCTTTGTAATTCCATTTGGGATATTCTTGACAGAGCTTAGAGTGGTTTGCCATTTCCTTCTCTAGTTCATTTTATAGATGAGGAAACTGAGGCAAACTGGGGTAAGAGATTTATCCAGGCCACACTAGTAAGTAATGGAGGTGAGATTTGAATTCAAGAAGAGGAGTCTTCCTTATTTCAGGTGCAGCACTCTTTTGGTGCTTTTGAGGAAATTAAAAAAAAAAAAAGTTATTCAGTTTATTTGAAGTTTTAGCATATTTGTATTTACTCATAGTGATTTTTCCGAAAGTTTTATAAATTTCTTAGCTAGAGAGACCTTTCCATCTTCAATTTATATCATAATGAAGCTATCAAAGGAACATTTCTTTCTTTATTTTAAAATATTTGGATCCTTTTATATCCATTCTACTAAAACTTCATTGTTTTTCATTTCAGGCTTTTGAAGACCTCAGCAAGCTCATGGTCAAGGTATATTAATTTACATTTGTTATATTCACAATAGTTGTGTTGTTTTAAAGCATATTTTGCTTTTAAAAATTTTTGTATATAGAAAATATTTTCTTATTTTCAAGATATATGCAAAGACAATTTTCAACACCTTTGCAAAACCTTGTGTTCCAAATCCCCCCCCTCCCACTTCCTCCCCTAAACAAGTAATCCATTATATGTTAAACATGAACCTTCTTTTGTAAATAGAAAATATGGATACTTTTTTCTGACAGGCAAAGGAAATGGTTGAATTATCCAAATCTATAGCTAATAAAATTAAGGATAAACAAGGTGATATCACAGAAGATGAAGTAAGTGTTTTGCATTTTTTAAGGATTGAAAGCTGTGTGTGTGTGTGTGTGTGTGTAAACAAGCAAACAGTATAAATATTTTGATGGTCTACCTTTTAATAGAGAGTTTTTGTTTCTGGGGACTTGAAACTGAATGAAAATATTTCAGAAGTATAAGACTTTTTACTTAAAGTTGTTGTGTTAACAATAACAGATAATAGATGATTTTTAAGTCTTTTCTTGAACTATAAATATGAGGGTGCTAGGAATATTAAAGGAGGGGATTAAAAGATGATGATTTTCTACAACTTTTTTGAAAATCAGTTTTTAGGCTCAAAATTGTTTGAAGTTGAGGTTTTTGAGGATATTTATTCTAATGATAACCTTGTGATTGGTATTAAATGTGGTTGTTACCTTAATGTTCATAATTGCCAGACTGGTGAAGTGAGGGGAGGCTGAAGGAAGGGGAGGCTATATTATTAAATTTATCCAGAGTATTGCTGAAAATCCTTTTTCTATTACAAATAATGAGAGATTATAAATTATAGTATAGGAATTTGCGGGGGGGAGGGGGAAGATTTTGACTCTTCATTCAATGTAAAGAAAAAATTCCTTGCAAAAAGAACTAGCCCAGAATGATAGACAGCTAGATGGTGCAGTGGGTAGACTGCTAAGTCTGGAATCAAGAAGACTCATCCTTCAGAGTTCAAATCTGACCCCAGATACTTAGTAGTTGAGTGACTCTGAGCAAGTCACTTGTCCCTGTTTGCCTTTGTTTCCTCATTTGTAAATTGATCTCGAGAAGGAAATGATGAACCACTGAAGTATCTTTGCCAGAAACAAAACCAAACGCAGATTGGGTAATGAAGAATAAGAAATGACTGAAATAACTGAAAAACAAAAAGTGATGGATTGCCTTGGGAAAATAGTGAATTTCTCTCACTGAAGTTTTTGAAATGGAGGCTAGCTGTGCTTTGTTGAGAATGTTGTAAAGATGTCTTAGCATGTAGTGACTTGACTGCTAAGGTCCCTTCACATTTCAAGACTCAATAAATTGAAGGAAGTGGGAAGGAAAGAGTGAAAGTATTTAAACATTTAATTGGTGGCCAGGAGAAATAAAGATCTTAAACTTTAAAAGAAAAAAAATCTAATTGCCATATGTTTGATATATATATTTTTTCTTCTTTCCCATTTAGACTATCAGATTTAAATCTTACTTGCTGAGCATGGGTATAGCTAATCCAGTTACCAGGGAAACACATGGCTCAGGCACACATTACCATATGCAGTTGGCAAAACAACTAGCGGGAATACTTCAGGTGCCTTTAGAGGTAAATGCAAAATAAAAATTCCTTATTTTTGTTAGTATTTAATTCCTTCAGTGTCAAGTCATCAGAAACCTTGAAAGAGGTACCCCTTCTCATATTTTGATTAGCCTTCAGCTAATTAATTTTTCTTTCTGAAATAAGTATTAATTGGTTTCAATGAAATTTAAGTTTTCTGCTTTCTTACATTTAATTTTTACTGTAATTATATTTTATAGATTATTATTAGATATACAGCTTTCTTAGTAAAAAATTATACTAGTATATCTTATTACAGGTTCATTTGTTTTCCATCTCTAACTCATGTCATTTCCAAATACCTAAAACAAAATAGTCTTTAAGACAGATTAGTGGGCTATTTTATATGATAGTTGTAAATATTCTAATTTTACATACAGGGGAAATGTACATATTTTTTTCCATATATATTCTCTAAAAGGGCTTTACATTGCACCTAATCCTGAAGAAAGGAGTTTTAGGAAGAAGGTGGAGGAGGTGATAGCGTTTTTCAAGTGCCTAAAAGGCAGCTGCCATATGAAAAGAAAGGTTAGATTTATTCTTTGTGATTCAAGGGAGTGGAACTATTACAGTTCCACCTAATAGTGGAAGTTGCAAAGAAGATTTCCTTATAAGCAGGAATGTCTTAATATAATAAAGCAAAGGACTGCCTGGAAAGGTGTTGAAAAAAAAATCTGGATGACCACTTGTCAGGGTTGTTGTAAAATATATTTTTGTTTCTAATAGGAATATCTTTCTTGGATGATCTCTAATGCCCCTTGTTCCTTATGATTATAAAACTATGAATTATAGAACAATTAGTAAATATTAAACATTAATTGTAACCCTATTTTTGAACTTGAAAAGGAACTTTTAAAATTTGAATATGGAATTTGTCTCAGTATTTTTTAATTCATATTTTCTGGTGTACTTTGATTTAATATTGTTATATTAATTTCAGGAAGCTTTGCCACAATATTTTGTATTAAGTTTATTTATTTCATATTTAAACAGGAACGAGGGGGAATAATGTCGCTCACAGAGGTATACTGTTTAGTAAACCGAGCTCGAGGAATGGAAGTAAGAAATCATTTCTGACATTCTCCTGAATCTAGACATTGATGAAATCTAGGGAAAATCCTATTATAATAAATCTCTCAAGGATAATTCTATTTATTTAAAAAATTATGTTAATTTTTATTATTAATAAGATTAAAAATACTTTAAAAGATTTTAATTTTTTTTCATTTTAATGTTAAATATGTTAATGAAGAATTGCCTATAGGAGAAGTATTTTGTTAACTTAGTCATATCAAATTCAATGCATTGGATAATGCTGTATAAAAAGCCCCTGGTCTGGTTTCTTAGTGTACCAAAGATCTTGAATATGGAGTAATAGGTAGTAATGAAGAAAGAAGTTATTTTGACCTCTCGTCAAAGTAGCCATTATACTTAAAAGTGTTCCATTCTTTTTTGACTTTTCCATATTTCCTATCCTTTTCCATGTCCAAAAATTCAACCACCTAAACAAAGGTGCCATATGGATCTAGGATGAGGAAAGGGTTGAAATGGTGTAAGTATGATTGGATGTCCTAGACAGATCTCAAGCCAAAGACATGTAAAAACTGAACTCTTCCTATTTTCTCCTAAACCCTTCCCTCTTCCAAACTTCCCTATTTCTCTTGAAGTCTTTTAGTCTCCCCGCTGTATGACTTTGGCATTATCTTCAACTCCTCAGTGTTCTCCCACCCTGTTATTCACTCAGTTACCAAATCTGGCCTTCTACCTTCTGCCTTCACAGTGTCCCTCACATCTCACCCTTCTTTCTCTGCTCACAAAATTACTATTTTAGTTTAGGCTCTTAACACTTTTTGACTACAGCCTCTTAAATGAATTCCTTGCCTTAAAGTCTCTCATTTCTTTAATCCATCCTCCATGTTCCAAGTAATTTTCCTTGAGCATAAATCTGACTATCTGACTTCCCTATTCATTCAACTCCCCAACTTCATCTTGCCTTGAGGATAAAATATAAATTTCTCTATTTAGCCTTTGCAACCTTGTCCCACCCCACCTTTCTGCCTCACTGAACAACACTATCCTCCTGTACCTCTCTAATGCAGCCAGAGTGTTCTTCTAGCTGGTCTATACACACAGTGCTACATCTCTTGGAAAATGCTAGCTGTATCCAGAGAGAGAATGATGGAGACTGAATGCAGATTGAAGCATACTGTTTTCATTTTTTTTTTGTTAGCTTTTTCTTTCTCATGATTTTTCCCTTTTGATCTGTTTCTTTCACAACCTGACAGATGTGGAAATATGTTTAAAATGATTATACATATATAATCTTTATCAGATTACTTGCTTTCTTGGAGAGGGACCAAAAAAGAGAAGGAGGGAGAAAAAATTTGGAACTCAAAATCTTACAACAAATGAACATTGAAAACTACATGTAATTGGCAAAATAAAATGCTATTGAGGGGAAAAAAAAAATTAGAAAATTACTAGAACATGTAAAATCCAGAGTGATTCTATTTTAAATTATTGGGTTCTATATTTAACTAAACATAATAATTAAATGCTTAAAAAAAAACCCCACCAGCAACAATACTCCATCTGCCATCTCTGTGCCTTTGTTCTATGCTCTGCTGGTTGCCTGAAATACTTCCTTTTTACTTCCTTCAAAAAGTCCCAGCCCAAGTACTATCTTCTCCATAAAGCCTTTCCTTATTTTATTAACTACTAGTGTTTTTCTTCCTGTCTTAAATTTGACTACTTTATATTTGTTTGTATTTATTCACCTTATATTTAAGTTACATATATCTTTATATGTAATGTGTCTCATCCCTTAGAACATGTACTTCTTGTGACTAGGAATTGTTTTATTCTTGGTACATGTATCCCCATTATCTAGTCAGTGCCTGGCTTATAATAGGTATTTAATATATGTTTTATGTTACTGTTATTATATTGCCTCTCCTGGTTCAAAGTACTTCTGATGGATATTAGCTTCATTTCTTCTCTAGTTTTTGCAATCTAGGAATGTGATTTCTCTGTGTGTTTTTTTTATGTCAGATGAAGGCTTTGGATTTAGATGATCTTTAGTGATTCTTCCAGTTCTGAATCTTATGGTCTAGCATTGTAACCCTTTAACGGAATTCCATTAAAAATAAAGCAATTTGGATATCTTACAAGCATTTGCTACAAAGGGATTTTGTTTCTATAAGCTTGGTGTGTTGGGTTTTTTTTTTTTTTTTTTTTTTTTTTTTTATGTTTAAGCCAACTATTGTTGGGCATCTTGTAAATGTCTTTACTATTTTTTAAAAATTCCATCTAACATATAATGGGAAAGTTGAAGTTTCATCTTCACACAACTTACTTTAGTCAGTCAGTAAAGCATTTATTAATACCTGCTATATGTAAAGCAGAGGAAACAAGTACAAATGAAATAATCTCTGTGGAATAAGTTTAAAGAAAATAAATACAAAGTGGTTAAGTACAAGGTAGTTTGGAAGGGAGAGAGCTGACAGCTATTGGGATGGTCAAAGACTATTCCATAGAAGGTTGCACTTGAGCTGTATCTTAAAGGAGTTACTTCCAGGAATTTGACACAGTGGAAACTGCATGGAGACCCATCCAGGAACACTCCTCAGTTCCCTCCTTTGCCAGAGAGAACAAGGGTGGGCTTAGTTTATTGGGAGCTGCATCCTCACTTCGTGAATAGGACTTGATCATGGAAGAGAGAAGGTAATGGTGAACATCTGGGTATCGCCTCCTTGGGGAGTTGATTAATTTCCACTTAGGTTCATATTGCCCTTCAGGTGGTTAGGTCATATCACCTAAAATCTTTGATAAATATGCCTTTGGATTACAAGCTTCTCTCGTTTGTGGTTCATGTATCTTTTAAATAACATTATATGTTTGTTTATAATATCAACAAGGTTATTTCTTTTTACTAGCTACTCTCGCCAGAGGACTTAGTAAATGCTTGTAAGATGTTGGAAGCACTGAAATTACCTCTCAGGTAAGGGGAAGTCTTAAGATGGACAATAAATCTTTGCAATTTGAACTCTGATAGTACTTGCTAGGCTTATTTTACTAATGTGATCTTTATACTAGTGCACAGCAAAGACCCCAAATCATACTTGCCATACTAAAGATATTTGGAAAATGCATGTTGACTGAATCTGTTTCAGTAGCCTGTCTAAACTTCAAGGGCTATTTCTGCATTCCCAGATTCTTTTTGTTATATTCTGTCAGTGATTCAGGGAGTCTTTGGCTAAACTTTTTATAGCTATATTTTAAAGGTCATAATCTTGAAACCAAAAAAGAAATTAAAAGCCTATTATTGATTTTTTGCAGGAACTTGAATAAATTGACTAATTCTTTGATTTCTCTTTGTTTCAACGAATATTTATTAAACACATTATATACTAGTGCTGGGTATTTCAAAGAAAAGGGAAAAAAAGATCCATGGCCCCTGCCCTCTAAGAGAAGGCACTAGAGGTATAGGGATCAGGGGTGGGGTTTAAACAGGAAAAATCTTGTGAAGAAACTGGAATTTAAACTGAATGTTGTAGGAAATTAGGCAAATGAGAAGACAGAGATGAGAAAGGAGGAACCAGTGAAACTGGCCTGCATGTGATGTTGAACATTAAATATGAGCAACAGCACAAAGGCCCAAAGCCACAGCTTTGTGTGACAATAGCACAAAGGCTAGTGTTCCTAGATCCTGGAAGGTATAGAGAGAAGCCAAATATTTAAATAAGAAATCACTGGTGTTTATTGAGTAGAAGGGTGGTATGGTCAGGCCTGCTCTTTAGAAAGATCATTTTGACAGCTGAATGGAGGATGGACTGAGTAGGGACACTTGGGCCTCATTCGGTTGCTTTGCCAGTTTTAATAGCTGGACAGGAGCCAGTAGGGAGAACCAAATGCTTCCCCTACATGGATACTTTTCCTCTATCTCCTGAGTTTCCATTGAGATTGTATATGGCAGGAATACAAGAATCTCTTGATTTTCTTGGCATATTCTTCCCACTAGCTCAAGTTGTAATCTCTTGAAGCCTTAATTGAGGTTTTTGGATAGTTAACTTTCTGTGATGAATGTCTCTTAGTAAAGTTGATCCTTGGACAGCATGTATACAGTACGATTTGTGGCAGGGTTCACGGCTTAAGCTTTTCTTGCTTTGGTAGTTAAACTCAACCAGAGCTTTCAGTCCTCTGGCATAACCTTTAATAATTAAGAGTCATATCCACATTAGACATGATAGTAATAGATTTTAGTGGAGGGTGGCGGGTGTAGACATACAGTTAATAATATAATTAGTGGAGGGGTCGGGATTGGACAGATGAACA
Organism: Sarcophilus harrisii; assembly: GCF_902635505.1. Taxonomy (NCBI): domain Eukaryota; kingdom Metazoa; phylum Chordata; class Mammalia; order Dasyuromorphia; family Dasyuridae; genus Sarcophilus; species Sarcophilus harrisii. The sequence continues at coordinate 524,770,439 of NC_045428.1, forward strand.
GATTCTTTGGCTAGAAGAATTTGGCAGTGAAATAAGAAATAAAGGCAAAATGATTAGCTCTTCTCACATAGGGTTGATCTGCATAATCTACAAGTAAGAAAGTCAGGCTTCAGTTTATCCTCTTTTTCCCACTATAAGAATATATTATGAGAGGAAGTCATGAAGTAATCTGTATTTCACTGATCAAATATTTTTTCACAGTTTCTTGGGCTATTATGTTTTAAATGTTATTTCTGCTGTGACATCATTCCTACATATGAATATAAAAACCCTCTACAAGTTTTCAACTGCTGAGATTACTTAGCTGCTGAAGAGTCCAAATGATTTATTTTTATTCTCATCTTTTGTTTTCAGACTCCGAATTTTTGACAGTGGTGTCATGGTCATTGAGCTTCAGTCCCACAATGAGGAGGAAATGCTTGCTTCAGCATTAGAGACGGTATGTGACCTGGATATCCTTTCACAGTCTGCAAAGATGTTTTAAGCTTGTTAGGTGTAAAACTTGAAGAATACAAATTCCTTTTGAAGTTTGCCATGTTAAAAAAGCTGTTTTCAGATATATAATTTCTAATGTTTTAAATTGTTCTTAAGGAGTGAAGCATTGTGGTATGGTAGATAATACCCCTTGATATAAAATCCCGTAGGCCTGTGTTTCAATCTCAACTTTGACTCTTGGAGCTGTGCAACCCTGGGCAACTTACTGGCTTTTGTACTGCCAGGAGCTCTACCTAGCCTCCCTGCCCTCAGGCCTCCTTGTCAGCTCAGGTACCACCTACTTCTTGAAGTCTTTTTTAATTCCCCCAGTGGGTGCCTCTTCCACCACTCTCATTAGTCAGTGTGTATATTGGAGTATCCAGCTTGTGTTCTTATTTACTCACTAACAAAAGAGGGACAAAGGCTACAGCCTATTTGTATCCACTCCCTGATACCTGGAACATCTTAGGCACTTAATAAAAGCTTTCTGAGAGATGGTTGCTTATTGCTAAGTCACTGCATGTCACATTGCTAAGTCATTCTGTGTTGGGATAGGATAGTCCCAGTCTGGAAGTTTTCCAGACACACAAAGTCACAGATCTTTTTGCACCATAGTATATTAAGGAGGCAGTGTGCATCAAACATATAATTAAATAGTTCTCTGGAACATCAGTTTACCTATCCCTTTTTTCTTGGAAATAAGTGAAAAAGTAGGTTAATGTTAAAAAGCCTACTAAATGAAAAGTAGGCTTAGCTTTGGCTGTTTTGTTTTTGGTTTTGAATTAAAGCATTATGTGGTTGAGCTTTGACAGTAGTGAGTACAGGAATTGCTACTGACTCAGGCAACTGTGTCAGAAGATTTGCTTCAGTTCATTTCAGCAGCGAGACTAGGTGCTTACTGTGTGCACAGGACTCCCTAAGCCTAGAGGAGAGTGACCAAGCTCCTTTCTCTGTTGATGTTACTTTTGTAAGACGCTTGAAATATTTTTGTCTTTATTGAACTCGCATAATTTTAACAACTGTGGTGATCACTGAATTCCTTTTTGTTTCAATAGCCTCATTGTGAAAGGAAAAGTTTCACAAAATGATTCACTAAGATCCCTTTTCACTCTGATCTCTGAATTTCAAATGTTTCAGTTCATGAAGTTCTTAAATTAACCTCTTCCATGGTTAGTTGAACCATGCAGCAGCATGATACCACATAGATCTGCCATATATATTATAGATATATTTTATGCTATTATGGAGATATTATAATTTAGATTGTTAGGTTTTGAAATATTTTCTTTTGAGTCCTCATTTTAGTAATAGTATTATCTCATGTTTATAGCTCTTTAAGGTTTACATAATGCTTTCCTCATAATACTGTGAGGTAGGTAGAGTCAAAACAACAGTAAAGAAAATTAAATTAATTGTTAATACTATTTGAATATGTGTAATACATTCAGTATCTTAAAATGTCCCATTTGATCAGATTCATGGGACTAAGTGTTGTGTCTTGCCAATTAAATTCATAACACATTTTATTTTGATATTCTTTGTGATAGGTATCGGAAAAGGGATCTCTCACATCCGAAGAATTTGCCAAACTTGTAGGAATGTCTGTTCTTTTAGCTAAAGAAAGGTAAATTATGTTGGGTGTATTGCCCATTTTTGTTACTATTTATCATTGTGTTCTCTTAATGCCAAATCTGAAGGCTTTTACTTAATCCCTAAGCATTTTGACATCGCTGACCATCCTCTTCCCCTGGATACTTTTTTTTCCTCTGGGTTGCCATGAATTGTTCTCGGTTTTTATCTTGCCAAATTGAGTGCTCCTCTTTAATTTCATTTGTTGGATCATCATCCGTATCATAGCCTGTCACTGTGGGTGTACTCTGAAGCTCTGCCTCAGGCCACCTTTTTTTCCTCTTTCTATGCTCCCATTGATTTAATTATGGAAGCTTTGCATGTGACTCTCAGATATACACATTAAAAACGCGCGTGCGCGCGTGTGTGTGTGTGTATGCATGCAGCTCTAGTCTCTCTTGAACTTTGGTTCATACATCACTGACTATTGAATATGTTAAAGTGCATGCTCCATCAACATATCAAACTCAAATTATCCAAAATAACTCATGCTTCTCTTTCCAAACCCACTTCTCTTCCAAACTTATCTATCACTCCCAAGGACAGCTAGATTCTTCTGATCACCCTGGCTCACAGTTTTAGGGTCTCTTCAACAAATTCTCACCACAGATAGATTGCCAGATCTGGTAACCTCCAGTCACTTACATTTCTTACTTTACATCTTTACATCTTATTCGGTCATTTAGTTGTGTCCAACTCTTCCATGGACCATAGCATGCCAGTGCTCTCTGGGATTTTTTGGGCAAAAATCTAAAGTTCCTTCTCCAGATATGGGACTTGCTTAGGGTCACACAATTAGTATCTGAGGCCAAATTTGAACTCTTTTCTTCCTGACTCCGGGCTCAGTGCTCTGTCCACTGAGCTACCCACCTGGACAAATATAAGGTGCTCACTGTGGCATTTAAAACCTTTAAAATCTCACTCCAGCCTAAATGTTGAATCTTCCTGTCTATCATTCCCCTTTGCATATTCTGTTAGTCATCTAAAATGAATCTTTTTATTATTCCATTTCCATCTCTGTGCCTTTGAGCTGGGTCTTCTGACCAAAAGGAATGCATTTCTTCTTTCCCCCTGCCTTTTAGACTTCCTACTTTACATCCTAAATAATCCTCCCTTTTATGTATTGCCTTTCCTGATTTTCCCAGGTGCTAGTGCCCTCTTTTTCATATATCCCCATAGATATACACGATTCCTCCATCTGGAATTTAAGCTCCTCGAAGGAGGGTACTGTTCCATTTTCCTCTTTGTGTCTCTAGTGGGTAGCATGATTTGGATTTAATCAATCCTTGTGGATTGATTAATTGAATATACAAATGATTTCATTTTCTTTTTATCTTTGTCTTTTAGGTTGCTTCTTGCTGAAAAGATGGGCCATCTTTGCAGAGATGATTCAGTGGAAGGCTTGAGGTTTTATCCAAATTTGTTCATGACCCAGAGTTAAATATTTTGTACTTGTAATATTCTTTACCCATACCCTTTCATCATGCATTGGCTGAATGACAGACAACTATGAGATAAACCTTTATTCAATTAGGAATTTTGGTAGAACACTGCAGTATAGGACAGCGTTTCTAATGTTTTTCCCTACATAGTATGTTCTAGGAAAGCTCACTTAGGATTAATATGGAAATGTACTAAAGAAAAAAGTCAAAGCTGTCATGAAAACTAAATCATGTTATGTTTATGTTGACCTTTCCTAGGTCAGTGTGAAATAAGAGTTTATAACTGAATTCTTTAGTTCAGCTGCTTTGAAAGAAAGGAGTTTAGTTCATGAGAATAAATCTGGGTTAGCCCAGTTAATAGTTATATTGATAATATGACTGAAATGGATTGAATCGCAATAGGATTCATGTTCATGTCAAATGTTTACCCTTTGGAGATATCTGAAATATGCCATATCTGCAGTGAGAGTGCTGTGACACTATGGAAACATAATGTGATACTGGATAATGCTGTATTACACACACCTCCTTTCAGGAGATTTTAGAAGCAGTCATAGGCTGTGTCTCTTCCAGAGGCCAGATCGAATATCCTTTTTAAGTATTTTATTTGGCTTACTTATGTAGAGACTTGATACAGTAATTTCTTTATTTTTAACTAAGTGGTAAATTCATGACTGGCATTTAAAGAATGCACCTATGTCATTTTATTTCTAAAATGCATTGGATTTTGAAATTGAATTAGAAGTTGTTTAGACATGTTTAGAGAGATGATTCCAAATTTGGAAGTTAGCCACCCTAGGGATTTTTTAGGCTGCTATAGAAAATCTTGAAACAGTTATCAAGAACCTGGAAACTTGATTACCTTGTTTCTTTGAAATGGAAAAAGAAGAAAGTCAGAATACAGAGATACACACACACACACACACGCATCTCCATCTTTTCCTCCTTTTAAAAGATTTCAACAATGAACAATTCTGGTGCACCACTAGCAAGAAATTCTACCATATTCCAGCAATATTTTTTATTTCTTTTGCCCTCATTTACTTAACATGCAAAAAAGCCTGCTCTGTTGTATTATTGCTCTGTAAGGAAAAATATTACTGAGAGAAATACATTGTGCATTATTTTAAGACCAAAAACGCATCGCCACTAATGAAAATAGTTAAGACTCCAGTTTTACAATTGTACAGTGTATCGTATAACAACACATAACTTAAAATTCAGGACATATGCCTGAGGTCAGAGTAGAGTCCCCTGCAATGCTTAGCCAAGGAGATAGATTAGGAAACTTTTTCATCGTATGTATACACCATTTTACAGGATGATTAGTACCTATAAAAGAACCAACCTTCAGTGACTGTATTTAGCCAACTCAAGTTTATACTGGAGTCTCTCAAAGGAACTTATAAGATATGTGGGGTCCCTTTGTGTATCACTGCTAGTAGCCATTCCAGGACCTTTGTGTGAAGATCTCAAGGAATTTCCAACCTCACACTCAGAAAATACCTCCTACTAGGCCAGCTAGCCATTCTCTATACATAATTGTCAGTTCCTGGATATCGGCTTTAGTTATTTAATATTGGTAGAGTATCATCAGAAGTGCTGCCTCTAGAGAACCTTGTTTTAGGCTTTGTTTTGCCACACCTATTTTTGTTCTGCAAATTCTCTATTCTGCCTCCATTATTAAAACCCTTAAGTTTATACTTTAGGTTCGTTCCTTGTGATTTTTGGATCTCCAAAGATGCAAAGCATGCTTTTTATACATGATACTCAGAAAATCTCATTTATCAAGTTTTTTTTTTTTTTTTTTAAACTACTGATATGTCAACTTTATTCTCTCTTACTGATGAATTATAGCTATACTAAGCAGTGGTTCGAGCTTTAAGGGTTTAGGTCAGTCACATCAAATTAATGCAATTCAGCTATTATGTTTGCCCTCATGAGACAGTGGCAAAACATGAATGAGATGCCAATAACTAATTATAAAGTGAAGGAAACAAGAAAAAAGGGGGAAATCACATATGGACACTATTCTGGAGGCATTATTATCTTTTAAAAATCAATGTTTAGATATGTTAAGAATTTCTTATTTTGCATTATTTTTAACTGGACATCTTTCCACTATTTCTTGTCCCAACCCTTATTTTTTATGACTTTGGACTGTCTTACGGGGGCATCATTCAGGTCTTGTTCTTAGTAGGCTTATATTGAAATAAGAACTATTGAACTCTGACTCCCATTCAAAATGCTGTCTCGGTGCTTTTCTTATTTGATATATTTATTATTTAGTGCTTTCATGACTTACCTCTTAGGAGCATTAAGACACAGATCTGTATCCTTAGCTTTATTATAATGGCACTTCTTGAGCCACTTACTGTCAAAACAAAACTTTATACTTTGTGTATGTAAAGCTCTTTTCAAGGTTAAATTAAATGATTGATATATAATATATATTAATAAATCATCACAATAAAGAGATTTTTTCCTAAGTTGGCATTTTCTTCTCCTTTTTTAAGTTTGGAAAAAAAAAAGATAGTAATCTAAAATATGATCACCATTTTCCTTCTAGATGGTTAGATGCCTAATACAAATGTGAAAGATACTACCAAACCCTTTGTTTTAATGATTTTAAGAGTTCTTATAATGAACTGTTATTAAAAAAGTTTTGCTATGACTATATAAATGACTGAACATATATTAAAATGACCCTAATCCACCCTGTAACCCTTCTAACAGTCCTTCTAAGACATGACTTTCATTATGTCATTTACTTGCATCAGGCTATAAAGGTTTTATATTTAAGTTCATATTTTATATTCAAGACCTTTCTATAATTTTGCTCTGTCCAACCTCTCTCATCATTCCTTAGCCATTTCTCTACGGCTGAACCATACTCGTTGATAACTCATTGCCTATTGCCTGGGATAAAGATCTTCGTAGAAATATTAAGAGGAATTACTAATACTGGACAATCCAGAAAAAGACTAGAGAATTGGATCCTATGAAATGAAATTTAGTCAGGTCTTAAATTTGGATTAAAAAAAATCACCTTCATATATATTGGGTCTACGAATAGTGAAACAGCATTATCTGAAAAATATCTGGCTGTTTTAGTGGTAATAGTTTAGATGGGATGGGGAAAAAAGCCTTTGCAAAATGTACATAAGTAAGAGATGGAATGTTTTTATGGGTACTAAGAAATTCCGACCAGTTTGGCTGGAAAGTAGGTAGTGTATGAGGATACTGTATGAGAGGGAATAATAATGCCTGGAAAAGGAGATTCGAATAAGACTTAGGGACTTTAAAAATCGTATAGGAGTTTTTATCTTGGAAGCAATAGGTTTTTTGAGGAGAAAAGAAGTATGGTCAGATGTACATTAAGAATATCAGTTTAGCAATTGTGTAAAAGTTTTGCCTATTGCAGTAATTCAGCCAAAATATGATGAAGGACCAACTGGGTGTTGGCCACATAAATGAAAAAAAGGGGTGCATATGAATAAATTCATAATATTTGGTAATTCAGTGTATATGGAGAGAGGAGTAAGGGAGAAAGATGATGTTGAAGTAAATCTGGATAACAAAAAAGAGGGTGTGCCCTCATCAGAAATAGGGAAATTAGTAAAAGAGCTGGAGGAAAGGGGAAAGGAGATAATGACTTCTATTTTGTACATGAATTTGGAAATGTCTGAGTGAAGATGTCTGGTAATCAAGACAGTTGATAGGGGAGTGAAACTCGGGAGGGAAATGGAGAAAGAGTAGGTATTTGAATTTAGGAGTCATTTTTAGAAAAAATGAACCTATGGAGTTCACAAAAGATCACTGGGAGAAAGGAAGAATATAGACCTCAGAACAGTTCTTTGAGGATAAGGAGAGCAGCTTGATCACTAATCCTACAAAGCTTTGCTAAATATCCCATTGCACTAGGAACATTGAATTAGGTATTTAAATACCTTATAGTCCATTGTTGACAAGAATAATGCTATTCTTCACTTTAATTCTTTAATACATTTTAATTTGTTAATTATTTATCACTTTTAAAAGATTGCTAAACCTAAGTATGGTTTGTTCAAAAAGCCTATTCAGAAAGAATTTACCTTAACCTATAACATTGCATGCAATATGAATTTAGTTCTCTATACCTGATTCTTCCTACAGAAAGGAGGATGTTTCTTTTGCGTTTTAATATTCCAGAAAACAAGCTGATCTAAAAATGCTACACAAGGAACACTTGATTACAGAATTAACTGGGATTAACCAAATAAACTAACCCCCTTCCAGGAGTTAAAGGGGACAGTGATGTCTTTTTTTTTTTTTTTGCAGTTGAACAATTTCATTAGTGCTATTGGCTAAATTAATTTAAAAGATAAGTGTTTTTAACTCTCTTGACTCTTAAAGATGATGTAAAAATGTTTTGAAACTCTTTTGACTTAAGATGATGTAAGTGGTCGTATTGGTCTTTAAAAGCCCATTGAAAATTTCAAGGAGCCAAAGCTAGAAGGTTTTAACTTAAGTTAAAAATGTAATACTTTATATAAAAGCAAATAAATTGTAAGCAGTCTATGTAACACTAAAATGTAATATAATTCGATTCAATTTAGCATTTATTAAACACCTGTTAGTGCAAGGCTTTGCTCCATGCTGGTGATAAAAAGGCAAAACCCAAACTGCCCAACGCACAAGTAAATACACGTGAATGGATTTATAAGAGAATTTTCTCTTCTGTTGTCTTGTACTTTTGAGCAAATAACTATAATATGTTGCTTTAGGGGCATGTAGATAACCTTAAGGAGTCATTTCTGAGTTTTTTAAAAAAAGATATCGAAGTCGAAAATGATTGATGCTTTTCTAGTTCTCAATCTACACCCGCGAATCCTCTTTTCAATTTAGGGCCACGTCCCTAATTTTTCCTAATGGGAAATTCCATTTCTTCTGGTTCATCAGGAAACCCTTAGAAGCACAGGATATCAGAGTTCCCGGGTCGGATCAGAGCAGTGCCCAGAAACTGGCATTCAAGTTAATGGCATTTGCCACTAAATAAGAGAAGCGGGCGTTCCACATTTCCGCTAGATTTATTTTTCCTTCTTAGAAAGCAAGAAAAAGTCTTAGAGAGAGAGGTAATTGTTAGAATTTCCCAAGGTCTTGATAGACCACCATTGACTCCCCCTGAAACTCCTGAAGTTGGAGAATTGGGGATAGACTAAGCCGTCTGCTTCCGACTGAGGGAATATCCTTGGCTGAAGAAGCTAAAGCGCTGACTGGGCTTCTAGTGGCTGGGCTGGGAGCTGGGGAGATTGGAGGCAGTATTCTCTACGGTCCTGCATATTTCCTGTCCCGTTTCCTGCAGGGCAAGGGGTGGGAGGAGGAAAGGATGCATTGCACAGCAGAGAAAAAGAAACACATACACACACACACACGTACACACACACGCACACGAAACTTGCCTAGGTTGCGCGTTTGCTCTCTCGCTCTTTCCCTCCCTCCCATCCAGTGCAGCCAGCTGCCGAGGGCTGTCCGCGGGCGGGGCGTGCCGGCCGGGCTAGGGCTGAGCCGGGCAGGGCGTTCCTCGCCCTCCCCTTTCCTGTTTGCTGGCTGCCCAGTTAACTTGAGCCGGGAAGGTGCGGTGGGAGGAAGGACCGACTCCCAGATGCTCCGGGACAGCGGCGGGGCCAAGACGTCCCTCCGGGCGCAGCAAGCGGGGCTGGCTTCGGCGTCTCTGCTCTTAACGTCGCCCTGACTAAGAACACCGAGCTCTTTAGCCCAGGAGAAGAGCCCAAACATCCCAGCAGAGTACTGAAAGATTGCAGATTACGGAGGTAAGAGACCGGGCTGGCTGGCTTTTTTTCTTGAAGTAATCCAGTTCAGGAGTTATTCTCAGCCTCCTGGCACTTGGGGAGTTGTGCGCTTTTGCGCTGGGATGCGTGATGGCCCACCTGGTTACGCGTGGATTTACTGGGACTTCCTCTCTTGCTGTGTTCAGAAATTTTATCTGAATCACAGCTGCCTTCTCGGTCAAGAGACGAGTTTCACATCAAAAACCTCAAGTAAAATCCCCCCCCCCCTTTTTTTTCCCCTTTACTTTTCCGACTGCCCCTTTTCTATTCCCTCTACTTTCCCATTGGCTTTTTTCTGGACGAGGACACATTATACACACACACACACACACACACGAGTGGCTGAGATTTTACCTTCACATTTGCTTTGCCATGTGGTACGGGCACTAGAGTTTGGCTGAAATCAGAAATACCCAAAGTATGCAGTCATTCAACTTTTGTAGTAGGATTTTTAAATTGTGTCTTGTAGAGGCAATTTAGGGTAGAGGAGTCGGATTACTTTCATTCAAGTTCTGTTCTGACACATAAACTAGATTTCTGAACATTAGCAAGTCATCCTCTTCAAACCCACCTCCAGCTCTAAAATAATAAATTACTAAGGAGTGCTAATCTGTAAGGGTAGAGGCAGTGCCCAACAGGGAGTTCCCTACGTTGATGAAATCACCAGTGTGGTGATTAATAATAATGGTGAGGATAGTGGTAATGCTGATAGTGATAATAATTAATAATCCTGTGGAAATACTGAGGACTTTTAGTACTAATCGACCTCCCCATATCTGTGTTGCTTATATTGGGCAGGTAATCTTGGATTCTCCTAAGGTGTGCCAGAAAGGTGCAGGCTTTGTGAGGCTTTTACCAAAGTGTGGACAGACTACTTGTTGGCATTCTGAGGACCACCCTTGCTCCATTTTGAGTAGCTCATCACCAGGTGATGACTTTATTTGGCCACAGCTCATTAAAGTGGCGCTGTATCAGCCAGCCCAGGGAATACCCAGACAGATGGAATTCTAAAGCTCTGCAGTACGGAAGTCTAAGGAACTGGCAGAAAGTTTCCCGTCTTTGTCTTTGGGACATCAAGCATTGAATGGCTTTATGAGCCATTATTATTTTATTAAGCACCTACTCTATGAAAGTGATTTTAAGAGGACCCTGTGATCACGATATAGATATTTTGGAAGCAAAGAATCACCGCTAAAATAGGGATTTGTGGTGTACCTTTAGAATGAGGGAACTAGATGGTTTGCTGAATAGAGTACTGGGGCTAGAGTCAAAGAGATTTGAGTTCCAGTACCTATGTGACCCTTAACGTGTCTGCCTTAATCCAGTGGAAAAAAGAAAATGCTCAACCCCTCCAGTATCTTTGCCAAGAAAACCCCATGGACAGTAAAGTTGTGCTACAGTTCACAGAGTCACAAAGAGTTGGACACAACCTAACAACTTTGAGAACATAGAGTAAAGGTGTATAACTTTGTAACACAGACCAGGTATAGGAACTTCTCTACTAGGGTATACTCTTAAATGAAGCAGGGCACAAGGAAAACAAACCAAATGTGAACACATATAGCATGACATAAGATCTCTTTTTAAGTAAGATTCTGGAATTAAAAATTTTCTTCAATTCTACCAATTTATATACTTTTCTCTCAGTTGAGGATGTCACTGAAAAGATATCAGATATTTATATTGTGGAAAATACTCAAGGGTTTGTTAGTTCATTTCCCCCAGTTATGAAAGCAGTCTGTGGGAACCCCAAGCTATTACTTTTGGTCAAAACAGATATTTTTCTTGCTGGGCTTTTTTTTTTTTTCTTTTTGGCTTGATACTTTGCCCAGTGAGAGTATTTACAAACAGCTCCTTTCCCCATTCCCAGCATATACATTTGGAGTTGCTTTTTCTTTAAATATGAGCTTATATTTATATACATAGTATATATATCAACATTCTCTTTTCCTTAAATTTTTTTTAAAGCTAAACATTCCTAAATGACTCAGTGGTGGGTGTGCACAGTAAGTTAGAAGAAATACAATAAGAACCAGCTAGAACAAAAATAAATGAGAAATAACACTCAGCAAAGTTTGTTTCTTACTCTTAAAAGTTCTTTTTTTTTCTGGGTGTCCTGTTACTTTTTGGTTAGTGGTCTAGTTAGCAGAATTTTCTCATTTACTTCTGAAAGCCTGAGCATATTTCTTCTTTTTTGAAAGTCTGCCTAGAATTCCTCCATGATAGCCATACAATACAAATCTCAGAAAGACTTTCATCATATTTAAAGATGAGGAATTTTAGTCATCATTGCTGTTATCATAATCTCTATCATTCAATCACCGAGTTTATTTTAAATGGTCCTGACTATGAAGCATGCAGTTTTGGCAAAGCTGCAAAACTTTTTGAAACTGAACAATCTTTCCTAATCCATGTTATTGAATATGAGACACACATCTTAATTCATAAAACCTTATTCTGGTCCATGATCATAATGATGCTTTCTGTAATGATTTTGTTTGCATCTTTTGGCTATATTTCGCTGTTTCAGTTGTGAAGGTGAGGAATTCTGTAAGGATTCAATCATTCTGGCTAGGAGAACTTTTATTTTGCTCTAATTTATCATACAAGTGCTGGAAAACATCTGGTTTTTCTTTCAATCCATTATTGTTGAATGAGAAAGAAAAATTCTGATGTAAATATCTTTTTTTCTTAAATACTGAGTAATCCAACATTGAGAGAAATTAGATTTATTCTTAATTTCAATGATGGAAGTTTTGGGTATGGGAGCATAATAGACAATTTTGAAATGTATGCATATATATATGTACATATATAATGTCAAAAGTTAATAATGTGGGGGCTTTAAAACTAATCTGTAAAGTTTTTTTAGTATTTTTTATTTTTCCAAATACATATAGTTTTCAACATTCATTTTTTTTAATTATAGCTTTCTATTTACAAGTTATATGCATGGTAATTTTACAGCATTGACAATTGCCAAACCTTTTATTCCAATTTTTCTCCTCCTTCCCCCTACCCCCTACCCCAGATGGCAGGTTGACCAATACATGTTAAATATGTTAAAGTATAAATTAAATACAATATAAGTATACATGTCCAAACAGTTATTTTGCTGTACAAAAAGAATCGGACTTTGAAATAGTATACAATTAGTCTGTGAAAGAAATAAAAAATGCAGCCGGACAAAAATAGAGGGATTGGGAATTCTATGTAGTGGTTCATAGTCATCTTCTTTCGCTGGGTGTAGCTGGTTCAATTCATTACTGCTCTGTTGGAACTGATTTGGTTCATCTCATTGCTAAAGATGGCCAGGTCCATCAGAATTGATCATCATATAGTATTGTTGTGAAGTATATAATGATCTCCTGGTCCTGCTCATTTCACTCAGCATCAGTTCATGTAAGTCTCTCCAGGCCTTTCTGAAATCATCCTGCTGGTCGTTTCTTACAGAACAATAATATTCCATAATATTCATATACCACAATTTATTCAACCATTCTCCAATTGATGGGCATCAACATTCATTTTTGTAAGACTTGGTGTTCTAGATTTTTCTCCCTTTCTTTTTTATCTTCCCCCCTTTCCAAGACAGTAAGCAATCTGATAGATAACCTGTACATTTTTTCAAACACATATAATATATATATTTTTAAATGTCAAATGCATTAGAGATGCAACAGGGAACTTTTAAAACAATTTATAACTTTTTTTACAAATATATATAAATACATGTATTATATGTATATATGAGTAATTAACAATATATATTGCATATATGTATATATATACACACACATAAAAAACCATGTTTGAATAACAAGATCTGAAAAACAGATTTTTTTTTTTCCCAGAAGAAATGGGCACCCAAATACCTTAGATTTTACACTACAGTCAAATAGCCTGATCTGACTCTAGAAAGAGAGAGAGAGAGAGCCTCTGATTTAAATCATTCTGAACCACAAGCCGCCCAGACTTTCCCTATTCTCCCAGGTGGTCAGTAAAAAAAATTTTTTTAAATGGTGCATGAATCATCCTTATACTGATATGCTTCAGCAAGAGCAAAGTTTGGAACACTGACAAAAGAAAAACCAGTAAAATGATTTTATTTTTAGAATACAAGATATTTGTTATTCATTTAATCCTTCTTTAGATGATATCACCTTAAATAAGTCTAGTTTTTTGGAAGGACAAAAATGTCATTTATTCCTGTACCAAACCCAGATTGCTAGTCTGTGATAAGCTCCAAGGACCAGAAAAAGAGAAAAGAGATATAAATCCTCCTCTAAATAAAACTATCTGGCTTAATAACTATTTTTAAAACTGTCACTATATCCAAAACATCAACAGCTATGATCCAACTTTTTACCATGGGAAGTGTAATGGATACACTACTAGACTTGAAGTGACAGACTCAAATTTGAATCCTGCCTCAGACACTTAACTATCTGTGTGATTTGCCCTCATTCTCAGTTTTCTCTTCTGTTATATGGGGCTAATAATAACCACTACCTTACAGGGCTATTGTGAAAATTAAATGACATACTATATGTAAAATGCTTTGCAAACTTTTGAGTGCTTTATAAATGCTGGCTTTTTTTTATTATTAGCAAAATTTATGCAGCAGAACAGATAGATTACTGATTCAGCCCCAATGGACCAATGATTGAGACTAGGAAAGTAAGACTAGAGTTTTCTTTTTACATCCCATGAAGAGTGGAGTTGATTTTCCTTCTTGACCTCCCATCATCGAACATTCTCTCCTTCTAAATACTCTCTTGTCTTGAATGTTCCTTCTTCCCCAACCATGAAGGGTTTCATAAGCTGTGTCCTGGATCCTCCTTCTTCTCTCTTTATACTTTCTCTCAGTCAAACCATCAGCTTCCATGGTTCAATTGTTATCTCTGTGCAGATAATTCTGAGGAATATGAAATATACATGCACATATACATACATAAACATACATATATGTGTGGATATATTTATATATGTATATATGTGTGTATCTGTCTGTATGCATGTGTCTATGTAGCTCTAAACTTTTTCCTGAGCTCCAGTTTCATATCACTAATTGCCTGTCATTTGAACATCTCTAAGTAAATGTCCTTAAAAGTGTCTGAAATCCTTTACCAAGTCTTTTTGTTTCTGTATTCACATTTCTGGCATCCATTCTTTTCTCTTTACTCATAAAGTCACCACAAGAATTCAAGTCAAGAATTCAAGAAGGTATCACTTTTTTCTTGAATTATTGCAAACAACCTCCTCCCTAGCTTCTTTTAAGGTTTACCTTCTAAGTTTTCTCTTACATGAAACTTTTCCTAATCTCTTTAGTTGATCATTCTCTCTCCTCTATTCTCAAATGATCATATGTATGATTATCTGTTTATATGTAGTATTTTTCTAGTAGAATGTAAGCTTCTTGAGGGAAGGGATATTATTTTGTCTTTGTACTGTGCTGCATGCATAGTAGATCCTTAATATAATGGTTGTTGGATTGAATTGGAAGTTTAGCAAAAATCTAGAAATTTGAGCAATGGACAATGAGCATCAGGTCTGGAGTCAAGAAGATCTGAATTCAAATTTTACTGCAGACACTTACTAGTTGTGTGTCCCTGGCAGTCATTTAACCCCCTGTTTGCCTTTACTTTTTCTTTACCTGTAAATTGGGGATACACTGGAGATGGAAATGCCAAACTCTTCCAGTATCTTTAATAAGAAAGAATCCTACATGGTTGAATACTGAACAGCAAGAAGCAGTCAAACAAGAGAATATTAGATTAAAATAATAATAACAACTAGCACTCACATAGCACTTTCAGACTTATAAAGCACTTTACAAATCTTAACTTTATTCTCACAAGATGATTTAAGGAGAGTGGGCTGTTATTATCCTCATTTTTCAAATAAAGAAACCGAGGCAGGCCGCCAGTAAGTGTCTTACCAGGCTCACACAGCTAGTGAGTGTCTGAGGCTAGATTTAGATTTTCCTGACTCTTAGTCCACTGCTGTAATCACTATACCACTTACCTGACTATTACTGACCATATTGTTTTGATTGGAGATTTATGCTGATTAAATTTGCCAGATAATTGTAAAATTTGTGCTTCTGCTCTGTGCTCTGAGAATATAAACTTTATATCTTTATATCTTAGACATAAGGGTCTATGGGGTGTTCAGGGGAACTAGCATCTCTGTTGGGAGGCTATTGAACCCTTTCCACAGCTGATTATCTCTCGTTGGTATCTACTTGATTGACCCAGATCTCATCTGTGGCATTTGCACTAAACTGGACTGGGGGGTAACTGTTCTTGATTTAGAGAGTTCTCTACTCCAAACCTGTGAAGACTTCCCTCAGTGGAGTGGGCAGGTAAGAGTGATGCATTCCAACCGCTGTAAAGGTGACTGAAGCAGGTGTTGTGATGGGCTTAGAGCTTGGTGGGACATCAGAGATACCTGCATCATTCACCGCATGCTGGGCTATTACGAGCCCCCTTGACTGTTGTCTTTTCACTTGATTCCATGATTCAGGAAAATAGAATGAGGCTGATGATTTTGTGCAACTGTGAATTCATCTGTGAATTCTTAGTCTTCTTCAAACATGGAGGACAAGCAACAATTTCAGAAATGCCTTCTTGGTTTATGTCAGGTTGTTCAGTGGTGTTTGTTCAGTTATTTCAGTTGTGTCCAACTCATCATTGATCTCGTTTGGGGTTTTCTTGGCGAAAATACCGGTGTGGTTTGCCATTTCCTACTCCAGCTCATATTATAGGTGAAAATCTAAGGAAAGCAGGATAAGGTGACCTGCCTATGGTCACACAGTGAGTGAGGGTGTAAGGGCAGATTGGAATTCAGGAAGATGAGTTTTCCTGACCTCAAGCCCTGATCCACTGTGCTACAGCTTTTAAGTGACTTATTTATAATTGGATAAAGAGAAGGGAATGGAGTCACATTTATTTGAGAGAAAATGAATGTATTTGCTATCCTAGACTTTGACTGTTGGAGGGACTTCAATTTTATGAACTGTACTGATCGAGGCTATTATTTTCTAAAGTTGCAATTGCAGGTGTTGTTGAGAAAAGTACACGTGACTTGGTTGTGAGAAAGGACATGAGGAGTCCAAGGACTTGGGGTGCTGCTGATCAGAATGAAACAAATGTTGAAAGACTTTTCAAATCTATTATTAGTGATGCTCTGTGACTATGGTGAGTAAAATATGTACAAGTGTTACCCTACACACAAAGCTAAAAACAAAAAGGAATTGGGATGTAAAATTTACAAGCTTCATGATGTTGATTGATAATTCTTTTTGAAGGATAAGAGATCATATTATTTGGTAGAAAACTTGTTTACCAATTCCAATAGACTTGGGATGGAAATGCCATTAGCATCCAGAGGGTGAACTATGGAGACTGAACATTGATTGTAGCATACTCTTTTTCACCTTTTTTGTTTGTTTGCTTTTTCTTTCTTGTAGTTTTCCCCTTTTGTTCTGATTTTTCTTTCACAACATGAGTAATATGGAAATATGTTGAAAATTATTGTACATGTAGAACCTATAAGAGATCTCTTGCTGTCTTGGGAAGAATGGAAAAAAATTTGAAACTCAGAATATTACAAAAATGATGTTGACTTTACACATGATTGGAAAAATAAAATACTATGGACAAATAGCAATAAATAATAAATAAAACAATAATTCATTTATAAATATATATGTATAATTTATAGAATTTTTATAAAATTGTATAACAAATTATAAATTTATAAAATAAAATAATAAATAGTAATAAATAACAAATAAGATACTTTTGAGAAAAATAGAAAAGAAAGATTGTCTGAAACTTGGAAAATTGCTTAAAAACCCCACAATTTGCATTGAGCTAATGTGCTCTTTTGATGATTTCAAAATACCATGTAAATATCAAAATACCATGAAAGTAGAAGAAGAATTTATTTCAAAATTGGTAAATAAACCAAGATTGCCAATAAGGAAAGATTGTAACAGAGTGTATGTGGTTTGTAAAACCCATTTTAAACTCCATCAACTCCTATCTCATCCTTTTTTAGCCTTTTATAGCCATCAATCAAATGGAGGATTTCCTTCCATTGTTGTTTAACTTAAAAAAAAAAAGAACAAGGCAATTTCATCGTCTCATCATTTTCAATTAAATGGTGACCAAGAGTCTAGTTAGAGAGTTGTGTAGTGATATTTCAGATAACCCTGACTAGAGAATAAAAGGCTGACTCAGTTAAGGAAGACCAATTGTACATATCAAGAGGATACAGGCACAGATGTTGTTAGATGTTCCTGACTGGCTGTTAAGTGACTTGATTTTGGAGTGTGTTTTTTCTCCCATATTTGAGGGTCACAATGAAAAAGACAGCAGTCCCCTCCCTTAGGAATACAGAAAAGTGTAAAATACAAATAACTTGCTATGGGTTAAAAACTAAGGAGACAACTGAGACCAAAATCAGAAAATATGGGGATAAAATACATTGAAATAGAAGTAGAAGCTGAATTCTTTCTTCTTTCATGGCTGCTTTGTTATTGTTGGTTATTCAGTCATTCATGACCCCATTTGGGGTTTTCCTGGCAAAAATACTAAAATGATTTGATATTTCCTTCTTCATTTCATTTTATAGGTGGGGAAATTGAGGCAAACAAGGGTATAAAGGACTTGCCCAGGATCACATAGCTAATAAATATATGAGCCCAAATTTAAACTAAAAAAAAATTGAGTCTTCTGGATTACACAGTTGGTATTCTATCCACTGTGTCATCTATCATCTGGCTGTTTTACTTCTCAAATAATAGTGCTTAGCACATTATTTAGCAAATACTAGCTAATGAACTCACTGATATGATGTACTTGAATGATTTATCATTTTATTATTTTATCACTGATCTTGCAAGGACAGTATAACAGTAAGAACCCTCCTAAACACTTTTATTAAAGTACTTTTTAAACAGGAAAAAAAAGATTTCTCATAAAAATGAGAAAAGGAAAATAAACTGAAGGGATAAAATCATATTGTTTACCTATTTCTTCCTATTAGTAATTCAAATAATTTGAAAAATCAGTCCATTATTATGTATGGGCCCGTTAGAGCAGAATGGATATTCTTCAGAGGTTATAAAGCTCTTATTTCTAGAACAAACTCTCATCCCAGCAGGGTTACAGTTAATTGTAACAAAGCCAGATTTTGTCTCCTGTGATATATGTTTGGACACATTTCAAAAGAGAAACAAGGATACTTGTGTGTTGTAGGCAATGGGTTCTGTTTGTATATTTCACTTTAATTATTTCCAAGTTGAGTTAGATTTTAAAAAAAAGCATATATATATAACTAATCCTTAAGTGTCTGTACATCTGTCCGTTCTATAATAAGACCATTTACTATAAAGTCATCAACATTTCCAGAGAAAAGATTAGTTAACTTATAAATAAAAACATCACAGCATCTATTCATTCCTTACTGGATTTTGTAAGCGTCTCTGTTATTAGCCTGGCAGAACAAAGCGCCAACATTACATAGCCATCCAAAATTCAGCACCACATCCAGCTAGCCTGACATTGGTTTCTTTGCTGGCAAAAATTCCCAGCATAGCAGAAGACTTTGAACTATCTATTCAGGAAACTATGAATTTCAAATCAATTTTAGGTTTTTCTCCTTTTCATTTACAGAGATGCAACACAGTTGATTCTTTATCATGCTGTAGAAAAGGAACCAAATTGAATCACAAAAGATCTGAGTTTATGTCACTGGACTTTATTTTTCTCATCTGTAAAATAATGGAATTATCTTTATGGTCCCTTGAAAACGCAAAAGCCTATGATTTTATTATTTAAATATCCTTTCTATACATAAATCATTGACCAGAAAATCCTATGCCCAAGTAATCAGATAGACGGTACAATATATTGAGTGATGGACTTGAAGTCAGGAAAACTCAAAATTCTGAGTTCAGATCTGTTTTTAAACACTTCCTAGCTGTGTGATGCTAGGCAAGACACTTAACTCTATTTGCCTTATCTGTAAAAGGGCTGTAGAAGGAACTGACGAATGATTCTAGTATCTTTATTAATAAAATCTCAAATAGGGTCTTGAAGAGTTAGACATGATTGAAACAACTGAACAACAACAAATATAATAAGTGCTAGAAATAAGATTTGCCATTTTCCCCTCTAAAATTTTGAATTATTTCCCCTGCTTCATATATGTGTATGTATTTGTGATGTACATGTATTTGTTTGTAGGTATCTGCACATATATTTGCCTATAAATGTACATATTTGTATGTCTGTACCTATATGTATGCACATATTATACACACATACACATAAATGTATGTGAAGGGAGGTTATTGCATGCTATAATCTCAATGTGTTTTGTACTAGTTTCATCCCTTTAGACTGATGGAAGGGAACCACAGAATGGTTAAATCACAGAATTTCAGAAGTGACCTCTAAAGTCATCCAGCCCAATCTGTACCTAGATAAGAATCTGTGGATTTCTAATGATGTGTAACTCACTCCCAACTATGGGAGCCCATCTCATCTTTGAATAGCTCTGGATCATTTGGCCGCAGCCCAGCCTTTGATCCAATTACACAGTGTTTAAGCTCTCAGTGCTGCGATCCGCGCTGAATATCTTGATGTTTAGGCTGGTGCATTTACCCTTTGTTTAGTCTATGATGCCAGTTATTTGTAGAGTAGAATTGAATTGAGTTGATTGAGGACCTCTCAGTATCATCAACATTAAACAATAGAGCTGTCAAGAATGATTGGGGGCATTTTTCTTGCATTTATCTTTCCCACCCATGCACGGGTGCCTGTAAATATTCATCAGGATTATTAAATGCTTTCTGTGTTGTTTCCTTTCAGTCCTTGGTGAAGCCGAGTACCTCCTCTTGGGGCAGCCAGGTCACGTAGCTTTAAGCAACAACTCGGTGAATGTAGAGTTCCAATATTCTGATGGAAATAATACGGCAATGAGGAATGTGTCCGTCCTTCTGCTGGAGGCCAGCAAAAATCAGACCATCACCACCAAGTACCTCCTGACCAACCAGTCCAAGGGCACTTTGGAGTTTGAATGTTTCTATTTCAGGGAAGCAGGTGACTATCGGTTCTTACTGAGTCCGGCAAAAATGGACAATAGCACAAGAGCCCCCTGGCAAGAGAAGCATGCTTTCCTGAAGGTGGAGTGGCCAGTGTTCCACATCGATTTCAATCAGACATCAAAGACGACAGGAAGTATCTTGCAGGTGGGACTTTTTACAAATCAGCCTCTGTGCTCTTTCACTACCGACAGACCAGACATTTCAGTGGACGTCACCTTTACTAATAGTATCTCAGAGCTGAAAGACAGCAGGGATCAACCACTGGAAATAAGGATCAGCAAGAGGGTTAACCTTGCTCCAGTCCAGTGGATAGAGTTTGACTGTGCTCCCATTGGTTCCCAAGCCTATGTCTCTGTGTTATTGAAACTGCATAATACCGAATCAGTCATTACCTCAATAGGACCCATTGACCTGGTCCATAGATTTGGCTACAAGCTGATGACATTGCCAGAACTAACGTGTGAGTCCTTGGTGGATGTGGTCATTGTGCCCCCTCCATGCACTTTTGCCCAAGGAATGGTTACTGTGTACAAGGACACCCCCAGGAATTCTGGGGACAGGCCTGGATGGCTGGCTGAAAACATCGTGCCCCTAGGAGCCAGCAAAACGGCATTTAACTGTACTTTGTTTGCCATGGGGAAAAATAAATACTGCTTTGAGTTCAGCTTTTCAAGCAAAAGCCATTTTTCCTCGAGGGAGAAGTGCATGGTGATTCAGAGAAATATAGGTTGGTATTGCAATCTGTTTTATTTCTTATAATGTCTTGAATTGGCTCTTCCCACAGTCTTTAGCTTTATTACTTAACATTTAGAAGACTCCTTAATTTTCCAAGTGAGGTAGATCCATTTGGTCATTTGTTCCTTCCAGGAAATCAATTTATATCATTATTGTTCTTATTTTGGAAGATAAGGAGACTTGAGTAATTGGTAAAAAGACTATGGTCTGTGGCAGAACGAGGATTGACATTCAGAGCCCAGTCTCATTTCTTGGTATATCTTGCTGAGCTTTACTTATCAATTTTCTCTTATCTGAGTAGGCCATAACTAATTACCATCATAAATGAGAGAAATACACCTATTTTAATTCGTTTTTATAGTCAGTGATTTTGGGTTTGCTCCTTCTCAGGTCATAGTTCTTCTGTGTCTCAGATGATCTTCCTTTGTTGCTGCAAACAAAAATTCTTTACGTGGGAGCCAGTCTTTGGGTGGATGGATGCACATCTCTGAACATTGCTAGGATGGTAATTAGATGATAGCCATTGATTTGCTCACTAGAGCCATATTTGAATGAAAGAGAATCTTCTAGTTGGCATAGATCTCTAGGTGGAAGGAAGCTCAGATGCCATTTAGTTCAACCCTCCTTTTTATCAATGAGAAAAAAATGAGGATTAAAGAGGTTTGTTTGTTTGTTTCAATCCAAGGGCACATACGAAGAAAGTATCAGAAGGGAGATTTGAACTAAGATCCTCTGACTTAGAATCAGGTTCTTTCTGTTAGCATGGGTTTCCATGGTTTTCAAAGACCTATAATTAGTTTAAGGTTCATATGCCTTTGGAGGTAGAGAGAGAAGGGGTCACTGGGGATACTTGAGAAATAATTGTAGTATAAAAAACAAAAAATATAAAAAAATTAAAAAGCAACAAAAACCAAGTAACACATGATAATGAAATATCAGGTAGGATTTTATTGGAAATTGGTTGAATTTTAGAAGCAATATTAAAAAAAAAAAAAGAATTCAAGTGTCCTATTAGTTATGTAACATTTTGCCTGGAGTTGTTATCTTTCTCACAACATACAGCCAAATTAGAAATGGTAAAAGAAGCTAAAGACTGTGGATTTTACACTCTTTTGCCTACCTTTGTAAATAAATCTTGACTTAAAATCTATGTGGCTGAGACATGATCCCCAGTAAATCTAGGAACATGGTGCCTACCCAGATTTTTTACAGTAACTTTTAGGCTTTCACCTCCTAAATCAAATGTTCAAGTGTGCTTGAATAGTTATTTTTTATTTCTTATTTTTGAAATATAAACTAATGCTCTAGGAAGCCAGTCAAGACAGCATCTCAGTTTAATTCTTCCCAAATACCACACTCCTCTATAGAAGTAGATGTATTTGTGCTCCATAAACCACTAGCTTGGCAGTGACTCCAAATCTTTTTGAAATGGAATGAAAGGGGGGCAGGGAGAAGAGAGAGAAACGGAGAGACAGATAGAGACAGAGAGAGAATGTTTTGTGTGTGTGTGTGTGTGTGTGTGTGTGTGTGTGTGTGTGTCTAGGTCTATGTCTCCTTTTCTGTATAAATTTTTGGGTCTTCAGAATGTAAGCTCTTTGGAGTCCTTCTCCATTGAGAGTTTCTTGCTCAGTTCACACACAATAAGTGTATAGGAAAAATCACACTCCTTCTTACTCCATCTTTGCTTTTTTCTTTCTTTTTCTTTTTAACAATTAAAAAGCCCTCTCAAATCAGGTTTGATTCTGGCCATTCTGTCTTCTTTCTTCTGTCACCATATATCCTCCTCCATTACTAATGTTCCCATGAAGCTTCCCCATGTTAACTAAAAACAATTATCACAAGTCCATGAGACATGTGAATTTATTTCAAGAGAAAGGCATATGCATGTGTGTATTCCTTAATACCCAATACAGTAGATGAAGGATAGGATTCTTCATCTCTAGCTATATAGATTGTACTTTATAATACAGCATTTCACTAGGACTCTCCCATTTCCATTAGAATTTCTTATAAACATATCTTGTTTAGATGTTACTATCATAGAATCAATTCTTTTCTGAGACTAATTCCTTTGTATTGTATGGGGGTGTAAGGAAATTGCAGACAGATTATATGCACCGATTTAAAATATTATTGCCAGGCCCAGTTCATGATTTTATATTTCTGTGGAAAGAGAGGAATGGCGGTATGGGAAAGGAGATTATTCTGCATAGAAACTGCTTACTTTGCAAACATCTGCTAACTGAATTCTTGCTTTTAGGTTAAAACACATTAATTTGGTTAACTGACCCATATTTAAAGATTCTTGCATTTATATGCAGTTTAAAAAAGATTAAAGAAATATCAATGAGTCTTTAGCTTTTGCAGCTGGCTCACAGAATAAAAAGCCAGCTGGACTTATTTTACACATATGTATGAAGTGCTGTGACTGAAAAATAACCAGGCTGCTTTGTGTGTGTGTGTGTGTGTGGCTTTTATGGAATCTATTTTATTGTTCTGAAGTCAAAAGTTGCAAATGCATAAAGATGAAAAGGGGAAATAGATATTAGTTGAGGCTTTACTTTTCACTAAAGTGGTATTTATTCTCTGCAGATTTCAAAAAAAGAGAAGAAAGAAAAACAGCAATAGTAATATTTTAAAAATCAGTATGATATAATAGTATGTTTTATAGTGTAATATAATTATTTTAGAATGTGATATAGTATAGCATAATATATTCTAGTATAATGGTATAGAGCACAATATACTAGAACACTAATGATAACATTTTGAACTTTCATAGAGCTTTTATATTCAAAACATTTTATAAGGAATGCATTTTTAGCTACCTTTTGCAGGAAAGTATCACTATAACGCTGAAGCTCTTAAGATCCCTTGACAGAACTGGGGATGTTAAGCCTGAAAGTCCATAATAGCTGTCTTAAAGTACATGAGGGGCAGTCACATAGAAGGAAGATGAATTACACCTGTTCAGTTTGGATCCAAGGAATAGAAGCAGGAAAGAACACTGGGTACAAGTTGCAAAGATAGAGATTTAGGGCGAAGCTCAGGAAAAACTGCTTAAAGATCAAGGCTATACCAATATGGTAGAGAGGTCATCAATTCTCCCCTGAAGCAAAGATTGGATGTTGTAGAGGGAGTTCCTGTTTAGATACAGGTTGGACTAGACTGCCTCTGAGGACCTTTCTGAGTATGGTAGGGGCACACTCCTGAAATCCCTGACACTGTGAGGGATGGGGGGATTGGATGGAAGGTGAATAGGGGGAAGAAGGCTGGTGGAGTGCTTGAGTACAGAGCTCTGAGCTGTTGTAGGGTCAAGGTGAAGTGAGAGGTCCATGCTAAATCCAGCACCAATATGGTGGATCCCTAAGAGGCAGAAAGCCTTCTTACTAACTAAGAAAGGGCAAACCTCAGAAATAGAACATTTAAAGCCTACAATCAGTGATCACTGGACCTGTGGGTGGCCATCACACTTCCAACCTGGGCAAAATTGAGAAACCCAACAACAACAAAAAAAAGAAACCATATTCCTGGTTTTTCTTTGGCCCCACTGTGATACCCAGTAGGTAGAGCACAAAGCTGGGTTCTGTTGAAATGCTGGATGGAACATAATTACCACACCTGAGTTGGAGCTGGCCCAGGGAATTAGTTTGTAAATGTTCCAGCTCTTGTGAAAGTCCCCAGAGACTTTTAATTACCAGAAGGGGCCAAGAATTCAAGTTCCATGACTCATCCTAAAGAAAGTACCTCCTGGCTAGCTCAAGAGTGCATCTCCCCAACACTGCGGGTTGCTATGGAATTCTCGGTCAGCTGATGAGCAGAAGTGAGATCTGTCTGGATTGACTTAGTTTTGGGGCAGTGTCCATAGGTATTATAAGATAGCTGTTGGTGGCTCAGGAAACAAAGGCTGGATTTTTTAATGGTAAACTTATTCCAGCAGTCAATGCAATGCAGTGTTGCCTGTTTTTACTTTTAAAGTGAATTTATCAATAAGGCAGAAGCACTCATTCATTCAGTCATTTGTTTGTTTGATTTTTGGTCTTTTCAGAAGACAGCATGATGTAGTAAACTAGAGTTGGAGTAAGGAAGACCTAAAATCAAATTCTGCTTTGTTTGCTCATATTCTTTTTTCTCTTTATCCTTTTCCCTAATAGGGGGAAACTTCCAAACTTTCTCTAGAGGACATAGCATCACATATTTGACCTTGTGCCCTCACAGAAACATGGAGCCTATGGCAGGCCTGGAACCCATGCAGTGTAACATGTGGTGACGGCGTACGGGATCGGCAGCGAATCTGTCTCACCTCCTTCCCTTCCAAGCCTGGCTGTGTTGGAACATCTATAGAGACTTCCTTGTGCTCTTTGGAAGAGTGCTTTAGTAAGTATCATTTGTTCTGTTTCCAACACATTGGGCATGACATTCATGATGGTCTCAGAGGGGACCAAAGACTAGGCCCAGGAATCATTCTGTCCTGAGCTTCCAGAAATGGCAATTAGACAGACCTGGTCCCAATAACAATGCACATATTCACTATTATCTAAGAGGGTCAAGAAAAGAGTATGTGATACAAAACAGAGGAAATTGGTGAGGAGATATAATTGAATTAAAGATACGAAGGGCTGCCTTGTGGTGGGAAGAAAGAAAAGAATGTGAAAGGGGAGACATGACAAATTTGAGGAAAAGAAAACTTTTTTCCCCTCCCTTTTTTTCCTGAGGATTTTTGTTGTAGTTTTTTGGAAGATTTTTTTTTTTTCTCATGCCTTCATGTCAGAGTTTGAAGAAAGTGGTGAGAAATATATAAACCCAAGTAGAGTGTCAATAGCACTTCATTGTATCTTTAGACAGATAATCTTAATTTTTTACTGAAACTTTTTTCTTTTATTGAAACAGAACTAAGAATAGAAGATGTTTCTTCCATTAAAGGCCAAACTCTTGTGTTCTGGCCTTTCTCCAACTTTCTAGATTCTCTGAATGTTCCTCCTCTCCTTTTTTAAAGTCTTATTAATATACATCACAGGATTTCCCAATATCCCCATCTTCTTCCCCCTCACACCATTATTGAACTCTCTCTTGTTGACAAAAAAGAGTAAGTAAGTAAATGCAGCCAACATAGGGATGCTAACATATACAACATTATATATCCATAGTCCTCCATCTCTCTACTAAGAGGAAGGAAGAAAGTTTCATCTTTGGTTGTTCAGGGCCAAAATTGGTCCTTACAGTTAGTCAGAGTTTGGCTGCCTTGCAAGGTTGTTTTTACTGATGTTATTATAGCTGCTGTGTATATTGTTCTCCTGGTTTTGCTTACTTCACTGCGTATTAGTCCAAACAAGTCTGTATGATCCCTTCTTGAGGATGCTGGGCTGGTCTTTTGTGGCCACTGCTTTCTTCTCAAAATGTTCCCTAAATATCCTGATAGATTCTAGAATCAAAAATTGAAGTCAGGCTCACTTGTCTAAAGTTAATAGACTTTTTTTTTTCTGAAGCCATCAGGGTTAAATGACTTGCCCAGTGGTCACACTTGGGGTCACATTTGAACTCAGGTCCTCTTGACTTCAGGGCTGGTGCTCTATCCACTGAACCACCTAGCTGTCCCTATAGACTTTTTTCTTCTTGTATATTTGAAAATGAGGACATTAGCTCTTCTCCCATTCTGCCCCTTTCTAATTTTTTATACTTTTTTAAAGATCATGTTCTTTGAGCACCCAAAGATGTAGCTCAACGGGACCAGGTGACAAGAAGAACCAGAGACTCTCTTACCACCACTTTATTTGTCTCGAATTTCAGCTTTTTATAGCCATTTTTCTTTTATCTCAAGCCGTACAAAGACCATTTTCTTTGGCAGAAAAAATAAGCAAAATAAGCTTCAAGTTAACTCCTCCATTTATTATTAAATAATGCCATCTATTGTGAAGAACAGTTCTATGCCTTCTTTGCCCTTTCTTCTTTTTCTGAGATAGCTTAAAAATGCCCTCCCCACCCCCACCCCCCGCATCCTTCCTCACCAGCCTCAACTCATTCTCAGATTTAACACTTCTGACACTATTCTTGCTGCATTATGCCAGACCTTTTGGACTCATCTTCCTGAGTTCAAATCTGACCTTAATCACTCTTGCAGTGAGACCCTGGGCAAGTCACTTAATGCTTCTGCATCTGTAAAATAATATGAAGAAGAAAGTGACAAACCACTTTGCCAAGAAAATCCCAAATGGGGTCATGAAGTGTCAGACATGATGAAATGACTGAACAATGACAGAGTGTGGAGATATGCGTCCATCTGTTGAATATCGCTTATAAAATATCTAAGTAAGTTGATTGAGGGATTTCCTATTCATTCACATTCATTTCTTTTAAAAACATTCTCCCATCAAAATTGTTCTTTGTATTTTTCTTTTCTCCAACTTGTATCCTGGAGTTCAATACACATATGGACTCACATAGAGTTTAAGTGTACAATTAAACTTAATATGAGAACATTTCAGAGGCACAAATCAGTAGATACCAAGTAAATGTTTTGCTGGTAATATGAACTTTCAAGTACATAATTCTCAATGAACTTTACTCAGTTTTAAAGCTTTGGATCTAAGCAACAGCTTTGTCATTCCTTTTTAGTCTATTCCTTTAGTCTATAAAGCCTCTGTCTTAGGCCCTGATCCTGGGTTTTATAGATCATGCTTTCAGACCAAGTGATTTTATCCTCTAGTTCTAGAACAGTAGACCACTCTTCTTGGCCTTCTTGTCACTCAAGGAGTAAAGTTCCTTTTTTTTTATTTCCAGGTTTCATCCTGTCTTCTCTCTAAAACCTCAGTGACCTAGCAGCCCTTTCCTCACTGACTCATCTGGTACCCTTGTTTTTATCTCTAGGAAATTCTTTCACTAGTTTCTCTGTTTAGTCTGTGACAAAGCCCCTGATCAACTTATTAAATTACCATATATAGGCTATTCTTTTATATTCTTTCTTATTTTCTCCCTCCCTTCCTCCTCCTCCTCCTCCTCCTCCTCCTCCTCCTCCTCCTCCTCCTCCTCCTCCTCCTCCTCCTCCTCCTCCTCCTCCTCCTCTTCTTCTTCTTCTTCTCTCTCTCTCTCTCTCTCTCTCTCTCTCTCTCTCTCTCTCTCTCTCTTTCTCTCTCTGTCTCTATCTGTGTCTCTCTGTGTCTCTCTCTGTCTCTGTCTGTCTGTCTATCTGTCTCTCCCCCCCCCCTCACCCCCTCATTCCTGTCTCTCTCTCTGTTACAGACATCTCTCTCCTGTTTCCAACTAAGTACTTTGGATCCAACATCTTAGCTTTTCTCCCCATGTCTTCCTTTCTCAGTCTTTTTTATGACCTTTGTGAGCTACCTTCTGTCTTCTTTCTCTTGGGTCATGTAGGCTTTTTTCCCTTGATTTTTTTTTTCTGTGAGTTGTCTTAAATCTCCACCGATCTTCACCTAGGTGCTACCTGTTCATGCTGAAATTCTGTTTATTGGGATATCCCATTCTCTTGTAGCATATCTACTCAGGGCTTCACAATACACATCTAACTTTTAAAGGCAACTCTAATTACCTTCTACATTTAAGACCTTATAATTATTAACAGCAACAATAGCTTGTTGCTATTACAATAGCATTGCTATAACAATAGCAATGCCTAACATATATTAGACCCTAAAATAAATAGCTATCGCTGCTAACATTTATATAGGGTCTAATATATGTTAGGCATCCTGCTGAGCACTTTACCAAACCCAGCTCAGCAAAACTAAGTAATACATCAATCAAGTCCAACATTATGTACAACCTGTAACACCCATTATAGTATTGCCTCCCACCTTGTATTTTCACTTTAATATACATACTTGCAACTACATGTCTGGTAGATTTTTTCTATATTCATGATTTTTTTTTAAGGAAATGGAAGTGTTCCTTGCATTCAGAGTTGATAACTTCATTCACATCCTTTAATTTATAATGGACATGAAGACAAATACTCTAGATGGCACTAAGCCCCTTTATGGTTGAATTCTGAGATGGGTTAAAAAAAAAAGTCCCAGAAATACTTTGAAAAAAATATTCTTTTCTCTCTGGTCTATTTTACTCTTCTGACTTAGAAATGGACATACCAATGCTCAGGCCATCATGGATCATTAAGCAATTGCCTAAAAATCCAAATTCCAAGTAAAATTCCACTGACTACAGGGACTCTTTCCCTCCTTCTAATTCTAGGGCCTTCCCTCTATTATTTCCAGTTTATCCTATACATAGCTTGTTCATTTTTGTTTGCTTATAGTGTTCTCCATGTAAGCTCTTTAAGGGCAGAGACTATATTTTACCCTTCTTTGTAACAGTAGCACTTAGCACAGTGTCTGGCACATAGTAAGTACTTAATAAATACTTTTTGCCTGGCTGGTGCCCACAGGTGGGCCAGGAAAACATTCTCAGGAAAGTTTCAGACTACAGGTTCTAAGGAAGCTAAGGAAGTTGTAATTGGAAAAGACATTAGGAGTAATTTCATCCAACTGCAGTTTTAGAGATGAGACAGCTGGAGATGCTGGGAGGCTGTTGCCCAAGATTTAAGGGGCAATTCAGAATCTGAACTCGGGTCTCTGATTCAAAATATAAGCTAATCAGGCAATATCATGACTTATATTGCAACTGAGTTTCATTGAATTTACTATATAGTCAAGTTAGCAAGAAGGATTTATAAGCCACTATTATATGTCAGCACTGTTCCAGGCAGTGGGATTCAGATGCAAAAGTGACCAGCCCTTGCCCTCAAGAAAATTAAAGAATCAAGAATCCTAAATGGGACAATTCAAGAAAAAAAAATTGTTATTAAGTTATCACATTTTATTAGGGGTTTAAAGTTTGGTTTAGCTTTAAAAATAATATTTTTCATTGCGGTCTGACTCCACCCGTTCTGTATGTTCTTTTGGCCACTTAGCACAATGTCTGGCTCATAGTAAGTACCTAATAACTACTTGTTGATTGACTGACTGGCTGGTCTTGTTCAGCAAGAGATTGTGCCAGCTTGATGCTGCTGTATCAGTGCTCCATCTAGTGGAATATTAATTTTCTTTTATTAATAATTAATTTCCCTTTTATTGATAGAGAATGTTGATTATAATAGCTAGGGCAGACAGCTTCATGGAACAGAGATCAAAGGATTGCAGAGACTTATCATGGGAGGAGACTTCAGATGCCCTCTAGTCCAGTTCACTACAGATGAGGAAAATGAGGCCACACAGTAGGGAAAAGAGTATTGAAACCCAGTTCTTCCAAATCTAGTCAGCCTTCTTTTCACTGTTTCCAAAGTTGGGAACCAGAAATAAGGGAAAAAGTGATAAAGATTTGAAAAAGGAGAAAAATCACAGTAGAACAAGTCAAAAGTATACAGTGGAGAGCCAGGGCATTTCTGGGTAATAAATAGAAGAAATATTTTCAGAATTGTTGAGATTTTAAATCTAGAAACACCTAACATGTATGATTTCATTGGTAGGTTCTTCTGGTTCTGTCACTTTACTTAGCATCAATTCATGTCTTTCTAGGCTTTTATGAAATCAGCCTGCTCATCATCTCTCATAAAACAATAATATTCCATTTTATTCATATACTATAACTTAACTTAGCCATCCCCAATTGATGGCTAAATTTCCAGTCCCTTGATACTATAAAAAGAGCTGCTATAAATATTTTTGCACACGTGGGTCCCTTCTCCTCCTTTGTGATCTCCCTGGGACACAGACCCAGTAATGGCACTGCTGGGTTAAAGGGTTTGCATAGTTTTATAGCCCTTTGAGCATAGTGTAAGCTTATTATTATTATTATTATTATTATTATTATTTGCCTCAAAATGCCATTTAAAAATGTTATTGTCAGAGGAAGGGGAAAGGATCAAGCATATATTGAGTCCCTGCTATGTGCCAGGCTCTGTACTTAGTGCTTTAAAAATATTTTCTTCTTTGATTTGTGATTTAGGAAGGACAGAAGTTCTAGTTTCCAACTAGTGATACCAGCCTGTTATTCTTGTTATGATGTCTTGCATTGTTTAATTATTCTGGTGATCATGTATTCAGTTTATGGTACATTTTGTATTTGTAATAAAATTTGTCTTTAGTAATGGACTTTCAGGCTGAACTGCCCATACAAGAACAATTGCAGATTTCAAGAATTCTGATTTGTATCAATCTCATGCCTTTCTTAGAGACCTATTTAATCAAAATATTTATTCAAATTATTTCTGGCACTAAGCCCCTTTATGGTTGAATTCTGAGATGGGTAAAAACACTTGTTTATTTATTTAATTTATTTATTCAAATTTATATTTAATCAAAATCTCAGTCCCTCAAAAAAGCTCACATTGATGAATAAAGCTTTAAAAGATTTTTTTCAAAAATTTTTTTCAGCCCTCAAACCTTCCAGCTCATCTCCTGTCGAACCCAAGGGCTCCCTGAAAGCCAATAATATTGTGACTGTTACGGGAATCTCTCTGTGTTTGTTCATAATCATTGCCACTGTCCTCATTACCCTCTGGAGGAAGTTTGGCCGGGCCCCCAAGTGCAGCACCCCGGCACGCCACAACTCCATCCACTCCCCCAACTTCCGGAAGAATTCAGACGAAGAGAACATCTGTCAACTGAGTGAGCAGAGGGGGAGCTTCTCTGATGGGGGCGAGGGACCCTTGGGAAACCCTGCAGAGGGCGGCATCCCTTTGACCTACCGGCGGAGCATGCAGCTGCCTCCAGAGGAAGAAGTCTCTGGCAGTGAGAGCTTTCAGTCCAACGCCCAGAAGATAATTCCCCCCCTTTTTAGCTACCGCCTGGCACAGAAGCAGCTTAAGGAGATGAAAAAGAAGGGCCTGACCGAAACAACCAAAGTGTACCATGTGTCTCAGAGTCCTCTGACCGACACGGTTGTTGGGGGTGCTGCTGGGGCCGGCTTAGACACAGAAAGTCCAGAAGAAGCCACAGGGAACAAATTTAGAATCAAATCCCCTTTTCTGGACCAGTCCACCATCAATCCAGGGGAAAGGCCTCAGTCCAGGCTAGATTTTAACATGACTCTGGCCAATCCTGCAGTGAGCCCCAGCCAGACCCTCCTTCACAGATCCCAGCTAAAATACATGGGCAGCAAAGGGGGCCAGTCTGAAAGAAGCTATCCTCGGCATTCGCACTTCAGGAGAACTGCGAGTTTTCACGAAACCAAGCAAGTCAGACCCTTCAGGGAAAGGAGCATGTCCACTCTGACCCCGCGACAAGCTCCAGCCTATAACTCCAGGACACGAACCTGGGACCATGGAGAAGAGAGATTTAGACCTCGGTCGCGGGGAGCCCACCCATGTCCTGAGAAGCTGGAGCATTCCCAGGGGCCTGGGATGGCCAGTGAACCACTCAGTCCTCTCTCCAAGCTCCACCCCATGGGGCCTCCAGCCAGGAAACCTGACTTGATCACTGACCGTTCTTCAGGACTGGTGAATGGCACAGAGAGAGCTGAACCCCACAGACACAGGAGGGGACCTTCACCCAGTCACAAGAGTATCTCAAGGAAACAGCCCTCCCCAACTGTCCCCAAGGAGAGCTACCAGAGGGTCAGCCCTTTGAGTCCCTCCCAGTACAGAAGAGACAAGTGTCAGAGCTTCCCAGCACACCCTGAATATGCTTTCTATGACAATACTTCTTTTGGTCTCACTGAGCTAGAGCAAAGGATGCTTGACTTGCCTGGATATTTTGGGTCAAATGAAGAAGATGAAACAACAAGCACACTGAGCATAGAGAAGTTGGTGATTTAAAGAACACCTGAGTGTAAGAGCAAAACTATGGAATCTTGGTCACTCTCCTAATCCATGCTCTCACTCCCTGCCTGAAGCATCAGCCCCTGGACTATTTTCATTATAGTTTTTATACCACTGAACAGACAATGGGGAAGAAATGATCTGTGGGAAGAATACTCTGTGTGTGCATGAAAAACAGAGAGAGAGAGAGAGAGAGAGAGAGAGAGAGAGAGAGAGAAGAGAAAATGAGAGAAAAAGAATGAAAGGAGAGAGAACAAGAGAGAAATAGAATGAAAGAGAAAGAGCAACAGACAGAGAGAATGAAAGAGAAAATGAGGTATAATGAAAGAAAAAGAATGAGAGGGGAAAGAGGGAGGGGAGGGGAAGACGTTATTTATCCTAAACTTGTTTCCATCATTATCCTATCACTGTTGGTTAATGAATAATAAAGCAATAATAATGATAATAGGAATTGATTTCTTTGGAGGCATAAAGTATGTTCAAATCTAATTCAGGAAGGTGAACTTCTGAGGAAACTCCCCTTCCAACCTGAAGGTAACCCTTTGAGTTATACCTAAAGCCATCAATTCTGGACCAGGTGACCTTAGTAATGGAAGCTTTAATCCTAATGAAGAAATTGCAGCTAACTTAAGAATCTAGTAACCTTGGAGAAAGCATTAACATGTTCCATATATATGAGAAGTACAGTCAGAATAAAGGAATTTTTTGGAAGCCAAGTGATTAGACTAGGAGTAATTAGACATTTAATGAGCTGCTACAGAAACATGATTCTTTGAGACCTACAAGAGGAATTTAACAGAGTTTTTGTGTGGAGCCCAGAATTCAGCTGGAAAGATACACTTAGTTCTATTCTGGAGACATAAAACCCCAGGACAGTTATCCAGAGTGGGAGCCAAATTAAGGTTTCTTCTAACATTCACCATTGTCCAGGTCATTTATAGTATACTCCTTAAAAGGAACAAACCTGGTTCTCCTTGTCTTTTATGAAATCAGTCCTCTACCTTTTTATCAGTAGTAATCAGTAGCATTTTTTAGTGATAAAAGGTTTGCAAATTGCTTTACAAATATTACCTTTTTTGAGCCTCAACACAACCTGTGAGGGAGTTGCTATTATTCCCATTTTTACAGATGAAAAAATTGAGGCTGAAAAAGGTTAAGTGGTTTGCCCAGAGTTACAATGCTGGTGTAGGGCATCTAGGTGTGCTAGTAGTTAGAGTACTGGCCTTGGGGAACCTAAGTCAGGGGAACCTAAATTCAAATTTGACCCTGGATATTTACCTGTGATTCTGTACACATCATTTAAGCCTATTTACCTCAGTTTCCTCATCTACAAAATGAGCTGGAGAAAGAAATGGCAAACCACTACAATATCCTTGCCAAGAAAACCTCAAAAGGGATCATGAAGAGTTGGACACAGCCAGTCTATTAAACAACAACACAGCTATTAAGTGTCTAAGTCAGGATTTGAATTGAGTTCTTTTGTACTCTAAATCCAAAGCTTTTCTTTGTGCCATTTAGCTGCTTATGTCATCATCATCATCATCATCATCATTATGGCATTCTGCAATTTAATCCCTTCCAATTGGAGGGAATTGGGAAGGTCATTTTATTTTTGACAGATTTTTGCTGATACTCTGCAAGGGAAAGACAAGGTTTTCCTTTCATAGCAGGATTAGAAACCCCACTAGGGTCTCATTGCTATTTAGGACGAAGGCCTGCTTTGCCTGTGAAAGGGAGGCTTTTTGCCTTTCTGCTCTCTGAGGAAGGACTATTTAGAACATCTTACTAAGCATTCAGGTTTTGGTGGAGACCAAAGTATCAATCTAAACTCTACGTTCAGACATAGTTTCTGTATTCCAGTGGGGACCCTATAATAATTCTCTGCTGTCTGACCTTTCTCAGTTTAGTTTAACCAAATGAAGAAACTGAATCTGTTGTTCCGAGAGCTTGAGCAAACTTGGCCAGCTATTACTCTTTGACATTGACCTTGCTATTTTACCACACCCTGACGCTCTCAATCTCCCTTTTCCTTCCTCCTTTATCAAGAGTAAGTCTACTTTGAATGTTCTAAACCCCAAAGTAACTCATTCAAAAACAATATTTGAAAAATTATGTTTCAATGTTCTTCTTTCTCATTCATTTGTACCATTTGGGAGATAAATTAAAAATAAGCTTCACTTTGGAAATTGATTTTTTTATTTTTTATTTTTTGATTGTGGCTCCTTAAAGACCAGGCTGAGCTTTCTACCAGAAGTGGGAGGGGTCTGTTTTTCTGATCTTTTTGAAAAATAGTTATATGCTGATCCCACGAAGAGGAAACCAGGCCTTTTAATCTCCATTCCTTGTTTATCAATCTAGAAACCTTTGTTCTCTTTCCCAGTTCACAGGATTGTGTGCCAACCCTTAAGGACAGAGGGTATATGCTCATTCTTTCCAGACTTCTTAGTTAAAGCATCCCTTTACAGGAATAGTCTGAGCCAGCTGAATAACTACTGGAAAGTGAAACTTTAGAAGAATAAAGTTTTTTTCAGATAAATTATACACACACACACACACCCATAAGGCAGCTAGATGGCACAGTGGATAGAGCACTGGCCCTGGAATCAGGAGGATCTGAATTCAAATCTGGCCTCAGACACTTAACACTTACTAGGTGTGTTACTGGAGTCCCTGGATGTGACTCTAGACAAGTCACTTAACCCCAATAGCCTCACCAAAAATATAAATAATCTGTCACCTATCCAATCATCCATATATCTATCTATCTATCTATCTATCTAATCTATTTGATCATTTGCCTGACCTGATCCACAGTGTTCTGGTACAATGGACAGAATCCCAGCTCCGAAATCAGAGGACCTGGCTTCAAATCTCACCTTGGATTGTATTTCTTATATGACCTTAGGCAAGAAATTTAGCCTAACTGACCCTCAGTTTTTTCATCAATAAATAAGAGAATTAAATGAGACATTCATTCCAGCTCAAGAATTTATAATCTAAAATATAATTGTACTGGTCACTACAATGGCCCAGATGTTGAACATGTTATTCAATTCTGAAATTAAACAATGACCTTCTGGTTGGCTTGCCACGTGACTTTGCT
This sequence comes from Sarcophilus harrisii, assembly GCF_902635505.1. Lineage (NCBI taxonomy): Eukaryota > Metazoa > Chordata > Mammalia > Dasyuromorphia > Dasyuridae > Sarcophilus > Sarcophilus harrisii. Next base: position 524,806,542 of record NC_045428.1, read on the forward strand.
TCAACCACCTAGTGTCTCTCATCCTCCCCACTCAGGATGACTTCCACGTCAGTGGCCCTGTTAGAGTGGGAGGATTCTACTTACTAGGGCTTATGACCTCCAGCCTAGCAGGTAATCTTCTCACATCCTTAAAAAGATTCAACCTTGGGCCTTAATAAACACACACACAGGCATCTTAAAAGGCACCAGTGCCCCCTTTTAGAATCATCCTGACTAGGAGACCTTTGCCTTTGGTCTCACAGATTTCACTTTTTTCTATTTTCTAAACTTCCTGGATTACTGAACCCATATTTGAAAGACTATATGTTTCCTAATCATTCATTATCCTTGAGTTGGTGGGACCTGAGGTTCCCTAAACTCCAATTACCTGTACCCAGTGGTATGATAAAGCTGGTGGATGCTAATGGGGAGAGCCAGTTGTTAAAGTTCATTGTGAATATTTAGACCTCAGAAATCAGCAAATACTAAAAAACAAAAAATCCATATATATCTAGATGACTTTCTTGACTTAAGAAAGTGATAGAGAACATGTTAATAATGAAAATTCAATGAAAAAGTATGTTGTAGATACTTTTTTTTTTTTGAGAGCTGTCTATTAAACATCCTTAAGGTCAGGAATTATATTCTTTATTTGTATCTGCTGATGCACAGCTTTTCATAATATAGGAACTTATTGAACGTATAATAAATATTTGCTGAATGAACAAATGGAATCAAAGAACTCATTGGATCCAGGAAAGCAGTGAAATTTACAGAATTAAACACCAATTGCTATACTAATTCATTCTTAAGAATGTGAATCCTAATCTTAGCTTTCACTTTATCTCAATGATTTGTCTGATCTGTATAGAATTTTCTTCATGTAGAAACAGTATGAAGTCATATCATAAAGCAATATGAACTCCAAATGGGGATATGACCTAGATAGAAAAGATTATATCATAAACAAATTGGAAGAACAAGGAAGAAGCTGATTTTCAGAATTGTGTATAGGAGAAGAGTTCATAATCATACAAGGGATTAAAAAAGAATCACAGAAAATAAAATGAATGATTGTTACCACATAAAATTAAAAAGATTTTGCATTAGGTAAGATTAAAAAAGAAAATTAATTGAGGAAAAAACAACCTAAATTTCTTTAACAGAGGTCTAAATTTTCTGTGATATGTAGGATGTCCCAAAAATCTTAGTGTAGTTTTAAGCTTTAATAAGCTTTTAGAATATCTGTATTTAAAAATGGATTCAAATTTATAAGAATGAGAGCCATCTCCTAATTAATAAATGATCAAAGAATATGAGTAGGAAATTCTTAAAGGAAAAAATCCATGTTATCTATAGATAAATAAAAAATGTTCCAATTAGCTAATAATTATAAAAATGCAAATTATAGCAGCTCTGAGGTTCTACCTTACATCCATATTGGCAAAGTTGACCAAAAAAAGAAACTGACAAATGCTATGGAGACTGTAGGGAAACAGGTACGTAAATGCATTATTGATGGAGCTATGAATTGGTATAACCATTCTAGGAAAAAAAACACCTTGGAATTATGCCACAAAAATTATTAAAGTATGAATGTCTTTTGATCAAGATCCAGTGATAAACAATAGGCAACTACCCCCAGAGAGAACAAAGAATATAGATAAATAAATTCATGCTAATTGAAACAATTTTAATTAAAAAAATAAAATGTAAAAGATTAAAAAAAATAGTAAAGTATTCAAAAAAGCACAGATGGTGGGTTTTTATTACTGCTTCTAAGTGACTTTTGGGACTGTGAAGGGAAAAGGATGTGGAAAATGAACAGCTGGCTATATAAATGGTGTAAAAGGATAGGATTTGCATTCTAGATTGTGAGTTAAAATTCCAAAAATGAGATGAGCTCTTGGCTAAAGTTGAAGTGTATCTCATGAGGACTAGGAAGAATGTGTCTGGCCTGAGGCTTGCCAATTTATTCAAGAGTGTTTTTAGATGAAATTACAAGAGGAGTGAAAAAAATATATTTAAATAAAATTGTAGAGCTATATAGGATACATTCGATAAGATACCCATAGAAAGAAAAACAAAAATGATGCTCTTTAATTCACAGGAAAAAATACAGGGAAGAAAGAAAGCAATAATATGTATAACCTCCGATATTTATAAATTAAAGTGTAGGATGCTGATATTCAGCAAGGAAGAGAAAAGGAATAGATCCTTCACTGGAGATACAGCGTATAATGTTAATGGACACCAGAGAGAAAGAACTACTCATCTCCTCTTTTTCTTCTTTGTCAAAGAGAGAAATATTTAGAATTGAAAAAAAAAAGTAGTAGAATTATGGTTAAGAAAATGATGCCAAAAGTGTTTTTGGAGATAGTGAAGAATCTAATGGTTCTAAATTAATTCAAGTCTCCTGGTTTGGACAAACTACATCCTAGGATGCTTAAAAAATTTGCAGGAGTTAACATTAGCTGATATTGGTGATATTTATGACAAACCAAATAATAGATCTCATTTTCACATAACAGATCTCATTTATATAGTACTTAAAAATAGCGAAAAGCTTTCCTTATAAGAGTCACAAAAGAGAGAGAGGTATATGAATGAGGAGGCAGTGTTCTGTCTCTAAGCAGCATGGGCTGACTCCAAGCTTTTCTCCCCAAAGCTCATCTCACTAGCCTACTTATACAATAAGTTAATTCCTCATGTGCTGAAATCAGTTCTTTAATCCAGAAGCTAACATTTATATAACACTTACTATGTGCTAGGTGGACATAGTCCATGGATAAAGTACAAGAAGGCCTGTACTGAAATCTGGCTTTAGTCACATACTAGCTGTGTGATCCTGGCCAAGTCACTTAACCCAGTGTGTCTCAGTTTCTATATCTACAAAATGTTTTGGAGAAGGAGCTGGCAAACCTCCAGTGTCTTTCCTGAGAAAACCCCAAATGAGGTTATGAAGACTCAAATCGACTGAAATAACTGAGCAACAATAAATGTGCCAGGCACATAAGTGCTTTGCAACAGGGACAGATTTTGGCTCAATTAACTTCTCCATCACCTTAAGTCTAGTCTACTGCAATGGTCTACAGCTTACTGGCTGGCTTCCCTGATTCTAGTCACTCCCTACTCCTACTCTTTTCTCTTCTCAGCTTTCAAACTGATTTTCCTAATGAGCAGGTCCACCCAAGTCACTCCCTAGTCAATAAATTCCTTATGGCCTCCAGGATCAAATCTATAATCTCTTTTGGCTTTTAAAGCCTTTTACTAAATGGACCCTAATTCCTTTCTAGCTTTCTTATCCTTCATGCTCTTTGGTCCAGTGGCTCTGGCCCCCAAGCTGTTTCTCAAATGACAAGCTATCGCCCAACTCCAGGCATTTTCAGTGGTTGGAATTTTCCATGTCTGGAATTTGATCTTTTCTCATCTCCTAACTTCTCTGACTTCTTTCAAGTCCCAGCTAAAAGCTCACCTTTTATAAGAAGCTTTTGTCAGTTCTCCTAATCTTAGTGCTTTTTCTCTTGAGATCATCTCCAATTCATCCTATCTTATGCTATACATAATTATACATTATCTCTATCATCAGACTGTGAATTCCTTAGAGCACTTACACACCAGGTATGTGGTATGCACTTAAGACATGCTTGTTGACCTCATTTGACTAGAAATTAGAATTCAAGAATGGGACATGTACCCAGTGAACCATGTTTTTAAGGCCAGTAAGGACCGTCTCATAGAGTGTACAGAAGCTCCTTTGGCAACTCAGACTTATCTCTAAAAAAGCTTGGTCCTGTGAGATGAAGAAATAAGATTCTTATTGGCCATTGACAGGCTGACTTAATGGACCTTTAAAAAGGCGTGACCCTCCCACATATGTCTGTCTGCTTCCCTCTCTTTTCCTTGCTCCCTTGCTTCCTTCCTCCCTCTCTCTCTCTATCATTCTCTCTGTCTTTCTGTCTCTGTCTCTCATGGTCTCTGTCTTTCTGTCTCCATTTCTCTTTGTCTCTGTCTCTCTTTCTCTGCCTCTCAATCTTTTTTTTTTTTTAATTTATTTATTTTTTTTATTTAATAGCCTTTTATTTACAGGATATATGCATGGGTAACTTTACAGCATTAACAATTGCCAAACCTCTTGTTCCAATTTTTCACCTCTTACCCCCACCCCCTCCCCCAGATGGCAGGATGACCAGTAGATGTTAAGTACATTAAAATATAAATTAGATACATAAATTAGTATACATGACCAAAACGTTATTTTGCTGTACAAAAAGAATCAGACTCTGAAATATTGTACAATTAGCTTGTGAAGGAAATAAAAAATGCATGTGGGCATAAATATAGGGATTGGGAATTCAATGTAATGGTTTGTAGTCATCTCCCAAAGTTCTTTCTCTGGGCGTCGCTGGTTCAGTTCATTACTGCTTCATTGGAAATGATTTGGTTGATCTCGTTGCTGAGGATGGCCAGGTCCATCAGAACTGGTCATCATATAGTATTGTTGTTGAAGTATATAATGATCTCCTGGTCCTGCTCATTTCACTCAGCATCAGTTGGTGTAAGTCTCTCCAGTCTGCCTCTCAATCTTTCTCTCATTGTCTCTGTCTTTCTGTCTCCATTTCTCTTTGTCTCTGTCTCTCTTTCTCTGCCTCTCAATCTCTCTCTCATTCTCTCTGTCTTTCTGTTTCCGTTTCTCTTTGTTTTTGTCTCTCTCATTCTCTCTTTCTCTGTTTCTCTCTCTTTCTCTGTGTCTCTCTCCTCTTGCTCTTGTTCTTCCTCCTCCTCTTCTTAGCTGTTGAATCAGTTCATTCTTAGGATATCTCTTTGGATGGTGACTGAGGACTAGAAGAGTGACTGGTACCAAATGGTAGCTAAAGCCCTTGTACTAACTAGGTGATCCTTAGCGTGAATCTTGGTTTTCGACTGCCTCTTTTGTTGTGTATCTCTCTTGAATATAGGAGACTGATCCTTTGTCCTGGACTTTGGTAGTGTTTCTCTCTTGAATATAGATGATGATCCTTAGTCCTGAGAGGAACATTTCCAGCTTTGTTGGTAACGATGAGAGTCTGAAAAATCTGGAGATACTGGATCCTTTAGTCCCCACTGAAAGAAACTCAGGGGGAGGCATCAGAAACTTCTCCCTGCCACTATGGATCTGTAGCTGCCAGGGTTGGAGAGGGGCACCATTCCCACTCTCTCTGCTCTCAGGAGAGTCTCCCAAGAGTCCTGCTGTTCTTGGCAACTGGGAAGACAGACCTAAGTCAGGGTCACTCTTTTGGTTTATTGTTCAATCAGAGCATTACTTCAATCATCTCAAAGAACCAAACCCTTTTCTTGAGGAAAATATAACAATAACAGTTATCCATACCCCAAAGCATGACATTGATGGGGTCCTGGAATACTAGGTGGGTTGCCAGAGAAAGCCTGAAGTACCATTAAAATTACTCCCTGAGGCGAGCAGGCAAGGGCACTGACTTGATCATCTTAGCCTTACAGTCCTACTCTCTGTGGAGGTGTTGGGTAGCTCCACCTTTCTGTGTCCAGTCAGAAGTCTAAGTTATGTCAAACCCCTGAGGTTAAATTTCTCCTATAAATCTACCAATGACCCACATTGTCTTTTCTGAAAATTTTTTGCGTTAGTCTGCCATGACATTCTGTCTAGTGGTATCTTTCTCCTTCTTTTACCTAACTCTTTTGGGGGTGCTATATCCCTCTTTGAATTTAGCCTGCCAGTCAATGGAGTACTTCCACCTCATGGCATATTCCTTTAATGGATTCTTCTAAGCGCCTTTCGTTAGTTAACCCTATTGCTTTCCCAAATCTATTTCATATTCGCCATTTTTGGTATCTATTGTATCACTTCTTTTTGTCTATAACCTCTTTTCTTAAATAAACCTACCTTTTACCAAAGAGAATGGACATTGTCAATTCTCACACGATTAAACCCCAACGTTTGGTGCTTGAACATCAATCTCATCATTTGGTATTAAACCTCAATCATATCAATATAGCCCTAAGGGTTCACCCCTATGCATATAACCTATGGTGCAAACCCTGCTTCCCGAGAGTTTAATGAGGCACTGAGTTCTCCATCATTGGAAGTGTTCAAACAGACTTATAGGATTTTAAATGGGAGGGAGCTCAGAGATCATTATTGAACTGATTTTCCAGGCTCATATAGAGAAAAAGTAGAAGAGCCCAGACACCAAAACCATAGGGTAAGGAGCAAGACTAATTGACCAGAATGGCCCTCTTCTAATCCTAAGAGAGTATGATGAATAATGCTTTAAAAGTCATCCTAAAACAATAACAACTTGCATTTTTTATAGAATTCACTTTTTTTTTTTTTCAGATTTGAACTCATTTCATGTTTATATCATGAAATCATAAATTTAGAGCTGAAATGCCTCCTAGCCTTCCTCACTATAAATGAGAAAACTGTGGGCTTGGGAGATTAAGCATTTTTGCCTGAGGGTTTATTTTTAAACCTGTTCGATGATTTCATCATTCTAGAAATTCCTCTAGCAATACAGATCAAGGAACTTCTCTACAACTTACTTTCTTAGAGAATCTCCTGGGAACTATGACTTGCTCAGAATCATATTCTCAATATGTGTCAGTGAATTCCAATATTCAGGTCTTTGGGATATTGTAGGACAGCACTGGTGATTTGGACCAGGGTCGTACAATTTATAATAAGCAGAACTGAGCATGAAACAGGTTCTGTGGCTCAAAATCCATTGTTTTTTGCAAGGGATGGAGTGGTCAGATTGAAAAACTGAATTTGAATCCTTGAAGAGTCACTTACTTTGGGCAAGGGATAATAACACCTAGGAGACTGTTAATGTGAGGACCAAATGAGTTAACATATGTAAAATGCTTTGCTAACCTTAGTGTACTCTAGGTACTCAATTTAAATTTTATTTCACTAAACCATGATAGCATCAACCCTGAGGAGGAGGAAGACATGTTATTATTGTTCCTATTTTACATATGTAAAAAATGAGATGACTTGTTTGGGTCACATCATGACTTTGTTACATCATACAACTGGGACAAAATCCTAGGTCTGTTGTTTTCTAAACTTGTGGTGCTTTTTATACCGGGAATTTAGCATCTGTGATTCTAAATCTAAGATCATATCATTGCATTATACAATGTTTGCCTTTATTATTTCATCTGTAAATAAAGATATTTGGACCTGATTTTGTAGGATGTGAGGAGTTGCTAATTCTGAATACCATAAGTGCTTGGTAAATACTAGGCAAATGCTTTAAAATAAGGAGGAAGTACAGAGAGTAAACCAAATGGTGCTTATGATGAAAATGTTACTTGTTACTTCATTAGCATATCCATTTTTACCCAAAAGTTTAATGTTTAAAAATGTTGCTGATGCTCTTTCCTTTGGTGAATTAATCAGTTTGCAGTTGTTGTTCAACAAATAAAATGGGATTAAATAGAACAGAAAGTTGAACAGAATTGGACCCAAAGAGCAAATATTAATGATTTGACGCCATTTGATTTTCAGTGGAGGCCCCTGGGATCTATGCTTGACACTGGACTATTTCACATTTTTTATAAATGATGTGTAAAAACACATGGAAGGCACCACACTCAAAGGGATAGCTTTGTTTTTTGCTGAGGTAATTGGGGTTAAATGACTTGCCCAGGGTCCCACAGTTAGGAAGGGCAAATTTGAACTCAGGTCTGTAATGCTGAGAAACTGAGCAAGATAGAGATTAGAGAACAATTTAATAATTTATTTAAAAGGGAGAGATTTACTGAGACCAAATGGATCCATGGTTTGGTACCAGAGCTGAATGAGAGACTCTGATCTCAAAGAATCCAGCTGTGAATGTCAGATATAAGATTCTTTTATAGGATAACAAGAACAATGACATAATTGGAGGAGGTACCTGGATGGGGATGACCTAATGGGGGGAGGCACCTAGGTTGACATAATGGGAGGTACTGGAGAAGCTCCTGATATTCTAATGATGTCTAAAATAGATAAAGACCTTTATCCCATCAAACATTAAGAGGGAATGATTATAGACTGAGGTCTAAGATATAACACCTTTATCCTATTAAACATTAAGAGGGAAAGGTTATAACCTGAGGCAGAGTAACTGAATAGGACAATTAGGGAAACTGGGTCAGGACATTAAAAGGGAACTTTGGCACAACAGGTTCTCTTGACCTCAGGACTGATGCTCTGTCCACTGTGCCACCTAGCTGCCCCTAGCTGACACTTTTAATGATAGAATCAGGATCCAAAAAGATCTCGACAGATTAGGATATCAAACCAAATTTAATAGGATAAAATCAAATAAGGATAAATGCAAAACCTTATGCTTAAAAATTAGCTTCATAAATCAAAGATGGATAAAGTTTGGTGAGACAGAAGTTCATCTGAAAAACATTTGGGTTTTTTGGAGGTTTGCAATCAGAGTCAGTAGTGAGATCTTTAAATGTAGCTCAATATGCAGAACTTTAAGTTTACCAAATACCTCCCATACATTTTCTTATATGATAATCACAACAGCCACTTAAGGGTGCTATTATTCTGCTGGAGTGCAGGGATGCAGAAGTACTGAATTACCAAAGATATATTGGGGTTCTAGGACTTTTTCCATACAAACCCATCAAATGTTGGGGTATGAGGGTTGAACCCCAAAATTTATTGAGGTTGGTGTTGCAAGGTGTCTCAAAAGAATTTATAGCCTTAGACCTCCAAGAAGCAATGATTTTATTATTATGCCATTGAATGGCAGGCTAAGTCCGCAAAAAGGAGTTAACCATTGAGATCTTTACTAAGTGAACTAACCCTAAAAGAATTAGCAAAATAATGGGGTAGCAGTAGGTTCTTTTATAGGAGAAAAATAATGTCTGAGGTTGATATCATAACTTAATCTTCTGATTGGATATAATAATTGTGGAATCATGATAATTTTGTCAATGCAAGGATTTCAACAAGGAATTCAACAGGGGTCTACTGCAATAAAGGTCCATTTAAGGATAATAAAAGACCTACTTAAGAACAAAAAGCCCACTTAAGGATGAAATAATCTTTTCAGTGCTTTCCCTCTGCTTACTTTAGGGGTTTCATATCTCAGAAATTCAGGCCCTCTTCTGTTAATGTTTTCCTTAAGACCTGCACAGATGATAAGGATCTTTTTGCTGGGGTCTTATTTGCTTTCATAATCCCCATATTACAGATGAGTCTGACACTTGTGAAAGTTAAACAGTGTCAGAGTGAGTATTCAAAACTGGATTATCTCTTGACTAGACGATTTTTCTTTTTTTACTATATCATGAAGATAGATATGGCATCCAAGAATAAGGAAATGATAATGTTGAGGGTGAATGCCATCCTAACAAAAGAAAGAAATTCGAAAGAATTCACAAACTCAGTTTATCTCCAAGTTAAGGGACAAAGATTTATTAAGTTGGCAACAGCGGGGTAAATTCCAAAAAGTATTAGCAAAGGACCAGGAACAAGAAGATAAATTTATAGGAAAAAGAGAAAGAGAATTCACTGAGATGCTAATTTTATTTTGCACTTCAGTATTGAATTTTATGGTTTAGAGATGAAACCTGACAAATAATATGGTATGCACAACACCATTTGTCTTGTAAACAATATCACTGATCAACAGATTATTATCTGGCAATCAACAATGTTTGTAGGATTATAATACTTTATTCCTAAGGCCAAGAGACTTTAATATCAATGACAAGCAGATTGTTAGAACCATAGCACTTCTAAGATCAGGGGGCCTCAGGATTACTGATATATTTCTCCTAGAAGCTGCATTCCATCATTAGTTCCCTTGTATTCTGCCCAGATCAGATTACATCATATCTAGATGTCATAAGTAAGAAAGAACAGTGATATTCTGGAGAGAGTTCAGAGGGAACAGGCAATTAAGATAGTGAAGGGCTATGAGTTCATATCATATAAGGACTGGTTGAAGGAACTGGGGTTGTTTATTTTGGACAAGAGAAGACATCATATACTATAAATACAATGTCTATGAAAACATGAAAGACTGTCAGAGCAAAGAGGAAATTGCAAAGACAGTAAAGCTCTCTAGAAGGAAATACTTCCTAACAGGTATTTTTTTTTTCCAAAAATGGAATGATCTATCTTGGGACATAGTGGGTATGCCTACATTTGACATCCTTAAACATCTTGATTCAGATGTGGTTTGAAGTAGATGACCTTGGAGATCCTTTCAATGGTGAAATTCTGTGATGCTATGGTGGATGGACAGCTAGCCTGTTAACCATGTTAGTTTCCTTTTCTGTAACAAAAAGGATTTGTAATAGATGGCCTCTGAAGCCCATTCTAAATCTGATGAAAATAGTTTAAAACCTCCAAAATAGGTTTTATCTGAATTCTTGGATCCATAGACATCTTTTTCTTACTCCAATTTACCTTAATTTCTAAGTATACAGTTATATTATTGACAAATGTAAAAACAAAAACCAAAAAACCACATGTTCATTATGAGTTATTTACCAGGGTGTTTTTATTTCTAATTTGTTCATCAAGAAATCATTTCTTATAACATTTGAGTACCATGAAATTTCAGCACTTTGATCATCTGAAATTCATCAGCCTGCAAGAGAGGTTGTTGTTCCAACAAAAACAAGATCTCTGAAAATGGAAGAGTTTGAGTGCCACTTGTTAGGAATATTGAGAAGGATTTTTCCACTGGGCAGGTACAGTGGGTGGACAGAAGGACTTATTGCTTGTGATGTGACATCAGGTGTTGGAATGGTAAGAGGACTTTCAAGGAAGCATTCTCTACTATCATTTCTGGCCTCTCTGGCAGAGTATATCAAAAAAGGAAAACAACAATAACAAAAAATCATATGATAATATCAATAGATGCAAAAAAGATTCCTACAAGATATAATAACTATTCCAGTTTAAAAAAAAACTAGAAAAGATCTTTTATTAATATTGATAATATCTATCTAATACCAAGAGCCAGAATTATAAATACTGAGAATAAACTAGAAACCTGTCCAGTAAAATCAGGAGTAAAGCATATATATCCATTATTATCACTTTATTTGATATAGTATCAGAAATATTAGGTATAGCAGTAAGATGAGAAAAAAATTAAGGGAATAAGCATAGGTAAAGAGGAAACAAAATTATCATTTTTCTATAGATGACATGCTGTTTTAATTAGAAAGCCCAAAAGGATCAACTAAAAAAAAATTGGAACAACTTCAGCAAAGTATAATATAAATTCATAGAAATCATCAACATTTCTGTCCATTACCAACAAAACTAGACAATAAAAGAAAGAGAAACTTCACTTTGATACCTTCAGAATATGTAAAATATATGAAATACTTGGGAATGTACCTACCAACACACAGGAATTATATGAATATAGCATAAAACAAAAGTTTTAGAATTTTTTTTTAGAAATGAAGACAGATCTCAATAGAAAAATACCAATTACTCATTGGTTGACTAATTCAATATAATAAAAATGACAATACTACTTAAATGAATTTTCTTGTTCAGTGCCATACCAATCAATCTACCCAAGGAATACTTAAAGAATTTCTTTATAAAGAGTGGGAAAAAATAAAATTTATATTTAAAAAATGGTCAAAAATTTCAAGGAAAATGCTGAAAAATGTGGAAAAGAGGAAGCAAGCAGAATCAGATTTCAAGCTTCATTATGTAGCCATAATCATTAAAATGATTTGGTATTGATTCATACATAGAGAGGTCAAATAGTAAAACAGATTAGAAAACAAAGTTGAGAAATCCATACTCCAGATATTAAGGCAAGTAATATTTAACAAAAACACCTCATAAATCTGGAAATTAGCCTGACAGAAACTAAATACAAACTAAGACCTCACACTGTATTCCAAGTAATCTCAAAATGGATGCATGAGTTAGACCTAAAGGGTAACATCTTAATTTAGAGAATAAGGAAGAAATTATGTTTGAACTCTATGGAGGATAGAGAGAATCATAGAAAATAAAATGGTGATACTGTTTGCATAAAATTTATAAGTTTTTGTACAAATAAAACCCATGCAACTAAAATTTTAAGGGAAGCAGGTAATTAATTGCAGGGGAAATCTTTGCAGATTTCTCAGATGGGGGTCAAATTTATAAAATTTCCAATGAATTTACTCAAATTTATAAGAATAAGAGTCATTCTCTAACAAATAAATGATCAAAGGGTAAGGATGGGCAGTTTTTATGTAAGAAATCCAAGCTATCAAATAGTTATCAATATCTCCAGTCACTAATTCAAGAAAAGCAAGTTAAAGTAATGGAGATTTCACCTCAAAGCTATCAGATTGTATAAGTAAACAAAAAGGAAAGTGACAAATGTTGGAGGGATTACAGAAAACTAGCACATTAATGCATTGTTGATGGTAAGACATTATTCTGAAAAGCAACTTGGAATTATGCCTTAAAAGTAATTAAAAGTGCATACCCTTTAACCTGATTACCAGGTTTATAATCCAAAGAAACCAAATAAAGACAAATTTTTATTGTTCAGTTGTTTTCATCATGTCTGACTCTCCATTTCGAGTTTTCTTGGCCTAGATACTGGAAAGGTTTTCCATTTCCTTCTCCAGCTCATTTTACAGATGAAGAAACTGAGGCAAACAGTTAAGTGACTTACCCAGGATCAGATAGCTAGCAAGTGTCTGAGGACAGATTTGAACTTAGGACTCCAGGTCCAGCACTCTATCCACTGCACTATCTAGCTATCCAAAGATAAATAAGACCCATATTTATTCTTTAAAAATAATAACAGGGACAGCTACATGATTCAAAGGACAGAGCACTGGCCCTGAAGTTAGGAGCACTTGAATTCAAATCAGTCCTCAGACACTTAATACTTACAAGTTGTATGACCCTGGACAAGATACTTAATCCCAATTGTCTCACAATAATAATAAATAATATTTATGGCAATAATTTAAAAAAAATTATTTTCATTTCCAAATTCTCTCCTTTTCTTCAAATCCTCCCCTACCAATGGAGAAGGCAAGAAATACAATACCCATAATACATATGAAGACATGAAAAACATATTTCCACATTAGCTATTTTACAAAAAAAAAAAAAAAAAAAAAAAGAAAGAAAGAAAGAAAGAAAAAGAAAGAAAAAATATATATACACTACAATCTGCACTCAGTCCCTTAGCTCTCTGGAAATGGATAACATGAGTCCTTTGGAATTGTCATGAATCATTATATTGATCAGAGTTGCTAAATCTTTCATAGTTGATTATTATTATAATATTGCTAATATTACATTACTCTCCTGGTTCTGTTTACTTCATTTTGTATAAGTTCATGTAAGACTTCCAGGTTTTCTGAAATCATCCCCTTCATCATTTCTTACAGCAGAATGATATTCCATTACATTCATATATCAAACCTTGTTCAACCATTCCCCAATTGACAGGCCTCTCCTTGCTTCCATTCCTTTGGCACCACAAAAAAATAAAATAAAAAAGGCTCTGTGTTTCAAAGAAACACAGGAAATCTTATGTAAACTTTAGCAGGTCAACATGAATAGAACTAGGCAAAAAAAGTATATGTTAATAATAACATTTTAAAGGTAAACAACTTTGACATATTTTAGAACTTTGATTACACAATGAGCAACCATGCTACTTATCTCCTGCCAAAAAGATAATAGTCGCAGGGTGCAAAATGCAACATATGTTTTTTGGATATGATTGACACTAAGTGGCTGGCTATGCATATTTATTTTATTTTATTAAAGCTTTTATTTTTCAAAACATACGGATGGACAATTCTTCAACATTAGCCCTTGTGTTCCAATTTTCCCTCCCTTCCTCCATACCCTCCCCTAGATGGCAAGAAGTCCAATATATGTTAAACATGGTAGAAATATGTTAAATCCAATATTTTATGCATATTTATTTTAAAAATTTGTGTTTTTCCCCCAATGGCTGAATGTAGCTGGAAGAGATATTAAATAGATATTTATTAATTGGAAAAGATGTCTATTTAAAACGTATACCTTAAATTTTAGGTGAAGGAAAATGAAAGCAATTCACATGAAAAAGGTCAGAGTTTTGTTGGACTAGAAAGTTGTCGGAATTTTTTTTAAGAGTAGAAAATCATCTCAGCAGTTATTCTGGGTTATCGTGGACCAGACAGCTGGTCCCTAAAAGATCTCCCAAACCTCCACTCTCAAATTTTCAGTTACTTATTGGATATCTCTATAATCTATAGATATCTCAAACTTAACAGATCCAAAACTGAACTTGTTATCATTCCCCCTATTCCTTCTTAATTTCTTTCCTAAGTTCATTGAAGGCTGTCTTTTACCATTTTTTTGTATTCTTAGTGCTTAGTAGAATGTGTATATTGTAGGCATTTAATAAATGCTTTTTGACTGACTGTCATATACCCAATTATAACATATACACTTGGACTGGTAATCTGTCTTCTCTATGAAAACTTCCAAAGAAATAGAATCCACTACCGTTTGAGGCATCCTATTCTACTTTATCATAGCTGCACATGTTGAGAAGATTTTTAAAAAAATATAATCAAAATATTAATCTTTGTAACTATGCCCATTGACCACGGTCTTGGCCTATGGGAACCAAACAGAACAAATCTAATCTTTCTTCCATTTGAATCCCTTCAAGACAGCAATCGTCCATTCCAGTCTTATATTCTCCAGGTTTAAACATTCTCATTTCACTCAACTAATTATCATATGCTGGAGACTCAAGGTCTTTCATCAGCCAGTTGCCCTTCTCTGAATGCTCTCCAGTTTATTCAAGTCTGAAACAGTAAAACCCAGAGTTGAGTGCAGTATTCCAAGTATGGTCTGGCCAAGATAGAGCACATTGCGTTATCCCATTATTATCTTTGGACATGATATCTGCCTCTCTCTTTTAAAATAATAGCTTTTATTTTCCAAAATACATGCAAAGATAGTTTTTAACATTCACTTTTTCAAAAACTTTGTATTCCAAATTTTTCTCCCTCCCTCTTCCCCTCTCTTCCCTCCCCTACACAGCAAGTAATCCAATATTACTTAACAAGAGTAAAGATGTGCAATTCTTCCAAATATATTTCCATATTTATCATGCTGCATACAAAATCAGATCAAAAAGGGAAAAAATGAGAAAAAACAAGCAAACAAACAACAAGAAGGTGAAAATACTATGTTGTAATCCATATTATTCCCATAATTCTCTCTTTGGATGCAGATGACTCTCTCCATCACAAGCCTATTAGAATTGCCTTGAATCAGCTCATTATTAAAAAGACCCAAGTCCATCACAGTTGATCATCACATAATCTTTTTTTTTGGTCTCTCAGTTTACTTTATTTTTTAAATTTTTTTCCCCATAATTATAACTTTTTATTGACAGAACCTATGCCAGGGTAATTTTTTACAACATTATCCCCTGTACTCACTTCTGTTCTGACTTTTTCCCTCCCTCCCTCCACCCCCTCCCCCAGATGGCAAGCAGTCCTATACATGTTAAATATGTCACAGTATATCCTAGATACAATATATGTGTGCAGAACCGAACAGTTCTCTTGTTGCACAGGAAGAATTGAATTCAGAAGGTAAAAATAACCTGGGAAGAAAAGCAAAAATGCAAATAGTTTACATTCATTTCCCAGTGTTCTTTCTTTGGGTGTAGCTGCTTCTGTCCATCCTTGATCAATTGAAACTGAGTTAGATCTTCTCTTTGTTGAAGAGATCCACTTCCATCAGAATACATCCTCATACAGTATCGTTGTTGAAATATATAATGATCTCCTGGTTCTGCTCATTTCGCTTAGCATCAGTTCATGTCTCTCCAAGCCTCTCTGTATTCATCCTGCTGGTCATTTCTTACAGAATAATAATATTCCATAACATTCATATACCACAGTTTACCCAACCATTCTCCAATTGATGGGCATCCACTTACTTTCCAGTTTCTAGCCACTACAAACAGGGCTGCCACAAACATTCGTGCACATACAGGTCCCTTTCCCTTCTTTATAATCTCTTTGGAATATAAGCCCAATAGTAACACTGCTGGATCAAAGGGTATGCACAGTTTGATAACTTTTTGAGCATAGTTCCAAATGATCATCACATAATCTTGCTGTTACTGTGTACAATGTTCTCTTAGTTCCCCCCACTTCACTCAGCATCAGTTCATGTAGGTCTTTCCAGGCCATTCTGAAATCATCCTGCTGATTATTACTTGCACAACAATAATATTCCATAGTATTCATATATCAAAACTTATTCAGCCATTCTCCATCTGATGAGCATCCACTCAGTTTCTAGTTTCTGGCACTACAAAAAGGTCTGTGACAAACATTCTTGCACATGTGGGGCCCTTTCTTTCCTTTAAGATCTCTTTGGCATAAAGGCCCAATAGAAACACTGTTGGATCAAAGGATATGCATAGTTTGTAATCCTTTGGGCATAGTTCCAAATTGCTTTCCAGAATTATTGAATCAGTTCACAATTCCACTAACAATGTATGAGTGTGCCAGTTTTCCCATATCAACTCCAGCATTTACATGGTTGCCTCTCTTAATGCAGTCAAGGTGGTTCGGTGTTTTTGGCTTACACATCACACTTCTGATGTCCATACAACTCATAGTCCAAAACCCATAGACCTATTTTGGATGAATGTGATGAAGCAGCCAAAAGACTGAAAGCCATCTTGGGCTCTGAATTTGTTCTTTGATTCAGATACTCTGAATTTATCAGATTGCCTTTCTGGTATTGCATTCAGTTTGGGGCACCACATTTTGGGACACTGACAATTCCCTTTAGCAAATACTTATTTAAAGTACTATATATAAAGCTTTTTGATATAAAGACAAGGGAAAAATTAGCTGGAGGGACATAACATTTACATAAACACAATGAGTAGAGAAAGAATATTATCATTTCAGAAACCAGGAAAGACTTCCTATGACAGAGATGTTGAATTCTGACCCAGGGCCCTCTTACAAAAACAAACAAAAAAACCCTCCAGAATGCACAAGAATCAGATTAAAATGTAATTAGGAATTGTTTAACAAACTAAAAATAGGATATGGTACATATAATGTTCATTTGTGGCTTCCTAAGTCAAAATGTGACTGAGTTTGATTGTTATTGTTCAGTTTCAGTCATGCACAACTCTTTCTGGCCCCATTTGAAGTTTTCATGGCAGTTACTGAAATTGTTTGCCATTTCCTTCTCTAGCTCATTTTATAGAGGAGGAAACTGAGACTAATAGGGTTAAGGGATTTGCCCAAGATCACTTAACTAGGAGGTATGTAAGAATGAATTTGAGTTCAGAAAAACCATCTTCTTGACTTTAGACCTGGCACTCTTTCCATTCTGCTTCCTAGCTGCATGCTTGATACAGCTTCTGTATAAGTTGGTAACTGAGATGTTCTTTGAATGAAGTCACCTAATTCTAAGAGAGAGATCAGAATGGAATAAATTCCAGACTTATGTACTGTCTCTACAAAGGCAAACAAGAAAAAATTATTCAGGGAGAATAATGAGAAAACTATTATAATAGTTCATGTGAGAGGTTGTGAGGACCTAAATTAGGGTGGTTCTCAAGAAAATAGAAAGGAGAGAGATATTGTGGGGGTAGAATTGCTGATATTTATCAAATAATGAAATAGAAGAACTAAGGATTTCTCTAAGGTTAAACCTGAATGGGAGGATGGAGGTATTGTCAACAGATGTGGGGAAGTTTGAAGGAGGGAAAAAGAAGATAATGAGTTCTGTTTTGAATATGGGGAGTTTGAGATGCTAATCCAGGTATGGAATAAACAGGTGGGGATCTCTAGTAAGCAAGACAATTGGTGATTCAAGCCTAGAGCCTAGGAGAGAAATGAAGACTAGATGTATAGATTTGGGATCCATCTGCATTAAGCTGATCATTGAATCCATAGGACCAAATGGAATCAATAAAAGAGATATACGAAGAATGTCCAGGATAGGGATCAATAGTTAGGATGGAAGACATGGTTGATGGTCTAGCAAAGGAGACTGAGGATGTGATCTGGCAGAAGAAGGACCAGGAGAGAGCAAAATCCCCAGAACTGTTAAAAGGACAGATAATGCTAGAAGAAGGGATAGTTAACAGTATTTTTTTAAAGTCAAGAATGATGAGACATAGAAATTAAGATAATGTTAGTAACTTGGGAAAGAAGAGTTTTAGTGGAATAAATAGTGACTTTGGAAGCCAAATTGTAAAGCCCAAATAAAGCAAGATGTACGTGCTACTTGAGTTCTTGCTCACAGTTACAAAAGTAACATTTTGGCAAAGATTATTTTATAACAACTTTGAAAAATCCTATTGTTTTCAGTGTATTCTTGTACAATATTCACAAACAAGGATTACTGATCATTGATAAATGATTTAATACAGTTAGTGTCAAAGGCAAGATTTGAGCTCAGATGCTCCTGATTATGAAACAACGGCCATAAATTGAAAAATGGTCAAAGGATATGAACAGACAATTCTCAGATGAAGAAATTGAAACTATTTCTAGTCATATGAAAAGATGCTCCAAGTCATTATTAATCAGAGAAATGCAAATTAAGACCAACTCTAAGATACCACTACACACCTGTCAGATTGGCTAAGATGACAGGAAAAAATAATGATGATTGTTGGAGGGGATGCGGAAAATGGGACATTGATGCATTGTTGGTGGAGTTGTGAACGAATCCAACCATTTTGGAGAGTAGTTTGGAACTATGCTCAAAAGTTATCAAACTGTGCATACCCTTTGATCCAGCAGTTACTACTGGGTTATATCCCAAAGAGATCATAAAGAGGAAGGGACCTGTAGTGTGAATGTTTGTGGCAGCCCTTTTTGTAGTGGCTAAAAACTGGAAACTGAATGGATGTCCATCAGTTGGAGAATGGTTGAATAAATTGTGGTATATGAAAATTATGGAATATTACTGTTCTGTAAGAAATAACCAACAGGATAATTTCAGAAAGGCCTGGAGAGACTTACATGAACTGATGCTGAGTGAAATGAGCAGGACCAGGAGATCATTATATACTTCAACAACAATACTATATGATGACCAGTTCTGATGGATCAGGCCATCACTCACAACGAGATCAACCAAATCATTTCAATGGAGCAGTAATGAACTGAACTAGCTATGCCCAGAAAAGAACTCTGGAGATGACTAAAACCATTACATTGAATTCCAATCCCTATATTTATAGACCTGCATTTTGATTTCCTTCACAAGTAATTGTACAATATTTCAGAGTCTGATTCTTTTCTACAGCAAAATAACGTTTTGTCGGGTATACTTATGTGTATCTAATTTATATTTTAATATATTTAACATCTACTGAGTCATCCTGCCATCTAGGGGGGTCGGGGTAAGAGGTGAAAAATTGGAACAAGAGGTTTGGCAATTGTTAATGCTGTAAAGTTACCCATGTTTATATCCTGTAAATAAAAGGCTATTAAATAAAAAAAAAATTAAAAAAAAAAAAAAAAAGAAACAAAGGCCATATCTTGCTCTATCTGCTTGTATACACTAGGCACTTAATAAAGGATCCTGGGTTGTACTTAAAATTTAAGAAAATGGTTAAAAGAAGTGGAGATGTTTAACCTAAAGGATAGAAGACTTGGAAGGTCTAAGAGATCACGAACACTGACTAAGCCCATATGGTAAAATGGAAAGAATGCTGGTTTTGGAACCAAAGAGATTAAGTTCAAGTTGTGACACTATACTACTACCTACGTGATCTTAAACAACTCATTTAGCCTCAGTTTACTCACCTGTACAATAGAGAAGTTAGACCTTAATGCATTCTGTCTCTAAAGGGGTGATCATGTAGAAAGAACTATTGTGTATAAAAGGAATTAAACATTTCCTACTTATTCTCACAGGGATGTTATTGTGAGACTTTTGAGACTACTATGAGCAGTAACAAAAAATGTAAGAAGACAACTTTTTGATCAATGTAACAAAAAACTTCAAATTCATTTTTTTTACTCAAAAATGAAGAAAAAATCAATTACAGATATCTTATCATGAACAATCCTCAAGGGAAGGCTGGAGTTTTTACTTCAGAACCTGAGTGAACCTGAGTAGTCTCAAAAGTCTCACTTAACTGTGATTCTTGGCACTAAGAACACAATGGAATCTGTATACTGGATGTTTCTATCACTTTCAGTGAGATGCTGCTACATCTTCATATTAGGAAAAGTAAAGTAATCAGCACGGTGCAATGATCAACTATTAGCCCTTCTCAGAAGAGACATTTCTAGGACATTCTTTTTTTTTTTTTTTTTTTTTTAATAGCCTTTTATTTACAGGTTATATGCATGGGTAACTTTACAGCATTAACAATTGCCAAACCTCTTGTTCCAATTTTTCACCTCTTACCCCCCCCATCCCCTCCCCCAGATGGCAGGATGACCAGTAGATGTTAAATACATTAAAATATAAATTAGATACACAATAAGTATACATGACCAAAACGTTATTTTGCTGTACAAAAAGAATCAGACTTTGAAATATTGTACAATTAGCTTGTGAAGGAAATCAAAAATGCAGGTGGGCATAGATATAGGGATTGGGAATTCAATGTAATGGTTTTTAGTCATCTCCCAGAGTTCTTTCTCTGGGCGTAGCTGGTTCAGTTCGTTACTGCTCCATTGGAAATGATTTGGTTGATCTCGTTGCTGAGGATGGCCTGGTCCATCAGAACTGGTCATCATATAGTATTGTTGTTGAAGTATATAATGATCTCCTGGTCCTGCTCGTTTCACTCAGCATCAGTTCGTGTAAGTCCCTCCAGGCCTTTCTGAAATCATCCTGTTGGTCATTTCTTACAGAACAATAATATTCCATAATATTCATATACCACAATTTATTCAGCCATTCTCCAACTGATGGACATCCATTCAGTTTCCAGTTTCTAGCCACTACAAAAAGGGCTGCCACAAACATTCGTGCACATACAGGTCCCTTTCCCTTCTTTATAATCTCTTTGGGATATAATCCCAGTAGTAACACTGCTGGATCAAAGGGTATGCACAGTTTGATAACTTTTTGAGCATAGTTCCAAACTACTCTCCAAAATGGTTGGATTCGTTCACAACTCCACCAACAATGCATCAATGTAGGACATTCTTTTGAGTTAATTATCTCAGACTCATAAGCTATTAGGGCTGGAAGGGAGCTTAGAGGAATCCTATGGTTCAAGACCCTTATTCTCAGAATGATCTAAGACAATTCCAAGACTCAAGATAGGAAATGTTATCCACACCCAAAGAAAGAACTGTGGAGTCTGCTTGCAGATCAAAGCATACTAATTCATTGTTTTTGTTGGCTTTTCTCTCATGGTTTTTCATTTTGTTTTGATTCTTTTTTCACAACGTGAATAATATGGAAATGTATTTAATATGATTGTACGTGTATAACCTATGTCAGATTGCTTGCTGTCTTGGGTGGGGAGGAGGAGGATAGGGAGATAGGAAAAAGTGGAAATAAACATAAAAATAACCAAAAAGAGTAAATTAGAGTCAGGAAACCTTTGGAGAGTTTCAAAAATATTAAACATTGTTTAAGAGACTAGGTAGTCCAGTGGACAAAGCACCAAATTTATAATCTGGATGATGTGAGTTCAAATCCATCCTCATATATTTACTACATGAGCAAGTCCACTTAATCCTATTCTTTATTTGTTAAGTGGGGGCATACTGGAAGGGGAAATGGTAAACCACTCCAGTATCTTTTGCCAAGACAAAAAGTCTATGAGGTTACTTATAGTCAGAATACTCAAGGACAGAGCCACAACAAAGATACTCAGAAGGGGATGTGGTTTATTAACAAGGAAAATAGCTAACTGTGAAAGAGTAAAAGACAAAGGCAGCCTTTGATACCAGAGGCAGAAAGGACAACTGCAGCCCAGCTTCCATGAAATGTTCACGAAAATAGATGACTTTATGCTTCATCCAGTCTGAGTCTGTCTCCAGATGTTCTTATCCTCTGAGGACACTATCCCTATAATAACCAGTTTCCAGCTGGAACACCTCCTATAAGCAGAGTCAAAGGTTCAATGTTTTGTGTTAGTTGGACATAAACTGAAGCTAGCAGTCCATTATTTTAATACATTTCTAGGACATTCTTTTGAGTTAATTATCTCAGACTCATAAGCTATTAGGGCTGGAAGGGACCTTAGAGGAATCCTATGGTCCAAGACCCTCATTCTACAGATGAGGAAATTGAAATCCAGCAAGGTTAAGTTCTCTGATCAAGGTCAGGAGGCAAGGGAGTGTTAGAACAGGAACTGGGACTTGAGCCTTAGCCATCTGCTCAGACCTTTACACTATCTGGCCAACATTGGAACAAATTCATTTATTGAAAACAATCTGTAACGTATCTATTGGAAAAGTAGCTTAAATTCCAAGTCTGCAACACCAGGGGAATAATTACTAAAAATGCATGGTAGAAAGCTCAAACGAAGCAGAATGTGCATGCTGCTTGAGTTCTTTGCTCAGAGTTCTGAAAGAAAAAAACTTTTGGCAAGGACTACTTTATGATAGGCATGGAATATGAGTAGGGCAGTGAGGTGGTAGAGTGGATAGAGTGTCAGCCCTGAAGTTGGAAAAGCTTATCTTCCTGAGTTTAAATCTGGCCTCAGATACTCACTAGCTAATGTGACCCTGGGCAAGTTCTTTATTTGATTGTCTTAATTTCCTCATCTGTAAAGTGAGCTAGAGAAGGAAATAGCAAACCACTCCAGTATATTTGCCAAGAAAACCTCAAATGGGGTTATGAAGAATCAGACATGACTGGACAACAACAACAATTTTATAGCAATTTTGAAAAATTCCACTGTTTTCACTCTTAGTATAGTAAAAAAAAAAAAAAAAAGGATTATTGATAGCTGTATGCAAAATGTATCGAGGACAAATTAACAGGTAAAATACAAATACTTTTTGTGGTGCTAAAATGACATGCCTAAAATTTTATATAAAGGGAGGTAGTTTTATCATTTGCTTCTTTTAACTTTGGAACATAAAAAGTATAATGTGAACAAAAAACATTTTTAAAACTGTGAAAAATTCCAGGAAATTGGATTCTCATCTAGGTTATGAATTGCAAACAGCTGTTGGTGAATTTTTTTATAGAATTTACACAGACTCGGTAAAGGAAACTCACCACATATCTGTGTGATCTGATGAAAAGAAGCTGATGATAATAGTACACTTATGGTATGCTTTAAATTCACTCTCTTACTTGATTCCCATAACACCTTGAGGTTATTAGCTCCTTTTTATATATCAAGAATTTATTTTAGAAAGGTTGAGTTACTTGTTCAAGGTTACATAACTAGGGTAAGGTGGCTATCTACTTGGGACTTAAAATCAAATCTTCTGTTACCAAGTCTTTACATTATAGCATATTATCTCATGAGAAATAAGCAGCAGCCTCATTCAAATAACAAAATAAGCTTAGAATATAGGCTTTATAAGAGTTTTTGTGTCTTCCTATCCCTAGCACTTAGCACAGTTTATGGTGCACTGTTGGGATAGAAAATATTCCAGGGACCTACTTTGCTAGCCTAGTTTATTCTTAAACTATATTGTCCTAATGACCTAATTGATCCAAAGGACTAAGTTTTAGGTTGTTGATATAGATTACTGGTGGCCTAAGGAAGGTGAGGGGGAAGAGCACATGAAGCATCAATAGTTCCTCTCTTCTGATATCACTTCTTACTAGCAGATCAGCAGGATCACACAGAGACAGGAAGGCTAGATTTAATAAAAATCAAATATATATTCTTGCTTAAAATACTTTCCCTGCTATAACTAAGTAAAACTCCTTTTGTTAACTATTAGATGTACAAATTCTCATTTCATTCCCATCTCAAATCTGAATTGCCAGTCTAACCTGAGTCAGGTCTGCCACTATGATGATGATAATGATAAAAATAATGATAGTTAACATCTATATAGCACATATTATGTGCCAGGCACTGGGCTAATCACTTTACAATTATTATCTCATTTTGATCATCATAACAACTCTGTGAACATTATTTATTATTCTCACTTTATAGATAAAGAATCTGAGGAAAACAGGGGTTCTGTGATTCATCCAGGGTCCCATAGCTGGAAAGTATCTGAGACAGGATTTAAACTCATATCTTCCTGACTCTTGGCTGAGTGATTAATAAATTTTTGTTGATTGATTTATTAATTATACAAAACAATATATTTGCATTCATAATTTTAGGAATGTTTATTTGTCTTCAATTATGTTAGATCATGTATGCTGTTTTTAAAAGATTTTGAATTCTAAATTCTAACCCTCCTTCCTTCTCTCCCCTCCATGCTACCCAAAATGGTAAGTAATGCAATATAGATTATGTACAAGGAGACAAACAAAAAAAGAGAAAAAGTAGCATGCATAAATCTGTATGCAGACAATATCAGTTCTTTCTCTGGAGGTGGAAACCTTTTTTTTTTCATCATAAGTCCTTTGGGATTGTTTTGGATCACTGCATTGCTGAAAATAGCTTATTCACATTTCTTCATTGAACAATATTGCTGTTGCTGTATGCAATATTCTCCTGGTTCTGCTCTTTTCACTTTGTATCAGATGCTCATGTAAATCTGCTTATATTCATTCCAACCAATCTTCCTTTGATATGAGAAAACTGAGATATCAGATGATATACTTCTACTATTAAAATGGATTCATTATCTCATTTATTTGAATACTTCTGTCTCTGGTATTTCAGAATAAGCTCATCCATGCTTTCTCAACCAGAATGACTCTTGTCCACTTTTCCCCATAAATCTTGCATAGAGGAGCTATCCAATGTTCTGGAAATTGTCTAAGTCTTAAAAAGATATATGGGAAGACTACTAAACCACAAATACCTTTTTTTTTCTTCATTATCACTAATTTTCCTTACATTTCCAGCCCCACCTCCATTTTTGATCATATGCCTTTCTGCTTGAAATTATTTTAGGTCAATTCTTGAAAACAAGTAGTTAATATGCTTTAGCCAGCCAGCTTATTATATACCTTATATCTCTCCCCACTATTCTTTAATTCACTCACACAATTTTGCTTATCAGAAAATGTGTTGTTCTATAATTTACAACCATCTAATATTACTAAAAATATTGGTATTAAAAAGATTTTTTTTTTTTTTTTTTTGGTTTCAGGGAGCAGAGGCTCACCTCCAACACAGAAACATCCTCACAAGACCCCTAGAAATATCTAGGTGGTACAGTAGATAAAAAGTGCTAGACCTGGAATTGGGAAGAACTAAGTTCAAATCCAGGCTCCGTCATTTACTAGCTGTGTGACTCTAGGCAAGTCATTTTATTTCTAACTATCTCAAGTTTTCTCCCTGAAAAATGAAGGTACAATAGCAACTACCTCACAAGATTGTGGTGAGGAGGAAATGAAAAAAATATTTGTAAAGTACTTAACACAGTGTGTAGCACATAGCAGATGCTTAATAAATATTTGGTTTCCCTTTATACTTTGCCAAGCACTGCAACAATTGTTTGTACAGTAACTATATGTTTATTGGGGCTTTATGACCAATGAAGACCGTTATTTTTCTTTTTTTTTTTAATAATAGTTTTTTATTTTCAAAATACATGCAAAGGCAGTTTTTAACATTCATCTTTGCAAAATCTTGTGCTCCAAATTTTTCTCCTTCCCTTTTCCCACCCCCTTCTCTAGACAGCAAATAATCTATGTTAAACATGTGTAATTTTTCTATACATATTTCCATAATTATCACACTTCACAAGAAATATCAGAAAAAAGAAAAAAATGAGAAAGAAAACAAAAGTAAGCAAACAACAATAAAAAAAGTGAAAATACTATGTTGGGATATACATTCAGTCCCCACATTCCTCTTCCTGGATGTAGATGGCTCTCTCCATCACAGGTCTATTGGAATTGGCCTGAATCACCTCATTGTTGAAAAAAGCTATGTCCATTAGAATTGATCATCACATAATCTTGTTTCTGTGAAGAGACAATAATTTTTCAAAGCAACACTGAATGACAAATACTGTATTGTAATATGGGGAATGACACAGAATAATATGAGCGTGCGCTAGCATGTAATAGGCAACTGGTTATTATATATATGCCAGCTTGAGTTGTACATGATGAATAGTTATGATTGCATTGTGTCCTCCAAATGACTCATATTAAGGCCTTGTGTAAAACTTTCTAGACATTTACGTTTTTTATCATGGCAAATATATGGATGTTTTGTATAAATATACCCATTTGTAACAAGTATTATTTTTTACCTCTTTTATTTGAAAAGGATAGAAAGGAGAAGCTATCAACATTATTGCAAAAAAAGAAAAAAGAAAGAAAAGAAAAGAAAGAAAAGAGGGTCATTGAAACATTTTAAAATGCACGGAAGGGAATGGGAATCAGAAGGAAAAACAAACAAATAAGAAATTCTTGAAAGTATCCATAAATTTTATAAAAAATCAAACTGTAGAAATACTTATGTTTCATAAAATAAAAAAAAAATTGTCACTGGACCTATACTTCTGGGAAGATGTTGAAATAAAAAGACACTAGGGAGTCAATAAAATCTCATTGAATATAACCTTAGAAATGCAAAAAGTAAAAACTCTACAAGTAATAAACAAATTCACACTCATCTGAAAGACAATGACTAATGAAAAAAAAATCTGGTGCAATAAAAAATACCTTAAGAGAAATAAAAGAAAACAAAGTGGTTTGCATGAAAGGGATTTTAAAGTGAATATACATACACATGATAAATACAAGATAAAGAGGAGAAGCATTTGCAATTAAGGCAATATGGAAGATTCTCATGTAGGAAGTGAAAATATAATTTCAAAAGACAAAAGCTCAGAATTATTGGCCTCTCATACAATATTAAAGAAACCCACAAAAATCTGGACACCATAATTCAAGCAGTCAGCCAAGAAAATTTGGAATGAGCAAAAACAGGGAATACTTAGCCAATGAAAGAAACCCATCCCGCCTAAAATTTAAGTAATCAAAGTACATCATTTCCAACTTTCAAAACAATAGGCTTTTTACAAAAATTCTTCAAAGCCTAAGAAAAGAAATGAATCCTATATAAGAAAGCAATAATCAAAGTCTCAACAATTTTTTTTTTAGCAAAGAACAGAGAAAAATTAAGAAATTGGATCTTTTAAAAATATGAACTTGGATTCCAAGATAAGTTCCCAAGGTGTTAACTATTGTGTTTGAATGTAAAATATGGACATCTAGAAACCAACTTTTCTTCTTGAGTGAGAAAAGTCCATCACTGAAAAGAGGTTTTCAGTGAATCTCAGTTACCCCATGAGGACAGACATAAAATAAATTACATAAATAGAACAATGGGTATCTGGAAAACTTGATGGCAGTTAGGAAGCATGGTGGATAGAATGCTGGGCCTAAAGTCAGAAAGACCTGAATTCATATCTTATTTCAAGCATTTACTACCTGTGTGAACCTGGGCAAATCATTTGACATCTCTACATCTGCATTTATTCATCTATAACATGGAAATAATAATAGCACTTACCTCCCAATGTTGTTCTGAGAATCAAATGAGATAAAAATTTTATAAAGCCCTTTGTAAGCCTTAAAGTACTATTAAGTACTATCTGTTTTCATCATCATTATTATTATTATTTGTCCTGGATGGCAAGACATTGTCTCATAGAGTCCTTAGGCAACTCTAATAATCTATTAATTTATCGATAATATTAATTAAATTACAATAAATTTATAACATTTGTAATTACATATAAATATATAATAAAATTAAATACTTTTAAAAATTCATTTAGATTTATTTAATTAGATTAAATAAAAGTTTGAGGTGATGCTGGCTACCTTTGCTTGTGCTGGCTTCCTCATGGGATTTTAATGGGCATCTGGTTTCTTCCTTTTTCTGGATGCTGGAGCAATTGTGGTGACTACATTGGCAGCATAAGTGTCAGACTAGATGAAAGAGAAAGTCAACCTCAAAGAGAAAAACCACCAAAAATAAGAATCTGCATAATGCTGACCAGACCATGCATGCTCAATGGAAATGAAATGTACAATAACAAGCAATTTAAGGGGAAGAAGCTGTTTAGAAATGTCCCAGCAGACCTTAAATACTTAGTCTCTCATTTAGTAATTAATAGTCAATGATTCTAGCTTCCTTCGCATTCCCTTTTTTCTGGAAGAATAAAACTGACTGTTTTGCATCTGATTTATACTTGTATACTGGGTGTTTTTTTTTTTAACCTGTGACCCTTTCCTTTCCACCCCTCATACAATAATAGAATTATTTTTCTGAAATCTGTTAAAACTGAAATTCTGAAAAGCCTGGTTCTCTCATGGAGGAAGGAGGTAAGTCAAGAACAATGAACCCAAAGCATTTATTAAAGATAGGTAACAGACAGGGATTGACAAAGATCATGAGCCATGGTTTAATAGCCAATGGTTTATCTGGCTAGACATGTTTGAAAAGAACTATTTAGGTACTATTAAGTTCTGTCTATTGGACATTGAATTGTCTGTAAGATTTTTAAAGAAGGAAAAAAACTTAGTGTATTATGAGGAGGCAGACTGATATAGAGTGGAAAAGCTGGGGTCATTGGGATGGATTTATTTTCCTATCAATCAGTTTTATTGATTTTTCTTTTTCAAAAAAATTTTTTTTGAAATATGGAATAGCTCTCTGGGAGAAGAGAAAGATACAAAAGGTTCTAGAGATTATCTAGAACAGGTTTTGAGTGGATCATAGGACGGAAAAGAAAAAGAAAGTGATGGGAGAGAGAGAGAGAGAGAGAGAAAGAGAGAGAGAGAGAGAGAGAAAGAGACAGAAAGGAGAGAGAGAGAGACAGAGAGAGAGGGAAGGAGGGAGAGAGAGGGAGAGAAACACTTTTCTCTAGCTATTATGAGAAGATACTGCTTGTGAGTGACCCCAAAAAAGAATCTTTATCTTGGAAAAATACCATAGATCTATAGATGGTCCCTGAAAGTCTGAGGCATTTGATTTTGATCTAACTTTCATCTATGAGTTTGAAGTGAATTGTGGGTGCACAGAATGAAGGACTTCTGAGAGGAATAAAAAAATGGAGGCGGATGCTGAAGGATGGAAAGGAATGTACATAGTGACCAAGAGAAGTTCATCTGTGAGTGAGTGGGTGATTATCATGGGAAATAAACACAGCCAAGCTGCCATTCCCTCATTACCAAAACATTCCTGGGGCTGTCTCCCAAGTTACAAGGATCAGTAAGATGATTTGCTTCAATAATCTGTCTCTCTAATTTGAAAAAATTGACTTTTTCTACCTATACCGTTTTGGCGGAATGTGATAATAAAAATTGCTGAAGCAATTTATCCCTGTAAGCTAGATATGCTTAGCACTCAATAAATTGAGGATAAATCATAGGACCATAAATATAAATATATGAGCCATATAAATATAGAGCCAGATGGTAAGGGAAAAGAATAAGCATTTATATAAATATAATAAGAAGAGAATAAGGATTTATATAATAATAATATGTTATATAAACATAACATTTTATAGAATAATATATAGCAAACTTCTGTGGGCCAAGTGCTATGTTAAGTACTTTTTTTAAAAAAAATAAATATTGCCTCATTTGGTCCTTACAACAACCTTAAGAGGAAAGTGCTATTATTATGCACATTTTATCGTTAAGAAAACTGAGGCAAACACAGATTTAGTGACTTTCCAGGGTCATATAGGTAGTAAGTTACTGAGAATATGTTTAACTTGACTTGAAGGGACCAAAAAAGACTTTCATGTTCAGTTTCCTCATTTCACAGATGAGAAAACTAAAGACCCGAGAGATGAATTAATCTTCTAGTATTTGACTTTTGGTCTCTAAAACTAGCTCTCTTCTTTACTGCCAGAAATTCCACTTTTTTGTCTCTTTGAGTCTGTCTATATAGTTTGTGTGTGTGTGTGTGTGTGTGTGTGTGTATGTGTGTGTGTGTGTTCACTGTTGGAATACAGTGCCTAACACTTCAAAATGTCATGGTCTATGGTTCTAAAAAAAAGAAGACAGAAAATCCGCTCCCTACTCCTACCCTCTTAGTATTGCTAGGTACATGGATTACAACTCAGAAAGCTGCTTCCAATTTGGACTATCACAAACTCTTCAACTGTGCTGAATGATTCTAGGGCCAGCAAGCTCAATTATTTATGTAAAGATCTCCAGCTTAAGTGGATATTTTTAAGTTAATCCTGAGCTCCCCTTTCAATTCAATCAGAGAAATGTTTTCACATTTCATTACGAGATGTTGAACTAAGTTGCATCTTTACAGTTAAATGAATGCATCATTATCATATTATTACCTCCTGCTTTCTGTTTTCTCCCCTTTGCTTTCTATGACTACATCACCTGAGGAAGAGAGATCCATTTGCAAAAACCACCTTCCATAACAAATGAATTTGGCTTCCATTATCTGTACTAGTTCCTCCCATGCTTTCTCCAGTAGCATTCTGAGATGACTTATATGTCACTCCAGTCTTGTAGCTCATTAATCTAAAAGTGATTTTACTGACACAATGATACCCAAAGATGTTTAGACTTGTCCACAAGATTGCAAAGTATGTATAAAGCTAGAAATTTTCATTTTGAGCCCTGTGAGTAAAATAACTCAGTGTTTCCCCAAAGTTTTAAAGTTTTATAGCTTAAAATTACAAGTTGACTTTGGGGACCCAAATTATAATATTTGAAAGGAATTTGAAAGAGCATCTGGTCCACCTTCAGGTGGACTTTGTTGAGATTATCCCTGACAGATGGAATTGGTCCATATTTTGTAAACATTCAGGGAAGGCATTTCCAAAGATTTCTGTGTTAATTCTACTCCCTGAGTATTTAATAAGAGGTTAGGAGGTCTCCCTGATAATCTAGAAAAGGATAAAGCCATTTTTCAAGTCTTTTAAAAACTTCTTTTTTTAATATAGTAACTTTCTCTTCCAGTAAGAGAATTTTGAACATAGCATTCAACTATAGATCTAATGCTCATTTCAATATATCATGCCAGATTTCATTTTACAGGAAATTCTTAGTATTAACTTGGGCAGTTAGGAGACACAATGGATAGAGAGTCAGACTGACAATTTAAAAAGAAAGAGAGGGAGAGGATCCTGGGAAGATGGCATAGTAGGTCAGAAAATTTCAGGTTTTCCTGACAAAAAGAACAAATTTGCATTCCAGAGTGAACATAGAAAGATTTGCGGCACAACAGGGGTCTGTCTAGGATAACCAGAGAAAAAAGAAAGACCCCAGAAAGACACTAACCAGTGTGAAGTACAAACACTTCTAGGCTAGCTCCACAGAAACAGCAAGTTGGGAGTCCAGGAATACTGAGGAAACCTTGGCTGATTAGGAAAGCCAGACTCAATTACCCTGCAGAGATGCAGCTGTGGGTTGTAATGAACCAGCACATCTAGCAAATACAGAGCAGTGATACAAGAATGCTGCTGGCTTCAGACACTTGCAGGAGAATAGAGCTTTTGATTCAGGGTTCCAGGTCAGAGGGAAAAGCTGAAGTGAAGCTAAAGATACTATCCCCCCAAACCTAGTTAGAAGTATTTACACTAATAGTTCTTATTTTTTAAAAAATGAAAAAGCAAAGAAAGAACCCAACTATAGCAAATTACTATGGGAATAGGGAAAATTGTATTCATCTTTAGAGGACAGTGAAGTGTAAGAAAAAAAGTCTCTTTTACCCTCCAAAATAATGTTAAATGATAGAACTCAAAAAAAAAAAAAAAAGACTTTAACAATCAAATGAGAGAGATTGAGGAAAACCTAAAAATAAATAAATAAGAATCATACAAGAAAAACAAGATTATGGGGAAAAGTTAATGAACTAGAAAAGGAAATTTATAGTCTTAAAGATGAAAATAATTAATGCTTTGAAAATTAGAATTGGGCAAGGAGAAGCCAGTGAAGCTATAAGAGACCAAGAAATAACAAAAGAAAATATAAAGAATAGAAAAAAATAGAATAGAATGTGAAACATCTTACAAGAAGAACAACAGACTTGCAGAACAGATCAAGAAGAGAAAATGGAACAATTGGGACCTGAAAACTGTGACCAAAAAAAGAAACTTGATACAATAAGGCAAGAAAGAATCAAAGAAAATTATCCTGGGATGACAGAACATGAGAGGAAAATAGAAAATAGAAATAGAAAAAATCTACTCATCACCACCTCAAAAAGATTCTTTGTCAATGAACTTGCAGATTTTCAGTACTTTCTCTCAACCAAACCCAAACTTAATAGAAAATTTAACATATAAGAGCCAATATAAAAAAACTAATTTCAAGGAGGGAGAGAGAGAGAGAGAGAGAGAGAGAGAGAGAGAGAGATCACTATTCTCTAGCTATTATGAGAAGATACTGCTTGTTAGTGACCCAAAAAAAGAATCTTGGAAGAATACCATAGATCTATAGATGATCCCTGAAAGTCTGAGGTATTTGATTTTGATCTAACTTTCATCTATGAGTTTGAAGTAAATTGTGGATACACAGAATGAAGGACTTCTGAGAGGAATAAAAGAATGGAGGTGGATGCTGAAGGATGGAAAGGAATGTACATGGAAATGTATATCTTATATTTAAAATTGTTATCAGTAATTGGGTAGCTCAAAAGAAAGAATTGAGACAGAGTTGAGTATTATCTGACTCTAAAAAGTTATAATGTCTAGGAAAAGGTAAAAATAGTAATTATATTATGTAAATGAGGTGCCTAGGAAGAATAGACACAGAGGCATTTAAAGGGGAAGAAGAGCTTGTAGTTCTGAAACCTACTCATTTTGGGAATGGTTTAAATAAGAAACATCGAGGGTATACCGCCTTCCAAAATCTATAAAGAAATAAAGGGGGGATAGGATAAGATGGAGTGTAGAACAATCACCACAAAATAATGGGAAACAAATGCAGCAAAAATTACAAAGAATGTGGCTCCAAAGAAGAGATATGAGATGATTCTTGCCCAATTCCTTTAAAGATGAGGGAGGGATTTATATGTAGAGTAATGGTAGTGGGACAAAGTGTGTAGATTAATGGGAAAGGGATAAGGCAAGGAGGGGGAGGGGGAAGAAGGGTGGCAAAGGATAAGGTGGAGAACTGAAGGGTGTTTAGATTAATCCGAGTAGGATAAGCATGTAGATTAATGGGAAAGGGATAAAGATGGAAGGAAAGGGTGGGGGTAAAAGATAAGGGAGGAATCCATGGGTGGAGGGAGGTTAAGTAATAGCAAGCCAAGTTGAGGAGCAGAATTAAAATAGAAGAGTTTAAAAGGGATAGGAAATCCAACTAAGGGATAGGAAAGCCAACTAGCTATTCAAAGATAAATTAAATCATCCATATTTAAATAGCAGTACCTTCTACAAATTGCTGTAGATCAACCTCTACTTGAACACTTACAAGAACTTTTTAGATAACCCTAATCATTAGAAAATGTATCACCCTGCTGTTTAAGACTCTCCATTATTTGATTCTAAGCAACTTTTCTAACTTTTTTTTTCTCATAATTTCCTCTTATACTTGCCACATGCCAGCTAAATGACACTACTAACATTTACCCTCTTTTCTCCTACATTCTTTGGTCTCTTCTATTCATTTACACAAGATAATGGGTATATAGAAAATGTACTCTCAACTTAATTTGTTGAATCGATTTTTTTAACTAAAGTCCAACTCAGGCTCCTTGAGAGCAGGTACTATGTAACTGTTCCAATGTGAAAGGTTCCAGGGTTACTGCTCCGGCCAAGATTCATATCCATCTGGCCTGAGATATTACAGAGTCTTCAAGATGTAACACTTAAATTTAAAGATCCAGGGGAGATTAAAAATCTATCAGTATTCCTAATGTGAACAGATCCCAGAAATGGAGATCAGCTCAGGAACCTAGGTGACCCAGGTAAAGACCAAGTAGAATTGTGGAGAGTAAAATAACATGGCAAGTTTTCCTGTAACAGTGATGGTATAGCTATTCATAAAATGGGTCATGATGACTACCTCTGCAAAGCTAGACACTCAGATTGTACAGAAAAACACATTTTTATTGAGACACAAGGAAGGAAGGAATAATGTTTCAAAGAAAGATTAGTTACAAGATGAAAATAAATTACTTTTGGGGGGAAAGAACCTCCAAAGCTAGAAATGTTCAGCTTAGAGGGAAAAACACATGATCATTTTCTTCATATATTTGAATAGTTGTTATTTAGAAGAGAGTTTGAATTTATTCTTCTTAATAGACAGAATAAGGAATGATAGATGGGAGGAAGTCAGAGAGGCAGATTTTGACTAAATGTAAGAAAAATCTTCCTACTTGTTAAAATGTTTTAAAAGTGGAATAAAAAAAATCCAGCAGTGAAGCAAGGAAATAAGCTCAAGACTTTTCAGAGGTTGTTCTGTTTGTGTTCTGATGGTCTGAAAAGATAAAAGAGAAAGGATGATAAAAGAAGTACATCAGAGTATAAATAAGGAAGAAGAAAGTGGATTTTATTATTGGGATGTTTAAGAAGAACATAAAAACATGGAATAAGTGTTGGAGGGGTGGATGAACCCTAATCTTAACTGAAATAAGCAAAGGAGAGTTGAACACACAAAGTTTATTATAGTCCATTTATAAAATGGGCAACATGAATTGAATCAGTGAAATAAAAAGGACTTCCTTTCCTTTTCTCCTTCTCTTTTTTCTATGGGCTCCAAGAAATGTTGTCTTATTCTTCTTAGTTTGGTGCTGACAGTAATCCTCATTGGACCTACCAAGCTCAAAAGATCTCCCTATGGAGACCTTGAAGTTAGGATTTTATGGGATATTAGAACCAGGCAGTCTAATAAGAAACCCAGAGAAGCCAAGGGACAAGCCTGGGACTCAAAGCTGCTTTTGGATTTGAAACCAGGACTGTGCTGTACAGGAATCAAACTAAGTTGTGAACCTGCTCCTCTTCTACTTCTGAGAGCAGTAATTATCAAAGTGTGGTCCAGAGAATACTGGGGGTTTCTGAAACCTTTTCAGAGTCTATAAATTTAAAATTAGTTTTATTTGTAACATGGTAAATATCTATAAATATAATCCATATAAACAAAAACTTTTTGCTAGCTCCTCAATCATTTTTAATAGTATAAAGGGATACTGAAAATAAAAGCTTGAGAACCACCATCCTAAAGTATGAAAAGTTCAACAGGGAGTGACTATGTTCTACATATTGGGGAAATGTATACATGTTTGCTATTATACTCTGTCAGTAAATGTTTCATGGTAAAAATTAACTGAACTGATAGTGGTCAAATGGAACTAGGGTTAGGGGGAACCTTCCCCCCCAATTGAGGGAAAACCATTATAGAGCCAACAATAAAGAATTCAGACATTCCTCAAATCCCCTTAAAATGATGGAGAACCTTGAGGGGGGAGTGGAATTTAACATATCTAGACATCAGACAATGGTCTCAGGATGGTCAGTGTTATATATATTTGGGATATAATTGGGTCCTTTACTTTTTTAAAAATCCCTGGAGAGATTTCTGCTCAGGACTTTTGATTACTGTGAATGAGATCCTAGAGGAAGGTGTCCATTTTTGGGGGGGAGGAGAGTGTGTGTGCTATAAATACAGTCAATTTTAGTCCCAATGTGTGTTCCCTTGAAAATTACAACTTGCACTTAGTGTAATGTTACATACTTTTCATTTATTGATTGCTTGACTATTAAGTATTGATTGTTTTTGCATTATTGAATTATGTATAAGTGTGAATATGTTGATGATGTTTTATATTATTGAGTCCAGTAAAAGTGCTGAAATTAAGTTGAATGTGAGAAATCCAGGTTAAGTAGATTGCTACTGTCTAGTAGAAATGTTCATTTTGTTCTTTTACATTTAAACAGACCTAGTCCATTTGTCTTTTGTGAAAGTAAGCTGCCCTAACAACTTCTTATGGTGAGATGCCTGTACTTAAAACCTACAAGTAGCTGACATTCTTTGCTACTTTCTATATTTTCTGTTCTTTTTGACTTGAGGGTTTTTGCAATTCCATTTGGCTTATAGTTGTAGTAACAAGGATCTGTTGGGAAATTTCAGTCACCTTTTGGGATAAGGAAGCCAGAAAAAAGTGCCTGGACCTCTCTGGGGATCACTTAAGGTACAATAGAGAATTTGGTGTGTCCTGTGTTGAAAAGAAGTCTTTGTATAGACCCAAGTTGGAATGGCCTAATGTAAGGAAATCATTGGAAGAGTTTCCAGCCAGGAATGCTTTAAGAAACTCCTTCGAGAAATTTGAAAAATTTGAGAATTTTGAAAAATGAGAGATGCCAAATCACCTCATTGGGGAGAGCTCCATGTAGTTTGGAAAGCTTAGTGTAGATCAAGTTTCTGTATAAGATAGAAGCCAATTTTCTTTGTCTTTGCTCCTTGTTTTTCTTGTGGATTGAAAAAAGCTCTGTAAAGATAATCAAGCTAAAATATTTGGATAATTTTGTAAAGGGTTCCTTATTTTGTGAACTTGTGCAAAATTGCACAAAGCAGATAATCATGCAAAATTGTCTGTTTTGAGACGTTATACCTCTCTGGAAATCATTAAGAACTGTTCTGAATTTGGGACAGAGATCTTAATTTGGATTGAGCACCAAGTTAAAAATATAAAAAATTTCTGTTTATTTCCCTGGAAGGCACATTTCACACTGGGAAATGTGGAATGGGACTTGTTTGGGGCAAATCCATATCTAATATGGCCTTCCACTCCCTTCATCACCTAATGGGCGAGTGGGATAACTTTGACTATGTGGCCAGAAAGGTCGTGGCTGCATCTTTAGAACTGGCCAGACTAAGACATTTTTCTGTTTCCTGAGTTCTTTCTGGCTGCGTCCAGAGGATCCAGTTCATCTCCAGTGCAGGTTCCATGAATTGAACCTATGACAGGTGAAGGATTTCTTCCCTACTCTCCCTTTACCCTGGCTGCAAGAAATAGCCTGTGGATATTTGCTTTCTTCCTAGATCATTTGTAATGATCAAATTCGGGCGTTGGCAGTGATTCCCACTGGACCTTGGAGTCAGGATTGCAAGTGGAATGGTACAGTCAGTCTGCAGGAAAGCCCCATGAAGCCTAGGACTGGAACCTGAGTGGGGTGTTTGACTCTGAACTGGGACTGTGCTTTCAGAGAATGTAGCCCACTTCCCATAGGATAAGGTGGTACAAAGCAAGAGGTTTGTGATCCACATACTGGGGAGCCTATTTGTATATTTGTTATTGTATCTTTGAACTAATTATTCCTTTGAAAAAACGAATCCAACTGTGAGTGTTTAAATGGAATTGGGCTGCATCCTTCCATCTGAAGGAATACCATAGGTAAGAACTAGAGCCATTTGCAGAAAGCATGGATTATCACCTCCAACCCCCTTTAAGTTTCCTGCAGGGGTCCTCACACTAAGGCCGCAGACCAGATGCAGCAGCTGAGGACGATTATCCCCCTAACCCAGAGCTATGAAGTTTCTTTATTTAAAGGCCCACAAAACAAAGTTTTTGTTTTTACTATAGTCCAGCCCTCTAACAGTCTGAAGGACAGTGAACTGGCCTCCTATTTAAAAAATTTGAGGACCCCTAGAGAGTAATGGTAAACCCTGGGGAAAGAGTGAAATTGTTGTGGTTCAGAAGGAGACCCCAAAAATTGGGGTCACAGACTGATATTCCCAAGTGTCTCAAAAGAGTCTGAACCCATCTCCAAGTCAAGAAACAAAGTTTGTTGCAAATGTAACATCAATTGAAGTGGGCTAAGTTCCAAAGGGATTTAACAAAGAACCAGGAGCAAGAAGAAAAATTTATAGGAAAAGGACAGAGAGATCAGGTGCTTTATGTCACTGATATGCTAATTTATTATGCCCCTCAATATTGAATTTTATGGTTTAGAAGTGGAAATGGAAGAGTACCCCAGCATTTGTCTCAGGAATCCTATTATCACAGACCAACTGATTGGTATCTGGTAGTCAGCGTTATCTGCGAAACTACAACACTGTCAAGTCCAGTGACCTCAGTGCTACTGCCACATTTCCTGGGCAACCATATCCCATCAAAATGAAATATACCTGGCTTTTGGGCAATGGGGACCAGGGATAGTCATGCTCCATTCATTGCAAAGTAATTTTCTTTCACTAGATTTTTTAAATTGGGAAGTTGCAGGGGTAAAAATGATCAGAAGTAATGCTGAAAAGGGGCCACTGAAATAGTGAAAAAAAAAGAATGAAGTTCAGATGAAAGCACAGACAAGCAGCACAGTTTTGAAAGTAACATGAAATGTACTATATCCTTAAAAAAAATTTTTTTTTTGGTTATGTGAATCTGTGAAAAATTGCACAAAGCAGATAATCATGCAAAATTGTCTGTTTTGAGACCTTATACCTCCCTGGAGATCATAAAGAACTGCTCTGAATTTGGCTTTTTTTTTTTTTTTTAAAACATATTTCTTTATGGGAGAGAACACGTTGGGAGAATAAAAGGGAAAAACCACAAGAGAAAAACAAAACAGAAGAAAAAGAAAAAAAAAAGTGAACGTAGAATGTGTTGATTTACAGTCAGTCTCCATAGTTCTTTTTCTGGATGTGATGATGTTTTCCAAAAAAAGTATTGGCCCTGGAGTCAGGAGGATCTGAGTTCAAATACTTAATACTTATTAGCTGTGTGACCCCCTCTTCCTCCACAAGTTACTTAACCCCAATTGCCTTTCAAAAAACAAACAAACAAACAAAAAAACAACAAGATCTATAAGGATTGCTTTAGATCACTGAACCACTGAAAAGAACCTAGTCTTTCATAGTTAATAATTGTACATTCTTTCTGTCTTGTGTACAATGTATTCCTGGTTCTGCTTGTTTTGCTCAGCATAAAACCAGCCTGTTCATCATTTCTTATAGAATAATAATATTCCATTACTTTCACATACCATAACTTATCCAGCCATTCCTTAATTGATGGGCATCTACTAATTTTCGAGCTCTGCCACCACAAAAAAGCTGCTACAAACATTTTTGCACAAGTGGGTCCTTTTCCCTACTTTATGATTTCCTTTGGACACAAACCCCCAAAAACTTTGGGAATAGTTACAAATTGCTCTCCAGAATAGTCAGATCATTTCACAATTCCACCAACAATGCATTAGTATCCCAGTTTTCCCATGTCCCCTCCAATATTTATCATTATCTTTTCCTGTCAGCTTAGTCAATGTGAGAAGTGTGAGGTGGGTACCACAGAGTTGTTTTAATTTGCATTTCTCTAATCAATAGTAATTTAGAGCATTTTTTCATATAACTATAGATGGCTTTAATTTTGTCATCTGAAAATTGTCCGTATCCTTCCACTGTTTATCAATTGGGGAATGACTTGTATTCTTATAAATTTGACACAGTTCTTTATATATTTTAGAAATGAGGCCTTTATCAAAAATGCTGGCTGTAAAGAATTGTTCCTAGCTTTGTACTTCCTTTTAATCTTATTTCTGGTGGTTTTGTTTGCACAAAATCTTTTAAATTTAATGTAATCAAAGTTGTCCATTTTGCATTTCATAATGTTCTCTGGTTCTTCTTTGGCCATAAATTCCCCCCTTCTCCAAAGATCTGAATGATAAACTGTCCTTTGCTGTTCTAATTTGTGTATAGTGTCACCCTTTATGCCTAAATTACATATCCATTTTGATCTTGTTTTGGTATGGAATCTGAGATATAAGTCTATGCTAAATTTCTGATGTTATTTTTCCAGTTTTCTCAGCAATTTTGTGAAATAGTGAGTTCTTATCCTAGAAAGTGGAGTTTGGGGGGTATGTGTTACCAAATACTATATTACTATAGCCATGGATTATTGTGTCATGTATATCTAACCTATTTCACTAATCTATCACTGTATTTCTTAGCCAGAACCATATGTTTTTGATGATTACTGCTTTATAATAGAATTTATAATAGAATCTACTTCTAGATCATTGTCTAGCTATTTTTAATCAACTTCTTTGATATTCTTGAGCTTTTGTTCTTCCAAATGAATTTTGTTATTATTTTTTCTAGCTTTGTAAAAATAGATTTTTTTTTTTGGCAGTTTGATTGGTATGGCATTGAACAAGTAGACCAATTTAGGTAGAATTATCATTTTTTAATTATATTAGCTTGGCCTACCCAATCAATCAATTGATATTTTTCTAATTGTTTAGATCTGACTTTATTTGTGTGAAAAATGTTTTGTAATTGTGTTCATATAGTTCCTGGATTTGTCTTGTCAGGTAGACACCCAAATATTGTATTTAGTCTAGTTATTTTCAGTGGAATTTCTTTTTCTATTGTTGTTGCTGGGCTTCATTAGTAACATATAGAAATGCTGATGATTTGTGTGAATTTATTTTATATCCTGCAACTTTGCTAACATTGTCAATTGTTTCAAGTAGGTTTTTTGATGATTGTCTAGGATTCTCTAAGTATACCATCGTATTATCTGCAAAGAGTGATAGTTTTATCACCTCATTGCCTATTCTAATTCCTTTAATTTTTTTTATTTTCTTATTGCTAAAGTTAACACTTTTCTGTACAATTTTGAATAATAGTGTTGAGCATCTTTTTTTTTTTTCATCCCAATTTTGTTGGGAATGCTTCTAGCTTCTTCCCATTACAAATAATGCTTGCTGATGCTGTTAGATGCTACTTATTATTTAAAGGAAAACTCCACTTATTTGCATGCCGTCTAATGTTTTTAACAGGAAAACTTTTTCTGCATCTATTGAGATTATCATATGATTTCTGTTAGTTTTGTTATTAATATGGTCAATTATGCCACTAGTTTTTCTGATAGTGAACCAGCCCAGAATTTCTGGTATAAATCCCACTTGGTCATAGTGTATTATATTGATATAAGTTGTTCTAATTGCTTTACTAATATATTATTTATATTTTTTGCATCAATATTCATTAGAGAGATTGGTCAATAATTTTCTTTCTTTGTTTTGGCTCTTCCTGGTTTAGGAATTAGTTCCATATTTGTAACATATATAAATACACATATATCTCCTTTTTAGAATTATAAAACGGTGATTCATATTTTCATAGAATCCTCTTTTTTGTGTTCTTTGTATCTGAAAATGCCCTCTTTTTAGGAGGGTTTAACTTCAGAGTATTTTTTTTAAACAATTTAAAACAAGGAGAATGAGGTGTATATCATGAGAAATAGTCTTTCTTACTATAATTATTTAGGTGAAGGCTGATGAGAACAACATCAGTCTTGTTATAGAGGAAAATCGTGTTCCTTTTCAGTTCTGGGTTGTACTAGATTGTTTCCAACTCCTCTTCCAATTTTGAGATTCTATGATTTTGGGCAGTTATTGATAAAAATGTTAACTAATAGCCAGTTTAGAACTGATTTGTACAGAATTGTTTTTAGATTTTGTTTAATATTTTATTTTTCCCCATTTATACATAAAAAACATTTTTCCCCCTGAGCAATTGGGGTTAAGTGACTTGCCCAGGGTCACAGAGCTAGGAAGTATTAAGTATCTGAAGGTCAAATTTGAACTCAGGTCCTCCTGACTTCAGGGCTGGTGCTCTTTCCACTGCATCACCTAGTTGCTCCCCACAAAACAAACAAACAAACAAACAAAAAACAATTTTTAAAATTCATTTTTATGACTTTGAGTTCTGAATTCTTTCCCTTTCTTCCTCTTCACCCCACACCCTCATTAAAAAGGCAAGTAGTTCAATATAGGTTATTACATGTATAGTAATGCAAAATATTTCCATAATAATCACATTGTGAAAGAAAACAGATACCCCCCAAAAAAACCCAAACTCAAGAAAGATAAAGTAAAAAATGTGCTTCAATCTATATTCATTCATCATCAGTTCTTTTTCTAAGGATAGATAGCATTTTTCTTTATTAATTCTTCAGAGCTATCTTGAATCATTAATTCTGAGAATAGTTAAGTCATTCACAGCTGATCTCTTATAATATTGTTATATATTTCACTTTGCATCAGCTCATGTATGTCCCAATTTTTAGGAGAGAATCCTGCTCATCACTTCTTATAGCACAATAGTATTCCATTATAATCACATCCTTCAATTGATGCCCTTGATTTCCAATTCTTTGCCCTGAAAAAAGAACTGATATAAATATATTTGTACATATAGTACCTTTTCCTTTTTTTTCATCTCTCTTGTGATACAGACTCTGTAGTGGCACTGCTGGATCAAAGGACACAGTTTTATAGTTCTTTGGGCATAATTCTAAATTGCTCTACAGAATGCTTGAATCTGTTCACAACTCCACCATTACTGTCTCATTTTCCCCACATCTCCTACAACATTTGTCTTTTTTTTTTCCTGTCCTATTAGTCAACCTAATTGGTATGTAGTAAGACTTCAAAATTGTTTAATTTGTATTTCTTCAATCAAAAGTAACTTAGAGTATTTTTTTCACATGGCTAGAAAATAGCTTTAATTAAAAACTTTGTATCTTATGATCATTTATCAATTATTATTGATAAATGATCTTATTTATAAGCTTATTTTTTATAATAAGCTTATATTTTTAAAATTTTTATATTATTTTAATATTTTTATAAATTTGACTCAGTTCTCAATATGTTTGAGAAATGAGACCTTTATAAAAAAGTTTGCTTCAATTTTTTCCCACTATTGTTGTTTTTCCCTTCATTCTATTTCCCCCACATTTATTTTATTCTCTCTCCTTTCACCCTGTCCCTCCTCCAAAATGTTTTGCTTCTGATTATCCTATCCCCCATTTTTTCGTCTCTTCTATCTTTTGCTCTCTCTTCTTTTATCTCCTTTTCCTCCTACTTTCAATTTTTTTCCCCACTACTATTGTTGTTTTTCCCTTCATTCTATTTCCCCCACGTTTATTTTATTCTCTCTCCTTTCACCCTGTCCCTCCTCCAAAGTATTTTGCTTCTGATTATCCTATCTCCCATTTTTTCCTCTCTTCTATCTCTTGCACTCTCTTCTTTTATCTCCTTTTCCTCCTTCTTTCCAGTAGGTTAAAATAGATTAAGAGTAGATAGGTTAAGAGAGTAAGACAGTAAGGTTTATTCATACTTCCTTACTTCTCCCTTTTCCCCCTCCACTGTAGAAGTTTTTTTCTTGCCACTTTTATGTGAAATAATTTACTCCATTCCACTTCTACTTTTCACGTTTTCCCAGTACATTTCTCTCCTCCTCCTTAATTTTATTTTTTTAGATTCCATTCTTTCCTATTCAACTCTCTCTATTTATTGCTAATTGTTCTAATAATGAGAAGGTTCTTGTGAATTACAAATATCATCTTTCCATTTAGAAATGAAAACAGTAGAATATATTAAGTCCCTTATGATCTCCCTGTCTTGTTTACGTTTTTCTTCTCTTCAGCATTATATTTGAAAGTCAAATTT
The DNA here is from genome assembly GCF_902635505.1 of Sarcophilus harrisii. Taxonomy (NCBI): domain Eukaryota; kingdom Metazoa; phylum Chordata; class Mammalia; order Dasyuromorphia; family Dasyuridae; genus Sarcophilus; species Sarcophilus harrisii. The sequence goes on from NC_045428.1 coordinate 524,850,027, forward strand.
TCCATTCAGCTCTGGATTTTTCATCAAGAATGATTGAAAATTCTCCATTTCCTTCAATTTCCATTTTTTCCCTTGAAGATTATACTCAGTTTTGACAGGTTGGAGAATCTTGGTTGTAATCCTAGCTCCTTTAGCCATTAGCCATTTGAAATGCTTGTTTCTGACTGCTTGCAATATTTTCTCCTTGACCTAAGGGTTTTCATTTTGGGATCTCTTATAGGAGGTGACAGATGAATTCTTTCAATTTCTATTTTACCCTCTTATTTTAGAATATCAGGGAAGTTTTCCTTGATAATTTCTGGTCTAGACTCTTCTTTTGATCATGGATTTCAGGTAATCCAACAATTTTAAAATTATGTCTCCTGAATCTATTTTCCATTGATATTTTACATTGTTTTCTATTTTTTCATTCTTTTGGTTTGTATTGTTTCTTGAGTTCTCATAAAGTCATTAGCTTCCATTTGTTTAATTCTAATTTTCAAGTAATTATTTTACTCAGTGAAGTTTTGAACCTCCTTTTCCATTTGGCCAATTTTACTTTTTTAAGACTTATTGACATTTCTTATTGACATTTTTGTATTTCTTTTTGGACTGTTTTTTTTTAAGGTATTTTCTTTGGTATTGTGGGTGTGTGTCTGTCTGTGTGTGTGTGTGTGTGTTTCCTTTATCAAGCTGTTGATTTATTTTTCATGATTTTTCTTGCATCACTCTCATTTACTTTCCCAATTTTTCTTCTATCTCTGTTACTTGATTTCCAAACTGACCTTCATAATTTTTTTGGAGGGTTTGGATGTAGAGTTTTGACTTTGTTATCTTTGTCTGAATGTGTGTTTTGATATTTCTTGTCACTATAGTAACTTTCTATGGTCATTTTTTTTTCTGCTGTTTACTCATTTCGCCAGCCTATTTCTTTACTTTAACTCTTTATTAAAGTAGGGCTCTGCTTTCAGGGTGGAAGTAACACTGTTTCATGCTTCAGAGATTTTGTGCAACCCTTTTTAAAGACACTTTTAGGGACTTGTAAGTTTTAAATTCTTCCTTTTATACCCTGGAACTGTGATAAGGGTCTCTGCTAAACTTCAGCTGCAAGTTCTGGTATGCTCTGGGCTGCCACCCAAAATCGCCATTTTCCCAGATCTAAGATGGGTAAAGCAATAGAGTCCTTCCCCAAGTGACAGTAAAGAGTCCCTGTCATTTCCTTCTGACCAATTGTTGGACCCCTTTATTGTGGGCTGAGAGCTCCAGAAGCAACCATTGTCACTGCTGATTCAGTGCTTTTTAAAGCCTGTTTCTAATTTGCTGGAGTTAGGGCTATTTTGGAGGGGTGACATTTCACCCAGGAGTGACAAAACTTTCCTGCTGACCTTCTAAATTGTTTTTGATTGGAAAATTACTTCATCCCTTCCTTTTGTGGGTCCTGCTGCTCCAGGAATTGTTTTGTGACAATATTTAAAGGTATTCATAGAGACTTAGGGGAGAGCTCTTTGCAATCTTGACTCTGTCCTCATTTCTACAGAATATTACCCATAAGACCTCAAAAATGGAAGAAATTTTCTTATAACCTCATATTTGAAAAATCTTTAATGTATTTTCTAATAAGTAAAAGTAGTATTGACCCTGCACTAAATATAGGAAAAATTTCAAAGATTTATTCTTTCTTCGCAAGGCCCTGGTAATTTTATTGACTCATTTCTCCATCTAGTGGAACAAATCAACAGTACATGGATTTAGAATCTCAGAGAACCACACAGAGGAATATTTTTTTTTAAGTTTTGATTGTGAAAAGTGAAATAATTGAACTTCAGTCTTTTCTATATGCAAATTTAGAAAGAGGTACAGAAAAATAAGATAACTTTGAAAATAGAATTTTGATGACAAATATGAAAATATCTTTGAAAAGTTTGTACATGTTTAACATGTAAACAGTTTGCTGTTTTGGGGAGGGGAGAAGGAAGAGAGAGAAGGAGGAAAATTTGGAACACAAATTCTTATAGAAATGAATTTTGGAAACTATCTCTTTGTGTATTTGGAAAAATAAAATACTATTGAGGAAAAAAAAGAAAACAAGCTGTATGTAGTAGAAATTCATAATTTCAATGTAATCATCATTTTTGGTTCTAATTTATGGCTATATCGATTTTTGTTTGTGTTTTTAAAAAGTAGATTAATTTAGATTAATAAATTACTCTCCTGAATTCAATAAGTTTTTCTTTACTAAAATGGCCTAGTTCGTAAATATTTGGGCAGTGCTATATTTATTAAGCCTACAGAAACAAGTTTAGGAGAGAGCTATCTTTCTGGATTCTGGAGATCTATAGGCACCATTTCTTTTTAAAAATACGTAAACATCAGAGACAGCTATATTGTACAGTGGATAGAGATCATTACCCCTGAAGTGAGTCAGGAGAACCTGAGTTCAAATTTGTCCTGAGACATTTACTAGCTAGCTATATGACCCAGGGCAGGTCCCAATTGCCTCACATAAATAAATAATATGTAAATATTAAAAGTCACTTGGGCATTTCAAGTGTGACAGAAGATTGACCAATGAGGGCAAAAAATAAACAGTCTCTACTCTCAAGGAGCTCAGAGTCCAGTATAGGATGCAATAAGCAAATGACTGAATAAATGAGATATGTGCATTAAAACTCGAGGATAGTCTCACAGGAAAGGGAAGAACATTTCGGAAGATTAGGAAAGACTTCTTGCAGAAGGTGGTACTCTAATGAGTGGAAGAAAATCAGGGAAACCCTATATAACTTGTCCTCAACTTACCTTTCCAGGACTACGGAATCTTCTCTTTCCTTTAATATTCTGTAATCTAGATGAACCCACCTTATCTCTATTCTTCACATGTGACACTATCACCTATACCTATCCCCTGGCAATGGCCTTGCTCTTGCCTGGAATACATGCCCTTCTCACCTCCACATCACCGTTCATTTAAGATGCAGTTCAGTCCTGAACATCTTTTGCATGAAAACTTTCCTGATTCTCAATGGAATAGGTTAGGTTTACAGGACAAAATAGTTATTAACTATAGTAATCTAGTGTTTGACAAATCCAAAGATCCCAACTTTTGGGATAAGAATTCACTATTTGACAAAAACTGCTGGGAAAATTGGAAATTAGTATGGCAGAAACTAGGTATTGACCTACACTTAACACCGTACACCAAGATAAGATCAAAATGGGTTCATGATTTAGGCATAAAGAACGAGATTATAAATAAATTAGAAGAATATAGGATAGTTTACCTCTCAGACTTGTGGGGGAGGAAGGAATTTGTGAGCAAAGAAGAACTAGAGATTATCATTGATCACAAAATGGATAATTTTGATTATATCAAGTTAAAAAGCTTTTGTGCAAAGAAAACTAATGCAGACAAGATTAGGAGGGAAGCAATAAACTGGAAAATCATTTTTATAGTTAAAGGTTCTGATAAAGGCCTCATTTCCAAAATATATAGAGAATTGACTCTAATTTATAAGAAATCAAGCCATTCTCCAACTGATAAATGGTCAAAGGATATGAACAGACAATTCTTAGACAAAATTGAAACGATTTTTAGCCATATGAAAAGATGCTCCAAATCATTATTAATCAGAGAAATGCAAATTAAGACAACTCTGAGATACCACTACATACCTGTTAGATTGGCTAAGATGACAGGAAAAGATAATGATGAATGTTGGAGGGGATGTGGGAAAACTGGGACACTAATATATTGTTGGTAGAGTTGTGAATGGATCCAGCAATTCTAAAGAATAATTTGGAACTATACTCAAAAAGTTATCAAATTGTGCATACCCTTTGACTCAGCAGTGGTACTACTGGGCTTATATCCCAAAGAGATCTTAAAGAAGGGAAAGGGACCTGTATGTGCATGAATGTTTGTGGCAGCCCTGTTTGTAGTGGCTAGAAACTGGAAAATGAATGGATGCCCATCAATTGGAGAATGGCTGAATAAATTGTAGTATATGAGTATTATGGAATATTATTGTTCAGTAAGAAATGACCAACAGGATGATTTCAGAAAGGCCTGGAGAGATTTACATGAACTGATGCTGAGTGAAATGAACAGGACCAGGAGATCATATATTATGATCTCCTGCATTAGTTTTCTTTGCACAAAAGCTTTTTAACTTGATATAATCAAAATTATCCATTTTGTGATCAATGATAATCTCTAGTTCTTCTTTGCTCACAAATTCCTTCAACAACAATACTATATGAGGATCAGTTCTGATGGATGTGGCCCTCTTCAACAATGAGAGGATCCACATCAGTTCCAATTGATCAGTAATGAACAGAACCAGCAACACCCAGTGAAAGAACACTGGGAAATGAGTGTAGACCACAACATAGCATTTACACTCTTTCTGTTATTGTTTGCTTGCATTTTTGTTTTTCTTCTCAGGTTATTTTTACCTTCTTTTTAAATCTGATTTTTCTTGTGCAGCAAGATAACTGTATAAATATGTATACATATATTGTATTTAATATATATTTTAACATATTTAACATGTATGGGACTACCTGCCATTTAGGGGAGAGGGTGGAGGGAAGGAAGGGAAAAGTTGGAACAGAAGTTTTTGCAAGGGTCAATGTTGAAAAATTATCCGTGCATACATTTTGTCAATAAAAAGCCATAATAAAATAAAAAAAAAAAAAACTTTCCTGATTCTTCCAATTGCTGTGTTCTTCCTCCAAATTACCTTGTATTTAACTATGTTTTATGAGTTTGTTTAGTAGTTCATTAACTTAATATTTGTGCTCAATATGTGTTTATTATATACTTGTTTTCTCCTCCATTCAAATGTAAATTTTTATGAGAAAGGATTGTTTTATTCTTTGCACTTGTATTCTCAGTGCCCAGCACAGTGCCTGACCCATAGTAAGTATTTCATAAATACTTCTTGATTGTTCAGTTGATTAATTGATTGTTAAATTTAAGATGGCTTTAGGACATACTGTTAAAGATGTCCAGGAAACAGTTGGGGAAGTATGAATGAAGAGCAGTAGAGAAACTAGAACTGTATATTAATGAATTTGCAGTATTTGAAATTATAATTATGCAAGATATGATCATTGGTTCCAATCCAATGGAAATTTGTCCCACAAATTTGAATAATGAAACCACTTCAGTAAATATTTATTAGCATCAATTAAGATCTCTATCTCTCTCTGAATACATATATATATATATATACTTACATACATATGTATATATATAACATATATGCGCACACAAACATAAATATATGTATACATATACATTTCTATTGAGATAATAATTAAATCTATGATTCTGATGAGATAACCAAGAAAGAAAATGTAGAGAGAAGAAAGAAGAGGGCTCAGGATAGAATATTGTATGGCTCTTGTGGTTTGATGTAAGACATAGATGATGGTCCAAGAACAGAAATCAAATAAGAACAGGTAAGACAAGAACCAGCAAAGGGCCAGTTTCTGTGAAAATCTAAGGGAGAGAATCTAGGAGGAGGAGGATGCTGTCCATAATGTCAAATGCTGCAAAGAAATCAAGAAGAGTAAGGACTAAGAAGCAGCTATTAATTCCATTAATTAATTTTTTTCCAGTTTATAAGAATTTATTTTCTCTCCTTTCTATATTACCTTCTCTACTTAGAAAAAAAGAAACAAACACTTAAAATAAATTTCCATATTGGCAAGTATTTGTTATTTCTGTCATGAAATGGTTAATCACTATTTCTGTGGAATCATGGTTGATCATGGCATTGATCATAGTACTCTCTTTTTTTGTGGTAGCAAAGTGCTAGAAACTAAAAGGTGTCCATTGATTGTAAAACAACTGAACAAATTATGGCATATGAAAAAAAATGACATAAATTTTGTGTTGTTAGAAATAACAAAGGAGGCAAAGATTTCAGAGAAACCGCGAAGTTATCTTTATCGATTCCCTTTCCATACAGCTATTAGTCACCTTGAAAAGAAGTCAATTAAGTGAAGACATCAGAAGCCAGATAGGAATTATTGAGAAGTGAGTGATAAGAGAGGAAACATTGTTAAAAAATATAAATTGCTTTTTCTAAGATTTTAAATATGATCAGGAAAAGATATATAGGATGATAGGTTGATGGGATGATAAGGTAAAGTGAAGTGTTTTTTTTTTTTTTTAAGGTTGGGAAAGACTTGGGAATATTTGTAGATATTAAGAGAGAAATAGGAAATTGGAAAGAGAACACTTAAAGGAACTGTCTGCTCAATGAGATCAAAGAAAATACAATCAAGGACTGAAGTAGAGGGGCTGATCTTGGTGAAAAGGGCCCCGTGTCTCTCAGTGAAGTTAAGAAGTAGAGAATAAGGAAAGCTTTGAAGGAGTTTTGAGGTATGGAATAAAGGAAAGGAGAATCAGGCAATTGATGGGAAGGGGCATTTTTAATCAGCCCAGATATGATAAAATTGTTGGAGTCACTTAACAATGCAAGACTAAGGCGAGGTTTAGATGTAGAGAGTTTCTTTATCAGAACTGGAGAAACTAAGAGAGAGAGGATCTAAGTTTAATATATAATGTAGCAGGAAGAGAATGACTTTAGGAACTGCAGTCAGTCAGGAGTTTTATCTAATCAGAAACCAGGCATTAACTGTTAATAAGTCAGAACAATGAAAAAGTGCAATCTTTATATGTTTTTGTGTATATGATTTACAGACATTAGGACCAAATAAACTAAAATGATTTCATATTGCAGTCCTGTAATTATACTATAACATCAAACAAAATAAAGATTATAATTATCAAAATCATCTTTTAAACTTGTTTATCACATCTATGACTCCTCCCTCCCCGTTTATCTATTTCTTCTCTAATTTTTATTATCTCCTCTTTGATGTTTATTTTTAGTTTGTTTATTTGGCTTTCAAATTTTTGAAATGCATTCAGTTCATTAGTCTACTCCTTTTCTGTTTTGCTAGTATATGTTTTGTTGTTGGCATTAGATTTTTCTGCTACAACTGGCATTTTGATATGTTATTTTATTATGATTATCTTATTTCATGTAATTATTATTTCCATTATTTCTTCTTTGATCTGCTCATTAGTTAAATTTTATTGCTAAGTTTCCATTTGGGTCTATCTTTTGTTTGTGATCCCTGAACTACTGACTACTTTTATAACATTATAGTCTATAAAAAACATAGATTTGCTATTTCTACCTTTTAAGATTTGTTTCAACATATTTATGCCCAAGTACATGGACAAAACTTTTGCAAAAATTCCATGTGGTGCAGAGAAATACATATGTATTTTTTACAATCTCATTAAAAGATGCCATAAATCTTTTACTTTAGCTCATTTCTTCAGTTTTTTTTGTTCAGTTCTATATTTTTCCTTTTGTTTAGCTTTCTATTAGACTTACCTAAAACTGAGAAATGGATACTGAAATCTCCTTTTGCTATGGTGTTAATTTCTATGTATTCTAGTAACTCAGTTAATCTTTTCTTTATGAATTTGTATACAAAGGCATTTGAAGCACATGACTTTATCACTGGTATTGGTTCATTTGTGTATGATTCCTTTCAATCTAATGTAGTTTTCTTGTTTGTCTTTTTTATCTTTGAAGGTTTCTTTTTTGCTTTGTCAGAAAAATTGAAATGATTAGGTATCTATGTATATCTATGTTTATATGTGAATATATATGTATATGTACATATGCATTATATGTGTACATGCATATATATATATATTAGATATCTATTTTTATATATATACATATACACACATATATTTATACTTAATTGTAATCTTTGGAGAGGGGATAAAGTAAAAAGTACACATCAGAGAACAGAAGAAACCAACCATAAGGAAGCAAAGAAAACATGAACAGCTCTGAACAGAACATGTATTTATTATATAGGTTTTCTTGAAACAGAAATTTATTGCTTTATGTTTTGAATATCTTTTATGTTCTGTGCATATGACAAATTTTTTCTTATTGTGTATTTGTTTAAATACATTTAAAAAATTTACTCAATGCACAGTACTTTTTTTTTTAACCAGCCTTTCAGTTTTATTATGCTTGTCTTTGTTTTTAAAATGTGTTTCTTATAGACAACAAATTATAAAGTTTTATTTTCTTATATAATCTGTCACTTTTTTATTTTATTGAATTGTTTGATTCATTTTATGTTTAACGTTATGAAAGTTAACATTATATTTACTCAACTATTTTCAAAATTTTTTTTAGAGTATGATTTTTTTCCTCTTTTTTTTTTTTTTTTTTTTGCTACAGAGCACAACATCTATTTGGTTACTTTAGATTAACCTTTTTAAAAGGTGATCTTGTGTCCATTGGCTTTTTACCCTTCTGTCTTGAATTCCCTTTCTATGTATTGTCTTTTCCCTTTGGACTTTTGCTTATGGTGGGTTTAAAAGATCAGACAACAGACGCTATCTTAAATTAATGAGAAATTTATTGATTGTTGTGTGCAGATAGTATCACAATTTTCTAACAATTTCCAAAGTTATAATAATATGCACATGTGTATTGAGAGAGAGAGACCCAAGAGATTACTGTGGGTTATAAAATTAACAATTTTGATATTAGATTTTGTATAAATAAAATCCATTACAAGGAAAGCAGGAAACTGGGGGAAAATTTTTATAGCAAATTTCTCTGATAAAACCCTCATTTTCCAAAGATATAGAGAACTGAGTCAATTTATAAAAATATGTCATGCCCCAATTGATAAATGATCAAAGGATATAAACAAACAGTTTTCAGATGAAGAAATCAAAGCTATCTATAGTCATGTGAAAAAATGCTCTAAATCATTACTGATAAGAGAACTACAAATTGAAACAACTCTGAGGTATGAATTCATACTTATCAAATTGGCTAATATGATCGAAAAGAAAAATGATAAATGTTGGAAGGGACTGGGACATTAATGACCTATTGATTGGGTTGTGAATGATCCAACTATTTTGGAGAGCAATGTGAATGTCCATTCCTCATGACATAGTCAGTCTATGCCCCCAAGGTGCTTACATTATAATGAGGGAAGATAACCTGAAGAGGCAAAGTTCAGAGGGTTCCAGTTAAAATCTAAAATCTCTACTCCCGATTACAAAAGTCACCCCCTGCCTTCAAGGAAGTTACATTCTTATAAGGGAAGATAAAGGGGATAAAGTCCAAAGGGCTCCAGTTCAAATCTAAAACATCCATCCCTGATAACATTCTTTGATGTCCTTATGGGTTTCAGTTTTCTAGTTTAAGTTTCATTTCTCCAGTTAAATTTTCAGGATTCTGTGGAAATGGAATCTCCATCCAATTCTCACAATATCTTCCCTGTTGTTTTATCTGCTTCTGCTCAAAGTCTTTGAATTTCTTTCCTCCTAAGATTTTGGTACTTTCTTTTTTTTTTTTTTTGGCCTTCTTTTCTTTTACTGATTACTTTCCGACTTTCTGTTCTTCCATACTGGTTTCTTTGGAAATATAATCTCAAAATATCTCAACTTCCTCCTGGACAATTCGTAATTCACCAATCCAGGTGACTTTTGAGGGGATAGCTTGATTCCAATGGCATTCTGGGCTCTTCAGGTGCAGTTGTACCTCCTACACACACCCATATCCACATCTGCCTCCCAGAATGTTTTACCCTGTTTTTATTATTTCTTAGTTCACTGGTCCAATGATACAGAGCACCACCAATGCTGTTATTGTCACAGGCTGGGCAAAATCTTCTTAGCATTGGAAGGAAGCAGGAGTCGGGTAGATTTGAGTTTTATTACAAACTCAGACATGTGTACTGCTCTGTGAACTTTTTCCTCCACTTCTTGTTAAGAACTCCGTTGCAGCACAGAATGCTTCTCTGATGCTCTCTATCCCAGGCTCAGGAAACTTGTGCAGTTGGGAGTTTAGATCTCCATGGCATTAGAAAGAGGGAAGGGGTGTGAATTTATATTCTGTGGGTTTTGCTTGAGCAGCCTTGTTGAAGGAAACATAATGGAAATAAGGGGAGGAAGTGTTGAATGAAAATCTATTAGTTGTTAATTCAAGAAATTTTCACTCTCTTTTTTGTTATTAGTGTTCTATACTATGGAGACAGTAGAAATTGCTTTATCTCTCGTGTGTAATTTCTGTTTTGGAAAAGTTTGAGAGGTACTGAGAATCAGAGAAAATATCTGGTCCTTCATTTTGCTGGTCATGTAACCTGGAAGCCCATAAATAATGTTTTTTTGAAGCAGACACCAAATGAGATGCTTGAAATAACATTTGTAAATGCACAATTTTTGTGCTCTGGTTTTATTTATTTATTTGTTGGGGGAGCCTTCTATCCTAAATTTTCAGAGAAAAAGAGAGCCTATGAATATTGCTCTGCGAATGTGTGTGTGCATGTGGTGTGTTCTGTTTTGAGTCCAAAGATTGAACTACTCCTCTCTAGCTTGACCTGGCTTCTGGAGTAAGAACCTCCAGCTTGGTGTTGCCATGGTTACTGGGTTCTTTCCCCCCCCCTCCCAGTACTGGCCTCCTCCTAGCATCAGGTTTCTGGTACTCCTTAGTGATAGGGTCTGATCTTACTCCTCTTCTTCTCCCCCAAAGGCTTCTCTTGTGCTATTGCTGGCTCCCTCTTCCCCAACCATTTCCAGGGAATGTTCTGGGGAAAGGTTGATTAAGTGAGATAGTTTTGTTTGTTTTTTTTTTAAAGAGGAAAAAGTGAATGGGAGGTAGCAAGCTCTCTTTACCCCATTAGGCTCAGCTTTTTGGTCCCTGTCCTACTTGATCCTCGGGGACTAAGAAAAAGAAGTAAATTAATTAAGGAAATGTGGGGAAAACTGGACATAACCTTAAACAGGAGAATGAAGGAATAGATTAGAGGATAGTTTGTTACATGAATTTTTAATAAGAAAAAAGAGAAAAAATGAAAAGACCACTATGCCCGGAAAAAAGAAAGTACGGAAAGGAAAGGTCAAGGAAGAGAAGGTGGGGACAGAGAAGGAACGTGAGCAGCAGAAAGATCTTCCTGTATCAGAGAATTATGTAATTGAAGTATCAAAGTCTTCTCCCTCCATCCCCTTGACATCAGATTCACCCTCACCCTCAGACTTAAATGAAGTTGCATCCTTACCTCCACGTGGAACTTTTGACTCCATCAATGGCAAGCAAAAATTCAAAAGGGATTCCTTCTTTCAGAGATCCATGCGGACAATCAATACTGGATCCACTTTTATCAGGTAATGCTTTTGGGGAAGGAAGGAAGGAGGGGAGAAAAGGAAGAATAACTCTGAGGGGCAGCCATATCTGTCTCCATTTCCCCTGAGTTCCTTGAGCTTCCTAAGCCTGAAGGACTTTCTCCCCTTCTTGCCAGCTCTGCAACAAGATGTAGGGATACCCTCTTGACAACTAGCAGTCTTCAATGGCTTTGAGGCAGCCAGCAGTCTCTCCTGGTTAGGGGAGCTGGCAGTTGTCCTTCTTTCTGGTCCTTAACTCGTGTGCACTTCTGGTTTGGGAATGCATGCAGTTTTCTGATTTGGGGAATTAGTTTGGACTCCATAATCTTGACTTGCTTCAGGTTCTTCAGGCTTCCAGCTTCAAAAGAGAAAACGGAAATGGCCAACTCCATTTCAGATTCCTGAAGGAGTAGACTCTAGGAAGACAAGAAAGGAACTAACAGTCTCTATCATAACCCTATCCTCAGCTTGCTACACTAGAGGCTTTGGGGAATTTCCCATTGGGTGAGATAAAGGAAAATCTTTCTTGGTCCAGCTGAGTCATTTCTCTTGCAATGGGAACATTCTTTCACTCTGTATTATCTGTGATATATATATATATATATATACACACACACACACACATATATTTTATTATGACTTTGATGAGGTCAGGACAGCAATTCCTAGTTCAAAACAAACATGTTATAAATTCACAATGGTCATTCTCTTTGCCAAAATTAGATTTCTTTTCTTTTCTTTTTTTTCAAAATTAGGTTTCTAAATAAACCTAATCTCTATAATTTCTTCTAAATGAGAAGAAATTACAGAAAAAATGAAGAGATAAAATAGGCACCAGGAATGGCCAATATGAATAAGAGTTGGGAGAGCAATAGGGTTATCAAGGAATTTGGAAGAATCCATTAAAGGAATATGCCATGAGGCTTGGGTATGCCATTGACTGGCAGGTTAGATGTATAGAGGAGTTTAATAGACTAACCAAAATTAGCTATATAAAAAAGAGAAAGATACTATTAAAGGGAAGACACTATAAGAAGGAGAGAGAACCTTATAGTGGGTTTAGTTGTGAAAAGGATTTAGCAAAGATTTTCATCATGAGTAGATCTTTTGTCAAGGAAATACAGCCTTGGCGGTTTCTCAGAACCAGGGAAGAATTAATTTGATAATTCAGAAGGGTCAAGAAAGAACTAGATGGAATACTCCAAAGGTATGCTAATCAGTATCTCAAAGGTTGTTAGGAATACCCAGAGTTTTTTGTGTTTTTTTTTGGAGGGAGAGGGTAGACAGTGGAGGTTGATAAAGTCTGTGAATTAATTATATCTAATAATAGTTACATAAGCTTCTTCCTAACTGAGAAGAAGAGTAAGTCCACATCAAGTTGGATAAATGGGTTTCTTCACTATTTGCTATGTGTTCAGTCTGCATCTGATATTAGATGGAAAAAGGATCAAACTTTGGATATAGAGCTGGGGATATCCCTTCCCTCCCCTCTAAAAGTGACAAAGTAATCAGAAGTTTGACTGAACCAATCATATCCCCTAGACTAATAATATTTAAAGGAGAAGATAGATATAATTATAGTCCAGGACTCTCTGTGCAGAGTGCAGATTGGCCTCTGGTCCTAACTTCTGGTTTCCCTTCTTGAAAGGAATGAGAGTCTTCTTTGGAGAGGAGGGGGAGAAAATAAATGTCTATTCTGCCTTTCTTTGAGCCATACATTAATGACATTCATATGGCAGGGCCTCCTAGTCACAAATGAGCCTTGTTACATATTTGGAACTCGATATTATTATCTTTCTGGTTTCTTCCTTAAAGAAGTCAGTCAAACATCTCAAGCAGAAGTGAGTGTTCAAATTCAGACAATGTTTAGCCCAATTGCATTTAAAGAAAAAAAATGACTTATAATTTCATTTATATGAGGATTCTTGGTCTGGAAAACTCCCTCCACAAAGTAGGAAGGGAGGCCACCAAATCTGTAATTTACAATTATGGGCAGTTGTCAGGTCCCTATGATTCACCTGCAATGACATTGTTAATATGTTTAAGGGGAAGGATTTGAACTCATGTTTTTCTTACTTCTGCATAGCTTCTCAACCTAATAATAATTCACATTTATATTGTACACTAAAAAGCTTTGCTTGTTAAGAGGGGAGCACTAGTAAGTTTGATAAGTGTTGCTAATGAATCTCTCCTTCCCTCCCTCTCTCACTCCCTTCCCCACTCTTCTTTCTCTGTGACTTTGGATTTGGCCGAGAGTGGGCATCAGAAAGACAGGGAGAAGCAGAGAGAGGGGAAGAGAAGAATAAACTTTTGAATGACTAGGAGACCATAGGCATTTGGGGAAATCTCAACATTTCCCTTTACAATCAATACCTGAATAACCAGAAACTATTAAGAACAGGTTTTTCTTTCTTTTTTTTTTTTTTCATTCAGTTTTATTTTCAGTTCCAGATGCTTTCCCTCTTTCCACTTTCTTCCTCACCCATTGAAAAGGCAAAACCTATATAAATATGAAGTCATAGAGCTTTACTAGTGATATCACTCCCTCTTTGGTTAAACTGAGATTTTATCATTACAAAGGACTGTTACTCTTGTGTATCATGTTAACAATGTATCACATATTTTCAATCCAGGAGTAAAATGCTCTACTTTAGTTTAGAAGAAAATCCCTGGTCCTCTGGGAAAAAAGTAGTCCTGCTCTAGTTTCAAAGTAACTGTTAGCTTACTCGTAGCCAGTTTAATTACTTCTCATAAAATATTTATTATACAAAAGGCAACATGAGTAGTGAGCAAATACATTTATAATAGCATATAGTGAAAGAAAAAAATCAGGAAAGTGATGCAGATTAGTATAAACAAGAAAGAAGACACACAAAAAATGAGCCTTTTGACTTTGTAGAGTTCAGCTCAACTAAATATAGAATAATCTTAGCAAAACAGTACATTCTTTTTTTAAAAATAAAATTTTATTTTATTTTCATGAAGATTTGCCTTCTATCCCTCCCATTTACACTCCGCTTCCCAGAATCTTTGAAAAAAGAAGAAAATCAAAATCTCTGCTACAAACTTTTATAGTCAAGCAAAACAAATTCTTGAGTTGGCAATGTCTTTAAAAAAAAATCTCACTCTGTACTCTGAGTCCATATCTCTAAGAATATGCGTAGCACTCTTTAGCATGAATCCTATGGAATTGTGTTTAGTCATTAGAGTAGTTTATTCTTAGCAAACTTTAGTGATACAGGCACTAGGAATCAAAGGAAATATTGGGATGACAGGGTTTTTTAAATGTGTTTGAGGCTCCAAGACTCACATTAACCAAGTTTTTTCTCTTTTTCTAACCACCCTATCTGCTTCTCCTTCTGTTTTATCCAAGACTACATCAAATCCAAAGTCTCTCTCTATACATAGGGTTGTTCTTCAGCCTGCTCTTACAGCATGGCTATCACATTTCCACGGGTTATATCCACAAAATTTTGTGAAATGATTTGAAGTGCAACTACTCCTAAATCTCTTCTTGTTCTTCACCCATCTAGTATGTTTCTCAATGAAATTTAAGCCCTATTTTGAAGATTACCAGTAGTAATATAATTAGTGTGTAAAAACTAGGCTTAAATAGCTTTTTGTCCTGTGTCTTAGCACTAAACAATATAAGTAATTTTAAGGGCAAATTATACTTGAACTAGGCATATATTTGTTTGGTTAAGCAAATTAAAAACCATCTTTTTTTCATTTATTTTGTGAACTTCTAAAATGTTCATATCTAAAGCATATGCATGACTCTTTCCAACCCTCCCAAAAAGTTATGGATTTAGTGACTTTAATAAGTTTGTAAATATCTGTTTTTAAAATATTGGTTAAAGTTCAGTTAAAGGAAAAAGCACTTATATAGTGTCTACTATATGACAGACATTGTGCTAAACACTTTACAAATATTAAATCACTTAAATTTATTTATTTAAATTATCTGGTGTTCCTCTCTCACACTTTGGAAAATTTCTTTTTGGATGAAGCATAGATAACATGTAATTGTATAATTCTTTTTCTCCTTTAGAAATGAAAAGAAAAAAATTAGTGTCTTCATTTCAGAGGCAACACAGAACACCGTAACGACGGTAAATGAAGTGCTTGGAAATATCAGATCTATTACGTAAGTAAGTAAGCTAAATGATAAAGTTATTGATTTCCAAAAACAAATTCTGTTCCAAATTTGGAACAGAATGCTTAGCTGTGTCTCTCACTTTACATAAAAAGTAGGAATTTGATGTTAGTAAAAGCTTATGTTTCACAATTATCCAGAAAATGTATTTGTATTGAGTCATTTTCTAGAATAAATGAATAATTACTTATCCTTAATTTTGACAAGTTGCTTCATGTTATTTTTTTATTTTATTTGTTAAGTTCTGAACTTAAATGCCCTGAAAAAGGAGCATTTCCATGTATACAGCAGGACAATAAGGATTTGGTGTGTATAGTGCATGTGTGCTCTTTTATCCCTTTCAGATAAAAATTATGTCCTATTCCTCTAGCCCTTCCTCTAGGTTAAACTCCATAATCTGTCATCTTAAAGTACCTTAAATACAACCTTAAGTCCAATTTAAGACTTGTTGTTGGGGAATAGTCCTCAACCAACAGCAAACTTTCTTGTATTATCCAAAAAAAAAAAAAAAAAAATCAAACTCCAAAACAAACAAAAAAACCCCCAACCCATCCATACCCAACCAAAATTACCTCTCAAGATACACATCATTTAGATCATAAAGAATGAAGTTAGGTTACCACGCTTATTTCATTCTGCTGTCCATCATCATGGAGAAGTTCAGAACCTGCTGTTTTTGGTTTTTTGAAAAAACAAAAGATAATCTCTTTTGAGCGTCTTTCTTACGTGTGTCTCTTGACTTATTTGTTTTTGCTTCTCACTGAAATCACAACTATATGATTTTAGGAGATTATCTTAATAGTGCTGAAGAAGCCTCTCAGAGATAACCAAATTTAAGTTAACATTTGAGTTCAGACTGATGACTTCATGTTAAATGTAATTTCTTACTGTTTGTGACTGTTTCTGTAGAGCAACTTGCTACTGTCACATACTTTTTTGATGGGTTTTCTCACATATTATGTCCTTCAAAATCACAAAATAACCCACACTTTTCTAGAAAAAAGCTAAGATTTAGAGAGATTTTCAGAAGTCATCTTTGTGTTTCAAAGGAAATAGTAATAATAATGTTATTATTATTGTTATAACTAGCATTTATATAGTGCTTTAAGTTTTGAAAAATGCTTTACAGATATTACCTTATGTCATCCTCACAACAACCCTGAGGAGTAGGTAATATTATTAAGCCCATTTTATACATGAAGAGACGGAGGAAGACAGAAATTAAGTGACTTGCTGAGGAAACACAACTTGTAAGTGTCTGAGGCAGGATTTGAATTCATCTTTCTGACTCCAGGATCAGCCCCTCTATCCATTGCACCAATTCCAATCCAATATACACTTATTAGCCACCTACAACATACCAAGCTCTGTGCTAAGTACTGGGGATACAATTAATAAAAAGAAAGTCAGTCCCTGGCCTCAAGTAGTTTACAGTCTAAAGGGGGTGATAAACGCAAGGAGACAGGAAAGCAAAGGAAAGGAGGGGACAGAGAATGTATGAGAAATCTCATTCTGTGGGGTTGAAATCAGACAGGGCAGCAGATACAAAGTGAAGTGGTCTGAGAATATAGTTTCTATATTCTTTTTTTTTTTTTTAATCATAGTTCAGTTGTGTGTGTGATCTCATTGGGATTTTCTTGGCAAAGATGATGGAGTGATTTGCATTTTCTTCACTAGTTCCTTTTACAGATGAAGAAACTAAGACTTGTGCAGGATTGTTGCATAACTTGTAAGTCTCTGAGGCCACATTTGAACCCACAAAGATAAATCTCACTGGCTTCAAGGCAGGTGCTCTATCCACTGAGCCACCTACCTGGCTCTTCCTTCTATAAAGAAAGGCATTGGTAGGAATTTAGTACCTTTCCAGCTTTCCAGTTAGAGAATTAGAGGGGTAGAGGAAGGCTGAAGTATCAATCAAGGCCATGAAAGAGGAGGAATATTTTATTACATCTTCTCCAGGACCTTTAATGGTAATTCTCCTTCCCCAATTATTCAGATTTAAACTGCCAGCTAGACATCACAGGTGTGTCTGTCTTATCAACATTTCATATTCAACATATCCAAAAATGAATTCATTATTCAACCCTCTAAATCTGCTTCTTTCCCAGACATCCCTATTTCTGTGGCAAACACCACACTCCTCCCAAACATCCAGACTTATAATGTTGAAGTTACTTCAGTTGTAGGAAAGAAGAGGACAGATATGAGCTATGTTGCAGAGATAGAGTTGATAAGACATGAAAACTACTTAGATACAGGAAATGGAGGAAGGGAGGATATCAAGGACAACTCTTACTTTTACAAATCTAAGTTCATGGAAAGATGGTTTGAGATGCTAAAGAAATATCCATTTGTAATGATGTGAATTGCCCACAATGTCTATTTTGTAGAGAATAAAGACCATTGTTTTGTGATGTAAGATATTTGGAATATTATTGATCAAATAATTACCTTTCTTTGATGACATTGATGATAACTTTTGTTATCAAAGTACAGAAGACAGTTTCATTGAATAGAGTGGATGCCCATCAGTTGAGGAATGACTGAATACACACAGCATATGAATGTAATGGAATATTATTGTTCTATAAGAAATAATGAGCAGGCTGATTTCAGAGAAGCCTAGGAAGATTTACATGAACTGCTGCTAAGTGAAACGAATAGAACCAAGAGAACATTGTACACAGCAACAGCAAGATTATGTGATCAACTGTGATGGACTTGGCTCTTTTCAACAACGAGGTGATTCAAAGCAATTCCAGTAGATGTGATGGAAAGAGCCATCCACATCCAGAGAAATGGATGGAGACTGAATGTGGATCAAAGCATAGTATTTTCACTTTTGTTGTTGTTGTTTGTATGTTTTTCTTTTTCATGGTTTTTTCTTTTGATCTAATTTTTCTTATGTATCATGATGAATATAAAAATATGTTTAGAAGAATTGCACATATTTTAACCTCTATTGGGTTGCTTGCTGTGTAGGGAAGAGAGTGGGGGAGAGGAAGGGAGAAAAATTTAGAACACAAGGTTTTGCAAAGGTGAATGTTGAAAACGTTTGTATGTATTTGGAAAAATACAAAGCTATTATTTAAAAAAAGAAAGTGTTTTATTGGAATAAATATTTAGATATTTAAATTAAATTCTCAGGATTGGTTCACAAACTGATTATTGATAGTGAGTCAAATTTTGCTGAGTCCATTGAAAGGAAAAGAAATTAGGGAATCAGATGAGAAATCTTGTGGTATTACAATATGACTTTAGTGATCTGTTGTTAGTAAGTGACTTTCTCTGTATATGCATTTTCTTGTATGAATTTGGGGGTAATGCTTGCTATGTTGGGGTTTTGGGACCAAAGAACTGATTTGGTGGTAATAATCCTGTTACTACATTCAACACTGTTCTACAGTATTGCTTCATTCTTCCCAATACTTTCTGAGCTATTTCCTATTTTCTTAGGCATATTTATGTCAGACTGAGAAATCCAGACATTAATAGCAGTTAGATGCTTCTTGGGATTCAATGTACTTTTCTGAGTATTAGAAAAGTGTTGCACAATAGTCATAAATTCTTGATCTTGAAAGGGTCTTAAAAGAATTAAACCTAACTCAATCTCTCCTTCTGAAGCCAGATTTTTCCAGAGTAAATATTAGTTATCCCTTTCCACACTGTGACTTCCTCCATCACAATTTTGACATCATATGTCAGCATAAGAATAAGGCAGCTAGGCAATGCAATAGATAGAGCATTGGGCTTGGAATCTTAAAAACTTATTTTCCTAAGTTCAAATCTGATCTCAGCTACTTTCTAGCTATGTGACCCTTGGCAAGTCACTTAACCCTACTTCCCTCAGTTAACTCATCTGTAAAATGAGAAGAAAATGTCAAACCATGCTAGTATTTTTGCCATGAAAACCTCAGGTGGGATCAGGAAGAATCAATCAGACATGACTGAAATGACTGAACAATAACAACGATAACTGATATCTCATTCCCTAATTTTATAATAGTAAAAAATGAGTTTCAAAGTGGGTAAATGATTTGTTTGCATCCATACAACTTGTAAGAGTGAGAGATGGAATTTGAACTCAGGTCTCATGATATCCAAGGATCTGGCTTTGAATCCCATCTCATCTGTTTTTGTTTGACCTCAGCCTCTCTTGGGCCTCTTGTTTCCAATGAGAGAATTTGAATAGAGTGATCTCTGTGATCACTTCCATATTGAACTCAGGAATGTGCTGGAACTGGCTCCAACCATTGCAAAATGATTAAAATTTCAGTGTGAACATTTACACTGCAAAAAATCCCCAAAAAACCCAAAAAACTGGGCTTAATTTATTGCCTCCTTGTTTCTAATGTTAATAATTTTGTCTCTAAATTTTTTTGGGAGGGTGGGGGTTGTTATCCATTTAATGGTACACCCCTGTTTTGCTCTGTATAAAGCAAGAGTATAAATTGGAGGCCTGGTATCTAGAGGATTATAACAACAATAATAGATGCTGATATTAATATAGTGCTTTAAAGTTTGCAGAATGCTTTATATCCATTATCTCAGTTGAATCTTACAGTACCCCCTGCTTATGATCCTATATAGTCCCTCTATTCAGTATGGATGAGATGGTAATTGTAAACAAAGAAAAAAATTATTCATATCTTGCTTCTGTTTAGATGAGTGAATTTAAAAGATATTTATTTAACAAGAAATTGAAATCCAAAGTATAAGAAGAAATATGTTTAGATTTTTCCTTTCTGGTGGGTTATAAAGAATATGTGCAACTGATGCTTTCTCAGTTTCAGTCTACCAAACAGAATTTTGGGGGAGTATAATCACATCAATAGTGTCAGGGGAGAGATTGAAATCCAGATATTCCTGACTTTTTAGTAAGTTTTTCTGCTTCTCAGTTCCCACTTAACTATTTTATCCCCAGTTCTCCTTCTACTGTTATTCCTCATTTTTGTTGCTGATAACACTGTTCTCAGAAATAATGTCATTTAGGGGCAGCTACTTGGTACAATGGATAGAATACACAGCTTGGATTCAGGAGGATCTGAATTCAAATGTGACTCAGACACTTAACACTTCCTAGCTGTATGAACCTGGGCAAGTCACTTAATACCAATTACCTTGTAAAAAAAAAAAAGAAAGAAAGAGAGAAAAATATAAAAGGAAAGGAAAGAATAGAAAAGGAAAGAAAATAAAAGAAAAATAATGCCATCTAGCTCCCACCACAAACTACTAATGATATCTATCAGAAGACTAGTTGTCACTGGTCCATATGGGAAGATTTTCCAAGTATATTTAGAGCTCAAAATGTGCCTCTGAAATTCATAAACCTTCATAGTCTGCCCTATCCCAGGCTTTTAGCTAGAAGTGCTGTAGGAATGTTTAATTCGTATCTTTAAGACACATTGCCTTTGGCCAATGTATCTTTCATTCTTATTAGCTTTTCTTGCTAAATTTAGTTCCTTGAGGTGTAGCAAACCATTCTCTCCCTGAATTCCCTACCCTCATCTTCCCCCTTTCCCAGGATAGTGGAGCCAGACTATTCAAATTATTTAGGGCTGCTTCCAAAACCTCTCAAAAAGGAAGGAAGTTCTGCTTTCCCGTACCTTTCCCTAGAGAGATACTCTTAATTCCAGTTTTCCTTGATAAGATTTTTAAGTGATTTAAGAATTAAATTTGGAAGTTATTCTGACTCCTGCATAGAAAGACCGAACATGTTCTTCTCTGTAATGAAGTTAATACTTCCTATCACATAAAGAAGTGAATTCAACGAGTAGCATTGTCACAAATAAATTTTTTTCATTAAAAAAAAAGTTTATTTCCAGAGAATAGTTTAAACATGATATTTTGGGCTCACTTCCTACTTCATAAGGTTGTTAAGGGGAAAGAATGTTATAAAACTGAAAATGTTTTAGAAATGTGAATTGTTATAAATTAAAAGGTACGTAATTCTACAATTTAACTTCATTGACAGATTACAAAGCAAAACAATTCCCTCACATATATCTGAAGGAAGAAACATGTAAGTTGTTTTATATATATATATATGGGAAAAGTTTCTTAAGAATTCAAAATATATAGAAGGGGATCATTTATATAAATATGTAGTTTACTGTACAAATAGGATAAACTTAGTAAAGAACTCTTATAAGAAGAAACTGGGGCCTTGATCTATGCCCTAATTGTGACTTGAGACTTTGTAATAATGTTGAGCTACATCTAAAAGCTGTAGTTGTTTGATTATCCTAGATAAATATTTCTCTTCTGTCTTTGCCACCTCTCCACATAACTTTTCATTAGTATTTAAGCACTTGATATGGTAAAGAGTGTGTTATTGTTTTTTTCTGAGATACATATTTAGTCTCTGGGTAAATTAGAACTCCCCAGACAATGGTGGTGGGAACTTCTGTTTTAGGGTCTATATAATCTTGTATTTTGCAGTTTGTACTTTGCACTCCTATACTGATGATACCTTGTCTGTTGACAGTTGCCCTTTTTTATGAGATCAGAATAAATTCTTTTTTTTTTTGTTGAGAATCTCTGATTTTAATTTGGGTTGGGGTCATAGCTGTCCCACACAATTTTGGGGACTCAGTCTAGGATATTTCCTGTTTGTGAGAGTCTCTTCCATATTGAATTCTTGAGCAGTTCCCAACTCGACTTGGGAACTCCTGCTCCAATTGGGTAAATTCGCAGAGACAGACACTCACTGAAAACAAAAACAGAAGTGAGTTAGGAAAGATAGAGGATTAATTTGGTTTAGGAGATAAGCCAGTAAAGAAAAGTTTAAAATCAGGTAAATTGTGCACAACCCAGGTGGAGCAAGAAACTGGTGAGGGGAGAGAGACTAAGCAGTTAAAGTCTGTAAGAGGACTTTCCCTTTGCCAAGAACTGGTGAGCTGCCTGGATGAATGGGATTGGGATTGAGAAACTTTAAGCAGTTTGAGTCAGTAAAAGGCTCCAATTTCCCTTTGATATTGGGAAATTCTAAGTAAAGAGTCCATAAAGGTGCTCCAATTTTCCTTTGGTAAGATCAAGTGAGTCCTCCACCAAAGATGACAAGATACTCTAAACCAAGAAACAATCTAAGATAGCTGGCTCAAAAAACCTATCTAATGTGCTCTTTAGGAAGAATTGGGATGAAGTACCATAATGGATAGGGATTAAATACTGTTGTTTTGTTTGGGCAGATGCCCCACTCTGTGGGACTGGTTGTCTACCAGCCAAGTAGAGTTTCTTAAAGTTTTATTTGCATATTCCCCTCCCTTGTAGAGGGACTTGAAAGGGAGTTTTCTGCCGCCTTAAATTTTGAGGCTGTGTGTGTTTAAATTGGAATTCTGATTCTGAAATTGTATGAGATAATTACTATTAACAAGTGTGTGCTAAAATTGTGAATTGGTTTATTCTGGTATAAGATTTTAAAAATATGTATGCATTGATATTGAAGTATCACTACTAGAAGTTTAAATTTGTATTCGATTTTAAGTTTAAAAAAATTTTGGAGGGGGTTATTGAAACAATGTTTTCTAGTACTATTGATTAAAGAAATGCAAATTAAGACAATCCTAAGATACCACTACAGACCTCTCAGACTGGCTAAGATGACAAGAAAAGACAAGGATGAATGATGGAGGGGATGTGGGAAAACTGGGAAACTAATACAATGTTGGTAGACTTTTGAACAGATCCAGCTGTTCTGGAGAGCAATTTGGAACCATGTTCGAAAAGTTATCTAACTGTGCATACCCTTTGACCCAGCAGTATTTCTACTGGGCTTCTATCCCAAATAGATCTTAAAGGAGGGAAGGGGACCCACATGTGCAAAAATGTTTGTGGCAGCCCTTTTTGTAATGTCTAGAAACTGGAAACTGAGTGGATGCCCATCAGTTGGAGAGTGGCTGAATGAGATATGGTAGATGAATGTAATAGAATAATTGTTCTATAAGAAACGATCAGCAGGATGATTTCAGAGAGGCCTGGAGAGACTTACATGAACTGATGCTAAGTGAAATGAGCAGAACCAGGAGATCATTGTACATGACAACATCAGTATTATACGATGATCAAATCTGATGGACGTAGCTCTTTCCAACAATGAGATGATTGAGGTCAATTCCACTTGTTCAGTGATGAAGAGAGCCATCTCTACCCAGTGAGAGGATTGTGGGAACAGAGTTCTCTTTGTGTTGTTGTTTGCTTGTATTAATCATTTACTTTCTTTTTTTGATCTAATTTCTCTTGTGCAACAAGAGAATTGTATAAATATGCTTATACGTATTGGATTTAACATATATTGTAACTTGTTTAGCATATATTGAATTGCTTGCCATTTAAGGGAGAGGGTGGAGGGAAGGAGGAAGAAATCTGAAACACAAGGCTATGCAAGGGTCAGTGTCATCAAAGTATCTGTGCATATGTTTTGAAAATAAAAAGCTTTATTTAAAAAAAAAATGAAGTTCTCTGGTAACTTTACCTAAAGAGCTCACATGTTTGTTTGTCTTAATTAGATGAAATATATTTAAGCTACTATATTGCTTACTAAATTGCATATCAAGCAATTTGTAAAAATTGTATGAGCTATGCTTGTAACATTTTGTCAGCCCTGATGGATATATGGTATAGATTTTGTGAAATTTGATCCAAAGTTATTTAGATATTACTTGTATTCTAAATATTAAGGTTTGACTTGCTTTCTCCCTTTAACAAAGAAATAAAAGCAAGAAAATTGGGCGTGTAGGGATATGTATGATTGCAAAACAAATTGTAGCTGAAAGAAGTGTTATATGTCTAAAGATAAATAAGAAGGTATTGAGAAGGTGTCCCTGGCTCCAGAATATTCAAGTTAGGTTTTACTGAAATGACACCAGTGGGAGAACTGAGGTATTTACTAATTATAGTGAACTATTTGATAGGATGAGTGGAAGCTTTCCTCTGAGCTCTGCTGCCTTAAGAAGGGTTAGTGAAATAACACTGGAACAAATTTATGGATTGGTAGAAACTAATGATTCTGATAATAGAACATATTTTACTTCTAAGGTTTTATAAGAAATAATGGGGAGGGATTGCAAATTGAGTATTGAGTGGCAATTCCATATGTCTGGCATCAGCCCTCATCAGGGAAAATGGAAAGAATGTATCAGATTCTTAAGAAATGGGTTACTAAAATTGATGTTAGATACTAAATTGCCTTGGACCAAATGTTTGTTTGTGGCTTTATTTAAGAAAAAGAACTGTCCTCAGATTGATCTGGGATTTTCCCTATGTGAGATTAATTTATTTTATTTTGGAGGAGAAAGGGAAAGACTCTCTCTTTTTTATTATTATAATAACTTTTTATTGACAGAACCCATGCCAGGGTAATTTTTTATAGCATTATCCCTTGAACTCACTTCTGTTCCGATTTTTCCCCTCTCTCCCTCCACCCTCTCCCCTAGATGGTAAGCAGTCCTATATATGTTAAATATGGAAAGACCCTCTTTTGAAACAAAGGATAAGTTTTTAAAGAATTATATACTGGCAATGTCCTCATCACTGTCAGCCTTTAGGAAGCAAGGATTGCTGGCCCAGCAACACCTTTGGAATTTGCACTTCCAAATCTTGGAAGAAGCAGAATGAAAAGGACTTGACCTGATGTTACAGATGATTGAGACAGCAGTCTGGAGGCTGAGAACACCAGGGTTAAAGGAGCTGTGGAGGAACCTCAAGAATGAATTGTTAAGGACAATTTATAACCTCTAAAATTGACTCTGCACCAGGGCAATTAGGAATGTTTTGTTGGGAGGAGAGATTAATTGTGCTTAGAAGAATTTTAATAATATTGGTGTTGTAACTGTTATTTATATTTCTGGAAATGTTTATAGGGACTCTCAATTGGAGGAAGTTGAATTAACATTTTTTTTGGATGAAGAAATTATTAATGTTAATTCTGATAGGGTTCTTTAATGTGAAATTAGAACAGTATATTCTATACTCCATATGAGTTATAATTGGTTGTATTGAATCATCTTAAAGCTGTTCCCATTGTTTAGAGAGATTTTGAGAACAGTAGTCTGTCTTTGTAAAACTCTTCTATTTAGATATGAAGATCACCTGTGAACTTTCTAGGATGAATCTCTTACTGTTATCAGTGTAAAGTCATAGTTAACACTTATTTAGGATGTGTGATCCTTGAGAGTTAAATTCACATGAAGCTTTGATTAATGAGTCTTGCTATTTGAGATAAAATCTCTTGGAACTGTAACGTATTATTTGGCATTTTGAATTATGATTGTCTAATGCAGGGGTCCTCAAACTTTTTAAATAGGGGGCCAGTTCACTGTTCCTCAGACTGTTGGAGGGCTGGGCTATAGTAAAAACAAAAACTTTGTTTTGTGGGCCTTTAAATAAAGAAACTTCATAGCCCTGGGTGAGGGGGATAAATGTCCTCAGCTGCTGCATCTGGCCCGCAGGCCATAGTTTGAGGACCCCTGGAATGGATCATCAAGTCAGTAATCCATCACCTGAAAGAAATATGCCATCAAGCTATACACTTTCCTCTACAAGGAATGTGATCCCGAATTATTAAAGGTGGAAGTTAGTATCTGGGCAAGAGTTAGGAGGACAATGACAACTTCCACTTAAGATGGGATCCTTCTGACTCAGTTTCCCATTGGTGTTCCTTTGAATAAGAACTCACCTAATTATTCCTGAGAGGAAAAACCTGCTTTTTTCCTCTTATAGCAAATTTCTATAATAAGGGCAAATAGTCAGTAGAAGCTATGAGCATAATTCAAGTGTATACCATCTTGTAGCTTCCTGTCTGAAAATATGTGGTCATTATATCCTAAATAAGTGGGTAAGTAAGAATTTGGCCTAGTCATCTATCTGTTGCTAGATGCATTTTAGCATTTCTGTAGTTGCTGACTTTCCTGATAGGCATCTTTATTTATGATGCAGATGTGATATAGTAGATTATCTACTCTAATTACTAGGGACACAAATGATTGGGGTGATAGATTCAACAAGGGGGAGTTAGTGGTACAGAACCCCAATCTGAATGCTGAATAGGCTCCTTAAACTCCAGGCCATGGTAGAAATAATTAGTAACCAAAGAAAGGCCCTGGATTTGTTAACGGATCAGACCACTTAGACTAGAGAAACACTACTCCAGCATTGACTAGTATTAGACTACTTGTTGGCTGAAAAAGGTGGAGTTTTGGGAAATTAAATATCCACTTGCTGTGTGAAAATTGATGATAGTGGATTAGTATTGAAGGAAATTGCCAAAGACATCCAAAAATTGGCCCATGTCCCATTCCAAACCTCATCTCTTGCCATTGAATACCTTTTGATGGTCTTGGTCTGGAGGCAACTGGTAGAAACAGGTTCTTTGGGTCCTGTTGATAACTTTTAAGTGGAGTCCTACTAACCCCTGTCTGTCTCCCCTGTGTGATCCAGTTTATACTGTTTCCACAGTGATATAGTGTACAAAGTACAAGGGTAGTCAGACATCATTAGTCAGGGTGGTAAAGATTGAACAACCTGGAGGGGGGGAGTCCAGTTAGACTTGGACTATTAAAAGCACAAGGATGGACCCCAGGAGAGAAAAAGGACAAACCAGGTCCAGAGGAATTAAAGACTGAGAATGAAATGTTTGAGAAAATGTATCAAGAATAGTGTGAGAGGTCTTCAAAGGTTAATAAATAGAGAGGAGGGATTGAATGGGATAAACCTAGTGAAGACTTCTCATAAAAATGTGGCCTTTACCTATGCCCTAATTGTGATTTGAGATTTTGCAATAACAAGTTGAGCTATAACTAAAAGTTGCAAGTGTTTGATTATCCTAAACATTTCTTCCCCCCCACTCCCCACATCTTTTCATTAACATTTAAGTACCTAAGATGGTTTAAAAAAAAAAGTGTGCTGTTCTTTGTTTCTGGGATATATATTTAGTCTCTGGGTATATTAGAACTTCCCAGCCAAAAGGAGAAAAGGTCAAAAGTGGTGGGGGTGGGGGTTTCCTGTTAGAGTCTATATAATCTTGTGTTTTGCAGTTTGCACTTTGTACTCTTCTACTGACATCTTGTCTATTGGGAGTTGTCCTTTCTCATAAGATAGTAATAAATCCTTTTTTGCTTTTTAACTTGATAGTCTCTGATTTTAATTTGGGTGAGGGTCACTGTCCCACACACTTCATGATGACCCCAAAAACTGTACTAATGATATTTAGATATTAATATTGAGCCTTTTTTGGACAGACTTTGTAGTTTTGGTAATTATAAAATGATTAAAACAAAACATTTAGATTATTGTTGTATAGTATATTTCTAATTCTGTTTTCAAATATTTTGGTCTTTGCAAGTAAAATGTCCTTCATTGAAGAGTTTGAGGAGGAAGACTATATTGAGCAAAGGTAAGTATATTGGAAGTTATGATAACTCAGTAACCTATATCCCCATCTCTGATTATTAATCAGTGTTGGGGTGGAAGAAGACACCAAACCTGTTGCTTCTGAATTTTGTCACTCTTACCTGCAAATTATCACATTCTTCTGCCCTTTGGGGAAGAACTGAGATGCAAGGGCTCAGCCTCTTTTGCTGAAATGAATTTATTTAGATTGTCTGAAAGTTAAACATTAAAAACTATCCCTTCCTTGAAGGTATTGCTGATCTTCAGGGATCAGCCAGTATATGGTCAACATGTTGCCCCCTTAACATAGATATGATAAACTCCTTTAAATTCTCTTTAAATTCATTAATTTGCCTCATTAATTAAGTGAAAAGCCCAAATGAAGAATTTTCTTTTAAACAACTAGGTTATAAAGAATGGAGTAAAGTTCTATAAGTGAATCTTATGGTGAAGCCACAGTTGGGCACACACCTGTAATTTATGCCTACTGAGGAGGCTGAGCCTGGTGGATGACTCAAATTCCTGAGTCCTGAGCATTATAAGGGCTAAAGTATATTGAGTACAAAAAAATAAAACTAATGCAGATATTTTTTAAAAAATGTATTGGGAGAATTCACCAAATTTGGCATCAGCATGGTGAGTTTCTAGGAGGGGATGGTGTGTACTATCAGGCTGTCTAAAAAGGGGTCAACTGGCTTAAGTTGGAAACAGGTCAAAGCTATGATGATCAGCAGTGGGATAAGACCCATGAATAACTGTTGTACTTCCAGCCTGGTTAAAATAGGGAGATCCAGCCTAAATGAAGGAAAAAAAAAAAGATATGAGATGTTCCACATTGCTTTTCAATGAATTCTCTTCAGTGAATTATTGTATTTTCCATTTAGCCAATTCTGCTTTTCTAAGGTATCCTCTTCACTGAATGATTATGCCTCTTGGCCTATTCTATTTTTTAAGGTATTCTTTTCTTCATTGTTTTTTGTTGCTGTTTGTTTCATTTACCAATCTTTTTTATATTTTAAAATCTTTTTTTTAATGATTTTCTTGCATTACTCTCATTTCCTTTTCTAAGAGTGGGGGTAAAGGGAAGTTACTTAATCAGTCTTCCAGTGAAAAAGGATTAGAAAAGGGAAAACTGGAACTATCGATATCAAGAAATTTGCTATCAACATCATCCAAGATAAAGATAATGAGTGATGATTTTGTGAGAAAACAGAATAGCCATCTTCACCATGACCTGTAATTCTTTCACTTCTTACCACTTTCCCAGGCCATCTTTCCTGAGTAGGGCTTCGTTTTCCACAATCCCTCTTTTCTGTTTTTTATTAATTAATTTCAATCCCTTCCTATCTCATTTATTGCTCTTTATTTAGCCTTAGATTCTCCTTACCATCTGCTTTCCTTTACTCCTACTCAGTCAGAAGAAGTCACACATCTGTGCTCACTAGCTCCACAAGAAATTCATGCTATCTAGCCAAACCCTTCTGATATTCTAGAACCAACGGGCAAAATAGGAATGGCAACAATCTACCAATCACCTCCTGAAAGAGATTTCAAAATGTAAACTCCCAAAAATATTATAGCCAAATTCCAGTGCTGCCGGGTCAAAGAGAAAATATTGCAAATAGCCAAAAGGAAATAATTAAAATATTATAAGAGTCATAGGCAGGATAACAACATTCAACAGCTTCTACATTAAAGGAGGGTTTGCAATACGATATTCTAGAGAGCAAAAGAGTTCCCTCAAATCCTTTCACTCTTTCTTTGTTGTTTCTCTTTCTTCTTCCCCACAGTGACTCACAAAAAAGATTACTTTTTCTCCTTGCCAAGTCTAATCCTTCTACATACACAAATGATCCCATTCTATTCTGTCTTCCCCCAATTGATTGCTTCCATTTTCAGACCCCATTCTTTCACATCTCTGCTTTCATACTAATTATAAACATTCTCATATCTTTCACATCCTTAAAGAACTCTGAATTGATTCATCTATGGATGATAGTATCTTAGATCTCTCTCATCCTTGAAAAAGCTGTCTACAATGTATACATCTATTTTATTTTTTTAATTTTTAGTTTTTTCCTACACCAGTTTTATTTAAAATTCAAATATATCTTTCTTTGTAATGACTAATGGTTCAAATGATGCTGAATATGAATGATTCAGACACAGATTAATCATTCAAGTGCTTTATGTAGTTTATAAACAAAATCATAAAAATAAGAATAAAATGGTTATTTACAAGAGTTATTAGAGATCTCTGTGCAGACTCAAGAATGAAAGGGGAGAGGGAGGAGGCAATCATCCACTTTCTTTTTAAAAAAAATTCTCCACAGTTGTTCAATTTTATCATTTATCTGAAATAGCTCTCTCCAAAGTCATCAGTGATCTCTTAGTTGCCAAAGTTAAAGACTTTGTCAATTCTCTCCTTCACTTCTCTGTAGCCTTTGATATAATTGAACACACCCTCTTCTTTCACATTCCCTTCTCTCTAGTTTTTCAGAACACTATCCTCTCCCGTTTCTCCTACCTAACTCACTGATCCTTTTCAGAACCCTTTGCTGCATCTGCATCCATGATAGTCCATTAAACCTCTTTCTTCTCTCTCTACTATTTCACTTGATAATCTCACTAGTTCCCATGGATTCAGTAATCATCTCTGTTAATGATTTTCAAATCTACTTATCCAACCCAAATTTGTATGTTGACTGTATACAACTCCAACTGTTTATTAGAAAGCTCAAACTGGATATCCAATATGTATCTTAAATTCATCATTTTCAAAAATGAACTTAATTATCCTTCTAAATTCTCTTTTCCTCTCTTCCCTGTCACTGCTGAAGATACCACCATCTTCCTAATCATTCAGGTTCACAACATAGCTGTCATCCTCAATTTTTCTACCTCCCCTATACAATGTGATATCAAATCCTGATAGTTTTATCTTTGTAACATCTTTCCTATGGACTCCTTTTTTTTTTTTTTTCTCATACCCAAGACACATGAGGAACTGAAGCAAATTTATAAGTCAGAAGTGCTATTTCCCCAAATGGTCAAAGGTTATGAACAATTACAAAGGAAGAAATACAAGATGTCACCAACTACATGAAAAAGTGACATATGACTAATAATTAACTATATGAAAAAATGTCTAAAAGTGACCAAATGACTAATAATAATTAAAAAAAATGCAAATTAAAGCAACTCAAGTTCTACTTCACACTTATCAAGTTGGCAAAGATGACAAAAGAAGAAAATGACAAATGTTGAGAGGCTTTAAGAAAAAACCATAAGTATTCTGTTGATAAAGCTATGAATTGATTTACCAATTCTGGAAAACAATTTGAGACTGTGCCCAAAAGTTACTAAACTGTGAAGGAGCTTTGATTCAGCTGTACCATGCTTATACCCTCAAAGAAATTACATATCCAAAAAAAAATTTACAGCAGCTCTTTTTGTGGTGGCAAAGAACTGGAAAATAAGGAGGTAACCACGAATTGGGTAATGGCCTAACAGATTTTTGTATTTTTATATAATGGAATATTATTGTGCCATAAGATATGTCCTTTCCTCTATCTGTTTCCCATTTTTCAAAAACAATAGTTGGATTTTTTTTTTTTTGGTAAAACTTTTTTATTTTAAACTTAAATGCAAGATGGGGGTGGTGGTGAAAATATTGCCATATACACAGCTGACCACACAACAGTATTCAATATAAAACAATAAATTTCCATGTCAAGAAAACTTATATAATAAATGTTACACATTGTTTTCAAAGCTGCCCAGCTTTTCTTTGTTTCCTTAGTGGTTTTTTTTTTTTTTCCTGTGTACTGTTTACTTTTATTTTTTTCTGCTCCCTCCTCCAAATACCCTAAAAGTGGCTACAACTAAGCATGGATATTCTCTTTCTCTCTCTCTCTCTCTCTCTCTCTCTCTCTCTCTCTCTCTCTCTCTCTATATATATATATATATATATATATATATACACACATGTACATTCTCACATACATGAGTTTCTCTAAAAGTAGGCATTATTTTCCTTCATAAGTTTGTCTTTCCATGTTTTTCTATACCAACAATATTCCAACCCAATCACCTCCTATCTGAGATACTGTCTAGAAAAATTCCTCCTTCCCAATTCTTCATTTCTTCTATTCTTGGCCACATAGATTTTTTACTACTACAAGAAAGTTTTAATATAAAATAATTGAAAAATTTTTTTTGTACCTCAATAATGCTCTCATCTCATAATACAGTTCATGGTTCAATACTGCTTAATCTACTTACATCTTTTCCCCTTGGCTTCTTTGAATTTCTGATCTTTTGTTCTTCTAAATGAACTATATTATTTTCTCTGACAGTGAAATAATTTTTAGTAATTTAATTGAGATGACATTGAATAAATAGATTAGTTAGGTAAAAATTGTTATTTAAAAATTATATTGGATTTACCTATCCTTGAATGGTAAAAATTACTTCAATTAGTTAGATTTGAGTTCATTTGTATAAAACATTTTATGTTTCTGTTTATATAGTTCCTTTGTTTTTGGCAGATATTTGGTCAGGTATATTATAATGGCTAGGTAGTTTAAATGGTCTAAAGCAATATTGAATGATATTGCTGACAATAATTTCTCTATTTTTCACTTTTGATTAAATTTATTTTAATTTTAACTTTGATAATTACTGTCTCTGCTTTTTTTTACATAATAAATTCTATTCCTGTCCTTTATTTTATCTTTGTGTCTATTTCTCTTTTTTATGATGTTTCCTGAGAGCAACATATAGTTAAATTCAAATTTTTAATCTGCTATTCATTTCTGTTTTGTGGGTAAGTTTGTTCCATTCACATTCTAAGCTACATTAAACTGTATTTGTATGAGATAATTTCTCCTTTTTATCTCTCCCTACACAGTTTTGTTTTAAAATCACTCCAACATACTCAGCTTAGCCCACACCTTTCTTTCAAACTACCCAAATAATGATAACAATTACAAGAGTACTGATATTTCAGATATTAATATGTCCCTTCTAATTATTCTTTCATGTTTGTTTTATATTTTTCTTGGCTATTGTATGCTGAATTTTTTTTAAGTTCTGGGAATTTTGTCACAAAAATCTGTAAGTCTTTGAGTTTGTTAAATAACTACTTTTTTTTCCCATTCAGGAGTGTACTTAATTTTGGGGGGGTAAGTTAACCTTGGTTATAACTCCAGCTCTTTTGCTCTATAAAATATAGTATTTCAAGATCTATAGGACTTCACCATAGTAATTGTTACGTCTTATCTGATCCTTATTGTAGATCATGATATTTAAATTGCCTTTTTTTTCCTTGTTGCTTCCAATATTTCTCCTTAACCTGGGACCTTTGAAACTTGACTAAGATATTCCTGTAAATTTTTCTCTGGGGAGCTCTTTCAGATAGTGAACAACAGATATTTTTTTCTATTCCTACTTTGCTTTCCTGTTCTAGAATTTCAGGATAATTTTCCTTGATAATTTCTTATAATATCGAATCAGGTTTTTTTTAGCATAATTTTCAGGTAGTCCAGTTATTCTTCTGTTATTTCTCCTCAATCTGTTCTCCAGATTGATTGCTTTTCAGATGAGATGTTTCACTTTCTCTTCTATTTTTTCATTCTTTTGATTTTGTTCTGTGATTTCTTGGTGTTTTAGAATGCTATTAGCTTTCTTTTGCCCAATTCTAGTTTTCAAGGTAATTTATTCCTTAAGCTTTTGAAGTTAGTTGACTTTCTTTTCATAATTTTTTTGATTTTCTTGAATTGCTCTTATTTTTTCCAATTTTCCTTGATTTCTCTTAATTGATTTTTAAAGCCCCCTTTTTGCTTTATGATTTTTTTATTAAAACTTTTTATTTTCAAAACATATGTAGGATAATTTTACATTGACCCTTGCAAAAACTTGTCTTCCAAATTTTCCCCTCCTTCCCCTCATCCCTTCCCCAAATAGCAAGTATTTCAATATGTGTTAAACATGGTAAAAAAAAAAAAGTTAAATCCAATATATGTATAAATATTTATACAATTATCTTGTTGCACAAGAAAAATCAGATCAAAAAGGAAAAAAATGAGAAAGAAAACAAAATGCAATCAAATAACAAAAAGAGTGAAAATCCTATGTTGTGATCCATACTCGATTCCTACAGTCATCTCTCTGGGTATAGATGGCTCTCTTCATCACAAGATCATTAGAATTGGCCTCAATCATCTCATTGTTGAAAAGAGCCGCATCAGAACGGATCATCACATAATCTTGTTGTTGTGTACTCCTGGTTCTGCCCATTTAATTTAGCATCAGTTCACGTAAATCTCTCCAGGCCTCTTTGAAATCATTCTGCTGATTGTTTCTTATAGAACAATAATATTCTATAACATTCATATGCCATAATTTATTCAGTCATTCTCCGACTGATGGGCATCCACTCAGTTTGCAATTTCTTGCCTCTACAGAAAGGGCTGCCACGAACATTTTTGTACATATGGGTTCCTTTCCTTCCTTTAAAATCTCTTTGGGATATAAATCCAGTAGAAACACTGCTGGATTAAAGTATATGCACATTTTTGGTAGCCTTTTGGGCATAATTCCAAATTGTTCTCCAGAATGGTTGGATCAGTTCACAACTCCACCAAGGTATTAATGGCCCAGTTTTCCCACATCTCATTTAACATTCACCATTATCTTTTCCTGTCATCTTAGTCAATCTGAGAGGTATATAGTGGTATATCAAAGTTATCTTAATTTGTATTTCTCTGATCAATAGTGATTTAGAGCATTTTTTCATATGACTAGAAATGGTTTCAATTTCTTCATCTGAAAATTGTCTGTTCATATCCTTTGACCATTAATCAATTGGAAAATGGCTTGAATTCTTATATATTTGAATCAATTTTCTCTAAATTTTAGAAATGAGGCCTTTATCAGAACCCTTGAATGTAAAAAATTTCCCCAGCTTATTGCTTCCCTTCTAATCTTATCTGCATTGCTTTTGTTTGTTCAAAAACTTTTTAACTGAATATAATCAAAATTATCAATAAGGAATTCCAGTTCTTCTTTGCTCAGAAATTCCTTCCTTCTCCACAAATTTGAGGGGTAAACTATTCTTTATTTTTCTATTTGCTTATAATATCATTCTTTATATCTAAATCATGAACCCATTTTGATCTTATCTTGGTATACAGTGTTAGGTGTGGGTCAATGCTTAGTTTATGCCATACTAATTTCCAATTTTCCCAGAAATTTTATCAAATAGTGAATTCTTATCCCAAAAGCTGGGGTCTTTGGGTTTTTCAAACATTAGATTACTATAGTCATTGATAAAGTCCCTTTTAAAGTTCTTTCAAGAAAGCTTAAGGTCATTTGACAGTTCTCATTGAAAAAGGAGTGGGTTTTTTAGCTTCATTATCTGCCTCTAAATATGACCCCAGATCTTCTCTATCCTCAAAGTAACTATGGTTGGGTTCCTTCCCTTAGCTTACTCATTTTTATTTATTTATTGAATAAATAGATTGGTTATATAAAATTGTCATTTAAAAATTATATTGGATTTACCTTCCCCTGAGTAGTCAATATTACTTCAATTATTTAGTTCTGAGTTCATTTGTATAAAAAGCATTTTATGTTTCTGTTCATATAGTTCCTTTGTTTGTTTTGGCAGGTAAATTTAATGGTCAGATATTTTATACTGGATAGATATTTTAAAAGATAAAAAAAACAATATTGAATGATATTGCTGATACATAGTGTAGTGTCTCTATTTTTCACTTTTTTAGCAACTTTTTGTGTAATCAAGTTGTAGTCTCAAGGTATGGGGAAATGATGTCTCAAGTCTCGGGTCCTTCTACTGTTATTTTCTGAGATCTCTCTTGGGATTCAAACTGGGCCTCCCCTCTCTACTCCTAAGCCACAATTACAGTCCCAGTTACATTGTCTGGCAAATGATCTTGCTCCTTGTAGCTCCTCCAGTGGCTGCAAACTACAGCTGTTCTCTCTGCCCTAGAACTGAAACCAAGAACTCTGTTCTCCTGTAAGTGTCCACAACTAAAAGGATCCCCACCCTCATGACTACATTCATCAAGTGTGTATTAGTTCTTTCTTTCTACAGCCACAGCTCAGGATGTGCTTGACATCTCTTGACAGTGGAAGGTCCTTTAATCTTCTATTTGTCCATCAGGCCCCCACACTGTCTGCAAGATGAAAATGTATAAGGCTGAGGCTGTCTTTCTAACCAGCTGCCTCCAGGGTTTGTTGCTTGTTGAGCTGGAGATGTTCACACTTTACTCAAGCCAAACCTCTACCCCTGAAGGTTTTGGAGCCTTTTCAAATTATTTTAGGAGGACACTTCTTTAACCCAAGTTTATTTCTCCTGCTGAAGTGATGGTCTGGGGTGTGTGTGTGTGTGTGTGTGTGTATGAAATTTGGAGAGCTGAAAGTTTTCTAATCTACTCCTCCATCTTCTCAGAATCTTAATCAATAAATAAATCAGTGAGAATAGAGTCATTTTATCTGAACATCATATTTTTTTCTTATTTTAATTTCTCTAATTTGCTTCAGTTTTGATTTTTGTAGGTCAGTGGTCTGACCACCATAACCATAATAAGTCATTTTTTTACCTACAAAATATAATCGGTCTGATGTTTTAATGTTATTTGGGGTTTCTCATGTCCAGTACTTTTTGATTCTTTCCTTGAAGAAATTATTCATAGTATATAAGTTTAAATTCATACTCTTGATCTATATTTTTCTAATGTGTTTTTCAGCATTTTAACCTATTTTATTTGCAGTCTCTGAATATCAGTGTCAATTTAATTTAAAATTTACTAAGTTTTTCATAGAATTTTTATACTTCTTCATCCTCTGCATTAGATAATGGCATATTACTATGATTTTGTTGTTTGTTTTTTTGGTTTTCATTTTGCAAATATTAGTTTAAGGATTGCAATAGATGACCAAGATAATCTCAAATTGAAGGCAGGAGGGAAAGAACATTGTCTGGAAAGTGGAATGTTCCTACGTATGCTAGCCCAAATATGCTTACTCAAAAATAGATTTGATTCCAATTATAAGAGTAGAAATCTTGAAACAAGAAAAGTTAGTTTTATAGTAATTCAGTATTAAGCTTTACTATTTGTAAAGCACCTTTGTTTATCCAACAAATATTGTTTTGTCTATCATTTGCTCCAGACCTGTAGTTTTGTGTATTTAGGGAACTCCTCTACCAATGTCAACTGGCAATTCTTCTGCAATATATAATCTTAAATAATTTCCAGGGACTTTGAGAATTTCAGAATCTTGTCCAGGGTTACAGTATGAGCTAAAGACAAAATTTAAACCTGCATGAGGTCTTTTGGCAAGTCAGTTGTGGTTAAATAACTTGCCCAGGATTACATAGGTAGTAACTGTTCATTGTCTGAGGTAATATTTGAATTCAGATTCTCCTGACTCCAAGGCCAGTGCTGTATCTACTGTGGCACCTAGCTGCCCCTAATATTTTTAATTGATTGATTGATATACAGGTTTTTATTTTTCCAAATATATGCAAGGATAGTTTTTAACATTTACCTTTTCAAAACTTTATTCTGATGATTTTCTTGAGAGATTTTCAACAGAAATTTGGACCTTGGTCATGAGGATTTTGACTACAACAACTCAAAAAGATGTCTGCTAAGGCAAAGAAGGATGGAAATATCTGCATTATTGACATGAATTCCTTATAACAAAAATTTATTATGTGTCGGAAACAGAGAAAATACTGTGGGCCTTAGGTCATAAATATTTCCTCTAATTACTTTTCTCTTCACAATTCCTCTTTTGGATAAAAAATCCAATACAAATTAGAGGAAATGTGAAATAAAATTTTGAATGTTAGGATATTGTATTATATGATTAATTTTAACTTTGTTTTTTTCCCAACAGCCAGCTTAAAGAAGCTATACAATATGTTGTGATGTCCATCACTTTCAGGTATGAAAGACTGCAAACAAAGAATGCAAGAAGGTTTGACCTTCAATTTTAAGCTCACATCCACTGACTTCTCAATTGTTTTGGCTCAAGAATGGGATAGAAGGATCGAGATCTGAGGTATTATTTCAGACACCCTAAGCAAACTCATAAAAGACTGACTGATAAGTCAGAACTTTAATTAATTTATTTACAGTGGAAGATGTAATTGGCCAGATAATAGGTTTAGACCATTTGTGGAGGAAACTGCTGGAGTAAAATTGCTGGAGTATGACCAGTAAAATTTGAAATAACTGAGGAAACAAAGATTCAAGTTTCTGAGCATATTGATTTATTAAGCAATGCTTCCAAGTTATATAAAATATTGGGACCAGGCCTCCTCATTTTGGCACTGCACCCCAAATACAGAGAGAAATAGATTTTTCATGAATTAAAAGCCAACAATTAATGGGATAGAAACCAGTTTACAAAATTAGGTAATCTGATCTCTAATTTCAGGAAATTGAAGGATTTTTTGAGTTGGGATGGAGAAAATGGATTTCAATCAATGTGGGAGATGGTAACTGAGCTTCAAGATCTTTCATTTCCCAGAATAGGCAGATGTTGATTAATTGAATCCACCTGCATTTTATGAAATAATAAATGACATAACATCTATTTTCCCATGAAGGATTTGCAGAAATACAAGATGGAGAATAATACATGTGGGAACACAAGATGGAGTCAGTGGTCATGAGATGGAATCCAATTGGTTATCTCAATTCTCACACTTTCCTTAATTCTGAGCTAATTCAATTCTCCTTTGCTCATAAAGCATAATACCTTCTCTGTTAGGGCACACCATAGAGTCTCCCAAAGTCAGAAAGATCTTGAGAACTTTAAGTGGAGATGCCCTGAGGATCTTTTGCAATGTATATTTATTCATTTCAATTACCATCTTCATATAGAAAGTTTCCAAATTTGAATCTTTAATACTCAGAGAATCTGAAGAAGTTCATATTAAGTGACTTCAATCTTCTCAATGAAATATAAAACTTAAAATATGTAAGAATACCTTCAAGAATTAAGTTTCACATTTACTGAATAACTACTCCATATTTAATGCAACAAACATACACTGATATAAAATATTATATAATTATAAATCACATTAATTAAAGAAGGTATCTTAAGGACCTCAAGTAACACTTTTATTACAGCCAGTGTCAAAAAAACCTTTCTTTTAAAATATAATTCAGAATTTTTACTAATTAATAGTAGTTTTTCTATTACATCCCAAACTAGTTCTAACTAATGAAGATTCATTGTATTATCAAAAACATTACTTGGGCCCACAAATTGATTTGGCATTATAGCTCTACATTTATTTTTCACTGTCAGGGGTATAGAATTTGATAAGACTTATTGACTGGATGTATGTGAGGAAGAAGAGTAAAGAGTCTAAAAATGATTCCCAAATTAAAAAATAGGGAGAATGGCAGTATCAGTGTAACAATTGGGAAAATCAGAAAGAGCATGTGTATAGAGAGATGGTTAAATCTAACTTAGGTCAGCTCAAGGTGAGTTTGAGGGGCTAATGAATGATCTTAGGTGATCTTAGATGGAGATGACCAATTGAGGGACTGTTTAATTTTTGTGTCTGTATCCCTAGCGCTTAGCTCAGTCCTTGCATTAAATAGTAAGTACTTAAAATAATGACTTAATTGAATTAAATCTGGTGCTCTGAAGAATTTGCAGGATGGATAGTGTAGATGTGAGAATCTCTAGAAATATCTAGGCCAAGAAGCTACAATCACTAACTGACAATGATTCTCAATCAGAACTTTCAACATGACTATAAACTTTAAACTAGACTATTTTCCCATCATCTTTATTCCTATCACACTATATGTGACTATTGTGATGCAATATCCTTGCATATATTTGGAAAAATAAAAACCTGTATATCGATCAATCAATTAAATATATTAGGGGCAGCTAGGTGCCACAGTAGATAGAGCACTGGCCTTGGAGTCAGGAGAATCTGAATTCAAACATCACCTCAGACAATGAACAGTTACTACCTATGTAATCCTGGGCAAGTTATTTAACAACTGCCTAGCCAAAAGACCTCATATAGAATATGTGATTCTATCCTAGAATTCTCATTATGATACGTGCATGCTGATCCTAAACTTTGGGAGTGCATGAGATCACTGAGAAAAAGAGGATTAAGGGGAAAAAAGGAGGACTGAGGATAGAGCCAATAGAGGGAAGAGGAATCAGTAAAACAAAACAAAACAAAAATTAGGGAAAACAGTGAAACAGGGTATTAGGGTGTCAGAAGCCAAAGGA
The DNA here is from genome assembly GCF_902635505.1 of Sarcophilus harrisii. NCBI lineage: Eukaryota > Metazoa > Chordata > Mammalia > Dasyuromorphia > Dasyuridae > Sarcophilus > Sarcophilus harrisii. Next base: position 524,890,091 of record NC_045428.1, read on the forward strand.
AGAAAGAATATCATGGAGTTTGTAATAGTGAAAATGCAAGATGTTTCAAGGATGTCAAGGAGGTTGAAGACTTGAGAAAAGGCCATTAGATTTAGTCATTAAAAGGTTAGTAGTGACCTTTCAGAGATCAGTATCAATTTGGTATGGTTCAGAAAATACTAGATACTCCCCTGAGTTTCAGTCAAATGTGAATGATGCTATCTTTCATAATTACTTGATGGAGTTGTTTTGAAGATACAGGATTATAGTTATATAAAATTAAAAAGACCTCTGTGGTCAACTCCTTCATGTTACAAATGAGGAAACCGAGATGTAGGGAATTGAGGTGACTTGTCCAAGACCACATAGATAGTCAATGTAAGAAGCAGGATATGAGATAACTTTAAAGTTAGCAAAATAGATTTTGTACATAAATTATATGTATAGGTCAGGTACTTTTATTAGAATGCTAAAGATAGAAGTCATACTGCAAGTATTGAGAGTAGTCAAGAAGTATAGATAGCCAATATAGATGGTGTATTCTTGGATGAATATATTCTTGAATGAATATTCAAGAAACTTGGAGTAAATGGAGAATGGAGATGATATGCAACCACTAGGAAGTGGTAGAATTGAGAGAGGATGGGTCTTTTAGGATATGGAAGATTTGTACATATCTGTGGATAAAAGGAAAGAAGCCAATGGATATAGATGGAGAATTCAAGAGACACTGTGATTGATGAAGTCCCAAACTATGAAAGCCAAATGTTAGACAAAGAATACAGGTGGGTTGTTTGAAGGAGAGTAGGAGAGGAAGGACTGATTAATTAATATTAACTAGAATATTAACTAATTAACTAATATTAACTAATAATAAAAATAATTAACTAATATTAACTACTCTTCCTCAGAGACCACAGAGAAAGAGGAGAGGAAGGGATTCCTGCAGGATAATTGATTACCTTAGCAATATAGGAGGAAGGTCATCCACTGAAAGAGGACAAATTTGGGATAAGCAATACAGGGCATGTGATAGGGAAGAGTCAACAACTGATATAGAAAAGAATTGCCTAGCAGTTTTAAGTACCTAGTTGAGGCTATGTAGCATTTGGTTATAGAATGTGTTATGAGAATTCTCATGGAAGATCTAGATCTGTGAAAGCCAGAAGAAGAGAAAAATTCATCTCCCAAACTAATAACAATGTCTGTGACCATTTGTTTAAAACTGAATAGAAAACATAATAATTTCTTCCACTAATATTCAAACCAACTTTCCTTTTCCCTACCCCCACACTACTCTTCATATACTTCATATACCCCCATATACTACTCTTCAGGTGTAAAAGGATAGAAATTTTGGGGGGGAGGGGAGGTTGTGTTTTCCTGAATAAATTTCATCTTAAATTATGAGGATGCAATATACTATTTCTTTGGCTTAAAAATATTAATTAGCAGGCTTAAAGTCAGATATGATGTGTAAGATTCACTTTTCTTTACTGATTTTTTTCCCCATCTTTATAGGTTATTTAGTATTTTATTGATCTTCATTCATATTGCAGTACTGGTTGCAGGTTTATCCCTGACTCCTAAGGGTACAACGTTACCTTTAGTCTATCGTATATTTTTTTTACTTTTTGGTCTCTTCTTCCTTGCTGATGTGCTATTTCAAGTCTTTTTAGAAGGGTAAGTTGGATTTTTAAAAACTCATAAAGCTGTTCTATGTTGATATGGCAAGTGTTATTTGATGCCAAATTAGCTCTCAGTAACTATTCCAATGGGTAGTTGCTATTGAAACTGATATTAACATTTTTGTTAAGGGGAATGTAGACATTTAAGATGAAAAGTTATCTTTCAAAACAATATTGTTTTCCCCTTAATTTTTTGAATGCCATCATATTAATCTCTTAAAGCAGATTAACTAATTACTTGGGATTAAAAGGATTGGGGTTTTAAAAAGAAATCTTCCTTGTGTTTCTTTTGAGAGGTAAATTTCATAATTTTGCTTGTATTACAGAGCAGTGAAATATTTTTCTTCAATAATCAATACAATAGATCTCCTTTCTATTTTGTCATTCCTGATGGTGGATATAGTTTATCTTTATTTTGATATTGGAGGAATTCCTCAAATCCCCACGTAAGAAATATATTATTTATGTCTTGAAATGTTATGTGCTTTTCTTGTCCTCCTCCTCCTCCTCTTCTTCCTTCTTTTTCCTTCCTTCTTCTTCCTTCTTCTTCCTTCTTCTTCCTTCTTCTTCCTTCTTCTTCCTTCTTCTTCCTTCTTTTTCCTTCCTTCTTCTTCCTTCTTCTTCCTTCTTCTTCCTTCTTTTTCCTTCCTTCTTCTTCCTTCTTTTTCCTTCCTTCTTCTTCCTTCTTCTTCCTTCTTCTTCCTTCTTCTTCCTTCTTTTTCCTTCCTTCTTCTTCCTTCTTTTTCCTTCCTTCTTCTTCCTTCTTCTTCCTTCTTCTTCCTTCTTCTTCCTTCTCTTTTTTTTTTGGGGGGGGGGAAGTGAGAGATGAACCAGCTTTCTCCTGGACTTCAGGACGGGCACCCTATCTACCACACTACCTTCTTCTTCTTACAAAAATAATACTGTGGTTATCTCAATTCTACATCTATATTATATTGCTTAAATAAATTCTATTTAGATTTCTGCTTGAATTTTATTTTCAAATGACATTATTCTAAGACTATTATTATTACTAGTAGTAATTAATATTAATAGTAGTTATTAGTATTAGTAGTAATTATTATTATTAGAACCACTACTAGCTACTAATATTACTACTAGCTAACTAGCAAGCATTTGCATAGTCCTTTCAAGTTTGAAAATGCTTTACAAATATTGTCTCAATTTATCTAGATAGAACTATGAGCCCAGGAGCTTGATCAGTAATTTTTAAATGAATTATGAGGTTTAAGGAAGAACCTGACAGTTTTGACTGTTCTATTTAAGTCTGAACATGGTAATTAATAACTACCAAGTACCAAGCATATAAAATTGTGATAAATATAGCTTTTGAAATAGGAAGGGCTTTCCATTATCTCTTACATCTAAGATGAGGTTCACAAAGCAAGTAGAAAGATTTTACTAGATTACAATCAATCAACTTTCTCTGTGCCGGGCATTGTACTAAGTGCTGGGGATACAAAAAAAAAAAAAAAAAAAAAAAAAAAAAGACAGTGTCTCCCCTCCAGGAGCTTATGATCTAATGCCAGAAAAGTATAGATCTTTCAGTATTGTGACAGATAATTAATAGGGAAAAATATGATGCATAGTATGAAACAGTTTATAGATGATGCATTAGGTGAATCATTTTGGAGCTATATTCTATTTACTGCTTGTCTGGTTTTAATTGGTATCTCCAGGATCTGAGCCTAAATAAAATAAAAATAAGTTACTTATTACAGTTCTAGAATTACTGAGAAGAGATATTCTCCTGTATATTCTCTCTTTTTTGGATATCTATGATCCTACTTTTTCTTTGTTTTCTTCCTCCACTTGTCTGGCCATTTCTCATTCTCCTTTGCTAGGTCATCTATCATAGGACACATGCCCTAATTGTGAGGCACTCAAAGTTTCTGTTCTAGCCTCTCATCTCTTTCTTCTTTCTATATTTTTCTTAGTGTTGTCATCAGCTTCTATGGTTTTGAACATCACCCCTATATTTATAGAAGTGATTCTTTGATCTAGTTTCTATCCTGAACTCCAGTCCTATATCACTAACTGCCATTTGGCATTTAGAACTAAACGTATCATCAATTCACACTCAATATCAAGAAGAGAACATTATTTCCCTCCATTATATCCCTTCCTTCTTCAAAAGTTTCCTCTTTCTGTTGAAGTTACCTCTATTTTTCAAATGTCTTAGGTTCATAACTTTATCACTCTCCCTGACTTCTCACCTTCCTTCATCCCACATATCCGATGAGCTACCAAATTTGTTATTTCTAGCTCCACAATATCTCTCATAATCAGTTATAATCTCTTTCTGTACTTACAGAGTACTTACTAAATCACAACTCCACTAACAATGCATCAGTATGCCTGTGTTTACAATGTTGATTATTCTTATCTTTGCTAATGTACTGGATATGTGGAGAAATATCAAGGTTGCTTTGATTTGCATTTCTCTTCTCTTTGCTGATTTGGAAGGTTCATTCTTATGGTCATTAATTGTTTATAATTATTCTTTTTAAATGCTTCCTTTTTAATAATAGCTTTTTAATCTTCAAAACACATGCAAAGATAGTTTTCAATACTCACCTTGCAAAATCTTGTGTTCCAAACTTCTTGTCTTCTCCCCACACTCTCCCTTAGACAAATAATCCAGTGTATGTTAAACATGTGCAATTCTTCGATACATATTTCCATGTTTATCATGCTGTACAAGAAAAATCAGATTAAAAAGGAAAAAATAAGAAAAATAGGCAAACAACAAGAAAACAGATGAAAATACTATGTTTTGAACCACAATCAGTCCCCAAGATCCTCTTTCTGGATGCACATGGCTTTTTACATCACGAGTCGATTGGAATTGGCCTGAATCACCTCATTGTTGAAAAGAGACAAGTTCATCAGAGTTGATCATCGTATAATCTTGTTGCTGTGTACAATATTCTCTTGGTTTTACTCCATTTATAATCAATTTATGTAAGTCTCTTCAGCTCTTTCTGAAATCATCCTGCTGATTGTTTCTTACAGAACAATAATATTCCATACCATTCATTCATATGCCATGACTTATTCAACCATTCCCCCAACTGATGGATATTCACTCAAATTCCAGTTCTTTGCCACTATTAAAAAGGCTGATATAAATATTTTTGCACATGGGGTTCCTTTTTCCTCTTTTATGATCTCTTTGGAATATAGACCTAGGAGAGATATTGCTGGCTCAAAGGATATGTCCTCAAATTATTTGTCTGCCTTAACATGAGGAAATTACTTTTGGTGATATATATTTCTATTAGTTGCCTTTCCCACCTCCATGCTCCTTGATTATTAATAAAAGATTATCAAACAGTGAGATGTGCACACTAATGGTGTTTGTCACTGTTACAGAAGAGATTCAGTGCAGAATCCAATCAAAGAGAAATGTCTGGTTGTGATTAACACCTTCTACACTCTCCTATTTATGGAGAATATTTTTCTGATTTCACCTAGCCTCAAACATTGCACAAATTCCCAGATGAGATTCAAAAACGTTCAAAAGATTTTATGGTTTCTATCCACAAAGGAAAAATTAAGTGGATGAAGAATGTCTATTCTCCAAACTGTCATATACAATTGGATGGACAACCTACATAACTGATTAATTAGTGTATAGTAGAAAGACTCTACAAATATATAAGGAACTAGGACAAGAGTTAAACAAAAGTAGGAAAGCTGATTGGATTATTTTGGGGAAAGTGTGAAATTATTTTAATGATGTCATGTTTTTCCCTGAAAATGAAGATCCATCTTTAAAAATCAATTTTCATATGAATTGATTTTGTGGCTATTAGTTGTGAAAATACTATGTCCACCAAAGAATTTAGGATAATCAAAAAGGCAATGAAGAGTTAGTTACATTGTTGATATGAGCTACCTGAATCTCAGCAGAGACTAGAAATCATACAGAAGGATGGTAGAGGATGTCATTAAAGAAATTTATGAAAAAATTTAAAAATGGGTTATTCTTCTAGCAAAAATAAGAAGCAGCTGATAAACAACCAATGTGCTCTATTGGTATAATCATCATGTCAAGAGAAGTTCCCCTAGAACATTGGAGGAGATCTCTTATGATAAAATGATGAAACACATAAACAAAAGTTACATAAGATAGGCAGACACAAATAGATAAATGAGCTATGTTTTTTCAGAAAATACTCAATTCGATAAGGATTTATTAAGCACCTACTATATGCCAGATAGTATATACATGCTACTGGTATAAATACAAAAACAAAACATTCATTTGAGTAATATTTTCTCTGTCATTTTTTTTTACAAAAATTTATTTTAATTGTATAATTTAAATTTTTTAAATAAATAAGGGAATCTATCTTAACCCCTTAATAATTCCTCCTATTTCAATAGAAAAACATCATTTTAATCATACAATTGAAAGAAATACATTATTCCATTCCTTCATATTTTTAATAGTTCTCTTTAATATTTAGTCTATCATCCAGCTGAAATTCACTGAAGTATATGGTGCAATGTTTTGGGGGAGATTCATCTAAGTTGGAGTCTGGATGAGGCTTGTGGAAACTCAGTTTCTTCTGCTATTTTGTGCTGCTTTATGAAGCGATAACACTTGACACTATTTTACTTTTTCCTATATTTTTTGCAAATAGATTTATGTTCTAAACCATTTGTGTCTGGCTGCTAAATCTTTCCATTTGCCAATAATACAACTATCACTGGTTGAAGCAGTTTCTGAGCTCTTTTGGCCTTCTTATTGTGATGACTGTTTTACATCTAGTTAAATTCCTGTAGAAAATGTTATTAGGACTAATTCTCAATTTTGGGTACCAATAGCTTGCTTGACTAGGTTGTGTTAGAACTATTGCAATTGCATATACCATTTTCTTATTTTTTTTAATTCCTTATTCTAATTTGATCATGATTTTTATTTTTGCTTCCATAAATTTATGATCTATTTACAGATAGCTGACTCTGAAATGATTTTCACATCAGCAAATAATCATTGACTGTATGCTAAGTTGTAATCGATTTCATTTTTTAAATGTTCACCATATTCAGTGCCTTCCAACTTTTTTCTTGAAGAAAGGTTTGTAGTTTCATATTAATTTTACAAAAATTTTAATTGCTTCTGTTTCTTAACACCAAACCATATTTTCCAACATACTTTTCTCTTTCATGTCAAACTTTTCATTGAAGTCATTGAGTATCACTGTATATTTACTTTCTTTGGATGATAATTTTCTTGCTCTTGATGTCTTTTTAGTGATGTAACGATTCAGGTAGATAGAAGCAGTGTCGTAGTATGTTGTAATACAGGAGTCACCTGACAGTGGCTGTTGGAGATCCAACCCAGACCTGCAGAAAGTATTTCCTCATGTGAAAGGATGATACAAGGAGACTGAGAGGCCATTGCTGTTCTCTGACCTCTCTGCTGAGAGGCCATTGCATTGTTTGACCTCTCTCCTCTTCCCTCTGCTTCCAATTTATTTCATTCCCAATCCGCAACACCTGTGTCAGCAAAGGCTGCCCTGCAACTCCTTGAGATGCTATAATCCACAGCTGTGGAGGCTCTCAGAGAATTGACCTGCCCCTTAACAATAGTAGATAGAGCATTGGACCAATCAGGAACACTTCAAATCCAGTCTCAGACATAATTTCTAGCTATGTGACTTTAGACAAATCATCTAATCTCTGTCTTCCTCAGTTTCCTCATCTATAAAATGGGGGGAAATAGTTCCTATCTCTCAGGGATAAATTAGAAAATGTTTACAAAATGCTTTTCAAACTATAAAATACTATATAAATGCTAGCTAAGATGATCATTTTGATCAAGATGATGATAATTTCATTTTCAAAACCTGAATAATATGTAGTGATTTTTGCATATTTTCAATCTGTTTTTGAGAACCATTGAAGTAATTTTTATGCCAATTTTGCATACCCAATCCTTCCAAAAATGAGTTTTCCCATATTTTACTATATTGATCAATACTTAAATAAGCAGTTTAATTTGACTAAATAAAGCTAATAAACACAGGCAAAGTCATATGTATCTTAGACTTCCCAATTCCATTGTGCAAGAACTCACTCTAACTCATTCCACATTAGAGTGAAAAAACAAAAGGTTTCCTGTTCAACACAAACTTCCAATTCTTGAATTCAGAAATCACTCATAATAGTCTACTTGTGCCTAGATGCTATATGTCTTGCTTATCACAGAAACCTTAATCCTGCCTGAAATCTCTATACTGTTTATTCTTTGACTCAACAGGTCCAAAACTCACTGGTTTTACTTCATGCTTTCCCATATGTGGCTTCTGAAATAGGAATGCCCCCTAACCTCCCTCAGCACTGTCTCTCTCTGTCTCTCTGTCTGTCTGTCTCTGTCTCTGTCTCTCTTCCTCCTTCCCTCCTTCTCTCTCTGTCTGTCTGTCTGTCTCTGTCTATCTCTCTTCTTCTCTCCCTTCCTCCCTCTCTGTCTCTCTGTTTCTGTTTCTCTCTCCCATCTCTTTTCCTTTGAACACCCAACAACATCCCTTGCAACATAATGCAGGGTTCCCTAGAAAATACTTTATGACCCAGCTACTCCCAACTTTCACTACTCTCTGAGTCATATTGACTGCAAGAAAAAGTCCTTAAATCAGGGTGCAAGGGAGGGAGCAAGATGGATCACTTGCTATATGTCAATGATTTGCCCAGGTTTATACAACTAGTAAGTATCTGAAACTATTTTTGAACACAGAAAGTTGAATCTTGACTCCAGGTTGGGCACTGTGTCACTTAGTAAGCATCATGGCTTACTTATATAAATAATCAATACCTAATACCCTTTTTTCAATCCTTGACTTCTCTGATACCTTTGACACTATTCATATCCCTCCTCTTGACCTTTTTTTTCCTCTTTAGGGTTTTAAGACTTTATTTTCTTCTGGTCTTCCTCCCTCAGATTTCTTTGATTTAGTATATTCAATTGATTATATTGGATATTAATATGGATTATCTCTCCCTTTTCCCATCCCCACCCTCCCATACACATCCTGGATCCCTCTTGTACCCTCTTTCTTTCTTTTCTTTTCTTTTTTTTTCTAAACTCTCTTATTTTGTGATTTCAGAAACTTCCATGAGTTAAATGACCATATCTAAGATCATGATTCCCAGATTAACATATGCCTAATTTTAATGTCTCAGATCTTGTATCCTGGAAGGCCCAAGGGGATCTCAAACTTACCATGCCCAAAATAGAACTCATTATTTCCCCAACCTCCTTTTCAATTTTCTTTTTGCTATTGAGGTTAAAACCATTCTCCTAGTCATCCAGGCTTACATCCTCGGTATAATCCTTATCTCCTCATCTCCTCATTTATATTCACTCCATATATCCAATCAGTAGTCAAATCTTATCATTCCTTTTCCCACATTTCTTATTCAGATCCTCTTCTCTTCATCTACACAGCTACCATACAGGTCTCATATAACCTGGCTGGTCTCCATGTTTCAAGTTTCTCTCCATTCTGGTCCAATTACCATTCAGCTGCTAAAATGATTTTCTTGAATTATAGGTCTGGCCATGTCACTTTCCCTTCCAATTTGATAAACTCTAGTGGTTCTCTATTCCTTTTAGGATCAAATATAAAATACTTTATTTTCCATTTAAATGGGCTACAACCTGGTCCTTTCCTGTCTTTCCAGTCTTTATTTCCAGAGTATACCTTCTATCTTTCCATCTCTGTAATGGAACCTTTTCATGAACTCTTCAGTTCAGCTACATGGGCCTCCTCTTCCTCACACTTGACTCTCCCACCATCTCCTAATTCTATGTACTTGCCTGAGCTACTCCAACATCTGGTTCAAACCTTATCTTCTGTGGTGGGCCTTTGCATGACTTCCCCCCACCCCAGCCTTCTCCAATCTGTCCCTGCAAGACTACTTTCTGTTTTCATTGTAAAAATGTTGTGTATATCATCTGTATATTGTCTTCATGATGAGAGTGAATTTCTTGAGGGCAAGGTGGTTTTTTTCCCCCCTTTCTTTTCTTTTTGTTCTCTTTTTTCTGTATCCTTAGCATTTAGTACACAGTAAAAGCTCAATAACTATTTGTTGACTTACTAGTAGAAGTCTTCATGCAGACTCTGAGTAATCCCATGTCAGGATTGCTGCTGAGGCTCCTTCCAATTCTGAGATTTTGGGATTCAGTGTTCCTTGCTACCTCTGGTTTCCCTGATTTCCAGCTCCCTTTTATGTGTTATCTTCCTCCATTAAAATGTAAACTCCTTGGGAACAGGGATTGTCGTCCTTTCTGCTTTTTATAAATATTCTTAGTGCTTAGCACAGTGCCTGGTACATAGCAAACACTTAATAAATGTATGTTGACTTGACTGACTGCTGTTCACAACATTCCATTTCTGGTAATCAACTCAAGTTAAGCTTCAACTCTAACACTTCCAATTTGTCTATATATCTTAGACTTGGACACTGCATTATTCTTATAGTCACTAATTGGGATATTAAGACATCTTATGTAGAGTTTTGCAACTCAAAAAATGTTTTTCCCATTCATGATCTCATTTGTTCCTCACAATAACTGTGAGTTATGGAGGGTAGGTGTGATTTCCCACCAATAGTTTACAAAGAAAGAACCGAAGTTGATGGAAGTTAAATGAGTTTCTGAAGGTCTCTTAGTTAATAAATGCCCAACTGGGAATGAAACTGAGGCCTTTGGTCCTGTATTATTCCATAATATGAACATCTCAACTTCAACTTCTAGAGGCTTAAGATGGCTTTGGAGTTAATGGTGTTACTGATAACTATGTACTTAGAACAGTGAAACTTCCAAAAGCAATGCCCAGGTCCAGGAGTTCTACTTGAGTAAGGGTTCCTGAGTCCCCCCCCCCCCCCCCCCGGGTAGAAACACATTAAATTAAAAATGAGCTTCAACCTTTGAATCTTTCTTATCAGTAACTGCTAGTTCTGAAGTAAAATTATTTCTTTTGTATTCATTGTCAGGGTGACATTTCTTCTTAAAACTTTAAGACTTTTTGTTCTAATAAAAGTATTCCAACTGGCCAGTGAGAAAAATAAACTTGAAAAAGCAGCTAGAAAGTTGGTAAGTGGGCAAACCTTCTTTTGGATTCTGAAGCATATTTGTTATTCTAACTAGACCACATATATAGTGCCTGCCATGAGCTTGCTAAGTCCTTTATAAATATTAACTCATTCGATCTTCACAACCATGTTGGGAAACAAGGGGGCTAGTATCTCTGTTTTACAGTTGAGGAAACTGAGGCAGTCAATAGTTAAATGACTTGTTCAAGATCACAGAACTATTAAGTGCATAAAGCTGGATTTGAATTCAGTTCTTCCTAACTTAAAGTCTAGTATTGTATATCATTATGCTACCTAGCTGCCACCTGTTTTGGGAGATATTGGCAAGGATGACAGATATCTATATTATCTACAGTTATTTTAAATGGAATGTCTCTTGCTGCTGGACTTTGTTGGTAACATATAGAAATGCTGATGATTTATGTGGATTTATTTTGTATTCTGCAACTTTACTAAAGTTGTTCATTGTTTCTAGTAGTTTTTTTTTGTTGTTGTTCATTTTCTAGGATTCTCCAAGTATACCATCATATCATCTGTAAAGACTAATAATTTTGTTTCCTCATTACCTACTCTTAATTTCTTTTTCTTCTCTTATTACTAAAGCTAACATTTCTAATATAATAGTGAATAGTAATGTTGATAGCAGGCAGCCTTCTTTCAGCCTTGATCTTATTGGGAATGCTTCTAACTGGTGATTTTAGATAAATGCTGCTGATCATTTTAAGGAAAATTTCCTATGCTCTCTAGTGTTTTCAATAGGAATGGGTGTTGGATTTTGAATGACAGACATCTGGGTAACATTACATGTATGCTCTTTTTAGTTTGGCATATACCTAATAAATTTGTTATTTTTCTCTCCAAGGTTTCAGAAAACAAAAGACGTTATAGGAAAGATGGATTTGATCTGGACCTCACTTACATTACTGGTTTGTGCAGCTTGATGAAATTAACTAATGACTATATACAATGGTTTATTAGTTTGCATTACTAACTTTAAAATTTGTTCCTTTGTCAATAATTCAGTTTGTGTTTTGTCTTGATTTAATCCAAATCAAACTGCTTTTCAAAAGCATTTGAAATTTTTCTCTTAGTTCTTACTGAGTTCCCCTTCTACTCTTGCAAATATAGATGGAAGGGAGTGGGAGAAAAGAGGTAGTGTTTGAGTGGAAAGGAGGAAATCAATACTATTATTTTATCTCTTAAGCAGATGGAATGATTGTCACACATTCTGTAAACTATAGGAAGAAATCCTTCCCACGCTTTGTGGGGATTGTAATTACCCAATCTATAAGAAAAACCACTGAGGCATAGCTCTGAGTCAATGACACTTTATTAAAGGGTCAATGGTTCCCTCCAATGAAGTAGAACTCAGATTTTCCTCATGATCTCAGTTGCCTCTTAGTTTTATATTGCTTATGGGTGGAGAAGATCAGAAATAGTCTTAGTGGTGGATAGACTTTTCCCTTGACCTTCCAGGAGAGTCTACACAAAATACAGAGTCCCATTGGTTGACAAATGGTGTCGTAAGCAGACCTTAACAGACCCATGATAACTTTTCAGGAGATCCTATCAAGTCAATAAGTACGTTCACGAACTAGTAGAAAGACAGACCTCAGGTGGACAGCCAGAGTTACTCACTGGCTATGTGCTCATGATCATCTTCCCAGGTTGGGCAACAGAGGGATGACAAGGGATGGGGGGGCAACAAAAATAGTTGGAAGACTTTCCATGTAACTGAATCATTTCCATCATGCTGGTCTTGGTCACCATAATAAGAAAAAAACAAGTGTCAAGATCTTCTAGTTAGCTTCCTAAACAATCTGCAATTCATAGCTCAGAGAGCTATTATCAGAATTTATAATCACCAATCCTATGGATTCATATCAAACTGATTATACTAATTAGAATAAAATAGGAGTCCAATTAATCATCTTTCACATCTCTTCTGAGATTTACCTCAGTTATCAGGGCTTGCTTTCACTGAAGCATTGGATATTCAATTGATAGCATTTTCAAAGTTAAAATATTCTCTATCAAATGTCCAAAATTTGAGTTCAGAATAGTCCAGTCTAGAATGGGGTCTAAAAAAAGTTTAATTGGGCCCAGGGACAGCAAAAAGACTTTAATTTAAGGATTTCTCAGTAATTTTGGTCACTGTTTTGGAAAGTTCCTGGATCCATAGAAGTTAAGTCAAAAAGCATTTTTAAGCACTTGTTGCTATGTGTTTGGCACTGTGTTAAGCACTAGGAAGACAAAGAAACAACAAAAACCCAAAACAAAACCCCAACTCTTTCTTCAAGGAACTCACAATGGGAGAGATAAAATGTACAAACAAGTACACATAGGGTAAGTTGGAGACAATCTTGAAAGACTTAAGTAAAGTTACCAAAACCATTATTAGAGGTTGAGTTTTGATTCAATCTTCCAAATGTCCTTGGGCCCAGATATGAATCACTGTTAGTCTAAGCCCCTTCCCCTCTCAAGGTTACTGCTGATGAAAGCAGACACAAATCCTTTTTCAATTAGCCTCAACTAGATATTTCAATTACTATTAGATGGCCCTTGAAACTCATGGATTTAAATGATCATTCTACTCAATAAAATTTCCAAAATCTCAGTCCATCCTAGTCACAGGGCTGATTTGTTTCTATTCTGTGACTCTTAATTACCTGAAAGAAACTTTCTACTAGAAAAGGGGCTTCTAAATAGTGTAACTATAAATATATACTAAATACATATTTATAATAAATGTATACATATAAATATTAAATCTGTATTTTTGTGTGTTTGCAAAATCTTACAATTTCATAATGTTAATGATTTCTTAATAGGAAAAATTTATTTTCACTTTCAGATAATGTTATTGCCATGTCCTTTCCATCATCTGGAAGTCGGTCACTCTATAGAAACCCCATTAAAGTAAGAGAGAATGTTATCTAATAGGTATTCATTTTGTATTTTTCAATGAAAATAGACTGAGTCCATTACAGTTTTATATTTCAAGAGATATATCTATCAATGCACACAGTCTCTAACTTATATAGGCCATTTTATGTTTTCTGAGAATCACCTCTTCATTGGTACCATCAAAATTAACTCCACTGCCTTCCTTAATCCCTAACTCCTGTCTTCCTACTTGCTTCTTTTTGATCATTTCTAGTTGCCCTCTTATAATCATTTGAAGATTTATCAACTCTATCCCCATCCTCCAACCTGAAGCCTCACTCTCCTGCTCCCCAACTCTAGAATAAATCTAGATGGTCACTAACTTTACATAAATGCTTTAGAACAGAGAATAACCTCAATTGCAAATAACACTTTTTCTACTGAATCAGGGGACTGTTACATGGAATGTGATGGTCTTGACTCATGGACCAAATGACTCAGAGAACTGTGGGTACATATAGGCATTACATAGTACTAATCACTCTGCCTTACAGGTCAGGAATATTTTCATCTCCTCCCTATTAGATACTTTAGAAATAATACCTACTTTACCCTGGAGCCAGGAAGAGAAATATGCATATAAGCTTAGCCACATTATGTTCATCTTTCATCATTGCCTCAATAGCTTTGTCTTTTCCTCCTTCCACTGTTCCATGTCCCAGAACTTCCTTATCTGTCACTTCTACTAAGGTAGAAATCTAGGCTATGATGATATTGATACCAAATGGAAATATTACAATATTGTGACTCTCTGAGAAAATAGGAGTGAAAACACAGAGGTCATATACTAACAAATATGTCTCCTAACTACCATTATATCCCTTAGATAGCTTTCACACCTTTGGTTTGATGTAAGTCTTGATGGTCCTCTTCACTGTGATGCTTGATTTTGATTGGATCATTCCCCAGTGCTTTTACAAATAAATAATTCACAACAGAAATTGCTTTAGGACTTGCTCAAAGACACAAAGCTAGTAGGAGTTAGAGAATAGCTTTTGACTTTTGAGTCAGTATTTTCCCCATTGTACATTTGATGCTTCTTGCTGGCACGTTACTTGGTTTAACTTTTGAAGTGAGTCATTGTTTCAATTGAAGTAATCAGTATATGTATAATGCAGATGATCTCCTAAATTGCCCCATATATCTATTCTTGGCTCTATTCTAGCCAGCATTTTCATTAATCACTAAAACAAAATACATGGTATACTTATGAAATTTGCTATTGACACAATACTGTATAACTAACATATTAAAATCTCATAATGGGTATTGAGGATAGTGCAGTTATGTTGGGAAAAGCTCAAACAATTACACATGATCTGAAAATCATTCAAATGGGTCTATCTACTTGCACTGCCCATCCCAAAAGGTTAGATTACGAACAAATTTAAAGGTTTGTCCAAATAACAACATCACCATAACTTAAAAACAGATATTTTTTTCATCCATTTAGTTGACCCTTTGAATAGTATTAAACTGATCTCTTTTGCATGATCATATATCTCATCTAGGAGATCCCATAATATTCTAGGGCTTGTTACAATCAGTACAATATTATATGTAAAGGGCACATTTGTGACCATCTAGGATGTGATCTCTAAAGTGGGAGGTCCTAGAATAATTGAAAGGAATGTATGATCAATCATTTATAGGTGAAAAGTTTAGTTACCTCTCTCCCATCTCACAAGTTAATTATGAGTTTTTCCAACACAGTTATACTATCCCCATCACCTATTATGATAGAACACTTCTCACTTCATGCTTTTAACCATACTATCCTTTTGTGCCTATGCCAGGTATAAATCCCTCAGAGTACTTGTAAATTAATAGAGACCAGATACCTATAGCAATTATGTAGGTAAATTTCTCTCCCCTCCACTCAAATATCTTTATACTCTACCCACCAGATAACTTCAATGTATTGCACTGAAGGGGCTCTGAGAAATTGACCCAAGAGACCCGTGAGAACCTGCTCCATCCTCTTCAATTGCTTTGCACCTAAGATCTCATTAGATCATCTTTTCCTCATACTCACCTCTTTCCCATACTTGTTTATTACTACTGAAGGCACCATTATCCTTACAATTACTCAATTATACCATCTCAGTGTTATACTCCACCCCTCAATCTCACCCCACATATCCCACATACTGCCAAATCTTAACCATTTTCATCATTCACACCATCCCTTCCCTCTGCCCACAAAGTCACCATCCTTCAAATCCTCATTATTCTTAACAAGATTATTGTAACACTGTCCTAATTTGTTTTTCCTACCTTAAATCTCTCACCACTTTAATTTACCTTATACATTGCAGCCAAAGTGATATTACCTTATAAATATAATAAATAGATTACTTATAAATAGATAAATAGTGGAGTGTATCACTACACTATTCAATCTATTCCAATGGTTTCCTTTTTCTTCTGGGATGAAATATACACTACTCTGTTAGAAGAATGGAAAACCCAAGAGACAGAGTTTCTTTCTAATTAATAATCAGTTTATTAATTAGGCTAGCAAGTAATCAATAAGTTAATGGCTAGTGCTCTCTCACAGGGTAACTAGTCCCTTCATGGAGGTCACTGAATGCTTAAATATCTTTGGAAAAATGTGGAGATCAATCCTGAAGGATGAATCAAGGAGAGAATGAATATGATAATGAGAGGTGGGCTCTTTTCTGGGTGGGGTGAATTTTGAGCCAAGGTCAGAAATGTTCTTAACAGACTGGTCTTTGAGCAAGCAAAAAGATCTTTGGGTCCTATATATAAATTGGTTATTAATATAATGAGGATCTATAATAATAATTAAACATTATTAATATAATAATAGTCATTTTTCTCATTGTTTGATTTCTAAAGCCCTTCTTTCATACTCTATGATACAATCAAATTTGTCCTTTTGTTACTCCCAGGATTCTTTGAATGAATGTTTAATAACCTTATGACACCCATTTCACTTGCTAATCAGATACTTTTTCCTCTGGTGGGGATGAGGGTAATTCTGCGGCATATGGTTGAGGTTACTAGAAGTATGAACACTTGGATAAGTAAGGTGTTACACTATATTTTTTTAAAATGTCATTTTGACACTTAAGGGATCAATAGTCAACCAAGCATATGAGAGTATAGCCCACTAAGAGATCAGTCTGAATGGACTTATATTTAAAATAAGAGCAATGGGACCAATTTTCACAATAAAGCTATTAGGGCAGATAAGTGGTGCAGTGCATAAGCACTGAACCTGGAGTCAAGAGAACCTAAGTTCAAATCCAGCCTCAGACATTTGGGACTTAACTAGCTGTGTGACTCTGGGCCAGTCATTTAACCCTGATTGCTTCAGAAAAGGAAGGAAGGGAGGAAGAGAGGAAGGAAGGAAGGAAGGGAGGAAGGTAGAGAGGAAGGGAAGGAAAAGAAAACAAAATTACTGAACATGTTTATAAGGTCAAATTAGCCTTGTTTTCCTAGTCAAAATAGCAAGCTAACATAACAATGTTACAATGCTTATAGATGACTTATTCCCTATCAGTAGGATTATTAGGTATATAGGCAATCTGAGGATATATATATATACTCTTGTTCTTTATACCTTCCTTGGAGAGACTGTCCAGAGTGCTGAATTTAGTCAGGAAACCGACTTGAGACAAGTATTATTAGCTTTGCTACCTCCATGGGCAAGTCACTCAATCTAGCTAAACTTTCATTTCCTTTATCTGAAAAATGAAAGTAACTCGATATACTTAATTTCCTGAAGTTATTGTGAGAGTTGAATTATTCATGCATGGAAAATCAAATTCCTAAATAAATAAGTTATTATTATTTAATAAAATAAAAAGCACTGTTATTTAAAAGTGCTAAATGAGAATCTTCATAATTATTGTTGTCATGTAGTAATAATAATTTAATAATCAGTTAAGCATCTTGAGGTTAGCAAATATTCTACATTTTATAATGTATGTATTATGTATATGTGAGAAAATATATACATTTGTATATGTTTTAGGAAGTTGCAAGATTCCTGGATACAAAACATAAAGACCACTACAAGATCTACAATTTATGCAGTATGTATGAATTCTCTCTTTTGATATTCTGGTTTGAATATAAGCATTTAGCACAAAATTTTGTCCCTGGCTCAAAATAGGAGCTTAATTAATAACCTAGTCGACTTGTTATTGATTGAAGTCAGTGCCTTCTAGCAGGTGATAGTCTCACTTACTCAGGATTAGTCCCAGTTTCTTCATTTGTTAAATGGAGTTAAACATAGAATCTGCCTCCAAGGTTCTTGTGAGATTTAAATAAGATAACGTTTGTAAAGCACTTAGCATAATGCCTGGCACATAGTAAGTACTTTAGAAATGTCTATTCCTTCCTTATTATAATTTCATTTTCTTCTAGTAACTATTTTTAAAAGATCTTTGCCCTCACTCTCATTTATCTTTTAAAGGTCTTATCTTCTATTGGACCCATTTTTTTTTTTAAAGACAGAAGCTTAGTGTGGAATCAAAATATTATAAAAAGGAAAGAATATGAGACATAAAAGAATATGAGACAAACTGTTAAAGCTAGAAGGAACTTTAAAAAATCAATGCAATATATCACTTTAAACTTTTAGAGAGACTGAGGTCCAGTGGAAAAAAGTAACTTCTCCAAAGTGACATAACAATCTAAGACTAGAATCCAGGTGTCCTAACTTACAATTCAGTTCTCTTTCTACTTCACTCTTTCTACTTTTTACTCTACTCCTTGAACTTTTTTTAGGTGAAGCCTATGTATGTCTGCATCAGAATCTTCATGGAGGTGTAAACTCTTTCCCACATATCCCAGATGGAGATTTTTCTCAAAATCAATTATCCATTGAAATCATGGAACTGAGATATGTGTTTGTGTGTATGTGTGTGTGCGTGTGTGTGTGTGTGTGTGAATCCCCATCTCTATGGTGATTCTGATACAAGGATACATCAGTTAGAATTAGGCTAAGAACCACCTTTATATTTTTTACTTGAAAATTCAGATAAATTGAATATATTTTTCTTGCTCCTATCCCTTGATCAATTGCATTTACCTCTGCTGTGGGTCCTATTGGGTGTTGCACTATTAGCCATTTGCTGAGGTTTTATATGTTAAGACTATGACCTCAGGGCATAATTGAGAAGCTAATGCTACTCCTATTTTCCTATTCCTACAGTTTCAAAATTTTCCTGTACAACTCTTCTTGGATAGAGAGGGCAAATCCTTAAGTGGGCTAAGTGAACTGCCATTTTTGTGTCTGCTAATGTCAAGTCTGTTAGTTTAATGCATAAGTTTAACTTCTGTTATCTGTTTTAGGTGAGAAAACGTATAACCCTTCACATTTCCATAACAGGGTAGAAAGATTCCCTATTGATGATCACAATGTCCCCACCATAATGTAGGTTGCATACCAAGTTTCCTGAGGGAGAGGGGAGTACTAAGTAGGAGGGAGGGGGAATCTTGATTTTTCAAAATAATACTTTTATTCAACTAAAAATCATTTGCTTTTAACCAGTGATATGCTGAAATTTGTGGACAGTGTATTTGAATGGATGGAAAAGGATCCAAAAAATATAATTGTAGTTCACTGTATGGGAGGCAAAGGTAATACTTTTTCTCTGTCTCTTGGATTCAACTTCTTTAGCTGTACTGATCTTCAATTGAAAGAAAAAGAGGTCTCAAGTAAATTTCTATGCCACAGTCTCTTCATGCAGAATTATGAGCTCAGACCAAGGATAAACTATATTTCTCTAGTCTCTTCTCCTTATTCTGATTTAGACTTGAAATGCATCTTTAGTTCTTTTTCTTAGTCAGATGGATCTCCAATGAGCAAGATGGGAATTAGGTACAAAAAGCCTGTGTATGTCCTAATATTTGAAAATCAGACATTTTCCATTCCAGAGGGAACATGACGAGAATGTTTTAAATTGGCTAGTGTGTTTGAAATATATCTAAGAAATATTGTTTGTGAACATAGAGGCCTTAGAAATTGATAAAAGCATTTTCTTTTTTTAAAAAAAGTCACAGACAACAGAATGCAATAATCATGAATAGAGATCAGTCCCCCTTTCTATTCTCTATTTCTAACATGGATAATAATTTTAAAATCTTTTTTTCTACATTTCCTATGACACATCCATTCAAATCCTACTAGCTCAGATTCCATTTTGAAAGATCAAGTAAAATCCTCCCTGGTTGTATTGGCCTAAAGTGACCTCTTTTTCTTTTGAATCCCTTTATTTTCTGGGAAAGTCATTTAGCAATTGCAGATATGCTATTTAAACATTTTATTGCTTAAATTTTAACATGATAAGCTAGTCTGGGAACTAAATAAACAAATTCCTTGAAGAAGGAGCTAGTCTTTAAATCTCCTATTGTACATAAAACATTTGGGATTTTTTTTCTGATTTAAATATAATCAGAGAAGACAGGCTTTTCTAGAACTCAAAATGTCATTCATGGTAACATATTGTACTTAGATGAAACATGGAAACCATATGTCCACCACCCTGGAACAAGGAAACTTTTAGCATGTGGTACAGGAACAGGGCATATTATCTCTCCATTCCATTTTTAAAGGATTTTGAATAACTCTTCATATACAGTTATAGCACAATATTTGATATGAAACTTCTACTATCAGCTACTTAACCTGGATGCCAAACATAATGTCATGTATCTCTCTTTAGCTGTACATAAGAAGCTTCTAGGAGACCAGTTAGGAGAATATTTTCCTTTTTGAACATATTGTAGAATTGGCTAAATTGATTTCAGTTCAAAAAACAAATATTAAGTGATGCCCATTGAAACACATTCCCAATGAAACAAATTAGCAAGTAATGTGTTTTGTAGAAAAATGAGTAAGAAAAGACTTCTTTGCTCCAGAACTTATACCAGTAAAAAAGATAAGACAAGAACACAAATAGCTGTAATGCAAATTTAAATAAAAGATGTCTCAGTGCAGTTTTATTCTTTAATAATATAAAGACTTAAAGTTATTTTAAAAAATCTATTAACTTAAAGGTTAAAAGTTATTGAAGCCTAAAACTTTACTGAGACCTTTGGACACTCCTTATACTAAAAACATAAATGGAGTACAAAGTGCTTTAGAAAGTATAATTATAAAAGGATAGATCATTTCCAAAAGAAGAAATAAGTGACTTTAAGAATGATATAGATTTGACAGAGACTTAGCACAAGGGAAAATATTGCAAAGTATTAACGGAGGCAGTTAAGTGGAAAAGGATAGCTAAAGCCCTGGGCCTGGAGTGATCTGAATTCACATCAAGCCTCAGGTACTTATTAGGTGTGTGACTCTGGGTAGGTTACTGAACTTCTGTTTACCTCAGTTTCCTTATCTGCAAAATGAGGGAAATAATAGTATACAACTTCCAGGATTGTTGAGAGGATAAAATGGAATAAGATTTATAAAGTAATTTGCAAACCTTAAAATGTTGTTGTAGTTCTTCTTCTTGTTGTTAGGTCTTAGTGTGGGAAAATAATGAATTAGAAACCTGAAGTGTGTTCAAGTTCAAGCCTGTGAAATATTTGATTATTTCTGAAGTATGATTTATATTTAGGTCAAAAAAGAACAAATTCAGGTTATAATCTTTATAAATGGCTAGCAATATTAAGATTGAAAATACTCTCCTATTGAGCAATGGTCAATTGATCAATTTCTTTTCTAGGCAGGACTGGAACTATGATCTGTATTTGGCTTATTGCTAGTGAACATTTTAATACTGCAAAGGTATGAAATGCACTAATAAGAATTATATTGTTCTGCTGGTTATTTAGATAAACCTTACCAGGTCTGAAAAACCATTGAAAGAAATTAGACACTATTAAGATGACTATTTGAGTTGTAGTACTGCAATGGGAGGTTGAATATACAATAATGTCAAAGGTACCTTTCAACTCTTAAGATCCTTTAAAAAAAAAACAAAAAACTAAACCTATAATTTCATTGGTACAAGGATTTCCTAGTGAATAAATTTCATCTACCAATGAAAATTGGTCTTGCTTTACAATTATTAGTTTTAAAGATTTGCCTAGGACACTGAGAAATTAAGTGATTTTAATATGTGTCATGGTGAGGTCTTGAACCTATATCATCACTATGATTATCATCATTGTTATCATTTAACTAGTGCCAACTAAATGCCAGGCACTGTGCTAAGGATTTTATGTTAGTCTTGATATGATCTTTTAATCCTGGGAAGGTTATGAGCCATTATTTTCTTTTCACTGGGGAGGGTATGTGTCTAAATTCAACAAATAAACAGCAGAATTTAGAATAGAAACAATGTCCTCGTAGCTGGTGACAAAATTACCTCATTTTATCTCCACAACAACCCTGAAAAATGCTGTACCCATTTACAGATGAAAAAATTTAAAGAAATGGAACTTAAGTGAATTATCTAAGATAAGCTAATCGGTAAGTGTGGGATACCAAATTTGAATGTTGTTCTGTCTTCAAAGCTTTGTGCACTATGGTACCATCGAACTGCCATATTTTACTGATTCCAAAGCCAGCTCTCTCTTAATATTTCCCCTGATGCCTGCCTTTAGGCCTATGATTCTATGGTGCTTGAATGGGATTTTTCTTTGGAGAGATCAATCCCTTTCTCTCAGTGAGGAAACAGTTGCCAGAACATGTGAATTATATTCTAAATTCTCCTGTTTGTTGAATTTAGAAAATCCTCTCTTCAGGGAAATGAGAATAATAGCTTGCCTCCCTTATAACATAAAAGATGACATTAAAACTAATTAAATACAAAATTAAATATATGAAGCTCTTTAGACATCCTTATAGGTACTATGTAAACCAAAGTTAATGCTGATCCTAAGATTCTTATTGTGACATTTACAAAAATATATGGATTAAATGATTTCTAAATGAGACAAAGTAAGAAGAAAGATAAAGATTCAATATGCCTCATCAAACATGTGTGCTCTGAAATTCCAAATTCAGATAATCTCAGCCCAAACAATATTGACCAGAGTAATAAAGGTGTCATTAGTTCCATTAGAAACCTTAGGTGAGTTTTGATGAGGAAATTAAGTAAAAAAAATATTGAAAACTATTTGCTACCTAGTTGAGTCTTGTTTGAGTTTTTCATTTTTTTCTAAAGGAATCCCTAGAATATTTTGGAAAGAGAAGAACAGATACAGCTTCTAGCTCCAAATATCAAGGAGTAGAGACTCCTTCACAGGTGAGCTTTTAAGGAAAGAATAAGTTTTCTAGGAAAGGGGTCACAAAAAGTAACTTTTTAAAAAATTATTATTGTATTAAAATAAATAAAAAAATTAAAAATTACTTTTATCTCTTAGAAATTCAATATAATTAGTGAATTTAATAATTTCTTGCAAGATAAGAGATAGCAGTAATCTTCACTCTCTTTGACTGTGGCAAGTTAGAGAATTCTTGAGGCTTTTAAAAATTTATTTTTGGTGACTTCTGTGACAAGTTTTCCTTAGAATATATAGCCTATCTTCTACTTTCTAAGAATCATATTTTAAAGTTCTATGGAAAAAATTTTAAAAAATAAAGTGATATGGTTGGGTTATTGTCACAAAAGATATCAGAGTAATTTCTAAAGATTCTATACCTTACTGGATATGATAGTATAATTGCTAATGGAAAATAAATTACTGTTAAGAAAAAAAAAATAAAAGGAGTGAATTCACACAGGTACTTCCCAATAAATAATAATTTCTTTTTTAAAGTACATAAAATACATGTATAATTAGTATATTTTATCTTTTATCTTTTATTCCCAAAATTCAGACTTATTTTCTGGTATGGAAGGACAAAAAATTTCATGGGGATTTTCCAGATCATGGGGGTACTGCAACAATATGGAAGGGATAAGTTACTAGTGTTCCCTCATGTGAGTGCTGAGATCTCTGTGATTAAATGGATCCATGAATGGTTATCACTAGTAGAACAGATACTGAGGGTGAAAGCAGGATTCAGGGTGAGGGAAAGAATTCTAAGTTCTCTATGCTGGACTGACAGAATGAAATCATCATAGAAACATTGTAGACAGGGGGAAGAATTAGGAAGTAATATTTGCTTTTCAAAATGCCTTACCCCCTTTCTTAAATTTCTAATTACACAGTTTCATATTCTTAAGAGAACCTTCTCATCTTTATTTAACCATCTCTTCTTCAAAACTTTGCTCACCATTTAGCTCCTCAAAGTATTTTCAGGCTAATTCTACTGACTCCATCATTCCAAACATTTTAGTGAGCGAGCCTTACCTATCATATAATTAGTTGTGTATATACTCCCATTTTTCTTTTGATATAGTATGAAGCTACTTGACTAGCTTCATACTAGCTCCATAGCTAACTCCAATGGTTTAGAATGAGTGTAAATAGCAGTTATTTTCTGTTCTGGCCAGAAACTTGGGGGTCTCCCCACCTTGGGTGATATTTTTGTGATGGTTAATTAGGCCATCTTTTATATCAATTCTTACCTAGCCTTTAGACATTGAATGAGTATTGCCACAGATAAACTGAGGTCTAGAAAAGACTTTAATTTAGAAATGCCAAGGTCATCCACTGCATTTCAAGCCATCATCAATCATCTTGACTTAGGTCTTGTCACTAGTCTTTGATGACTCTGGAGTAGAGAGTGAAGCTGACAACTTTACACAACTGTCTCATTTAAATTCAATTCATGGTAAGTCAATATATCACCCTTCTGATGTCATTGGTCCTCTTTAAGAATGAAGGATGAGGGGCAACTAGGTGGTACAGTGAATAGAGCACCAGTCCTGAAGTCAGAAGGATCTGAATTCAAATTTGACCTCAGACACTTAACACTTCCTAGCTGTGTGACCCTGGGCAAATCATTTAACCCCAATTGTCTCAGCCAAACAAAAAAAGAATGAAGGATGAAAAACAACATGTTAAATATATTTTTCACTTACGTTTAGCTTCTTATCTCTCCCATTGAACATAAATAAATAGCAAAGGCTATCTTCTTTGTAACATCCCATTGCCCTTGTTACAAAAATTTCAAGGTATTTGCTCTATAAATGTTTGTTAACACTTAAATTAATTGCAGAGAAACTGGAATGTCTATTTTACACCTCTTCACTTACATGGACTTTTCCCTTATATTACAGAGAAGATACATTGAATATTTTGCCCTGATAAAGAACAAGTACCTTTGGGCTGTCCCTCAATCTAAGACACTGAAGATATCTTCCATCATTATTCATTCAATTCGAGGTGAGTATATTTAAAATAATTGAAGGTAATTTGAATTTGGTTACAGATATGTTCTATGTCTACGTGAGTTCATGTATGTGTATATGTATATATGAACATGTATTATATCTAGTATACATAGCTAAAAATTTTTAGTTAATTGATTTTGTTCATGAAGAGAAATAATGATAAGAACATTGCTTTAGCCAATATATACGAACTCATCTGCCACTTAGGGTCTGCCTGTAGTTAAGGAGTTAAAGGGGTTAAATAATTTTCCCATGATCACAGAGTTAATTATGTGTCAGTGATTGGTATTTGTAATTGGTATTAAAATGCTAAGGCTAGCCTTATATTCACTATGCTGCTCTATAGTACATACATTCACACAAAAAGATTTCTAGTAGCTCTTTGTTGTAACAAAAAACTAGAAACAAAAGGAGTGCCCATGAATTGTGAATTGACTGATCAAAATATAGTAATAACTGTAATGGAATATTACTGTGTCCTTAGGAATTATGAAAGAGTTGATTTTTAAAAAATTTGGGAAACCATATGTACAAAATGAAGTTAACTGGACCAAGAGAACAACGTGTATGACAATAATAATATTGTAAATGTTGCTCCCCTTGACTTCTCCCAATTCCCATTTACCTTGGAAAGGTAATAGATTAGACATGTATAGTCATGTAAAACATTTCCATAATAGTCATGTTGTGAAGGAAAACATAAACCAAAAAACCCCTCAAGAAAAATAAAATAAAAAAATATTCCTCAATCTACATCATACCTATCATTTTTCTTTGAGTTTTTCATCATAAGTCTTTCAAGTTGTATTGAATTGTTGTAATGCTGAAAATAGTTATGTCATTCATAGTAGATCACCTAACAATATTGTTGTTACTTTATACACAGTATATTTCACTTTGCATCAGTTTATGGAAGTCTTTTTAGGTTTTTCTGAGAGCATCTTGCTCATCATTTCGTATAGCACAATAGTATTCCATCATAATCACATATACTTAATCACATCAGCCATTCCCCAATTGATGGGTATCCCCTCAATTTCCAATTCTTTGTCCTCAGAAAAGAACTGCTATAAGTATTTTTGGTACATGTAGGTCCATTTGCTTTTTGTTTAATCTCTCTGGAGATACTCTGCTTTTGAGTGTATAACATTAACTCATTAGACATCCAAATAAGATTCCTTATATTTTTTGGTCAGACTGCTGCTCTTTTCTTGCTAAACTTCAGCTATAAATTACTCTTACCATCCACCTTCTCCACTTCTACCCATGAGCGGTTGAATGAAAGTGTAGGAAGTCCAGTCATACTGATTGGGTATGTTACAAATTCATGTTATCTAAATTCGCCTAGACTCTTACGTGGCAAGGAAGTAACTGATTTTCTATATGATTCTTTCCAAAAACTATTCCAAACATTTTCTTTCCTCCTCAAGTCTCCCATACTTCCTCCCTTATCCTTTTTTTCAGCTGAGGAAATTGTCTCTTAATTACTAAAAATTTGAAATTATTTGACAAAAACTCTCTTGCCTCCCATACTTTTCATCTCAAAACAATTTGACATCCTTTGTCTTCTGTTTTCCTTTCCTCCAATCTCTGACAATGAACTATATCCCTCCTTCCTTTATCAGCCAAACTTCTTGTAAAAAATCATCTACATTCAGTACTCACACCCTCAACCTGTACAACCTCATTAGAAAACTGAAACTTCTCTCCAAAATTATGAGAAATATTCTAATTGCCATTCTGATAGTCTTAGTACTCATTCTTCTCAAACCTATTTCATGTAATAGTCTTTCCTCTCTGGATTATTAGGACACAATTCAGTTCTAATTCACCTTCTAGCTGTCTGACTTTTCCTTCCCAAACTCATTTGCTAAGTAACCTTTTAACTATGATAATTCCCCAAAGTAGTATCCCAGACCCTCTTCTCCCTCTTTATTTTCTCTCTTGGTGTTACTTATTGGATCCTTTGATTTTAATTATCTTCTCTATACAGATAACTCACAGATATATACATACACACATATGTTTTATACATACATACATATATATATATATATATATATATATATATATATATATAGAGAGAGAGAGAGAGAGAGAGAGAGAGAGAGACAGAGAGACAGAGAGAGACAGAGAGAGACAGAGAAAGATGACCCCAAACTATCTTTTCAACCCAATTGAAAAATCTCTGGATCCTGAATCCAAGAGCATTAGGAATAGCAGCATTCCCCAAATCATCAGAACAGCTTCCAACCTAGCCCAGCCCCTACAGCCATAATAGGAAAGGATGAAAGGGTGGTGTATCACGGTAGAAAAGGGGACTACCTTTCTCATCACCACCAGGGACAACTGCTAAACAACTGTTACCAACAGACAAATGAACACAAAAATCCTGGAAGTAGTGAAATCTTACAGACCATCACTGCTGCTCAACCCTCATAACCATTATCTAAGAAAGCAACTTCTTTCAGCTGAGGAAATTGCCTCAATTACTAAAAATTTGAGATTAATTGACAAGAACTCTCTTGCCTCCCATCCTCTTCATCTCAAAACAATTTGACATCCTTTTGTCAAAGGAGAAGACAGGATCATCCCACTCATTGACTTTCCCACCTTTGCATTGGCTATCCCACCTTCATACCAAAGCTTAAGCATTATTTTTTACATGACGCCTTTCTTGATCTGTTCAATTGCAAGTTCCCTCCCTCCCAAACTACCTTGTACTTGTTTGAATATATCTGTATTTTAATTTATATTTATATTTGCTTATATTCTTTATGTGCTTCTTATCTTCATTAAAATATAAATTTGAAAGTAGGGATTGTTTTATTCTTTGTACCTATATTCCTTGTCCAAAACATAATTCCTGGCACATAGTAGGCACTCAATATAATCTAATTGATTAACGGATTTCCCCTCAGTTTTTCTTAAATGTTTATATAAATGTATGTATGTGCATATTGTCTTCTTCTTTAGAATAAGTCTCTTGAAATACAGTTAGCAATAGTAGTTGTAAAAAGAATTTTGAAGAAACTTTCTCTGATAAAGACTCATTTATCAAAAATAGAGGGAACTGAGTCAAATAAAACATTAAGAGCCATGCCCCAATTGATAAATGATCAAAAGATATGCTCTATGCCCAAAGAGCTATAAATTCATGCATAAACTTTTATCTAATAATACCACTACTAGGCATGAATACCGAAAGAAATTTAAAATAAAATGAAAAGGATTTATATGTACACAAATATTTATAGCAACTCTCTTCTCAAGGCAAAAAAAAAAAAAAAAAAAAAAAAAAAAAAGAAATTGTGGGAATGCCCATCAATTGGGGAATGGCTGACTAAATTGTATTTAGTGATTATGTGATTATGATGGAAAATTATTGTTCTATGGGAAATGATGGGGAGGATACTCTCAGAAAAAAATCTGGAAAATCTTCTATAAACTCAAAGAGAGCAAAATGTGCTGTATACAAAGTGATAGCAACGTTCTGGGAGGACCAGTTGTAAATGACTTTGCTATTCTCAGCAGTACAATGATCCACGACTACTTTGAAGGACTTATGATGAAAAATCTTATCCATACCTAGAAAAAGAAGTGATTATGCGCTCTCTCTCTCTCTCTGTCTCTCTTTCTCGCTGTCTCTCTCTCTCTCTCTCTCTCTCTTCTTCCCTCCCTCCCTGGCTCCTCTCTCGCTCCTTCCCCTGGCCCCCTTTCATATTTTATCTTTCTAGAGGGTTTTTTGTTGTTGTTGTTATTAGGGTGAGAGATCTGTGGCTTTTTTTTTTCACGTGACTTTTATGGAAATGTTTCACATAACTTTACATGTGGTTTTTTATTGAGGACTGGGGTTGGGGATAAAAGAGGGAATCTGGAGCTCAAAAGTTTAAAAAATAAATGTAAAAAATTGTTTTAAATATAATGGGGGACAATATTAATAAATACATTTAAAAACAAAACAAACAAAAAGAGGTTAGGGACCATCTTCTTTTCTCTTTGTATCTTCAGAGCCTAGTTCTGATTAATATAGTAATTCTTATATATTTTGAATCCTCTTGGATGTTCTGCTGGACACATGACAATGTGCTCTTTTATTTTGTATTCCTTTTCTGTTTTTCTCTTTTTCTTATTCAAATTTTTCAAGTAAAATAAATTTTAAAAAGAAAGCAACAGCAATGTTCTGAGAAGATCAACTGTAAATGATGTTGCTATTCTTGATAGTATAATCATTCATGACTACTGTGAAAGACTTACAATGAAAAATCCTATCTATATCTAGAGAAGGAACTGATGGAGTCTGAATATGGATCAAAGCATTCTCTATTTCTTTCTCTCTCTTTATTTTTGACATAATTTTTCTTGATGGTTTTTATTTTCACTAGGGTAGAAGATCTATGTTTTGTTTCACAATTTGATTTTTATGGAAATGTTTTGCATAACTTCACATGTGCTTTTTTAACTGTGAGTGGCCAAAAGGGAGAGAATATAGAACTCAAAATATTAAAAACAAATATAAAAATAACTTTTATTTTAAATGTAACTGGAAAAAATTAAGCAAAATAAAATGTTTAAAAATTCATTTAGTATTTCCTGAGTATCTTATTACACAAAACTGAGTAAGTATAAGAATTATTTTCAAAGACTTCATGATTCCAGTTAGGGAAACAAGATAAGACACACATGAAGCAGCCCAATCTGTACCTAAATAAGAATCCTCTTATTAAATATTTGCTAGGTAAATGTGTTCCAGGTCCATCCAGGTCATCATCTGAAAATTCTCTGTTCATATACTTTGACCATTTATCAATAGAGGAATGTCTTATATATTCTTATAAAATTGAGTCAATTTTCTATATATTTTAGAAATGAGATCTTTATCAGAAACAGTGAACATAAATATTTTCCCCAGCTTTCTGCTTCCCTTCTAATCTTGGCTGCATTGGTTTAGTTTATGTAAACTCTTTTTAATTTAATATAATCAAAATGATCCATTTTGCATTTCACAATGTTCTTTAGTTCTTCTTTGGCCATAAATTCTTCCCTTTTCCATGGATCTGAGAAGTAGACTATTTCTCAGTCTCCTAATTTACTTATAGTATCCTCCTTTATGTCTAAATCATGAACCCATTTTGATCTTATCGTAATATAGGATGTTAAGATGTTGGTCAATGATTAGTTTCTGCTCTGCCACTTTGCAGTTTTTTCAGCAATTTTTGTAAATAATGAGTTCTTATCTCAGAAGCTAGAGTCTGTTTCTTAGCCAGTACCAAATAGTTTTGATGAACATGTTTTATAATATAGTTTTAAGTCTGGTACAGCTAGGCAACTTTCCTTTGCAATTTTTTCCCACTATTTCCCTTGAAATTCTTTACCTTTTGTTCTTCCAGATGAATTTTGTTTTTATTTTTCTAGTTCTATAAAATAATTTCTTGGTATTTTGATTGGCATGGAACTGAATGAGTCAATTCATTAGGTAGAATTATCATTTTTATTATATTATCTCAGCCCATCCATGAGCATTTGATATTCTTGCAATTTTTTAGATCTAACTTTATTTGTGCAAAAAGTGTTTTGTAATTGTGTTCATATAATTCCTGGCTTTGCCCTGGCAGATAGACTCCCAAATATTTTGTTATCTACAATTATTTTAAATGGGATTAATCTTTTTATTTCTTGCTATTGGGCTTTGTTAGTATCATATAGAAATGCCAATGATTTATATGGGTTTATTATCCTGCAACTTTGCCAAAATTGCTAATTGTTTCCAGTAGTTTTTAGTTGATTCTTTAGAGTCTCTAAATATGCGATCATATCATTTGCAAAGAGTGATAATTTTGTTTCCTCATTATATACTCTAATTCCTTCAATTTCTTTTATTAAGTATCTGAGTCTGAATTTGAATACTGACTTCAGGCCCAGCACTCTCTCCACTGTGTGATCTAACTGTACCTAAAATACATTCTGAAGTGCATCTTACTGATTCTACTTTAATTAACAATGATGGAATAGAGGATCACCAAAATTAGCAAATATTAATACAGTAATGCCTTTTTAAATTCCAAAATTAATTAGCAAGAAGTCTAAGTTTAATTCAACAAATATTATCTTTTTTTTTTTTTTTTTTTTTTTTTTTTACCATTAATTGAACACAACTTTTTTTTTCCTTTTTAGGAATTGGAAAAGGTAATGGAACAGATCTGAAAATAGTAATAATTGTGAATAAAAAAATTGTTCACACTTGTGTGTGTTCATCTTTAAAGAGCTGTCAGGTGGGTTGTTGTTGTTTACAAATAATTTTACTTAAAAACTTAACCATTTTAACAGATACAAAAAAATGAAATAACCAACCAAAACTGGGAATAAAACACTGTATTAATTCATATACATTACTGACTCATTTCTATGGAACAATAATCCATCAATGTGGGCATTTCCTTTACTAGTAAAGGTCATAATCTTCTTATAATACCTTCTCATATGTGCCATTCTTATCTTAAATCCTCTCATCAATCCTCTATTTAATATCCACTCAGTGCACTAGAGGACTCCATTGAGTTGCTTAATATTTCATGTATACCAGTCAGTCAGTGAATAAATATAAGTATCAGCTATGTGTCAGACTTGAGATGCAAAGAAAGGCAAATGACAATCTCTGTTTTATGTCATGGCAAAGAATTAGAAAATGAGTAGATGCCCATCACTTGGGGAATCACTGAATAAGTTATAGCATATGAAAGTAATGGAATATTATTATTCTATAAAAAATGAACAGGCTGATTTTAGAAAGGCCTGGAAAGACTTATATAAACTCATACTAAGCAAAACAAGCAGAACCAAGAAAACATTGTACACAGCAACAGCAAGATTGTGGGATGTTCAACTATGACATATTTGGTTCTTCTCAGTGGTTCAGTAATACAAGGCAATCCTAACAAACTTTCGTGGAGCACACCATCCACATCCAGAGAGAGAACTATGGAGACTGAATATAAATCAACATATATTCTGTTCACCTTTTTTCCTTTTTCTTTTGTTTTTTCTTATCTTGTGGTTTTTCTCTTTTCTTCTGAGTTTTCTTTCCCAACATAATTTATAAGAAAATGTTTTAAAAAATGAATGTACCTATATAACCAAAAAATGTTTTTACATGTAACTGGGGGAAATAATTTTTAAAAAGACAGTCTCTGCCCTCAAAAAGCTCACAATTTATTGGGAGAGACAACATGCAGTTACATATGTCAATTTCATGATGACATGCTTGCCTGGATTCTGGTTAATGGGCGATAAAGGCTGTGTACTTGGTTTTATTTGTGCAAAACCCTTTAAAATTTATATAACCAAAATTATCTTTTTAGGTCTTCTGTACATTCTTATCTCTTTGGTCATGAACATTTTTACCAGTCCATAATTTTTTCCATGCGCCAATAATTTGTTTTATGATATTGCTCTTTATATCTAAATCATGTACCCATTTTGAAGCTAATCTTCATATTTGATGTGAGATGTTAGTCTAGGCCTAGTTTTTTCCCATATTACTTTCCAGTTTTCCAATAGGTTTTATTTTTTTTAAATAGTAAATTCTTGCCCCAGTATTTGGGATCTTTGGGTTTATCAAATACTATGCTACTATGCTCATTTGCTTTTATTTAGTGAATAACCAATGTGTTTTGCTGCACATGTGCAAAAATGTTTGTGGTAACCCTTTTTGCAATGGCAAGAAACTGGAAACTGAATGAATACCCATTAGTTGGAAAATGACTTAATAAGTAATGGTATATGAATATTATGAAATATTATTGTTCTATAAGAAATGACTAGCAGGATGATTTCAGAGAGGCCTGGGGAGACTTATATGAACTGATGCTAAGTGAAACTTAGATAATGCTAAGAGCAAAACCAGGAGATCATCGTACATGGAAACTATTATAGGATGATCAATTCTGATGGACATGGCTTTTTCCAACAATGAGATGATTCAGATCAGTTCCAATAATCTTGTGATGAAAAGAGCCATCTATACCCAAAGAGAAGTCTGTGGGAACTGAGTGTGGATCACAACACAGCATTACCACTCTTTTGTTGTTTGCTTGCATTTTGCTTTCTTTCTCAGTTGTTTTCCTTCTTGATCCAATTTTTCTTGTGCGGCGAAATAACTGTATAAATATGTATACACATATTGGATTTAACATATATTTTAACATATTTAACATGTATTGGATTACCTGACATCTAGGGAAGGGGATGGGGGGGGGGAAGAAGGGGAAAATTTGGAACACAAGATTTTGCAAGAGTCAATGTTGGAAAATTACCCATGTATATGTTCTGTAAATAAAAAACTTTGATTAAAAAAAGTAAATTAAAAAAGCTCAAAAAATATGGTCAATTATGCTTGTATTTTTTCCTAAAAATAAACTAGCTCTGCATTCTTGGCATAAATCCAGTCTTGTGAGAATATATTTTCTTCATGATATGATGTTATAATATTATTCTAGTACTTTATTTAAAATTTTGCATCAATATTCCCTAAGGGAAATATATATACTGTCTTCTTTTTCTGTTTTGACTCTTTATGGTTTAAGTATCAAGACCATATTTATGACATAAAAAGAATTTGTAAGGATGCTTTTACCTTTTTTTCCCCCAAACAGTTTATATAATATTAGTATTAGTTATTCTTTAAATATTTGGTAGAATTTGCTTCTGGTCATGAGATTATTTTTTCTTATGGAGTTCATTTATGGCTTCTTTCTTATGAGATATATGGCTTTCTTCTTCTAAGATAAATCTTTTAAAGTATCATTTCCTATTCTGTTAATCTGGTCAATTTACATTAATCTGGTCAATTTACACTTTTTTATATAGTTGTCCATTTCATTTAGACTGTCAGTTTTATTGACTTATAGTTGGGCAGTATAGTTGAGAAAAATATACTCCTCTCTATTCCTATTTGGTTTTCTCTAGAGGCTGATCATATCTGTTTTTTCTAAAATTCAGCTCCTTAATTTCTTTTTTATTTTATTGTTAGATTTGCTTAATTTTGAGAAGTAAAAGTTGATGTCTCCCACTAGTATAGTTCCACTTTTTCCTCCTCTAACTCATTTTCCTTTAATAATTTATATGCTATGCCATCTGATGCATATATGTTTGATATTTATATCTTTACATACTCATCTTTGAAGACCTCATCTGTCCTTGTGACTGCTGCTATTATTTTTACTATCACCTTACTTTACTATCACCTTAAGTTTAATATGTCTAAAACATATTTATCTAAAAAATTTATCTTGCCCTTCCCTCATCCAAACCAACTCTTCCTTTTCTTCACCAAATTCTCTTTCTGCTACTATTACTGTCCACCCTTCTCTTTTGTTCTCAATTCAAAACTTTGGAACTCATCATTCATTTTTCATTCTTATATTCCATTGTATTGATTGCTCATCAAGTTCTACTGATTTTATCTACAAAGATATCTGTTATATTTCTTCCTGTGTTTCCTTTGTCGTTACTATCAATATTTATTAATTGCTTTATTATGTGCCAGGCACTGTGCTAAGTGCTAGGGATACAAAAAGAGACAAAAGACAGTATTATCTAATGATGGAAACAACATGCAGACATATTTATACAGAGCAAGCTATATACGGGATAAATTGGAGGTATTATTTCCCTCTATTAGAGGGAAAGCACTAAAATTAAGTAAGGTTGGAAAAGGGTTCTAGTAAAAGAAGAGATTTTAGTTAGGACCTGAAACTAAGGAGGTCAGTAGGTAGAGTGGAAGAGAGAGAGTATTCCAGGAATGAGGGATAATTAGAGAAAATGCTAGGATCTGAGAGATGGAGTATATTGTTCATGGAACTGCCAGGAGGCCAGTGTCATTGGATCAGAATATATGGATGTGTGTGTGTGTGTGTGTGTGTGTATAGACAGATATATATGTATATCTATATATAGATAGATATAAATGTCTATACAGAGTAGTGATGTATATGAATATTAGAAAGGTAGGAGGGGGCTAAGTTATAAAGGGCTTTGAATGCCAGAGTATTTTGTATATAATTCTGTAGGCAATAGAGGGCCCCTGGAGGGACATGAATGACATGGTCAAACTTATGCTTTAGAAAAATCATTTTAGGAGTTAAATGAAAGCTGGATTAGAGCAGAGAAAGACTTGAGACAGATCCATCCACCACTAGGCTATTTGCAGTTTTCCAGACCCAAGATGAGAAGGGGCTATTCTAAAGTAGTGGCAGTGCAAAAAGAGAAGGGAGTGCATTCAAGAGATTCTGCAAAAGCGTAATCATCAGCTCTTAGCAACCAATTGGATATGGAGGGGTGGAGAGGAGAGATAGTGACTCCTAGGCTGCCAGCCTCAGGGATTGGGAGGATGGGCTTGCCTTCTACAGTAATAAGTGCTAAGTTTGGGCTAGCTCCCTGGAGGCCTCAGGATCAGCCAGAGTCAGAATAAGTAAAAGTCCTTGGTCTTTAGGGGGAGAAGCAGGCAAACTGCCAGGAGTTTTGCCAAAAATCTCTTCTTGATTCTGGAGTCCAGAATCTCCACCTTTCTCCTCCTTGTCCTGCTGCCAAGTGAGACTGGCTTGTCACACTCCACTCTCTAATCCTTGCCTACAATTATCTTAACATCAAACATTGAGCCAGCATAAGGGCCATTTTTCTAAACATATGCTAATAGAGTCATTGTCTTATATCAAATAGGTAATTAACCTTAAGTGCTTGGTTGTCTGATTCAAGTAAACTTTTTCATAATCCCAGCCCTTTACATCTCCCACTTTCTTTTGTTTTAGAACACAGGTGGTCACACCCTCCCTGACTTCTCAGGGAAGTGAGAACCCCAAAAAGGGGGTGATCATGCCCCCCCTGACTTCTCAGGAAGGGAGGTGAAAGCACTAAAAAGGAGAGAATCAGGCTCTTCCTGATTTCAGAAAGAGAGATGAAAAACCAAAGGGAAGTGGGGAGTCAAGGCAGATATTGTTATCAGGTTTCTGGGCTGAAGGGTCTTATTAGAAACAGGTATGCACAAACAAATCAGCATGGGAGGTAGTACACAAGCACATAGCAATAACGCACAGGCTAGTAGTGATGACTCTTCCCACAGCTGGTGCAGGCTTAATGTGGTGCAACAAATATGAATTGTACATGCAAGTAGTGATATAACAAACAATATGAATCAACATGATGTTGTGAAAGATTTCCAGAAGTCCTAGAAGGAGGGTATGTAAACAACAGTCACACATATGCCTCCTTCAGCAGCCAAGAGATAGTCTAAAACCAATCTATTGTCCATTGCTTCATGTGTCAAGGAATCCAATCTTCCTGGAGATTTTGAAGTGCTGCAACAGTCTCACCATGCCTCAGGGATTCCAATGATTCCTGCTGGTTTTGAAGTCCTGCATCAGTTTCATTAACAATTTTTGATGTCCATGAGTCAATCGCCATAACTGTGGTGGTAGGCACAGTCAGCAATGGAACCACCCATTTAAAGCACTGTCTCCCCTTAAAATGTCATACAATGGTTGCAACTGATAGGTAGTCAAGCCTAGCACTGGATGCATCCATTGGATATCTCCTATCAATTTCTAAAAGTCATTTAAGGTGTTCAACTTCTCTATTCTTAACAAAAGTTTTTGTACTGTAAGCACCTTAGGGTATACTTCATATCCTAAATATTGAAAAGGTGCATGTCTTTGAATTATTTTCTGGAGCTATGTGCAATTTGTAGTTCCTTAGTGTTTCTATGGGGGGGTAAGAGGTAAAAAATTGGAACAAGAGGTTTGGCAATTGTTAATGCTGTAAAGTTACCCATGCATATATCCTGTAAAAAAAAAAAAGGTCTTTTATAGACATGCTTCTAACATTTGCTCCTCAGGTGCACATCCTAATATATCATCCATGTAATGTAATAACATTACTTTTGGAAATGCTTTTCTTACTGGAGTAAGAGCAGCAGCAACATACATTTGACACATAGTAGAGCTGTTTCTCATTCCCTATGACAACACTGTCCATTCATATCTTTTATAAAACTCAGCTAAGTTAACGCTGGGCACTGAAAAGGCATATCTTTTCATATCCTCCTTATCTAGAGTGATAGAATAGTAATAATCCTTAATGTCTATAACCCAAAGAGGCCATTCTCTAGGCTACTGAGTAAGAGATGGAAGTTCAGGGTGAAGAGTTCCCATAGTTCCATCTGTTCATTTACTTTTCTTAAATCAGTCAATATCCTCCATTTTCCAGATTTCTTTTTTACAACAAATATAGGGGAATTCCAAGGATTTAGAGAAGGTTGTAAGTGTAGGTGGAGTTGAAGCTGGACTGTGAGAGTGAGAATCAGTATGCCCTTCAAGTTCACTTAACTCCTCATGCTCTTCAGCAGTATTTCCATTAATCTCTCCTTTCTCTTCTGCTCTCTCTTCACACTTCCTTATGTGGCTGTTCTTAAAACTTTTCTTTTTTCTATAACTTGCGGTATTCTTTAAGCCAATTGTATTAAGTTGTACATATAGGATGTTTCCTTAGAAATTGAATCAGGACCTTTATCATTATAATATTCACATAGTTGATCTCCTACTAGTTTCCAATTATCTGCCTTTATTTCTTCTTTCTTGAAGAACCAAGGTGATGTGCATTCTAATGTATTCTTGAGTCCATCAATTTGCTCCCAAGTTACAATCAAACCCTGTCTCTTTATCAGTCTAAGTATGGTTCCTGTAGATCTCCCTCTGGGTAGGGGAGAATCTTTTCCTAATATCTGCCCCATTTCAGATAGAAAATGAGAGTTACTAGTTTAGCTCTTAATAAAGTAAGTTCCCTGTTTGTCTATTAAAATACTCACCCTATTTCTTGGTCACTGGGACTTCTTCAGTGAAATTAGGGTGCATAGTCCACCTTGGGCATCAAAATATTAAGTCCAAGCTAGCTCCCTGGAGGCCTCAGGATCAGCCAGAGTCAGGATAAGCAAAAGTCCTTGGTCTTTAGGGGGAGGAGTGAAAGAAGCAGGCACACTGCCAGGAGTTTTGCCAACTTCTCGATTTTGGAGCCCAGAATCTCCATCTTTCTCCTCCTTGTTCTGCAGCCAAATGAGTCTCTGATGTTAATCATTTCAACTAGTTTTTAAGTTGATTCTTTAGGATTTTCTAAGTATACCATCATCTGTAAAGAATGATAATTGTGTTTCCTCATTGCCCACTCTAATTTCCTCAATATTTCTTATTGTTATAGCTAGCATTTCCACTACAATATTGAATAATGGTGATAATGGGAATTCTTGTTTTACTCCAGATCTTACTGGGAAGATTCATAGTTTATAAGTTATAAGAAACATCTTCCCACATGTGAATATAAAAAATTTAACTTTATTGAACCCCTTATGATTTCTCCTTCCTATCTTCCCTTTTAATGTTTTTTTTTTGAATCTTGTATTTGAAGTCAAATTTTTTATTCAGCTTTGATCTTTTCACTAGAAAATGCTTGTGAGCTCTCTATTTCATTAAATATTTGTATTTTCCCCTGAAGAATTACTCAGTTTTGCTGGTAGTTAATTCTTGGTTGTAATCCTAGCTCCTTTGACTTCCAGAATATCATAATTTCAAGCCTTCAGATTTTTTTTTTAATTTGGAAACCGCTAAATCTTTTGTGACCCTTACTATGACTCCATAGATTTTGAATTGTTTCTCTTTGGCTGCTTGCAATATTTTTTCCTTAAGTTGGAAGCTCTGGAAGTTAGCTCTAATGTTCCTATGAGTTTTCATATGGAAATTTCTTTCAAGACATGAGCAATGTATTCTTTCCATTTCTATTTTAACCTCTGATTCTAGGATCTCAAAGCAATTTTCCTTAACAATTTCTTGAAATTTCTTGTTGTTTTAAGTCCTTTTAAAAAATCGTGACATTCAGCTTCAATACTTCTTAAATTATCTCTCCTCAATCTGTTTTTACAGATCAGTTGTTTTTTCAATAAGCTTTTTCACATTTTCTCCTATTTTTTCATTCTTTTGATTTTGTTTTATCGTTTCTTAATGTCTCATGGAATCATTAGCTTCTACCTGACCAATTTTAATTTTAAAAGAATTTTTTTCAGTGAGCTTTTATGCCTCTTTTCCCATTTGGCCAATTCTGTTTGTTGTTGTTTTCTTCTTCAGTATTTTTTGTGCCTCTTACCCCCATCACCACCTCTTAGGACAAGTTTAATAGAGTTATCAAACATCTGATAGGCTCATGTCCAAAGGATTGTCTAAGGTACAAACAATGTTAATATAAGCTTTGGTCATTGAGAGTGAGAAAGAGAGACCCAAAAGGCCTAAAGCAGGCTCAGCCATCTGGCTGCTGCTCTGAGGGAGGAAGGAATGATGTTAAATGATCAGAATCCATAGGGAGAGGACATGCCCATCTACCCTACACTGTTTGGGCTCCCTCTACAAAGGCCTTTCAGTAGAAAGTTTGAGGATGATTAAGCATATTTGTTCTTGACCTGTGGACAGCAGCTAAATAAGTCCACAAGCCCCCTGTGGGAGTTAAAGGGGCAGGACGTTCCTTCTTACAGAGAACAACTCAGTGCTTCTCGGAAAAGCATTCCTTACTGAACACTTGATGATGTTACTCCCAGGTATCCAGCTAGCAGGACCCATTTCCACATGCTTGTGTGTGAACTGGAAGGCCTGGATGAGCTGCAGAGTTTCATTTACAGAGCAGCCCACAGGAAGGTCATTGATGGTGATCTGGGGAAGGATCCCTTTCTCATCATTGAAAAGAACTCTGAATGAAATTCCTTCCTCTGCCTTTAAGACACCATAATCTTGAGTAATGGTATTTGGACTCAAAGACCAATGGGATATTCACGCTATCCCAGTCTACTATTCTTCTCGATCATGTTGACTCAGACAAGGTGATAGAAAAGTGACATCAATGAAGCACCAATCACTTGGCAGTTAAGTTTCTTAAATTTTTCAGCTTGATCACTAAATGCAATAATCTGACCATTACTTCGTAGTCAGAAAGGCTAATGTCTTTGAATTGCTAATCCATCATAACAGCTATACCTCTGAAATTGGGGACTGAGTACCCAGTCTTGACATTTCCCACTGGCATGTTGATAGACCAACTGGGCTTCACAGACAACTTCAGAAGAAAGAGAAAGGTGACTATATAAGGAGAGACTGTAGAATGTC
Source organism: Sarcophilus harrisii (assembly GCF_902635505.1). Lineage (NCBI taxonomy): Eukaryota > Metazoa > Chordata > Mammalia > Dasyuromorphia > Dasyuridae > Sarcophilus > Sarcophilus harrisii. The sequence continues at coordinate 524,930,261 of NC_045428.1, forward strand.
TTTTGTGCCTCTTTTACTAAGGCATTGAGTTTCTCCTAATTTTCTTAGTTTTCTTTTCTTTTCCCAATCTTCTCCCCCTTCTTATTTGAGTTTTTAAATTTGTTTTTAACTCTTAACAGGAATTCTTGTTGGGCTTGTGTCAAATTCAGTTTTCTTTGAGGCTTTGTAGCTGTTTTGACAGCATTGTCTTCTGAGTTTGTGTCTTTATCTTCCTTGTCACCATGGAAACTTTTTTGGTCAAATTTTCTTTTGCTCATTTTACAGCCTATTTCTTAACTTTTTACTTCCTATTATTGTTAGACATTGTTCCTAGGGTAGAGAGAGTATTGTCTCAATTTTTTCATGTTACTGTTTTCAGAGCTAGTTCTGCAAGATTATGCTTCCAAGATGGTATTACATTAGGAGAGGTGTAATGTCTTTTCTGGAGGGCCTCAGGATCAGTCAGAGTCAGGATCAGTCAAAGTCCTTGGCCTTTAGAAAGAGAAATGAAGGAGGCAGGCAAACTGCCACTGTGGCTCATCAAAGATGGAGCTTGGACTCTGGAGTCTGGAGCCTGAAGTGTTCTCTGCTGAGCATGCTGTAGCAGAGAGAGTCTGTCTCGCTCCCTCAGCCCTCCAATCCTTCCCTAGGATGACCTCACCACAACACATTCAGCACAGCAGGTGCCAATGGTGAGGAGAGCCATCACATCACCATATCCTCTAAGTATATGTTTATAGAACCATTATATCGCATGGAGTAGGTACTTAATCTTAAGTATTCTGCTGTTCTGGATTCAAGTACACCTTTTCAGAGTTCCAACCCTCTATACAGAGGTGTAGTCACTTCTTTTTTTTTTTTAATTAAGGCTTTTTATTTTCAAAATATATGCATGGATAATTTTTCAACATTGACCCTTGCAAAATCTTGTGTTCCAATTCCCCCTTCTTCTCTTCCCCTAGATGGCAAGTAATCCAATATATGTTAAACATGGTAAAATATATGTTGAATCCAATATATGCATATGTGTTTATATAATTACCTTGCTGCACAAGAAAAAACAATTCAAAAAGGAAAAAATGAGAAAGAAAATAAAATGCAAGCAAACAACAAAAGAAAATGCTATGTTGTGAAACACATTCAGTTCCCACAGTCCTCTCTCTGGGTGTAGATGGCTCTCCTCATTACAAGACCATTGGAACTGCTCTGAAAAGAACTATGTCCATCCAAATTGATCATTTTGATAATCTTGTTGCCATGTACAATGATCTCCTGGTTCTGCTCATTTCATTCAGCATCAGTTCATGTAATTCTCTCCAGGCTTCTCTGAAATCATCCTGATGGTCATTTCTTACAGAACAATAATATTTCATAACATTCATATACCATAACTTACTCAGCCATTCTACAACTCAGTTTTCAGTTTCTAGCCACTACAAAGAGGGCTGCCACAAACATTTTGGCACATACAGGTCCCTTTCCCTTCTTTACGATCTCTTTGGGGTATAAGCTCAGTAGAAACACTGCTGGATCAAAAGATATGCACAGTTTAATAACCCTTTGGCATAGTTCCAAATTGTTCTCCAGAATAGTTGGATTCATTCACAATTCCACCAACCATGCATCAGTGACCCAGTTTTCCCACATTCCCTCCAACATTCATCATTATCTTTTCCTGCCATCTTAGCCAATCTGAGAGGTATGTAATGGTACCTCAGAGAAGTCTTAATTTGCATTTCTCTGAACAGTAGGGTCACTTCTCTTCTGGCCCGTGCTCTGGTCTTTATTCAGGAAGGGACTTTGTTCCCCTGTAGCCACAGGTGGTATTACTCCTCCTGGCTTTGGAACTGTGATTTGAGACCCTGCTCTCCCACAAGAGCTGTTGTTCCTTTCAGCCTTGGAACTGAGACCAAAGCCCCTACTCCTCTCTAGTCGCAAGAACTAGTGCTCCTCTTTACCTTGGGACTGAAACCTAGAACTGAATATGAGTAATGTAACAGGGTCCTGAACCCAGAACCAGCAAATGATCCCCTGTAATTTCTTCTGACCAACTCTCCAATTCTCTTATCATTTGTGGACTGAGAGCAGCCAAAGTTACTTCCAAGGCTTGCTATTGGCATTAATCTTTTTCTGCTGACCTCCTATGTTGTCTTGGGCTGGAATATTGTTTCACCCCAACCTTTTGTTGATTCTGCTATTCCAGAATTCTATTTGAAGCATTACTTTCAAGTTGTTTGCTTGGGAATTTAGGAAAGTTCTGGTGAATTGCTGCCTCCATGATATCATCTTGGCTCCACCCTTTGTACCTTGATTATTAATGCTTCTAAGTTGCATTTTTCAATCACAGATATTGCATGATGTTGAAAATAATTTGATAAATATCAAGCTAAAAACCTGTCCAGACCTCAGTGGTGATGTGAAAATTAAGTTTTTCTCCAGTTCCGTAAGTACAACAAAAAGCAACCAATGTAATTCTTAGCTTTTAAGTATTCTCTAGCAATTTCTCAGTGGAGAACTAGCCAATCTTTAATTTTCAGTGGAAGTAGGAAATGAAGATTCTCCAGATCCACAAGCTATGGAAGTCCTAAATTCCAATTTTTCCAAATCAATCCTGAGCTACCAAAATTTTCACTAGAACTGTTAACCAATAACAGTTTGTTATTAGCTAAATTGACTGATACAGATTTTACCTCCAGTCAATTTCAACTATTCCTCCACTGGAAAATCAGCACTAACATGGTAAAAGACAAGAGAGCCAGTTAAGGATGATTTTATGGAGTAGATCATCCTCTTCTGGCCCCATGCAACTGAGTAACCTGAAATTATACTCTCAATCACTATATTTGAATAATGGAAAGAACACTGGCCGAAACATAGGAAACCTGGCTGTTAGTCCTGATTCCATAACTTATTAGTAATATAATCATAGACATTTAATATATGTGGACCTCAATTGTCTAATAAAATTTTGCAAACTATATGTATATACATACATATATATATATATATATATATATATATATATATATATGAAAATCTCTTAACCTCACAAGGTTAAAATCAAAGGATCAAAAGCATTTTGAAAATATTAAATGATTAAAATTATTAGTTGTCTAATCATAATAGCTTATTATAGAAAAATATATTTTTGAGTAAGATATGAAGTCTTTTATACATTCTGTCTAAAAGCGTCTAAACTAATTTAAACTAATATAAATGACCGATATTTAACTGAAGGGTGGGGGATGAGATTTCAGTCTTTTTAGAATTGCTTGGAATCAATATTGCTAAGAAAAAATATCCCTTTTAACACAGATATATTTTATGTATTTTAGGCCCTTCCTAAACTATATGAGAAGTGTCCATTTTTCTTTTGCTTCAATACAGCATTTATAGAAAATAACAGGTATGATGTATGACCTAATTAAAAAATTAAATTCACCCTAATGAAAAACTAGGGTGTGTGTGTGTGTGTGTGTGTGTGTGTGTGTGTGTATGTGTATGTGAGTGTGTTAAAAGAGAAAACAAAGAAGGGTTTGGGTAAATGACCAGTATTTTGATTATCAGCTAACATTCAAACATGAGCATTGATAGGTTCAGAAAACAAAAACTGAAATATCAGTTACTTAAATTTGACATCAAGGAAGTTAAAAATTGGTTTTGAGATTAATATACCAAAGAAATTTCCAATATGTGTGTGAATCCCAAACTTAGAAGAGAGTATCTAGAGTGTTTGTCTATTTGTCTCAGTCAAGGGGAAAAGTTGGTTATCTAAAAACTGTTTATTTGTTGGCATTGTTGAAAAACCAGTCTTTGCAGAAAAAGAAAACTTTGATTTTTAAAATGATTAATTTTAGGTCTGGAGAAATAGTGGTAGTGTATCTAGTAGAAATTCCCAGAAAAAGAATCACATATTTCTCTTAGGGTTTAATCTCTGCATAAGTTCCATCATATCCCCAAATTGGTCTAATGCTCTAGATGCAGAAAGTGAATTTTTTTTAATTCAATAAAAGAAATGTTTCAGAAGAATTCAATAAAGTCTTTCATCAAATTATTTCTTTCAAAACAATATGTTTCCTGTACTACTCATTAGCTTTCCTCTGAGGGAAGGAAATATGATGGCAGAGAAAAAAGGAATAAGCTAATTACAAAAAGAAATTATCAAAAAAAGTTATAAAAATAAATAAACTCGGGATGATTTAAGTGTGATACTAAAGTACTACTAAAGATTTTTTAAAAATAGCACCTGGGAAAGAAGTTTCTACCTATAAACTACTTGGAGGATTAATATGTTATAAATAAATTTTTGCTTACTATTTTGAATATATATTTCCAATATAGGAAAGGGAAAAAAATTATAAAAAGGCTGGAAGATGATGCTCAACAGAAAGTAAAATCATATTTTTTCAAGACTCAGAAAACAACAAATTTCATCATTTTTTCTTTCTCTTAGGCTCTATCTTTCCAGAAATGAATTGGATAATCCCCATAAACAAAAAACATGGCATATTTACCTTGAAGATTTTGCAGTGGAATTACTGTTTAGTAATGCGTGATCTACACAAGTATATATTTGTTTAAATGTTATTCCCTTCTATTAAAGAATCATGTTCCTCTGAACCCCTTATTATATAGAAGCATCTTCTAAATCTACATTTCTTTGTTAGTGTATTCATTTATATTCTACATACGTAAGAATTTCATAAAACTTTAGAGGTAAAAGCCATCTGCTTATTTTCTCACATACTTTTTTACAGGGACTTTCAAGAAAAGTGAGACAATGCATTGCAGTAAAAAGTGGGTTTGTGAGCCTCAATCATCTGCAAAATGAAGGTGTTAGCCTAGATTGCATCTAAATTTAAGATATAGAAGCCATAGAGGCTTATTTTATACAAAATTAGTATCTGAATCTTCAGCTGAATTTGGAACATGATATCCTCACAAGAGAAAAATAATTATTTCTTCATAGAAACTTACTGATAAGACACTGCCTGACATACAATAAGTGCTTATTAATGCTTATTGAATGGGCTGATTGACAAATCCTTAGTAAAACTATTATGATTTAAAATATACACATATATGTCTATGTGGATGCCTTTACTCTGTGACTTTTTAAAATAACATTTTTTCTTGATCTTGTAATTCTAGCATGCTTCAATACTTTGTTTTGTAGAGACAATTTTTTTTTTAAATCATGAGATTTAAAGATGAAAAAGATATGAGGATGCTTTTAGTCCTTTTCAACTGACTTCTTTGCTTCCAGTCTTTTACTTAGCAAATCCATCCTACCAAAAAAAAAAAATTCAGCCTCCCCAAATACTCCTAAGGGAAAGGTTAGATCATGCAATCCCTTGCTCAAAAATTTTTATTGTCTTCCCTATGCTTATAGGGAAAAAAAACCCTACATTCTCTATTTTCACCCAATCCCCAAAAGTGAGAAACTTGTGTTTTTTTGTTTGTTTTCTTTTGTTTTGGGGTCTCTAATGTGTGTCAGTTTCTTGTTGTTATATTGCATAAAGGTTCTCAAACTGAGATGTTGATCTGCTGGCCATTATACAGTTGCTAGAGAAGCCCATTATTAGAACAGCCTCTTTATTTAATGGGCTGAAAGCTTTACTTTTTTTTTTTCTTTTGTCATGAACCCTATTGGCAATCTGGTGAATGCTACGGACCTTTTCTCAGAACAGTTTTTCTAAATGAATAAAACAAATTCTGTAACAATATGAAGGAAATTAATTCCACTGAGATGCAATTATCAAAATATTAAAAACATAAAGTTCACAGATCCCAGATTAAGAAGCCCTAAAAAGAGGCAATCTTGTACAGTAGAAAGAATTTTAAATGAACAATTTCAATTTGAATTGCATCCAAATTTGGCCTTTGACAGTAGGTGCATGACTGGGAAAATCATTTAACATGTTGGTGTCAAAGGCAACTTATTAAGACTTATGTACTCAGTTATGGCTATAGCTCTCATGAAATAAGATTAAAAATCCCAGGTACTTATTAACTATGCAATAATGACCCACAAAGGAAATGGGGAGCTGATCTTTCACTGAAGTTCTACATCCTCAAAACATGCAAGTGACCAGAGTTCTTGAAGACCCTAGGGAGCCCAAATTCTTTGTCAGTCTTAATAAGGAGAGGCTTCTGTGTAATTTTTGCTATTCAAAGATCAGCTTAGTTAACTACAGAGTGGCTAGAAACATCAGATTGGCCACAAAAGGCATTTTTTAAGCAACCAAACTTCTAAAGTAACACAGATTTAGAGAGGGGACAATATTTGCATCAAATATCACCAGTTAAAATGTAATTTGCAAGTTATAGGAATAACACAAATATATATGTATATGTGTATATATAACACCAAGAACCAAGATTCATTGAAATATCATTCAGCAAACACTTATTAAGCACTTATTAATAATTAGTATATATTATAGATAAGAGCACTTTATAAACTTTAAAGTAATATGTATAATTATGGCATGTTATATATTACATAGTATATAATATAGGTGATATATAAAATGATATATCTAAAATAGAATATATTATGTATTATAGTATATATTTTCCATGTAAATAAATAATGTGAATATATTTAATATGCTAGATAGGTGCAACATAATAGAAAACAATTATATAATATATCATAGAATATACATACTATAGTATGTACTATAATATATTGTATATTTTTATAGATCATATTATATGATATAGTATAAATTATATATACTGTAATAATGTACATAATAATAATGTACAATAACACTACTGTATATAATATAGTCTATATTTTTATAGACATATACATATCTTTAAGGTTTGCAAAGTGCTTTACATATGTTAGTTCATTTGATCCTCATAACAATACTGAGAGTTATGTGCAGTTTTTAATTCCCATTTTACAAATGAGGAAACTGAAGAAAATTGAATTGCCCAAAAGTTGTATAACTAATATATTTGAATTCAGATCTTTCTGATCCCCAATCCAATATTCTATCCACTGAGTCACCCAGTGGTTCTTACTCTGTGCTAGACATTGTGCTAAGAGCTGGGGATACAAAGGTGAAACCAAACAAAATATAACCACTGTCCTTGCCTTTAGGGAGCTCACCTAATAAAAAAGAGAATATCAGGCATTGCAGTGCAAATTGGGAAGGAGACACGTGGATGAATGGCAACTGCTTCTTAAAATGGGTGAAGGAGTGTAGATGCTGGTGGGAGTCTCCATATACAACTCCTACTGCCCTCAATCTGAGGGCAGCAAATAGTGGGGTGGTTCCAGATGTATAATAATAATAGACATCTTCCATTGTGTATTGAAGATCCAGTTTTGGATCTTCCAGATCCAAAGCCTTTCATGGCTCAGAAATGGAAGTTTTAGATAAAGAGGTGACATGGCTCTAGTAGGAGACTGACTTCATCACAATGTATTGGGTAATGGGGACCACTGAAACAAGAGAATTTTCTGAATTGCATAATAAGGAGAGAATGGCAGGAGCCAAGAAACTTTAACTGTCCTAAACCAGAAAGCAGGGGATAATGATGGTGATAATACCTGGTCTCTGAGTTTATATGCATATATGTATTCTGGGGAAGGAGCCATACCAGTCACTGGCTTATAATTCAGTTCTACTCTGAGAAACTTTCATTCAAATCAGAAGCTTTCCTCTCTAGAGCATGTATAAAGTGGAGAGTAAGAACGGGACACTGCTCCTCTTGTTTGCATCAAGTACAAGAAGTTGTTTGGTATCATTGGATCCAGGATGACACACTTGGGGGAAAACTTGGAAACAAAGTCCCTGCAAAAAGCAGATGCCCCTTCAAAGTGCCTGGGTCATCTTTTCTCCATTGTGTAGGAAATAGCCAGGGTGAAAATTCAGGTAGAAGGAAGTCAAACAGGTCAACAGGAACAGCATAAATGGAAGCAAAGCATTTCAGTCCTCATTTAGTGTTAGATGTTACCTGTGGAACTCAAGGAAAGGTGCAGACCAGGGTTTGGGATTCTCCATCCAGTAGCTCATGTTCTCCCTTCCAGTTATAGTCACTTTCTTTCCCATTAGCCTAGTGAGGCAAACAAAACTGTAAACTATGAATTACCATTCAAGAATAAGCTCAAAATCATCATTGTGATAAATGAAAATGAAATTTAACTCTGAGATTTTACTTCACACCTAGCAAACAAGCAAAGATGACAAAAAGTGGGAATAATGTTGAAGAGACTATGGGAAAACAGGTACACTAATACATAGTTGGTGGAGCTTCTCTGGTTTTCAGTTTCTTCATCTGAGGGAGCTGACCTATATAAACCCAAAGATCCCTCCAAGAATCAAAGCTATATTTATGATTTAAAACTTGCTTCTTTAGAATAAGAATTGAAAGTGCAATTTAGACTTATTTTCCCCCATGCCAGGATACTATACAATTTTCATTAATAATAGACCTGATTCTGTTCTGTACTTCCCTTACAACTCTTTCCAGGACTGGCTTCCTGATGACGCCAGGGAGAGTGAGTTGAAATATTTTTTGTTCCTCACTGACTCCCTCTACCACCATCATGGAACAATCTCTCTTCCTTTGAAGTTCACGCTATCCAGATTAACCACCTAATGCAGATCCTGTAGGATATTATCAATGCCCAAAGCATTATTCTCTTTCCTTCCTCAATGAGTTCAGTGCCTAACGCAGTCTTTCCTTTACCCCAACTCCAGCCCTCATTTTAGAGGATTTAACATACATATCGATTACCAGATATTAACTACTCTTAACTTCCCAATTTCTCAATCTGAATAGTTGCATAATCTGTTCCTTCACTTATCCTCAGTTACACACAAAAGATGGTCATTCCTTTGATTATACCATCACCCATAAATGTTCTACTTCCATGTTCATAAACTCTGAATTCCTTTATCTCAGCAAAACATATCATCATTCTATCTTAATGCCTTAAAATCTGTAACCTTACTCCCTATTTTGAAACCAAATACAAAATCTTCTGGCCTTGAAAAAGCTTCAAAAAAACTCTCCCACTTCTGTATTTACAATGTTCTTTTCCAATGGTCAGTGACACTAGTCTCCTTACTGTTTCACAAACAAGACCCTTCTCTCATTATTCAGGCCTTTTCTCTGATTGTCCCCCATTTGTGGAACTTTCTCCCTCATCTGTCTCTAGTTTCCCTAACTTTAAATTCCAATTAAAAACCCCTCTTTTAAAGGAAGCCTTTCTAAAACTCTCTGGATTTTAGCACTCTCTCTCCATCCTGTATGTAGCTTGTTTTTACCTATTTATGTGCTTATGGTCTCCCTTAGATTGTGAGTTCCTTTTCAACAGAGATTCCTTTGCCTCTCTTTGTAGCCCCAATGCCAGGCACATAATAGGTATTTGATAAATGTTTACTAATTGATCTTATTTAGTGAAGCATTTGACAAAATATCTCAAGCTCTACTTGTGAAAAAGACAAAATATAAGCTAGACAATCAGTTGAATTAAGTAGTAGTTTAATTGGTCAATTCAGAGTTATAGTTGTAAAAGCTGGGAATTGAAAATGTTCTTGAAATTGAAATTCAGCATTTTCCTTCTGTCATGGATGGTGTAATTTGGAAGTTCTCCAATATTGTGCCCCAGAGGTCTGTGCTTGACTCTTATGTAGCTTAACACCCGTTACTTAAAGGCAGAGAGAGATGACATAAAGCTAGAAGAGATAATCAAATAATAATTGGATTCCAAAAAGATTTTGATAGGTTAGTTATTAGGCTAGGACATCAACTATGTTGAAATTTAATTACAATGAATCCATAGTCTTGCCCTTGGGTTAAAAAAATCATCAGACTGTTTGAAAGAGAACCGATAGTTTTAATGGACTATGAATTTAACCAACAGTGTGAGATGGCAGCCAAAAAGGTTCATATAATCTTAGTTTGTACTAAAAGGTGGAGCTTCCAAGAATATGGAATAGTCCTGGTGCTCAGAGGTTCAAATAAAGGATACTACCAAAAGTATCCTCTATTCCTATTGGTTTGCTGTGCTGAGAGGTGAAAATCTGGATATAAATCCAGCCTAAGTCTGATCACATCTAGAATATTATGTTCAATTTCAGATTCCATAATTCAGGAAAGACATTGGTAATAAAGTTGATGTCCAAAGGAGAATCACCATGACGAAGAGCCTAAGTTTATGCCATATGAAGTGGGAAAAAATGTGAATGTTTAACCTGGTAAAGACCTTGGTGGCAAGTTAATTGGTAGTTGTCCAACATTTCATGACTCCATGAATGATAAATCTTCTATTCTCCACTATCTTCCTGTCTGTCCAAGCTCATGTTTGCTGCTTCCATAACATCATCTAGCCCCCTCATTTGTTGTACTCCCCTTTTCCTTTTGCCTTCATTTTTCCCAACATCAGGGTCTTTTCTAATGAGTCCTGTCTTCTCACCATATGGCCAAAGCTTCAGCTTCAGTATCTGATCTTCCAATGAATACCCTGAATTAATTTCTTAAAATATTAGCTGATCAATCTCCTTGCTGTGCAAGGAATTCTCAAAAGTCTTCTAGAGCATCACAATTTGAAAATGTCAGTTCTGTGTTGCTCAGCTTTCCTTACAGTCCAATTCTCACAGACTTATATCACCACTGGAAAACCTAGCTTTGACTATAAGAACTTTGTCTGCAAGGTGGTATTTCTGCTTTTTAATATGCTGACCAGATTTGCCATAGTTTTCCTGCTTGGAAACGTCTTTTAATTTAATAGCTGTAGTCACTGTGTGCAGTCATCTTAGAGCCCAAATACATAAAATCTGACACTCTATTTACTAAATATATTTAAGTATCTAAAGATCTGTCATGTGGAAGTTCTACTTGATTGCTTCCTATTTTGGAAAGGGAAAAAGAAAGATTGGAATTCAAAATCTTGCCAAAATGAACGTTGAAAACTCTTTACACTCAATTGAAAAAAACAAAACAAAACACTGTGTATATAAGTGTATAGCTGTTCCATTTAACCCCAAAGGAGAAATAAAAAGTTTGCGAGGCATATTTGAGCTTGATTTAACAAACATTTTTTGGCTAACAGAAGTAGCTAACCAGAAGTATTGTATAATGTGCTCTCAAGGGAGAGACCTTATTCACATCAGCATTTAGGGGTTAGACATAGTAAAGAGAGATCAGAGTAGGAAAAGATCTATAAAAGCACAAAGACAGAAAAAGCAAAGGAAGAGAATTATAACAAAGTGGTATAACAAGAGAAGGATCAAAGAATTTTGACATCAGATGCTACAGATCTGGAATATTATATTCACTTTCAGACAAGGTCACTCATCATTAGTTTTCCTAAATTGTTTTTACAGTGTTACAAGACACCTTGTTGAAAAGGTCATCTTTAAATGTAAAAACAAAATATCAGGGACATTTTAAGGAACTTAAAACATCAAAGATAATGAGTTGGTTAAAAATTACATCAGAATGCCATTGAACTGATCTTCTGATCAGTGGTGACAGAGTAGTGTCAGGAGTTGAGAGGAAGATAGATTTTAAGATGTGAAATGAATAGGCTGTGTTATGGAGGTAAGGATTGTTGGAAAACTTTTGAGAAAACTTTTCTTTTTGAGATGTTCAATAGTGAAGGAAAGAAAATGGAACAGTGCTTGATTTTTTAAAAAAGGATACAGGGGACCTGAACAAATGTGTTGACAAAGGGGAAAAATCCAATACAAGATGTATAGAATGATTTACTATATAGAGGGAGAATGATGATTAAAATAAGACAAATTCTATATGCACAGATACAACTTTGCATATTCTCGGTCTTAAAGCTACTTTCAAATTTTATACACACACACATATAGCTATATGCATACAGGTATGTATAAGTATACATATATGTGTGCCTTGTTCACATTGCCAGAAATCAGTGACATTTTACCCAGCAAGAGGGAAAAAAAATTCTATTCAGTTTCAACTGTAATATGTATTTTTTTTTTATTTTATATGGTAGAAAATTTTATGAGAAAATCTAACTTAAAAGAAACTTCCAGGAATCAAGTCAGCACTTTGGAATATTACCAGATTCCCCATTTAATCACATTTCTGACCACATATAAGGGTGGAAGAAATTTTTGATGGCAGAGATGTGAGGGGAAGAAGGGAAGGAAGGGAAGGAAGGGAAGAAAGGGAAGGAAAAGAAGGAAATTCAGCAAAACAAATATATTCACATATTAGGGAAATAATTTAATGATAGAAATATCAGAGAGTCTTTAAAGATGATATCTGAAGTTGTTGTACTGTTGAAAAACAGATAATAAAAAGTACCAATTGTGCTACAAAGTTGAACACGAATTCATCAGATTCTATAAAAGTTCTGTTCTGACTTGGTAAGCTTACAGCTCCACCACCCATGGTACTTCAAAAGGTTCCACTTGAATCCTGTAGCATGAGGAAAGGACACATACTTGGCAGAAAGGCTTGGCAAAGGGCAGGGTTAACGTCAGGAGATTAGACCAGGCTTGTAGGGGCAGGAAGGTTTTTGGGCACAAGATTGCTTTGAGAAGGGAGAAGGTGAGCATTTTATGCATTGTATTTCTTTTTTCTATCTCGGTAAATCAAATGATAATGACAAATAATTTTAAGAAAAATGCCAATATTTTCACCCTGAGCAGGTGTTCCCTTTTTTTGTGTGTCCTGGATCCTTTTGGCATTCTGGGGAAGCCACTGATAGACTCTTTCTCAGAATCAGAAAGTGGATCCAAACTAATAATTAAATTTCAGTATTAAAGCAAATGCTAAATTTCAGTTAGAGGTTAATGAAAATAAAGATGTAATATTTTTCTCACTGAAGTTCATGGGCCCCTAAAATCTATCCATCCATGAGGATAATGGATTTCAGGTTAGAACCTCTGACTCAGATAAAAACTGAGTCAGCTTGCAGGCTCTCAGGTAGTTTGGGGAATACCTCAGAGAATCATCACCAAATCTAACAGCAGCTTGTCTAATTTCAGCAAAATCACTACTTCTCTTACACCCTTATTTCTAATTATTGATAAAAATTGTAGGGGTATAAAAATCATAAATATTATTAAAATGAAATCAGCATTTTTAAGGCAGAATTTTCAAATTGCTGACAGCCAGAGATAGTTATTGCTAATTATTCATTTCTAAGGGAGAACTGGCCATTATTTAAAAAAAAAAAAAAAAAAAAAAGAGGGAAGAAAGGAAGGAAGGAAGGAAGGAAAGAAGGAAGGGAAGGAGGAACGAAGGGAGAGATGAAGGGAGGGAGAGAGGAAAAGAGGGAAGAGAGGGAAGGAGGAAAGAAAGGGAGAGAGGGAGAGAGGAAGGGAGGAAGGAAGGGAAAGAAGGAGGAAGGGGGAGAGGAAAGGAGGAAAGGAAGGGTGGGAGGGAAAGAGTAAAGGAGGAAAGGGGGAGAGAGAGAGGGAAGACCAGAGGGAGGAAAAGAGAGGGAGGGGGAGGGAGGGAAAGAATGAGGGAGGGAGAAGGGAGATAGAAAGGGGGGGAGGGAAGGAGAGGAGAGAGGAGAGTAGAGTAGAGGAAGAAGGAAAAAAAGAAAGCCAGCAACAATAAAAATAGTTGGGGAAGAGGTTAAAATAAGGATTTATGAATATCATCATGAATATCATCATCGTAAAGTGTCCAAGTAAGTATAGACTGCATGCTTGTTACTATCTTTGATTTCATCTTCACATGTTGGTTGATAAGTCACTTGTGTGTGAGCAGTATCTTCAGGTAATCCCTCCACCCACCTCACACTGCGTACACAATAGATGTGGTTAAAACAAAATTAGCTATCAGAATGACCATTAGCCATTAGCAAATGACTAGATAAATTTCCCTTTAAGATAAACTGACTGTAATTTTACACATACACACACACACACACACACACACACACACACCACAGTTAATAAGATTATTTTTCTTAAACAGAAATCAGTTTTACAATTTTGTATTCATGTCACATATACATTAAAAATCAAAAATCATTAAGCACCATTTCTAAAACTCAGTCATTCTCTGGCATGGATCAAACAACTTAAAAAATTAAATGGCAATACCTGGATCTTTATGTGAACTTCAAGATGTGTTAACATTGATATTACTACAAAGAAATTAACTTTCTATTCAGTGCTACTTGTGTGATTGAGCAGTAAACTCTTCCCACCAGTATCAGTTGATGATTACAAGGGCACATGGGGATTCACTTTGTACATGTACAAAGTAGATGTCTTCCATCTTTCCTTCTTTTATAGTTGGAAACCACAGTAAAATGGACCAAATGATGACCTGAAGGAGATTCTTTTTTGGTACCCTGGCCTGTGCTATTTTAAAATTCAGACAGCCCTGTACGGTGAGTAGAGATCAGAAGTTCGAGTACTGTCTCTTTAGAGTAGCACTCCAGCACTCCCTATGTATCTCCCTCAACTCATGGAAACATGAAGATTTTTTTCTGATAGGATCTCAGAGAAAAGGGAGGTAAATGCCAATAATATGGTCATTGGATTTGGGATGATTTAATTTTAAAACAAATTTTCCTATATAACATCACAGTGGAAGCTTGTCCCATGTTTAAAAAAAAATTGTTAAGGCTATTTCAGGTAAGACCATCTTAATGTATTTTCCTGAGGAAACATTAGCTCTGAAACTTACCCAGTAGCAAAAAAAATGGAAACCATACCCAACTGGAAGCTACAAGCGTCTCTATTAGATTTTCCAGTTAAATTCTGTTAGCTCCATTTGTAAGTACCACAAAGAAAATTTTATTTTACAAACTGACTGCTTAGGATATCTCAATAGGTACTTTTGACAAAGAAGCCATAAATTTAGTGTATTATTTAAATAATTATTTACAACTTTTTTCTGATCCATTTTTAATGCTACATTAGCATATAACCAGCCCTAGGTCTTTTCTGGTGAAGTTTAAATTAAGAAAAAATTGAACTACATCATTTCAAGGCCTGACACTATCCATCCTCCAAAGACAAAAACAGACAGAGAATGCTAGGAATCTCAACGGATCCATCTTGACAGGTCCATTGGAAAGACATAATTCATTGGGTATATTCCTGGTTAGGAGAAGAGATAAAACTTTATCTCTCATAAAAACACTAGCAGAAACTAGTGCATAGACAATTTAGTTCTTTGTGGAGATGAAAGTGATGAGTGGGAAGAGGAGGGAAAAAGTCCTATGAAGTTAGAACAATTCCATTTGATCTTCATACTCAGAGAAACCCAGAGATAGACAGCAGCAGTCTTTGGATCCAGTTCTACCAAGATATTTCAGTAGGTTTCAAATTGGCTCATCATCAACTTCCTACTGTATTCATATGCTAAAAACAAGGCCCCGTTGGCAGGGAAAGCTCGGATCAAAGTAGGTTTCAGTCCAGAATATAAGGCCCCTATCCCTAAAAAACAAAACAAAAAATTGGCATTTTAAGGATGAATATGAAATTCTATAGGGCAAGACACAGAAGTGCAAATCATGGTTAAAAAAACCATTGAGGTAGCAATTATCTATTCTTTTCAATAATATAGGAACTACCCTGGATGACAGAACTACTTCTCTCAAAGAGGTCAGCACTTTCTCTACAGTTTATAGTCTGAGACATGTCCAGAGCAGTGAGTGGTTAAGTGACACATCAAAGGTTACAATGGCACCATGTATCAGAGATAGCACTAGAACCCAAGTATTCCTATTTTTCTGCTAAAAATACCTATAAATGTACACAAAACAATAGTTACAGGTGCAGCTAATGGTTTCCTCCAATCATACTAACAGAAATCATGGGCAAATTCATTACACCCTTGAGATAACTGTGATACCAATGCTCATGTAACAAACCAGCTGAGCAGTTTTGGAGAGAACATAACAAAAAGCATTCAGAACAGAAAATGACTGATGATTGATTTAATTAATGTATGGGGGTCTTGCAGAATGAACAATATATAATTTTCAAGTGCCCTGTTTTGGACAGTAAGTACTCAAATTCTGTATATTTCTTGTTCATCTGAAATTAGAACACAAAATCCAACTGAAACGCCAAATGGCTTTGAGTACAAAGGATATCTATTATAAGGATGGGTACTGAACTCTTGAATTCACAAGGGAAGTACTCAGGAGGCAGTTATTTTAAACTCATACTTCCAAGTATTTAATACCCATATAAAGACTTTAATAATCCCAAAAATTAGCTAGTATTTTATGCACATTTTATGTCCTAGGTTACAATGTGCTCCCCTCGATACTCACTTCCCAATACAGAACTGGAGCTCAGAAAATGAGATAATATATGATATACAGCTTTTTCACTACTGCTTTCTTAACTGGCATTTATGCTGTGTATTAGAGATGGGGATGAGGGTTGAGGAAAGTGATATTAGGACCTGGATATCTGCCTTGAACTCCTGTAGCTTCTCAGAGTACAGCTCATTATAGCCAAAGTTGCTTAGTTCTCCCTGATTCACTCAAATATATTCTTTCAATCTCTGCTTGCCAAATTAATTATATAGTCATTCTTTCCAAGCTCCCACTTTCTTTAAACTTCATGGATATAACCTGAATATTCTGTAAGGTACATATACTTGGGCAATTTTAGGTAATACAGTCAATACTGTGCTAAGCCTGAAGTGAGGAAGATTCACTTTTTTTGAGTTCAAATCCAGCTTCAGACACTTACTAGCTGTGTGATTATGGCAAGTCACTTAATCCTGTCTGCCTCAATGGCCTCATCTGTAAAATGAGAAGGAAATGGCAAACTACTCCAAAGTCTTTGACAAGAAAACCCAAAAGGGATTCTCAAAAAGTTGCACAAGACTTAACAACCATTACTACAAAGCAAACACTGTTTAAGTTCTTTCCCTTAACATTCCCACTGCCCTAAGGTTCATCTTTCAACTTCCCAGTATCAAATACCAGCTCTGATACTAAATCCTGATACTTTTAACTTCTGAAAGCATACAAGTTTTGTATTCTATTTTTTAACATCTGTAGACTCACCTTCATTTTTTAAAACGCTTGCAAATGTCCCCACAAAACCAGCCTGTTTTCCAGACATGGAAAGAACTTGGATTCTTGATTTGATACAGTCCACTGGATACACAGCAATCCAGAGGCAGATTCCTCCAAAGCCACCACTTAACATTAAAGGGATGGGTCCTGAAGAAGAAAGAAGAACATCATGTGGCCAGAAGTACAGGGCAGTTGATATAATCACTCAACACCTGGGAAAGATCACCAATGAGAGTTTTTCACCATACCAAAGAATACAATCCCAAGAAGGGATTCTTAAGGGGACAAATGTGACCCTGTCATGACAGCCAGGAGCACAAACTATTTTCAGTTTCTGGACTGTTCCTTGTGTCTTTCAGGACAAGAAACCCCAAATTCATGTGAAAGTTCTTATTCTATATAGTTCTTCATCCCAGCCTTATAACTACTTTGTCTTAGAAACTGGAGAAAGCAGAATTATGTGACCAAGTTTTTCCAAAAATGTCTAACAGGAAATAAAGCTTTAATTTGCCATCATTTTCCTCAAGTCCTATAATTTATCCTTACTTCCCAAAAGCCTTAATCTTTTGTTTAAAAGACAATAGCTATGTAAGTTCAAGAAGGGTTAGACTAAATTGTCCATGGTAACCACAATATCATAATGAAAATCAAATGTGAAAGACTTAGCTATGCAGATCATTAATACCATGATCCCCAACATTTCCAAAGGACTAGTGACTTTCAGATATAGACTTGATGGATTGAGTACTCAAGAATTTCTTTCACCTTATTTTTCTTGCTTCCCCACCCTACTGCACCCTACCAACAAGATGGCTAATGTGAAGATATGCTTTGTATGACTATATGGAAAATGGGCATCATATTTATTGCCTTCTTGAATGGGGAAGGTGGAGGGAGAGAATTTTGGATCTTAAAATTCAAATTTCAGATAAATGAATTGAACTTGTTGGTGAAATACAAACAAACAAAAAAAGATTACCTAACCAAAGGAGATAAGACACAAAAGTAAGGATCCAGTCATACAATAATACATATCAGAATGATTATACTGAATTGAGAGATAAGTTAGGTTCTTCAATGTATTCACCAAATCCTGTATTATCTACATTTAATAACTGGGTACTAAAATTTCTCCCAGTTATTTCTCTACCATTAGAAATCCCATGCAAATATTGTTTCTATTGCTCTCCTTCCTCAAATAGACATAGTGAATGTTTAATTGAGTTACTGAGAAAATGTTACCCTGAGGAAGGGGACTTCGAATGCACTCTTCAAATATATACCGAACGAAGGCATACGTAACCTTGGGTTAAGACTGGGAATATCTATTAATACATTCTTTATCTCTGTTCAAAGCCACAACACTGTATCTCATGGATGCCTGAAAGGGGGATAGTGTAACTTTGGTGACCACACGGGGATAATTCAAAGCACATGCAACAATTTGTGATCTATTAAAAAAAAAACAGGTACATACCTAACTCATCTTTTGATTTTCCTGATGCAAAAAATGATCGGCTCAGTTCATAGCCACCAAAAAATAAGAAATATCCAGGCACTTCCCTAAGTAAAGTGCTGGAGAGTCCATGGTAGAAACCCAGAGGGCCATCCTTTCGAAGAATGCCTTTTACTACCGACCACACAGTACTGGGAGAAAAGACAACATAAACACACATTAGGTTTTTTTTGTTTGTTTGTTTTTTAATTTATTTTTTTATTATAGCAACTTTTTATTGACAGAACCCATGCCAGGGTAATTTTTTTTTACTATATTATCCCTTGCACTCACTTCTGTTCCGATTTTTCCCTCTCACCCTCCACCCCCTCCCCTAGATGGCAAGCAGTCCTATATATGTTGAATATGTTGCAGTATATCCTAGATACAATATATGTGTGCAGAACCAAACAGTTTTCTTTTTGCACAGGGAGAATTGGATTCAGAAGGTAAAAATAATTCGGGAAGAAAAACAAAAATGCAAGCAGTTTACATTCATTTCCCAGTGTTTTTTTCTTTGGGTGTAGCTGCTTCTGTCCATCATTGATCAATTGAAACTGAATTAGGTCTCTTTGTCAAAGAAATCCACTTCCATCAGATTACATCTTCATACAGTATTGTTGTTGACGTATATAATGATCTCTTGGTTCTGCTCATTTCACTTAGCATCAGTTCATGTAAGTCTCGCCAAGCCTCTCTGTATTCATCCTGCTGGTCATTTCTTACAGAACAATAATATTCCATAACATTCATATACCACAATTTACCCAACCATTCTCCAATTGATGGGCATCCATTTATTTTCCAGTTTCTAGCCACTACAAACAGGGCTGCCACAAACATTTTGGCACATACTGGAACACACATTAGTTTTTGAATAAAGAAGGAAGAAAACAATGGCTCCCAAACTGTTCATCACCAATTCTTGCTGCCTCCCATCAATAAAGAGACTGGACTTGTACCATAATCAGCCATTATTTTAGGATAAATTCTTTTCTCAAAACCTAGAAAGGATTCAGGACTCTATCCCTTTAGATAACTCTTTCTTAGTTTTCTGATATTCCAATTCTTTCTCCTGGGCAGAGTAAAAAAGGGAATTTAGTTCTTAGATGCAAGGCTTTTATTGTTTCCAAGTCTGACTAAACTTCCTGGATCTTTAATCCCCACATAGGAATTATGAGAGCTCTTGGATTTTTCTTGGCCCTTGACACAACCTGGCTCCCTAAATTCAAAGACTGAGGATTGTTCCTCAACCCTAATTACCTGTCCCCCAATTAATGGGCAGAATAATCTGGCTGGTCATTCTTCTAATGCATTCTTTTTCCATTAATCTCCTTCCAATCAACCATCTTCCTCTAAGTGACAAGAGCATATTTTCTAGAATTCGTTGACAAAGAAGGGTCAAGCTAGGTGGTTCAGTAGATATAGTGTCAGACACTTACTAACTAAGAGACCCTAAGCACATCTAATCCTGTTATCTTTGGTTTTTTTCATTTGTAAAAATGACCTAAAGAAGGAAATAACAAATTGCTTCAGGATCTTTGACAAGAAAACTTATGAAGAGCTGGATAAAACTGAAATGACTGAATAAGGGAAAAAAAAAACTGATAAAGAAAAAAGAGTATACGACAGCAACTTTCTATCAGCATTAACATAATTAAATCTATTCAGTCTCAGATGAAAGGCCCTAAACTCCCTAGGCCAGAAATATCACACTCAAAGGGAAACAGATCCTTGCCTTAGAAAACCACAAATTAACAATGTCTATGTTGCGCTGTATTTTTATTTTATTAAACATTCTCAAACATTTCCATTTGGCTCTGGCCCCACTAGTTGCCTTTTCCACCCTAAGTTCCCTGTGTTTAAATTCCACCTAACTTGGCTTCCATGATTTTCCCTCAATGGCCTGTCTACAAGCACAAAGCTATAGATTTGGAAGAAGAGGTCATCTAGTTCAACCTTGTCACTTATCACCCAGGGCCCAGAGAAGTTAAATAGCTCATCCAAGGTCACAGGGACACTAAAAAGAGGAGCTGGGAGTAGAAGCCAGATTCTCTGATTCCAAATGCCATATATTCCCCCCTATCCCACTGGGATTTCCAACATTTGCTTGTCCTGGAGTACCAGACAGGAATGGGCTTTCCTGTAGAAGAAAAACAAGATGGATCTTGTATATGTCTAACCTTGAGTTTTCTGGACCAAGCTCACCATTCTTTTCTTCCAATTACAGGTTTGCTCTTAGCCCACTGGGAAGACTCCTGATAGCAAGACAGGACTTGTGATATCCTGGCCACAGTACTATATAAGCACTTAGCTGTCTAAATATATAACTTCATCTCTTCTCTTTACTCCCCTCTCTTCCCCACTAACTCTTTGCCTCCAAAAAGAACAACAGCAAATCAGAATATCACCTCAATTAAATTTTAGTCCAACACACAATTTATCCTCAACAACCCTATTCTTTAGACAGCCTTCTTGTGATGGATTTGTAAGAATGAGAATCTTATTAGGTGATTAAAATGTTCCCTTATTCCTGTCTCCTTAATTTTCCTTTCTATACCTTGTGCTTTGGCAGGCAATAAATGGATTTTGTTCAGGTGGCTAGATGACTAAAATAAGGAAGAAGGAGTTAAATTGCAGGGTAAATGTTACTTCTAGACTGTTCAAAAGATCAACTGTAGCACAGGTATCAAAATCGAGGCTTGCGGGCTTCAAGCAGTCTGCAAAACTCCCTAACAGTTGATAAAACCAGATTAAAATATAATTGGGATTACCAGCTATATGATCCTGGGCAAATCACTTAACCCCAATTTTGGGAGCTACTTAACCTCCACTTAATCTCATTCCACAAGGCATTTAACAAGCACCACTACCCCACCTCCTAATGCTCTTCCCCTCTCCCATTCTCTTGCTGTCTTTTTCTGTCTCTGTCTCTCCATACATATACACATTATATATATATGTGTGTGTGTTCCTGGTCAAAAAGCCCAGGCTCTATATCCCATCATGTCAAGTAGAAAATGAGTTACTTAATTAAAGACAAATAAAGAAGAGGAAGCATGGAAATCATGTGAGTGGGGCTGCTTGTTGTAATCACATCTGCAGGGTATTCTGACAGGGCAGGATGTGCAACAGCATTGTCATAAAGAGGTGTAGTTCTGCCGTAGTGGCAAGAACACCAGATTTGATATCAGAAGACCTGGATTGGATTAGATGTGTCCAGTGCTCAATGCTAAAATATTCTGAATGTTCCTTTGTATTGATATTCATCTCTTTCTTAATACTGAATCAATCCTACCTAAATCTAACCAGTTCCTAATGTATGATTTTTTCAAAATATGTTGTTGTAGCTTCTTTACCAAAATTTTATTTCCTTTTTTTAAAATTGGTGTTCATTAGGCTCACTGGTCTACAGTTATGGTAAGGAGCTCTGTTCCTATGTTACTTCTTTTCTGGACTAAGGACTGGGGAGGGGCCATTTTACCAAATAGTAAATAATTCACCTCTCACTTCACTCTATGGCAACAGATAGGACTCATATTCAAATCACCTGAAGACTTGGAGGCCCTGAGATAATTAACATAACTTGCATCTGATGTCTTCCTTTGGAGAAGTTCAAAGGATTTAACCAGACATTACCTCATTTGCCAGGCCCCTCCAGAACAGCCAGGATGTCAAAATCAGTTCCATTTTATAAAGGGCAACTACAACAAGAGACTTACAAGATTTGCCCAAGGTTATTCTGGGGACCAACAGCAAAGATCAAGAAAAACAAAATCAAACAACTAGTCCCAATGCTATGTAATATCTCATGGCTGGGACATTTCTCTTCCAAAATACAAAAGATTTCAATTCCTATCACTCAACATTCACTTTTTTTTGGTGGGGGGAGAGGGAGTATGATGTTCAGTATTTCATAGAAGGGGAAAGAAGAGACTACTCTTCTAGCTGAATTATTTAAACAGCTTTTAAAAAATTAATTTAAATAAATTACTTTTTTATATCATTCTCATCAATACCTTCTTCTATCACACTTTAAAGTGCTTTCCTTAAAAACACCTTAAATTCTTAAAACTAAGCTTTTTCTAGCAGCAAGGCAGATTAAATTTCTTAAAGAATATCAAAAATAAGACAGTTTCTGCAAATCTCATTGAGAGAAAGTTGGTGCTCTCTAAATCAATGTATTGTAGAAGGCCAAATCACAACAAAATAGGCTTGTTTCTATGTTTAACATTCACTCTTTGACTCAATATATCAGCAAACTCCTGAGACTTTCCATCCTCCAGCATATAGAGCATCCCATACATAAGACCTGCCCCCTCCACCCTTCCAAGGTGGCAAGGGGATCCATGCAAATAGAACTTACTTCTGGCCTTCTGCTATCTTCCCCGATGCCTGCATTTCGTACATGGTCTGTAGGCGACACTTCACCAGCTCCGTGGGGCACAGCACCAGGGCGGCAAAAGCCGAAGCAAAAGAGCCAGCAGCCGCATTCTGTACATCACTGAACAAGAACACAACAGAACGTGAATCGATGTATTTGCCCACAAACATTAAGTGCCTGCTATTTGCAGTTGGCAGTATGGCATAAGTGATTAGAAACTTGGATTTGTCAAGGAGATCTGGGTTTAAATTATCCTCATCTGTGTGGGATCAGGAGTAAGTCAACCTCGGACTTGCTCTAGGAAACTTCCTAAACTATAAACTGCAAAGAAGGTACCGCCCTAAAAGTAGAGGGCATTTCCTCATCTGTAGGTTCCCTATATCAAATCAATAGTTGGATCATTAACACGAATATTCTCTACTGGAGACAGCGAGGGGGCCAGATGGATGGCAAACTAAGCCTGGAGTCAGTACTCAAGGAATAAACATTTATTAAGCAGCAGGTGCTGGGTTTTATGCTGGGAATACAAAAATGAGCTTACATTCTAATGGAAGACACAACATGTAAACAAGTGTATACAAAACAATACTAAATAGGAGATAATTAAAAGAGGGGAAAGCCCTGGATTTAAGAGGAGTTAAGGAATACTTTCTTGTAAAAGGTGAGATTTTTAGCGGGGATTTAACAAAGTCAGGGAGATTAATAGTTGGAGCAGAAGAAGAAGTGTTCTAGGAAAGGAGGAGAGGAAAAAAAATGCTTGGAGCCAGTGTCCCTAGATTGAAGAATTCTTGGTGGGGAATAAATTGGTAGAGGACTGGAAAGGTAGAAGGGGATTAGGTTATGAAAGGCTTTGAATGTCAAACAGAGCATGTTGTATTTGTATTCTTGGAGGCCATAGAAAGCTGCTGGAGGGTGGTGATGTGATCAGACCTTCAATTTAGGAAAATCCCTTTAAATGGAAGACAGACTGGAGTAGAGGGAGACTGCAGACTGACAGACCTACTAGTATTACATTACATTTAGTAATATTATTACTATTAGTAATATAATGTATATTACATTTATAATTGCATTATAATTAATTACATTAATTTTAACATGTATTGGACTACCTGCCAACTAGGGGAGATAAAGGGGTACATTTGAGGGATGTTGCAAACATGAAATCAACAGCCATTGGCAACAGCTTGGATATGGGGGGGTGAGACAGTGAGGAATCCAGGATAACTCCCAAGCTTTGAGTCTGAGGGACTGGGAGGGTGGTGATTTTCTCTACACCAGGTAATAAATAGGAAAGGTAAGAGGGAGAAAAGGTTTCAGAGGAAAAATAATAAGATCTGTTTTAGACATAGAGAGTTTAAGAAGTCTACTATACATCCAGTTCAAGATGTCAGAAATTCTGTTGGAAACGTGAGACTGGAGATCAGTAGAGAGATTGGGGCAGGAAAGAAGATCTGAATGATGGAGGTGGATGGGGGAGAAGAGTTAGCCTTTATAGGGATATAAAGAAAGAAACAGTGGCTGATGTCAAGAAGCTCACAATCTCATGGGGGAGACAATGCAAACAATTGTTTGTAGGTGACTATGTATGTACATATGTGTATGTGATCATTTTCAATGCAGCTACTATATTGCGGAGGGATTGGAGAGAAGGGGGGAAAACGAAGGAAAAGTAATGAAACAAAAAGAGTCTACAAAGCCAAAGCCAGGAGATCTGATATAGACTTAAAACCAAAAGCCCTTGGAGATCATTTAATCCAGAGAAACAAATGGAGGCCCTCAAAAGTCTGTGATTTTAACTAAGGTGATAGAGCCAGAATCTAAAACCCAATTGTGCAACAAGCCTTCATTTAGCATCTACTCTAGACCAGGTATTATGCTAAGGTAGGCATAGAGACAGAAATGAAACAGTGGCTGCCCTTTATAAAGAGCCTCATACTCTAAAGGAAGTATACTCTATGTGTATGTGTGTGTGTGTATACATATACATATAAATTAAAGATATAAAGAATATACACAAAAGTTTTAGGAGGGAGGGCCTAAAAACTGGGGGAAGATGAGCAGGAGAGCTGGAATCATTGGGAAAAAAAATTCTTCCTCACATTCACTGCCACCTCGAGGTTACCAGACCATAAAAACTTCTTCATCTTAAAAGTTCACTTAACCCTTAAACTAATTCTCTTTTTTTTTTTAATTGTAAAAGAATGTCAGAATTTATTTTTTCCCATTATATTCATACATATTTATTATCTTGTGCTCAGAAGATCAGCTCAAACAAGAAAAAAAATAAGAAAGAAAATAAAATGCAAGCAAACCCTTGAACTAATTCTCACACTGGAAGTAGCTTCTGTCTCAGAGGCCCCATCTTCTGTTTGGTTGGTTCCTCCCAGAATGTACAATTTAAGAATGAGACCCAGGTCAAACATGTCTTCATTCCTCTCTAGACTGCCCTACTGACTCAAGTCCCAGAGGACTTTTTTTTTTTTTACCATGACCCTGCCCACCAGTTAGTGACCTTCTTCCTTTATCAATCCTACCCTTCCACCTTCTGCACAAGTCCTTTGCGTCCCTGCTTCTGGCTTCCCCACTATGATTACCTTTCATTTTCTCTCTCCTCTTTCTCTACCCCCTTATCCTTATATATACGTGTGTGTATACACACATACATACATATTCAAATATATAGGTTGACATAGATATGGAAATACACACACTATATATATATACACATGCATGCACAAAGATATAAATATAGTCATACACATATACCTACAGACAATTATTTGCATTGTCTCCCCCATGAGAATGTGAGCTTCTTGACATCAGCCACTGTTTCTATCTTTATATCCCGAGCACTTAACAAAATGCCTGGCACAAAGTGAGTATTTTATAAAGGAACAGCAAAATTAGCAGGTCATGTAACAAAAAATATTTGCTATGTCCAAATATCATGGAGAGGACCTTGAACTATAGAAGAAAAAAACAACAGAAAACAACAGTTTCTGCCCTCAAGGAACTACTCTAGTGAAGATGATAATAGCAACAGGCAATTACTGCTATTAAGCAAATAATAAACAATAATAAAGCAAAATGTATAATAATAGATGTATGTGTATTCCCACTCTAAGGCTTACTTTACATACATTATCTATCTGAATCTTTCAATAACCAAGTGGGTTAGGTCCTACTGGTGGTTGTTGGTTGATGTGATTTCAGTTATGTCTGATCCTTTTTGACCCTCTGTTCCTACTGGTATTATTTAAAATAAAAAGATTTTGATATCTTCTCTTCTTTTAAGTCATCATAATTTCTCCAATATCCTTCTTACTTCCCCAGAGCTACTTCATATAATAATTAGTATTTTTAAGGAAAAAACCAATACATTTAAAAAATCAGAAATCATATACAATGTAACTACTTTTGAACTTCCTACTTCCATGAAGAGGTGAATTGAGGGTACCCTCTCATATCTCTTCATTTCAGTCATGACTGAACATGACTGAAATATTTATATTTATTTATTTTTATATATTTTATATATTTATTTTATATATATATATTTTATATATATATATATTTATAAAATAAATATATTTATTTATATATATATTTATATATAAAATATTTATAATTTTACTACTTTTTTTTTTTTTTCCATTTACATTTTGTAGTCATTGTATATACTGCTTTCTTGGCTCTGCTTATTTTATTCTGTATCATTCCAGGCATCTCATCTCACACATCATTTCTTTTTTTTATTATTTTTTGTTCCAAATTCTCTCCCTTCCTTTGGTCTTCCTGCTTTGCCTTCATTTAGAAGGCAAAAAATATGATGCTCATTACTTTAACCATGAGGGCACTAAAAAGCAAGAAAAATAAAGGGGAAAAATATGTTGCCATTTGCAATCTGAGTCCATCATTTATCTGTTAGTGGACAGAATTTTTCATCATGAGTCTTTTGGAACTGTGGTAAATCACAGTATTGATCAGTTACTAAGCCTTTCACAGATGAGTATTCTTATATTGCTGTTACCCTGTTCTCCTGGTCTACTCACTTCACTTCACATCAGTTCATTCTTCCCAGGTTTTTCTGCCACCATTTCCTTCATCATTTCTTATATCACAGCAGTCTACATCATGTCACAAACTATCACAATTGTCAACTGGGGACAACTTCTTTAACAATTCCCCAATTGATGAGCATCCTTTCAATTCCCAATTCGTTGCCACCACAAAAAGAGCTGTTATAAACACTTTGTAAATATGAGTCATTTCTTTTTTTGTAGATCTGCCTGGGCTACAGACATAGTACTAATACTGCTGAGTCAAAGAGTATTCTTAGTTTTTTAGATCTTTGGGCATGATTTCAAATCATTCTCCACAATGGTTGGATTAGTTCACAGCTCCACTAACGTGCACTTCTATATGTTTTCCCCCATATCTCCTCAAGCATCTGTCATTTTATTGTTCTGTCATCTTATCCAATTTGGTAGGTGTGAGGTGGTATCTCAGAGTTGTTTTAATTTGCAATAATTTAATTATTAGTAATTTAGAGCATGCTTTTATATGATTATTGACAGCTTTGACTTCTTACTCTACATATCCTTAGGTCATTTATCACTTAGGGAATGGCTCTTATTTTGATGAATTTCACTCAATTCTCTATATATCTGAGAAATGAGACCTTTGTCAGAGGAACTTGCCTCTGTTAAAAAAAAAAAAAAAATTGCCTGCATTGACTTTATACAAAAACCTTTTAAATTTTATTTAATCAAAATCATCCATTTTACTTCTTGTGAACCTATCTCTTGTTACTCATGAAGAAAGACTTCAGCCTTTCTCTATCAAAAGATCTCACAGATAATTTTTTCCATCCTCCTCTAATAAGCTCATTTTAGCCTTTAAATGATGGACCTTTTTTCAGCTTAGTTTAATATATTGTTTGAGACAGTGGTCTATACCTAGTTTCTGCCATGCTGTTTTCCAGTTTTCCCAGCAGTTTTTGTCAAGTAGTGAGAACTTGCTCCAGGAGCTGGGATCTTTGAATTTATCAAATACTAGGTTACTGTGCTCATTTGTTTTTTGTATATTGGCTATTTAATCTACTTCATTGATCAATCATTATTTTTTATCTAGTACCAAACTGTTTTGATGATTATCAATTTGTAATAAAGTTTTGAGATCTGCTATTGCTAGGCCCCTTTTCTTCCCAATTTTTTTTTCCCCATTGATTCCCTTGATATTCTTGACTTTCTGTTCTATAGCTCCAACTTTTTTTTAACTCTATAAAATAATTCTTTGGTAATTTTAATGATGTCACTGAATAAGTAAATTAATTTAGGTAGTATCATTTTTATTACACTGCCTTGGCCCACCCATGAGAAATTAATATTTCTCCAGTTATTTAAGTCTATCTTTGTTACTATGAAGAGGTTTTACAGTTGTGTTCACAGAGTTTGTGTGTGTGTGTTGTCAGGTAGAATTCCTGGTATTTTTAATTGTCATCAATTACTTTAAATGAAATTTTTCTTTCCATCTCTTCCTGCTACAATTTATATGGAGAAACAATTGTGATTTTGTAGGTTTATTTTATATCCTAAAGTTTACTAAAGTTGTTCATTGTTTTGATTAGCTTTTTAGTTGACTTTCAATAGTTCTACAAGTAAATTTTCATATCATCTGCAAAAATGAAGTTTGTTTGTTTTTTTTTTTACTACCTATCCTTATTCCTTAAATTTCTTTTTCTTCTGAAATTGCTATCAATACTTTGTCTGGCACAATTATTGAATAATAATGAACATTCTTAGTTCAACTCTGTTCTTATGGGGAAGGCTTCTAGTTTGTTCCTAAAACAGAGAACTCTTACTTTGAGTTTTAGAGAAACTGTATCATTTTAAGAGAAACTTCATTTATTCCTATATTTTCTAGTATTTTTCATGGAAATGGGTATTGTATTTTGACTAAAGTTTTTTCTATATCTATTGATATTTTTGTTGGTTTTATTATGGACATGACTCAATAATGCTTATAGTTTTCCTAATATTGCTGATATAAATTTATCCTGGTGATAGTCTGTGATCTTTTTGATAAATTTCTGTAATCTCCTTGCTGACAGTTTATTTAATCTATTTTTTCCAGTTTATTTAAAATTGAAATTAATTGTTCTTTAAATATTTGTTAGAAATTTTTGATAGAATTTTCTGGCAAATCCATCTATTCCTGGATTGTTTTGAAGGGAGTACATATTGAGAATTTAGCAAAATGCTACTTTCACACTTCTATCTAGATTCTGCCACATATTATTTCTTGTAACACAATATGGTCTACCATTACATCTATGTTCCACAATTTGTTTAGCCATTCCTCAATCAATGAATATCTACTTTGTTTCCAATTCTTTGTAATCACAAAAATGCTGCCATAAATATTTTGATGTATACGAGGATTTTCTTCTTAAGGGTGAATTCCTTAGAGCTCCCACTGGCATTGTTACTGCCATTTTATAGATGAGCAAAAGCAACTGAGATATTAAATCACTTGCCAAAGGTAAAATTTATAACTAATAAATGTCACAGCCAGGATTGGAAGCTGTCTTGCAACCTCCAAGCCTTTCATTCTTTCAATCCAAGCTCCTAAATGAGCTGATTTGAAAGACAGGAAACCCAGGTACCTAAAGACCTATTTCCAATATATATATTCAGAGAATCCTTGAGCTGGAAGGAACCTTAGAGAACATTTAGTTCAATTCCCAATTTTGTAGATGACGAAACTGAAACTTGAAAGAGATCAGTTGGTCTCCCTGAGGTCACATAGCCAGTCAGGGGCAAAGGTGGGACTTACACAACACCCACAAGAATATGCTTCTGCATGTGTACATACATAACCACATACATTTACAAATATATACACCAACATAAACACACAAATGCAGATGCACAGAACTTAGATCAGGGAGTCAGGGCTGGGAATTTTCTGGCAAGCCCTGGGTTTTCTAAGTTACATTAATGTTCTACAACATCAGCAGGCAAGCAGTCTGCACAGGCATTCTTAGCACTGATAATGACGCTCACTCACACCCAAGTGATCCAGTCTATTGACTACAAAGGGAAATTAATTCAGAAAACACTGACCCTGAGTGGTAGGGCAGTTAATGTTAACTGGGAAAGGATCAGACCTCGTACTTTGGCTTATAGGCGGAGAGTGCAAGGAGAGAGTGTTCCTGACAGTTGGCCCTGAGAAGGCTTTTCTTTCACAATGCTTAGGGCACATTTCCTTTTACATTTTAAAGAAAATAAACATTAAAATATTGGTAAGTATATTTGTTGGACACATAAATATACACACCTGCATTGCGTTATTCTTTCAAACTCTACTGCTACATGGTACCTAGTTCATAAGCTTACTCTCACTTCTCTTTAACTATCACAAAGCAAAAATCTTTGCTTTTCTAATCCTGATAAAACTCAAAGTTTAAACTTTTTCATTTGCTTTTCATGGCCAGGCTTGCCTTTCTCAGGGGTACCCTGTCAGTCAGATGGCTCGGATCTATCAGTTAAGATCAGCAGGTAATTTTTATCTACCTTTAGGGACCAAAGGTAACCATCTATAAATATAGATAGCTTTTGAACATTATTGTGCAATATTTTCACAGGTTGGTTTCAGAGCAGGGTGGGGAATCTTTTTTTTCTCCCATTATTAATAATGCCATTTTCAAGCCATACAAAATTATCAACGAATGGAATTCAAGCAACTCATTATTGCCTGTGGTTGCCTTGGCAGGGCCAGACCAAATGATTTTGTGGGCCTCATACTGCCCACAGGCCAGAGTTTCCCACCCTGTTTTTAGAGAGAGACGAGAATTGATTTTTAGAGACAATGGTATAAAGGGGACAAGCACTTGGAGACTGCTGGAGAGGTAGAAAGTAGCTGGAGACTGATTTGATTTGTCAAAATCTTAGTAGAGCCAGACCAGGAGTAGAGAATGGTATTAAATGGTACTTCTCAGGAGCCCATTTCTTTTTCCTTCCTTTGCCACCCTCAAGTTTAGCGATGTATCCTGAAGATGGTTGGTTTGAAAGACAGGAAATCTAGGCACCTGAGGACATATTGACACATGAATGTCTATCTGAGACTCCTCAGTCCATCCTGAATGAAGGATCTGATGAAAATCCAAGTGAACAGCAAATGGTGACTAGATCATTCTAAATTCAATGTGGACTTTGGGTCTCTAATAAACACTTTCATCTCCTTGTATAAGCACCAAGGGTGCACGAGTTCCATTTTATGACTGTAATAAAAGTGAAATAAGTGGTTAGGGATGAATCTGTTTAGCTTAAAACATGTGCACATATGCGTATATGTACAACACACAGACACACAACCCCCCTCCCCCAAACTATGGTTTATAACAACTAAAAGTCAAATGGATAATACTGTCTATTAGAGAACATACTTCCAATATGCTCACTCCTTTTATTTTCATTCATTTCCATTTATTCCCTCCTCTTCCTCCCTTTCCCTTTCCTTCCCCATTCTCTCTCTCTCTCTCTCTTTCTCATTTTCTCTCGCTTTCCCCCTTCTCCCTCTCCTCCCTTTCTTCCATTCCCTTTCCCTCTGAACATTTTTCTAGGTCAGACTCACAAAATATACCATTATTCTCCAGTAAAGGATTGGATACTTGTTCTCTCTGCCTCACATTGGTTTCACCATAGAAGAGGGAAAGCGAAAGAGAAATGAGAGCTTATTTGGGACAAATATTATTAGTCTTTTCCCCCAAGCTCCTACTAAGGCTCACAGAGGACTCTTTGCATGCTGGGGATGGCCAAAAGATTAGGTGAGCTCAGTGTGAAGAGTTGCTTTTTCCTTTGAACACTGAAAGCCATCTAATAGAAGCTGCATTCCAAAGTATGAGTTAGGAAAAGAGGAATTCTCTTCATTTCTCCACGGCTACCAGAGATAGCCAACAGTACTAGCAAGTAGAAAGTAAAGCCCTTTCACAATCTCCTCTTAATACACACTCCCCAATTGTCCCCTGACCCCAAACATGACCATGTCACATTAAAGGCACAAGCTTCCAACTGTCCTTAAGCAGAGGATGTGATCAGACTCTTAAGCAGCAGAAGAGGTAGAAATTCGCAAATTTCTTCCTTGTTATGTTGTTACAAATATTTTCACTGAACCTAGGATTAAACATTATTCAGATACCCTTAATATTATACAGAAATTAGTATCAAACCAGTTAACATACATAAAGTACTTTGCGTTATATAAAAGACGGTTACTACTTACAAGTCAAAATTATTACCAATCAAATATGTATTGGTATATAAATGTAAGCTACTTATGATTGCAGTCTTTTTATTGCCAATAAACCTGAGTGATTGATCTTAACAGAAAGAAAAAAAAAAGAAGTGGGGCAAAGGATTTGGGTAACATGGTTCAGCAGAATTCATCCTGAAATTAGAGGGTCTAATTCTTGGTTTGGCTTCTTACTAGCTACATGGACATAGTCACCATTAATCTCTCAAAGTGTCATTTATAAAATGAAGAGGTTTAAGGTACCATATAAAGTCCCTTCCAACTCTGTGTCTACAATCTTATCATATTATCAGTAGCAATTACATTTATTAAGTTTATTAAGTTATGCAGATGTTACATAGGGAAATTAGTTTATAATAAATTATAAAAATAAATGACATATTTTACATATCACAATTATTTATGTATTATTATAATATAATAAAGAGAGGCAGTATTGTTTAGTGGATAGAGGACTGGTCTTAAAATTAGGAAAATCCAGATTCAAGTATTGTCTCTAGTACAGACATGCTATGAGATCCTGGCAAACTCCTCATTCTCACTCCATGTAGCCAATGTATTACAAATCTTGTCATTTCTACTTTTACAACATCTCTTTTATACATTCTCTCTTCTTCACTCATATAGTCTCAATTTTATTTCAAGTCCTAATCACCTCTTGTCTAGACTACTCCAATACCTTCGAAATTGGTCTCCCTGCCTCAAGGCTCTCTCCACTCTATTCTTAAATACACAGATACATTATCTCCCAAGTTGATTTTTCTGAAGTTTACATCTGAAAATGTCATCCCCCTATTCAAGGAGCTCCAGTGGCTCCCTATTAGTTCCAGAGTCAATTATTAATCCCACTGGCATTTAGAACTCTTCACAATCAGGCCCTTCCTACTTTTCTCATTTTTTAAACCTCCCCCCCCAACCCCAAGTAATCTATGATCCAGCCACACTAGCCTCTTGCAGTTCCTCAAACGTAACAATCCATCTCTCATCTCCATGCTTTTGTCTGAGCCAAACATTCTCCCACGTCTGGAATTTTCTGCCTCCTTATTCCCACATCTTAGTTTCCCCGACTTTCTTCAAGACTAAGATAAAAACCTCATCATCTGTAGGAGGCCTTTTCTAATTCCTCCCCTCCCCCCTACACATACACAGCTGCTAATGCCTTCCTTTCTCAGAATCCCATCCATCTACTCTATATTCCTTCTCTCTATCTAAGTATCTCTACACAGTCTCTGCTATTTGAATAGAGGTTTCTTGAGGGCAGCATCTATTATTTATTTATTCAGCCTTTTAATCTCTGGCAGTTAACAGTGTCTGGCACACAGTAAGTACTTAAAGGATTGTTGACTGACTAGATTTCTTGGTGCCCCAGATAACTCTCTAAGACTGTAAATTACTGATAAATCTGCACACTCCTGACAAATGTGGCAGAAATGTTTTCTCTGTGGAAAGGGAAGGGAAGGCAGAGGAAGAAGACAAAGGGGAACAGAAAGGAAAGGGGAAAAAAACCTTATTCATTCACTGTTTCATAGTATTGTTTCACTATAGGTTTCACAAGAACAAGATTATAACAAGGTTCTCAGGGTATCAAGAACAGACCAAGAACTGAATTTGTCCTCCTAATTCAATTACAGTAAAATTTCAGTTACTTAGATTATGGCTTCTTAAATTTTTCCACTCACAAACCCTTTTCATTTGCTGATAATAAATCATAAAATAATTTATTTTAAAGTAATTCTTTTGTATACATATAATTGTACCACTTATTAAAATTAAAGCAAACTTGTATGCTAATGAGATGTGCTTCTTTATTTTTACATAAAGAATTAATACAGGAGAATATTTGATACTATTGGATGTAGGGCATTCAGAAATCTTTTATTGTTGGCAAATTTTTTGTGACCTCCTACATTCAGTTGCACAACTCCAAATGAGATCCTGACCCACAATTTAAGAAGTTTTAGTCTAGGCCACTCGAGGTAGTCAAACTTTCTGAAAAGCTGTAGGTATATTCTTTTAAACATTAAAAAAAACCAAACCTATTTTTATTTGGAATATTTTATATGGAAACTAGTTAACTTCCCTCAAGTACTATTGATCAAGATGGACAGACAGTGGGATGCATTAGAAATAACATATTTGTTGACAGGGAAATTATGAACCTCACCAACTTTTTTTTTTAAAGCCAATAGTAAAGGCTGAATTTAAACTCAAGTCTGCTAACATATGTTCCAGAACATGCTAAAGTCAAAATGTTTCTGGTTTGGTTTAGATAAGACAATCATACAGCCACAGCTGTACAACTTTTGTACCTCTAGGTATTCTTTTCCTCTTGATTGGCCTGTGAGAGAAAAAAAAAAAGCAGGGAAGCAGTTTTCTAGACATAATGGAAGAAAATCCTTCCTAGTAATTAGATCTGCTCAACTTCAAGGAATGGTGGGTTTTTAGTCACTAGTGATCTTCAAGAGGAATGTAGGTGACCGCTTGTCAGAGAGCTAGTAGATGGGAGTTCCTACTCAGAATGCATTAGATTAGAATAATATACAGCTTTCTTCCCATTCTAAGATTCTATGACTGCATTCTGTAGCACATTTAAGTTAGCATCAGTCCCTGAAAGAGAGACCATAGTTCTGTTTTTCCAAACACATAGTAGGCAGCTTGCTTTTTAATAAGCCAAAACTTCTAAGGCAAGGAACTGTGCATGCCTAAGAACACTATTCATCCGCTCATCTATTCACACATATCAAGGGCTGATGAACATATATTAATAAATAAATAAATTATTAAAGCAGCATTTACAGGAGGAGATGCAGTGGATAAAACACCAGCCCTGGAGTCAGGAGACCTCAGTTCAAATCCAGCCTCAGACATTTGACACTTCCTAATGTCAAGTCAACTGCGCAAGTCACATAACCTTGATTGACTTGCCAAAAGGAAAAAAAACTGCATTTACTTTCCATACTCTTTGAAATTTCACTGCTAGGTACATATCTCAAGAAGATTAAAGAAAAGTTAAAAGATTTAAAAGAAAGTTAAAAAATACTAAAATATTAATAACAGCCCCTTTTGTGGTACCAAAGAATTAGAAACAAAGAAAATGCCTACAGATTGGAAAATGGAAGTATGGCCTCTGATGCAATGAAATATAATTGCTCCTTAAGAAATAATTAATATAAAAAATTCAGAGAAGTATGGTAAGATTTATTATATTAACACACAGACTGAAATAAGAAGAACCAGAAAAACAATATGCACAAGGCAAATAATGTAAACAGGAAAAAAAATACTAAAACAAAACTGAATATTGTGGAATTACAGTGGCAAAAATTGATCCTAGGAAAGAGTTAAGAAAATGCATCATCTGCCTTTTAATTGTGGTCATGGGGTAAGCAGAGAGATATTAATAATAATCAGATGTATTTAATGTATCAGCTTATTTGATTGAAGTATGGTTTTTTAATTCTTTTAAAATATTTGCCACAAAGAATCTGAAAACTGAGTGGATGTCCATCAGTTGAAGAATGGCTAAGTTATGGTATATGAGTGTTATGAAATATTATTGTTCAAAAAAAAAACTATCAGCAGGCTGATTTTGGAAAGGCCTGGAAAAATTTATGAACTGATGCTAAGTGAAGTGAGAAGAAACAAGAGAACATTGTGATACTTGGCTCTTTTCAAAAATGAAGTGCTTTAAGCCATTTCCAACAGATCTGTGATAAAGAGTCACCTGCATCCAGAAAGAATATTGAAAGTGGATCACAATGTGGTATTTTCATCTTTTTTGTTGTTGTTTGCTGGCCTTTTGATAATTTTCCTAATTTTTTTTTCCCTTTTTCATCTGATTTTTCTTGTGCAGCATGATAAAGGTGGACATACACATAAAAGAATTGCATATGTTTAATCTATATTAGATTACTTGCTGTCTGGGGGGGACAAAATTTGAAACACAAGGTTTTGCAAGAGTGAATGTTGAAAACTATGCATGTATTTTAAAAATAAAAAGCTATTATTTAAAAAAATTAATAAAAAATGATATAAATAAAATATTTGCCACAAGGGAAGTCTCCCTTGGTAAGGAGAGGGAACAATGGTGATTATTTGGAAAGGAAAATGATGTAAAAAACAAAAGTTACCAATAAAAGTAAAAAAAAAAAAAAATATTGACAAACCTCAGCTTTGAATTCTTCTCCAATCCAACTATTTTTCTCACGATTTGTTGGCAGAAACCATAGCACATGAAGAGGACAGAGTTCTCTGCAATGTTGGCAATTAGTGCTGGGGTGGTTCCCTTGTAGAAGCCTCGAAAGCCCACTTGGGTGTATGTCTTTATGCAGCAGTTTACAAGCCCCTTGTACAAGTTGGGAAATGTCTGCATCTTCACTTTCACTGTGTCAAAAGGCTGCCCAGTCATCACACATGCAGTCCCTCCTAGAATATGGAGCAGAAAGTCAGAACTCCTCTGCCTATCCAATATGCTCAAAGTTTGCTTCTCTAATTTTTTATTAAAATATGAAAGCTCTGTTTTAGAGCCAATTCTTAGTTATATACAAGGAGAAAGGAAAGGAACAAGTATTTATTAAGTACCTACTATGAACCAGGCACTGTGCTAATTGCTTCACAAATATTACCTAATTTTATACCCACAAAAACCAGGGAGTACAGAACTATTATGATTTCCATTGTACAATAGAAGAAACTGAAGCAGATAAAAGTTAAGTGGCTTGCCCAGAGACCCACAGGTACTAAGTCCCTGAGGCTGGATTTTAATTCAGGTCTTCCTGACTCCACAAGTCAAATGTGCCTTTTTTTTACTTGGTACCAATCCTATCTTGATAATCAATACAAATCATAAGAATGGAATTACAGGAGAAATGGTTAAAATTAAATAATAACTAATATTTATGGACTATTTTAACAAAAACATCAACGTTATGAGAAAAAAGAAAATGCTGTACTCCAAGTTCCCCCAACACCCTTATATATGCTGAAAGTATCTCTCGAGCTTCAGTAACTTTTCATCAGTGAACACAAAACTGCCTTTTTCCATGAATAAAACTTTGTTATCTAGAAAGCTTAACAATTTAAACAGAGGTTGATTCTGTTTTATCATTTGATAATATCAGTACTTAACATTTCATCTAATACCTCCTATATGGTAAACACTTTACAAATATTTACCATTTGACCTTCACAACAACCCTGAAAGGTATGTTACAGTCAAGGAAACAGAGGGAGAGAGATTAGGTGACTTGCCTATTTAAATAATGAAAGGGGGGAGGAAAAAAGGGAAGTGGCATAGTAGAAAGAGTACTAGATTTAGAGTCAAATCCCAGCTTTGCTATTTATTAACCATGTGACGGTGATACTACTACTACTATTACTACTATTAAAAACTCACATTTACATGTA
This sequence comes from Sarcophilus harrisii, assembly GCF_902635505.1. Taxonomy (NCBI): domain Eukaryota; kingdom Metazoa; phylum Chordata; class Mammalia; order Dasyuromorphia; family Dasyuridae; genus Sarcophilus; species Sarcophilus harrisii. The sequence goes on from NC_045428.1 coordinate 524,967,866, forward strand.
CCTATTACATACCAGGTACTATGCTAATTTAGACCTTTGCAAATTATCCTATTTAACCCTCAGAACAACCCTGGGAGGTCAGTGCTGTTATTATCCCCATTATTCAAGGGAGGAAACTGAAGCAAACAGGATTAAGTGATTTGCCCAAGGTTACACAGCTAGTAAAATTCCTGAGACCAAATTTGAACTCAGGTTTTCTTTACTCCAGGGCCCAGCGTTCTGTCCACTATGCTGCCAAGCTTCCTGAAACAAATCTAAGCACTGGCAAGTCACTTTACTCTTCTCAGTCTCATGCTCACCTGTAAAATAAGGTTAGTCTAAATGACCTCTATTCTTTTCCCATTCTTACTCTAGGATAGCATGAAATAAAGGTATGGCATATAATACATCTTATATAAAATCCCCTAGCAGAGGCACTGAGCCTTGGGCTCAGCATCCTTATGAACAAACTAGATTGAGTTAGGGCTCTTGATCCCTCCAGTGGCATAAGTATGCTTATTCTTACAAAGAGACTCCAAACTTAAGGGACAGAGTCTGAAAGTTCTCGAGCCTAACCCACGCTACTAGAAATCTCAAATCTCTCTTTCAACCCCAATCTTGGTTTCTCTACCACCACTGATCCCAACTTATAAACTGCAACTTGAGAGTTATTACTGGGTTCCTCTGTCACTAATGTACAGATTTGATGGGAAGGATGGAAGTTAACAGCTGTTCCTGCCCATGAACTTTGTCCCCTTCTGATTATGCCAGTAATTCCCAGAACCTCTAATCAGAAAAGAAGCTTTGTATCTGATTTGTTTTTGTATATTTTTGGAATACAGAAGAAGAGAATAATTTAAAAAAACATTCAATCCTAACTCAATGAAAAGAACAACTCAAACCTGAATGCTGCAAAATTATTATGACCAAGCTTGGCCCCAATTAAGGCTTATGACAAGTCAGGTCCCCCCTCTCTAATATTTTCTTAAAGGTAAAATATTATGGAATAGATGAAACATTAAATATGTCCAACTTTTCTAACATGCTGGTTAGTTTTTTCTGGGAGGGAGAAGGGGAAGACTATATTGGGAAATGTAAGTGATATAAAAACAGAAGGTATCAATAATTTTTTTTAAACCAAAACCTGCATCTTCTGCTTTAAGTAGTAGTGAATATGGATTTAAGTACCATGTGTTCAAGCCTTAACCTAAGGCTGAGAGACACACCATGACATTCTGATTCTTGAATATTGTTAAATGCTTTGAGAAGAAGAGACTGCATTTTTCATTAGGGCAGCTAATCTCTGTCTCCAGCTTTCTGCCTCTATTAAACAAGCATGTCCCTCCACAAGATCCATTTTTTAGCAAAAGAAGGAAGCTACTTGGTTAAGTCCTTGGAAGAGATCCCAGGTGGATAAGAGTTCCAATATCTGAGTGAAAATCAGCATTCTCTCAGTAAAGAATAGTAAAAGTATGGCAATAAGCATTTGGAGACCGAGGACAACAAAAGATTGACATTTGGTTGAGAAACAAATCAAAATTAAAATCTCAGTTCATTTGCACTTTTCTTAAAGTCTTTAGAACTAAAAGACCTCTAAAGCCATTTAACTTTATGGCTACAGAAGGGGAGGCTCAGAGAAAATGTTTTTGTCCAAGTTCCCACAATTAGACTATGGCAAAGCCAAAGCTAGATTCCAGGTCTCCTCAATCCCAGTGTTCATTGTTCTTTCCACTGTACCACACACTATTTTATTTTTTTCTGGATTTACTAAAAACAAACTTGAAGAATCGTGAAGGCCTTTCCACCCTATTTATGTGGAACAAAGATAGGGATAAAAGAAGAGAATGGGGGGGGGGGGATAACTGCAAGTTTCTTCTTTTTAAGACTTAACAGTATCTATTGCTGTTCAATACCTTTCAAAATCATGCAGTCATAGAATTTTCTTAGAGCTATAAGACATATCAAAGGTCATTTAATCCAATCCCTTCATCTTACCAAGGAAGATAATGACTAGCTTGACAGAGATCACAAGGATGATAAATATCAGATGAAATCAAGACTCAGGTTTCCTGATCACCAATACTGGATATCTTGCCCACAAAATTAGAAGTGAATCATTTTTTTTGTGGACAAGTCCCAGGATCTTATTAGCTTATAGAATTCTTGTTGATGAAAATTTCTTCTATTAATGAAAATCAGCACCTACTCTTTATCTTATAGCCTTACAGACCTGGGACATTATGAGAATAAATGAGTAGACTAAGGTCATACCACACTGAGGATGATTTGACCAACATCAATATGTCAGTAAATATGGTGACTCAAACTCAGGTCTTCCTTATTCCAAGGCCTTCTCTATAAGCCACACTGTTTCTCATGGTTTAATGGAAGCAGAATATACTTACTCTCACCTAAGATGTACACAATTCATTTAGTTTAGATCCTTGGAATTCAAAAAGATTCAATTTTTAAAGAGATCAAATTGAAAAGTTATTTAAACAAACAACCAAAGAGCCTCTACTAGATGGAGAGGTCTTTAAATGAACTGACATTGAAATATAAGGCTAAGGTCCAATGGTCTTATGATGAAAAGAGCCAGAGAGAGGACTGGGGACTGAATGTGGTTCACAACATAAAATTTTCAGTTTTTTTTTTTTTTTTGTTTGGCTTGCATTTTGTTTTCTTTCTCATTTTTTTCCCTTTTGATCTGATTTTTTTTGTGCAGCATGATAACTGTGGAAATATGCATAGAAGAATTGCACATGTTTAATATACATTGGATTACTTGCCACTTAGGGGAAAGGGTAGGAGGAAGGGAAGGAGAAAAAAATTTGAAACACAAGATTTTGCAAGGGTGAGTATTGAAAATTATGTATATGTTTTAAAAATGAAAAAAATAAAAAAAAAAAAAAGAAATATCAGGCTAATTAAATGACAGGATTTATGTTGGCTCTCAAGTCAGTCAAGTTATTTTTGTATTTTTGTGCTTTGGGGGTTATAATGTAATGCCAAAGGTCACTTTTAATGGGGTGACCAGTTCCTCCATTTGTACTATTTCATAATTCTGCCTTAAGGATAAAGGCGTTATAGACATTCCTTAATGTCATTAGAATATCAGTAACCTCCATCTATCAGGTTATCCCCACCTAGGTCCCTCCATTCTGTCATTGTTTTGTATCCCATAAAAGGCTTGCTGTCCCGACATTCCGGGCTAGACTCTTTGAGATGATAGTCTCGTCTAGCCCTGGGATCCATTGGTCCCAGTATTTCTCTCCAATTAATAAACTATTGAATTGGTCTCTAATCTCTGTCTTGCTCAGTTTCTTTTGGCATTACAATAAATGTCTTTTTTTTGTATATTATCAATCAACTCCATCACCTTCCAAGTTGACCCTTCCTATTTGTACTAGTTGTGTTTATAAAACCCACAGAATATCAACTTAGTCCCAGTATCTCACTTCAGAAAACAACAATCCACCCTACAACACTACCTAATACTCACAATGAATACATAAATTTCCAGGAGCAGGAGAGGACAAAATGGTTCGGTTGCCTAATACTTTACCTTACCCAATAAGACTTGCAAGGTCAATAAACCAAAACCTGTCAGAAGCCTTTCCATCATTCACTTCAAAATAAATAAATCGATTTCTGTTTAAAGAAGAACAAAGTATTTTTCCACAAGACTAAAAGGTCACTTAATTTCAGTGCTGAAAAAACCTAGTGATAGGAGACTGCTACCTGATAAACAGCATGGAGCAATAGAGGCCTTTAGGTTGATGACCATATTGTGACAACAAGGTGTAAGGAGCAAAGATGACTGCACTCCACGACCCAAGAACAAGGCCAGGCTGATTCTGAGGGCTACTATGTTTGGAGCAATCACTTTTGAAAAATTTGCCATGCCACGCATTTTCGTTCTTGTATATACATAAACTTTCCCCTCTTCTATTTAGGGGACACTATTAAATTAAAAAGAATAGAACCAGAGTTTTCTATTTGCCTACATATAGTTGAAAAATAGTGAATTGTTAATATATTTGTGTGACACTTTTAAATTATGAAGCATATTCCTATAGATATCTCCATGGATACTCAACACCCTATGTGATAGGCAGGATAGCACCATTATTTTCAGTTTTTTCACAAAAAGATTATGATTTATCAAAAATCACAGTGAATTCACAAAATAGCCAGGGTTAAAACTCAGTTCTCTTAGTTCCCAGCACTCTATCTACTGTACCACTTATTTCCAAGATTTCCAAGATCAGCAAGCAATCACTTTACCATCAAAACCCAACATGAGAAATAGATATCTCGCAGGTAATGGAGGAGCTTTTTGAGGAGGTATGGGCAAGATTTAGTATAAAACTATGCTATTTTATTAAAATTAAACTCTGTATTTTATCTTATATGAATATTCATGGTAAACTCTAGACAGATTCTTAGACAGCAGTCATACTTGTCTCTTCATAAGTGTATTTCAACATAATTAGTTTCCTTTGTATTTCTATGTATTTTATTTTATGCATTTAAAAACATTATTCTAAGAAATTTTATAGACTTTACTATTCCATCCCCTGCACCACTTATAGACTTTACTAGAAGACTACAGTCTTCACTAGAAGGAGGATCTATTACAAGTCAATAAGTATTTATTAAGCACCTACTATTCATCAAGCACTCTGCATTAGACAAAAGGAGGCAAGAGCAACTCAATATTTAGTTTTCCTGTTTTTTGAATAGCCTAGTAGATCTCAAAAGTAATCTTATTCTAATTAGTAGTGAGAAAATAATGGAAAAGATATATTCTTTCTATAATGTTCTAATGTTAAATTGTATAGAATGAATCTGTTACTATGTAACACATTCTTCGGGGAAGCTTTAAGCATCTTAACAGGCTTTTACCAATTTCATTCTGAAAATGCATAGAGAGAAGTAGAGGAATTGAATGTTCTCTGGGATTACCTGCAGCCCCAGCAGTGAGGTCAATGGCAGCTTGGATAGCAGGATTGGACTTCATATTGTCCTACTTATTTGTCTCCCTCTTGGAATGGAAATATCCAGAGCTTATGGTTGATAATGCATACTCCTGGGAAAAAGAAAAAAAAAACACATTAATCAAGCCTTTAGAAATACCTGGTTTGATTATTACAGATTGACAACTAGTAACCATTTCTCAAATAATGAGGACTTATTGGGGGGGGGGGGGAAGGAAAGAACTGCTGTGGTATCATTGAACTTCACTCTTAAAAATATTTTTTTTTAATTACATATTAAAGTCAATGAAGAATTGAGAGCCCCTGCAATCAATACACAACATATAAAACCTAATGGTTTTGCTTGACAAGAATTCTGATGACTTCCTAGAAACTAGGAGAGAAGACTTAACTAGGGAACAAATTATCAACTATAAATGTAACTTTTTTTTTTTCAGTTAATGAGCATTAGTTTTTCTCTTTTCCCCAACTCCCATTAGTTGTCCCATAGTTCAAGCTAAAGTTCTAAAGCTATATAACATATCAGTTTCAAATCTTATGCTATGGTCAAAGCTCCTAAGAAACACTAACAAAATTAAGAGATCTGGAAGAAGAAAAAACAAAACAAAACAAAACCCTGCTGTATGGCTTTGTTTCTCATAAATCCTGCTATTTCGGGGAAGGATTAGAAGAGAAAAAAAGGGGGGTGGAGACAAAAACTGGAGATGAGAATCAAAAAATATCAGTGAAATAGGCTCTCAGCAGACATTTATTCCAATGCAAACAAGAATTCATCTACATCTCTGATGAGTGATGGTAAGGCAGGTTTTTCACTGCAGACCTCCAATGTAGGTAACAGGGTGGATGGAAACGAATATTCATTAATATAGAAAATAATCATTATTTTGATACTGTACTGTTCTGAAATAAAGGGAATTAATAAATATAAAGATAATAAAAACAATGTACATTTGATACCTTTACAAAATAGCTTAATGGGAAGGAGGAAAGAGTAATGATAGAGAAATGTGAAACTGGCTTAGAGCAGACATTCTATCAAAAGCACCTTTTGAGTATAATCAGATCCCAAGAATGAATCCTACTTCAAAAAGAATATAGTTGACCAAAACTCCACTGAAGCAAATTAAGTTAACGCTTTTGTTAGTCAGACTAATGAACTTGATAAAAATGTCTACCAGCACCAAAAGGTAATCACTTTCCAGTCCAAGGGAAAAAAATAAAATAAAATAAAATAAAAATGGTGGCAGTTGCCCACGACTCTTAACTTTTGAAGAATGGAAAGGGAAAGGCCCTGCTTGGACATAGGGAAATAGTATTTATGAATTGTCAGCTGCCAACACAAAATCCACGGTTTAAAGTTAACTACTCTCAGCAAAATAATGTTTTGGTCATGTATACTTATTGTGTATCTAAGTTATATTTTAATATATTTAACATCTACTGGTCATCCTGCCATCTAGGGGAGGGGGTGGGGGGGGAGTAAGAGGTGAAAAATTGGAACAAGAGGTTTGGCAATTGTTAATGCTGTAAAGTTACCCATGTATATATCCTGTAAATAAAAGGCTATTAAATAAAAATTAAAAAAATAAATAAATAAATAAAAATAAAGTTAACTACTCTCAACACTCCACTTTATCCTTAATCAATTTCTTCTACGGAGGAGGTACTCTCAGAAAGAAAAAAACAAAGAAGCTACTTTTCAGGTGGCAACAGTTTTCAACAGACACCTTTCTCTTTACTGGGTTTTGGGGTAAGGGTGGATACATTTTCCACCAGGAAAAAAAAAAGTCGGGATGGGGGGTGAGGAAAGAGTTGTAAATGCTCAAGCTATCTCCCATCTATATTACAAAGACTCAATGTGGAAGGGTATCATCCCATTCATAAAATCTCACGGCTTCTCCGGGCAGAGTCAGCAGCACAACTAAGATCACCTACTAAATGACACCACTCGGAATGCAACTCAGGGGACGAAAGGATACAGTGACTGACAGTTTCAGGAGCAAGGTGAAGGAGCCCGGAAAGGTGAACAGCTGGTTTCCAGTTGCTATGGGCATATTATTCCCAAATCTTCGGGACACAAAGCCCTCCAACAAGGTTCGTCCGCTTCCCCCCTTGCCCACCCGGGATTGGGGTGGGGGGGACAAAGCACGGAAAGGGTCCCTCCCACCCTCTACTACCGGGGAGCGCTGCAAGTACCGACTGCACGTGTCAGAGGGGGCAGGGACAGCGTCAGAGCCAGTTCTCGGAGAAGCGCAGGGAGCCGAACGGGCGGAGGAAACTACAAGATTCGCCTTCTCTTCTCTTTCCTAAGTGCAGGATTCCGCCTCTTTTCCCCGAGGCACCCAGCGCGCATTGCAAAGCCCCGGGCCTGTGCGGCGCACAGCTCACCAATGCGCCCGGCGCCCAGGGACGGCCGCCTCAGTCTCCTCCTCCGCCGCCGCCCGGACGCGATGTAAGCTGCTAGAGGCGGCAGCTGCACTTACTCCATGGCCGTGACCGGGCCGTTTAACCCAGGGTGGGTGTTACACCCCCCCGCGCTGCCCCGCCCCCGCAGACTTATATAGACGCACGACTCTGGCGCGCCTGCACCGCGCCCCCCTCCTCGTCTGCGCGCTCCCCCGGGCCATCCTGCCCCCTCTAAGCCTTCTTCCCCAGCTCAGCCAGTCAGGCGGGAAAGCGGAAGTCAAGGAACAGCCACGGCGGGCCTGGACTGCGCTCCGCCCCGGAGCCTGAGGCCTCCAGAGCTCCTACCGCGCTACTTGTATCCCCTAGGAGCGCTGCGCGTCCCCTACGCGGGGACCCCCGCGCATCCGCGGCTTCCTGCGCCGCCGCCGCCGCCTCCGCTGCTGTGTAGCGTGTGCAGGCGGGAAGCAATGGAATGGACCTTCTCTAATTGGTTTTCGGTGGAATCACTCGTTATCCCCTATTCTAATCCCGCTTCTTCTGCCCACCCCTTCCCTCTACGGGTTTCTGAACTCCTATTTGGGGATGTCATGAAAGCAGGAAGGGGACCAAGGACTTTACAATCTGGTAGACTCGATTTTTGCTTGGCATTAAGAGACTTTGTGATTATTAAGTGACTTTCAGTTCCCGGGCCTAGGTTTTGATGGGTTCGTATTTAGAAATTAGTCACTTTTATATACTTCAACAACAATACTATATGATGACCAGTTTGATGGATCAGGCCATCCTCAGCAACGAGATCAACCAAATCATTTCTAATGGAGCAGTAATGAACTGAACTAGCTATGCCCAGAAAAAGAACTCTGGGAGATGACTAAAAACCATTACATTGAATTCCCAATCCCTATATTTATGCACACCTGCATTTTTTATTTCCTTCACAAGCTAATTGTACAATATTTCAGAGTCTGATTCTTTTTCTACAGCAAAATAACGTTTTGGTCAGGTATACTTATTGTGTATCTAATTTATATTTTAATATATTTAACATCTACTGGTCATCCTGCCATCTAGGGGAGGGGGTGGGGGGGGGTAAGAGGTGAAAAATTTGAACAAGAGGTTTGGCAATTGTTAATGCTGTAAAGTTACCCATGTATATATCCTGTAAATAAAAGGCTATTAAATTAAAAAAAAAATTAGTCACTTTGTGACTTCACTTATATAATAAGTATCCTATTGCCTTCTCAATGCATGGGAGAAGGTCTGGAGGGAAGGAGGAAATTTGAAATTATAAATTAAAAAAAAAAGATTATTGAAAAATAAACATTTTTTTTTAAAGTCCTTCGTTTTGACAGAAGACATTCTTTATAATGTAAGGAGCTTGGAAGTAAGGAAAAGTAAAGAAGAGCACTTTTGGATGCAGAGTTGGGAAATAAAATGCAAAACCATTACCGGGGGAAAGGCTCTCTCCTGCTCCCACACCCCAAAAAGGGCTTGAGAGAAAGCCATTTCTCCTTGGGAACGGGAATTCGTGATATTATTCCAAATTACTTGAATGCTCATCATGACAGTACCTGGCACAGAATAAAAAAAAAAAAAATTAATCTATTTCTTATGGACAGGACTCTGTGCAAAGCACAAGGATGCCACATTAGTAAGACCACAGTATCTACTTTAAGACCTAGAATATAGATTGAAATCTTTTAATGACTGCTATGACTTTTTCCTTTAGGATTACAATTTTTAAAAACTACGGTATTCTTGGTATTGGAGAGCTCTTAATAGAAAACGGATCTACTTTGTAAATCAGTAGCCTTGGAGGGAGAAGAGTTGAGGATTTTTTATTTGTTTTTCAGGACCAAAGAAACTCATGCATAAGGGGAGAAAAGTAATTATCCCTTCCATAGTCTGATAAAATAGAAGCCCACAGCAGCCTATATACTCGGGAAGTAACATTCCTATTCAAAGTGCTTTGGCTCAGATACTATGTTTCCAATTTCATTTCCTCCAAATTGGTTGTGTTCTTAAAGTTTAACCCCATTCTGCCTCTTACTAAGAAATTTTTTTCCCACGTGGCATTGTAACATTGCATCATAGAAAATACATTTTAACATGCTGTCCCTTGAAAAGACAAAATAGCATGATATTATTGCCAACCTAATCCTAATCTCTACTGAAACTCAGCACTAGTATTTAAATAATTTTACGATAGCTTTTTATTCTGAGTATGAAGCTGATTATAAAAATCTCACATGAATGTAGTTAAGGTGTGGCTTCTTTAAACTTTCTATTAACAAAATCATAAAACTGCAGATCTCATACCTGCAAATGCTCTTTTGATTATTCAATCAACTCATTTTAAATTACAGGGAGGTTAAATGACTTGCACATGGCCAAGAGGCTAATAATAGATATTTTAAAGGCATAGATGCAGGTGTTATCTTAGTGGATTCTCACACCAAACCTTTGAGATAGATGTTATTATTGTCAACATTTTACAGTTGCCTATGACACTGCAAGTAAACATCTATGGCAATATTTGAAATTAGGTCTTTTTTACTTCTAAACTAATGCAGTAATCTACTGTGCCACCTAGGGGACTAGTTAGTAATGGATCTTGTAGCAGTAGTAATGAATGTCGTAATGAATCTTGCCAAAAACCTACTACTTTTCTTCCAGTGAGATAAACATATGTAAAGACATTAAAAAAAATCTTAACATTTTATCTGATGATAAGCTATTATTATTATGCCATGTGGTAATGATATTACTGGCACATTAAATAACTAAAACACCTACCTCCAATGGTTGTTGAGAATAAAATAATATTTGCATAGTACTATGAAAACTTTAATGTGCTATATAAATATTAGCTATTATTTTTACAGCTCACATGTAGAGTTTTAAAATGTGCAAAATGCTTTGCTTGCAGTTTTGTTTAATACTCATAAACCTATGAAGTTGGTATTATTTTTTCCATTTTTACAGATGAAGAAACTGGGGTTCAGAGATTATGCTATTTGTCTGAGGTCACATAGCTATCAAGTGGCTGGATTGGGATTTGAATCTAAGTCTTCCTGTCTCCAAGTCCAACATTCTATCTACTGCTAATAAATAGTGCATTTTAAATTGTTTCAAGCAATAATGAAATTTACATCAACCTATCCATATTCTCCATTCCCTTGTAATCAGTAATAGGCATTCCAACTCTATTGCAGAGTTCAACTTCCATTGGAATGCCAAATGTATGCTTGCCAAAAAAAAAACTATTTATGGAAAACTCAGGGCAAGCACTCACAAGGTAGTCACAGGGCAAGCACTCACAAAGTGATCAGAAAAAGCAATACAAGGATACTCTCAAGGTCTCTCTTAAAAACTTTAGAATTGAGATACTACTATACACCTGTCAGATTGGCTAAGATGACAGGAAAAACTAATGTTGGAGGGGATGCAGGAAAACTGGGACACTGATGCATTGTTGGTGGAGTTGTGAACGAATGCAACCATTCTGGAGAGCAATGTGGAATTATGGCCAAAAAGTTATCAAACTGTGCATACTCTTTGATCCAACAGTGCTACTACTGGGCTTATATCCCAAGGAGATACTAAAGAAGGAAAGGGACCTGTATGTGCCAAAATGTTTGTGGCAGCCCTGTTTGTAGTGGCTAGAAACTGGAAAATGAATGGATGCCCATCAATTGGAGAATGGTTGGGTAAATTGTGGTATATGAATGTTATGGAATATTATTGTTCTGTAAGAAATGACCAGCAGGATGAGTACAGAGAGGTTTGGAGAGACTTACATGAACTTATGCTAAGTGAAATAAGCAGAACCAAGAGATCATTATATACATCAACAATGATACTGTATGAAGATGTATTCTGATGGAAGTGGATTTCTTTGACAAAGAGACCTAATTCAGTTTCAGTTGATCAATGATAGACAGAAGCAGCTACACCCAACGAAAAAACACTGGGAAATGAATGTAAACTTTGCATTTTTCTTTTTCTTCCTGGGTTATTTCTACTTTCTGAATCCAATTCTCTCTGTGCAACAAGAGAACTATTCAGTTCTGCACAATATATTGCATCTAGGATATACTGCGACATATTTAACATGTATAGGACTGCTTGCCATCTAGGGGAAGGGGTGGAGGGAGGGAGGGGAAAAATCAGAACAGAAGTGAGTGCAAGGGATAATGTAGTAAAAAATTACCCTGGCATGGGTTTTGTCAATAAAAACATATATATATATATATATATATATATATATATAAACTTTAGAATTGATTGCATGACATGGGAACCATTAGCATAAGACTGCCCAGCATGATGTGCCCTCATCAGAGAAGATGCTGTGCTCTATGAGCAAAGCAGAATTGAATTAGCTCAGAAGTTAGAGAAGCCACTCCAAAAGCTCATAGAGACTCCAAAAGCTCATAGGGACTATTTGTGTCTGACCTGTGGCAGAGCATTCCAAGCTCAATTTGGTCTGTTCCGCCACAATCTGGACACATTGTAATTCGACTCTAACATAACAATATCAATTTAGTCCTCTTCAAGAATGAAGACAACAACCAACCAGCCAACGAACCATTTACAGTAGAGGTTAAGGTTAGAGTTTTAGTCTTCAACCATGGGACAATTTGTCACATGAAGCAACCAACCTAAGAAAGGATTGAGGACAAGATGTGACTTTGTTTACACAGTGCTCTAACCATTGTTTTTCATGTTTTTAATTTTAACATATAATTTAGAATATGTAGTGTCTATTCAAAGAATCAGGAGCTCCTTCCAATAGTGTAGTCCATTAGAAGAATATTTGGTAATAATAGCATCTTTTCAAAGTTTAAATGCTTTTAAAATATTTAATTCAAAACAGTTTTTTGAATTGCTGACTACTTCCACTATTTCTATTTTATAAAAGGGAAGATAAATAAAGGGAATTCAATGACTTAATCAGTGAGTGAGGCATAGGTTTGAGTCGTCTTGATTGCCCACCACTCTATTTAGCTTTGGTATTATCTTTAACCAAGTTATTGTAAAATTAAGTCTCCAATGCCTTTATTCTAAGGATGACTCAATGTTATCTCCCATTGTCTTATGGCTGGGCAGAAGTTGGAGACATAAGTTTTTGCTTTTAAATATGGATTTAAAACAAGAAAACAAGTTTGCATGTTTTTCCCTTAATTCGTTCACAGCTTTTGCTTGTTTGCCTATTTTGAGATTGCACAACCATCTCTAGCTATCTTTGTCCTAAAGTAGTTGGTGTGACGTTGGTCAGGGTTAGGGGCAGAATGATCAGTTTTGCAAAATGGAAAAAAAAAAGTGACCAAGTTGCTGTTTCTAAGAGATTTCTCAACATGCTGGTTAATGATACTTTATTTTAAAAGCGAATAATTCCACTAAAACAGATTACCTGCTCACCCCAACTCTGAGGTAGTTTATACAAAGGATGTCCTTGTTTCCTTTGAAAGTGAACAAACCATTCCCTAAACACTTCACAGAAAATGAAAATGTATGTCATCTCTATTTTAAATTTTCTAAATAATCAGAAAATATTTTTTCTATTTTAATATTTTTAAATTTCATATTGAATGGTGGATAGGGTTTCTGACTATTTTTTTTTTGTAAAAGTGGGGAAATGTGCCTTCTAAATGAGTCCTTAAAACACTGAGATAAAAAACCATTACATTGAATTCCCAATCCCTATATTTATGCACACCTGCATTTTTGATTTCCTTCACAAGCTAATTGTACAATAATTCAGAGTCTGATTCTTTTTGTACAGCAAAATAATGTTTTGGTCATGTATACTTATTGTGTATCTAAGTTATATTTTAATATATTTAACATCTACTGGTCATCCTGCCATTTAGGGGAGGGGGTGGGGGGGGTAAGAGGTGAAAAATTGGAACAAGAGGTTTGGCAATTGTTAATGCTGTAAAGCTACCCATGTATATATCCTGTAAATAAAAGGCTATTAAATTTAAAAAAAAAAAAAACACTGAGATAGTGTTATAAAAGGGGACAACTTATTTTATAGGACTTGCATTGGAAACAACTACAAGGATAGCTCAACTGATTACAACCACAATATTAAGCACTTATATAAAAGGCCTTGTGTTCTTTGGTTCATAAAAAATAAGAAAAAATAAAAGAATTAATTGCATTAAAGATCAAATGAATTTTAGAAATTAGTTTTTGGTAAATATATCTAAATTTGGAGTCAGAGGACCTGATTTCAATCTTAGCCATCTCTTCCCTAGGTGATATTGGATAATTTTTCAATTTAGATTTAGTTTTTCTATGTAAAATGAAAAGTATGGAAGAAGTCACTTACAGATACAGTTCTAAGTAGTGGAGAAACAAATAAAGACTAATATGTGATCCTACTCTTACTTTCTATTAGGGAGACCTCTAATGAGGTAAATAACTGGGTACATACAAAATATATATAGCACATATGGAAAATACTCAGAGGAGAAGGCATTAGTGTGAAAGACTTACAGCAGAAGGAAAGATTTGAGTTGTCATAAAGCAAGACAAAGAAAATAAATGGTATAGGGGAAGGGATGGCACATTCCAAGGATAAAATATAACTAGAGAAGAGAAATGGAACGTCATGTTTGATCAACCCCAAATGGCCAGTGCAATTGGATTGTTGTCGTTGCTGTTATTTGTGGCAGTGGGTGATGTAGTGGTCCTTTTTCTAAGAGGACCAATGACATCATGAGGGTGATATTTTAATTTACCAGTGAATTGTATTTAATTGGGGCAAAGCTGTACAGTCATCAGCTTCCCTCTCTCCTCTAGTCATCAGAATCCAGTGACAAGATCTAAGTCTTGACAACTGGAGATTGTCCTGGATGCACTAGATGACTTTGGTCTTTCTGAATTAAGATCTTTCCCAGGTTTCAATTGTCAGAGGCCATGCCCATTCTGTGACTAAGGGCTATGTAAGAATTGAGGCAAATGATAGCCTAATTAACCACCACTAAAGTATCTATCTGGGAGAGGAAGACCTTGAAGGTCAAGAGAGGGAAAGTGAGAGTGTGTAGTCATTGCAGGGAGTAATGGCCTGGTAAGAAATGAGGACTCACAGTGAGTACAAAGAACAGAATTAGAAGTCATGAAACAAAGAAAAAGGTGAAATGATTCTATCTATCTGTCTATCCATCCCTCCATCCCTCCATCTATCTATCAATCTAATCAGTTAAAATGTTTTCCAAGTATATGGAAAGAAATGGAACATTTGTGAGTGAGGGCAAGATCAAGGGACTTACCCTCTCTGTGTGTCATTGAGATAGAGTGAAGGACTAGGTCATGGCTATCAAGGAGATTGAGAAACTAGCATTTTAGCCAAAAATTGTCTGAGACAATTTATTAGCACACAAGAATTTCTCCTTAAAGAGAGGTTTAGCCATGCAAAGTTATCCTGCTAATCCTTTCTTATCCAAGTAACTTTTTATATTAAATATGAAACAAAAAATAAAATTCTACAAATAAAGTTTTACAAAGATACAAAGCCTAGCATTTTTCATTTATTAAGCAAACAATAGTCATATTAATGAGTTACATCATTCAAGAAAATATCTTCCAGAAAAAATTATTCTTTCTAAAAATTCTACTTTACTAGATTTATACATCCACAGAAATAAAAAGAAAAAAGAATATACATGTAGATGACTAATAGGCTAATATGGAAGGAATAGCTACTGATACTTGAACAGACTCAAGAAAGGAACAGATCCTGGGAGTCAGCTGAGTGACTCTCTCAGCAAAAATCTACACACAAAGGGAGAAGAACATATAAAAGGGAAAAGGACTTCTAGTACTAGCAATTATTAAGTGAATTCTTTGAAACATTTCTTTCCTATATGTTTGCTTTACTGCTATTATTCTTTAAGTCTGAAGCTATGTTTACCATTAGCCAGTATATATTTATGGAAGAATATGTCCTAAGCTTATGAATAGTTCATACCAATTCTTTTTATGTCATCTCAGGAAATGCTTTTCCTAAAAGTGCTAAATCTATTGGCTGCCTATTAAAAGGGAAGCACATCAACTTAGGAACTGCAGTAATATGACTAGCCATATAAAAGTTTATCTCTAAAACCTGGGGCAGCAATTTATCCTTCTAGAGATCCAATTTGAGTGCAAGTTGGAAAAATATGAGGTAGATAGATAAGATGGAGATATAGAATATGTATGTATGTATATGCCTATATATACATGCATATATATTAATATAATTTCACACACATAAACATATACAAAATTTACATAAAATGCATATCAAGTAGTTTGAGAAGGGGATGCATTAGAATCTAGAAGGGGGCAAAAAAAATCTTCAGGTAGAAAGTGGCTCTTCAGTTGAATTTTGAAAGAAATCTGGGATTCCCAGAAATAGAGATAAGGAAGAAATGCATTCTAGGTATTGGGCAGGGGAAGGGGAATTCCATGCAGAAGCCACAGGAGATGGAGTATTGTGAGTACAGAACAGTAAGTAAGCCAGTATAGCTGGATTGCATAATGATTAGATGGGGAAAATGTATAAGAAGCATGAAAATGTAGAGAGGGATCTGGTTGTAAAGCTATTTTGATGTTAAATAGGGGAGTTTATATTTGCTCTTTCAGGAGAAAGGAATCACTGGAACTTATTGAATAGAAGAAGGGACAAAGTCAGATCTACTCTTTAGGAAAGCTATTTTGGCAAATTAGCTAATATCTTCTTATTATTAGCTTATTGAGAAAGGCAACAGTTCCTTGCTTTTTTCTTGATTAAGATTGTCTTTAAAATAGTGTTCTTTTCTCATTATAAAGACTGGCTCTTTTAACACTCTTCAAAATTTTGTGGAAAGCTGAGCTTAAGCATTGACTTGCCCTGGGTCACACAGCTAATAAGTGAGCCAGATTACTGTACCACCTCACTGCAGTTTTTTCCTTGTTCCTTCCACTCCCATAATCAAATATCATTTATTAAGGGTTCCTTTGATACACAGCCCTAGAGGTATGGAAAGATAACTTTACCAATAGCCACCATCCAAAGGAATTTCTTTAATCTTTTCTTGATATATGCTTTCAGTCTTCAGCAACCATATTCTTACATGGCTACTGCCTCATCAAGGTTTTGAGAATTAATAAACATTTCAATTCTTCTCAGGCTTACAAAGAAATAATTCCACTAAGTTTTGAATATTAAAACATAATTTCACCACAATCATCTGGAATAATAGATGCTGTCCTAGTTTCAGCTGTGATTCTCTTTCAGTTCAGCTATCCAAATTACAATGGTGATCATATATATATATATATATATATATATAATATATGTATATATATATATACATAGATAACACACATAGAAGCATACATAGATACATGTATATGTATGTATGTGCATGTCTTTAGCACTACTGTTTTACTTTTTGGAAAAATAGATAATAAAACATTCACTATTTCTCACAATGTTTGCTTACTTATGGTCACAATGGTAAAGATTGAAGCTTGAACTCTGTTCCCTTGACACTACTAGAAAAATGAAACAACTTTGTTAAGTTCAAAGGGCAGGGATTTTATTGCTAGCAAAAAAGTAGGACAAAGTTCAATCCTACCAATTCCCCTTCGGTCTTGTTAGGTGAAGTCTTAGAGTAATTTTCTTTTCTTTTTCTTTCTTTCTTTCTTTCTTTTTTTTTTTTTTTTTTTGAGACAGGTAGTTTAAATACCACCATCACTATTTATTGGCATTATTATTTTTTATTATAGCTTTTTATTTACATGATATATATATGGGTAATTTTTCAACATTGACAATTGCGAAACTATAGTAATTTTCATGGTCCATAATTGTCAAGATGAGAGAGGAGAGGAATTTTCTTTAAATTACAGTATTAGGGGCAAAAAATGCTAGTTGCACATCCCAACTCCCTTAGCAGGAGCATTTGATATAAATAATTCAGAAGACAATGTCTAAGGACTTCTCCAACAGAACTCTGAATCTCAAAAGGACAGAAAATCCCTGTAAACTACAAAAAAGAAAAAATCTGATGGACTCCCTTTGGGGAATTTCATAGTCTCTGAATCATTATCCAAACCAGAAGGTGGCAGTGTAGCAGAAAATATGAAAAAGGTCTGTGAAAGTGGGTAGTAGTGGAGAAAGCTACTCATAGCCAGATAGTAATGCCATGAAAAAGTGAAGATCAGTTGAATCAAATCACTCCCTCCTCCCACTTAAAGAACTTCAGTCAGTCAATGAATATTTATTAAATGCCTATTATATGACAGGCACAGTGTTAAGTTAAGTTCTGGGGACACAAAAAGAGGCAAAAGACTGTACTATTCTTTCCTCTAGAAGCTTACAATTTAATGGAGAAGACAACAGGTAAACAAGTATTTTTAAAATAGACTATATGCAGGATAAATAGGAAATGATTTAAAGAGAGAAAACACTAGGATTAAGAGCTCTTGAGAAAGGTAAGATGCTTTATACCCAAAATAAATAATTTCCTGAGAACCAAACCCAAGTCCATCTTGTTTTCGTATCACCCACAAGCTGAAAACAATTTTATCTTTTAAAAATATGATAAAACTTTATTTTAAAGTGCAAAACAAATAACTATTAGTTCACGAGTAGCACAAAAACAGACATGCAATTTGGCCTTCTGATGCTGTCCCCTAGTATACTGGCCATTGTTGTACACCCTAATACTTAATTTGGCAAGATATCTCTATTAAGTCATTGAATCAAAATCATTAAATTAGATGCAGAGAAGTCTTTAACCAATTTGGAAAGCATGAAATCCATGCAATAACAAGACATGATGCTATACAGGAAGTGAATTAGAATTGATTGAAGATATTGTGAGCTTGGATCAAATTGCAAGCTATCAAGATTCAGCATTTTAGTGTCCAGGAGTCAGCCCAATGGTAGAAGTAGTTACAGCCAAACACTTGAGAGGGAATGACTTGGGGCAGGGAGAGATCCTCTATCTCTTTTCCCACTCTCTTACCATGAGAAATGTCCCACAGGCTTCTTAGCAATATCCCTGAAATAGCTATGGCTGATGTCAATGTCTATTTTAGGAATCAAGGACAAAGAAGAGGCAGCTTTAAGGACTCTACAAGGAATCCAGAAGAAAACTATATTGTGCTTTGAGGAAACTTCTTGTTGACTTTACAACAGAGAAAAAGGAATTTCCAGAAGTCAAGAACTGAGTTATTCTGTGCATACTCTTTTATCCAGCAGTGTCTCTACTGGGTCTGTATTCCAAAGAGATCATGAAAGAGGGAAAAGGACCCATGTGTGCAAAAATGTTTGTGGCAGCCTTTTCTGTGATGGCAAAGAACTGGAAACCGAGTGAATGCCCATCAGTTAGAGAATGGCTGAATAAGTCATGACATATGAATGTAATGGAATATTATTGTTCTTTAAGAAATGATCAGCAAGACGATTTCAGAAAGGCCTGGAGAGTCTTATATGAACTGATGCTAAGTGAAATGAGTAGAATCTAGAGAACATTGTATACAATAACAAGATTGTGATGTTTGTTTGTTTGTTTGCTTGGTTTTTTTCTCCTTTTTCCTCTTTTTTCCCCTAGAGGGGAGAAAGGGAAGGAGAGGGAGAAACATATGGAACACAAGATTTTGCAAAGATAAATGTTGAAAACTATCTTTGCATGTATTTGAAAAAATAAAATACTATCAAAATTTTTAAAAAATTAAAATAATAATAATAAAATAACTGATTTCTGTGCCACATATGTTATAAGTTTGAACTTACTTTCCCCTGAACTCTAACTGTACTCATGGAAGAAGTATATTCCCAAATTTTGAAAGATATTTTGTATCAGTTACCTGGTGGAATGGATAGAATGTTAGACTTCAAGTCAGGAAGACCTTGCTTCAAATATAGCTTCAAATTTTGCTAGTTGTATAACCCTGGGTGAGCCTATTAAGTTTTGTTTGCCTAAGTTTCCTCAACTGTAAAATGGAGATGATAATAGCACTTTCCTGCCAGGGCTATTGTAAAAATCAAATGAAATATTGGTACTTTACCAACCAACAATGCAACCAGCATATAGTATGCTCTATTATTACCAAAACCCAATTGATGATGCAGTGGATAGAGAATAAAACTCAGAATCAGGAAGACCTAAATTCAAATCTAGTCTCAGATATTTGCTAGCAACATGACTTTAGGCAAATTACCAAACCTTTGTTTGCCTCAGTTTCCTTAACTGTAAAATGGAGACAATTATAATACTTATCTTCCAGAGGTATTGTGAGGATTGAATGAAACAATATCTGTAAAAAGCACTTAAGACTTCCTGGCACATAGTAGGAGCTATATAAATGCTTATCCTTCTTCCCCTTACTTTAGTAAAGACTCATATCTAAGAAGTAGTTAAAAGTCTGGATGACTAATTGATGTTCATTAATTGATAAGTCAATAAAAGAAGCACACTAGTGGGAGTCTACAAACCACATAGCTTCAAAGTTCTACCAAAACAAAACAAAAAAACAGTTTTTTTTCTTTCTTTTTTTTGAAAAAAAAATTAAAGCTTTATTTACAAAACATATGCATGGGTAATTTTTCAACATTGACCCTTACAAAATCTTGTGTTCCAAATTTTCCTCTCCTTCCCCCCATCCCCTCCCCTAGATGGCAGGTAATCCAATACATGTTAAATATGTTAAAGTATATGTTAAATCCAATATATGTATACATATTTATACAGTTATCTTGCTGTACAAGAAAAATCAAGTCAAACCAGAAAAAAAAACACAAGCAAACAACAACAGAAAGAGTGAAAATGCTATGTTGTGGGTCCACACTCAGTTTCCATAGTCCTCTCTCTGGGTGTAGTTGGCTCTCTTCCTCACAAGATTGTTGGAACTGATCTGAATCATCTCATTGTTGGAAAGAGCTACATCCATCAGAATTGATCATTATATAATCTTGTTGTTGCCATGTACAATGATCTCCTGGTTCTGCTCATTTCATTTAGCACCAGTTTATGAAAGTCTCTCTAGGCCTCTCTAAAACCATCCTGCTTGATTTCAGAAAAGCCTGGAGAGACTTACATGAACAGATGCTGAATGAAATGAACAGGACCAGAAGATCATTATATACTTCAGCAACAATACTATATGATGATCAATTCTGATGGACGTGGCCCTCTTTAGCAATGAGATGAACCAAATCAGTTCCAATAGAGCAGTAATGAATTGAACCAGCTACACCCAGGGAAAGAACTCTGGGAGATGACTATGAACTACTACATAAAATTCCCAATCCCTCTATTTTTGTACGCCTGAATTTTTTATTTCCTTCACAGGCTAATTGTACACTATTTCAAAGTCCAACTCTTTTTATACAGCAAATTAACTGTTTGGACATGTATACATATATTGTATTTAACTTATACCTTAATATATTTAACATGTATTGGTCAACCTGCCATCTGGGGGAAGGGGTGGGGGTAAGGAAGGAAAAAGTTGGAACAAAAGATTTGCAACTGTCAATGCTGAAAAATTACCTATGCATATATCTTGTAAAATAAAAAGCTATTTAAAAATAAAAAAACATTTCCACAAAACGTAGAAAGGCTCATGGAGATCTGTAAAAGTTCCAGTGCCAAATTACAAAAAAAGTAATAACCTATTTATCAAATAAAATAAAATAAAATAAAATCATCCTGCTTATCTTTTCTTAGAAGAACAATAATATTCCATAACATTCACATACCATAACTTATTCAGCCATTCTCCAACAAAACAGTTTCCAGTTTATTGCCACTACAAAAAGGACTGCCACAAACATTTTTGCATATATGGGTCCCTTTCCCTCCTTTAAGATCTCTATGGGATATAAGCCCAGTAGAAACACTGCTGGACCTGATACAGCATTTTAAGATTTGCAAAGTACTTGCATAAATTTCTGTAAAGAACAATGTCCAATAGGTGATTTTTTTGTACATTAAAAGGATGATTTATACATATCCCAGCTTCTTAAATTGTGGTTTGTAACCCTATATGATGCCCAGTAATTGAATATCAGAGTTATGAAATTGTGATTTATTATCAGTAGCAAATGTTTGGTATTTTACAATACTTATTGTTGTTGTTTATCCTTCATTCTTGAAGAGGACCACAATATCAAGCAAGTGCTATCATGACATACAGAATTGGATATAAATGAGGGAAGGCTGTGCAAGATCACCTGCCCCACTTTCCCCTCAGTATCATCTGGGTCCAGTGGCAAAATATAGATCAGGATGACTGGAGATGACCCTGAATGAAATGGGAGATCTTTGACTTTTTAAACTAAAATCTTCAACTGGTCTCACTTTGAACTGAGGCTGCACCTATTCAGTGATGAAGGCTGGGTTGAAATGGAGGCAGAGAATCTCCTTTTTCACTAGTCCAAAACAACAACAACAACAATAACCCTCCCCTCACCCCCACCCCCACCCCCCAAAAAAAAACATAAATAAATAAGTAAATGGATTTGGGAGGGAAAGATATTCAGAGTTCCTGGCCAAAGCAGAAATGATTGTTATTTACGTTTAATCTGAGTAAATCTGGACCCAAACAATGACAAAATGAGGCTTGGCCTAGGACCTATTGGTACTTATATACCCAGGGGTCACACAAAAATTTCTCAGATGAAAGTGATCAGAAATGGAAAAAGTTTAAGAAGCCTGGGTATATACAACATTAGGAAATATTGTAGGAAAATCATTCTTTAGTGCAAGCAAAAATGAGATTTTTTGTGTTGACAATAGTTGGATTGGCTAGTTGGATAGTCTTCTATCAGAATCTAAATTAGATAGTCTAATGATCACAACAATTTCGAGTAGTGGTATTAGCCAATGAAAGATAACATTGAATTCTATTGGGGCTTTTATAACTGATCCAAATTGATTTATCTTAAAAACAAATTAATGCAAAAGGCCTATAAGAGGACTAAATCAAAGTTGGAATGTTTCCTCTCTGTTCCTTATTCATATCACTATGCTGCTTTGGGAATTACAACTCTTTCTTGTGAGATCAAAATAATATATTTCTTATAAAGTGCTTTACACAGTAAATAACATATGCTAAGCATATTGTTATTATTTATATAATCCAATATAGTTTTTTCATACCTGATTACTCAAAAGTGATTTTATAATGCTAGAGATTATAAGATTGATGATTTTATACGTCATAATTTAGAAATACAATTGATGTCATCTGAAGTTTATTGACTATGTTATTGTATTTTAAAAATCTATTATATTTTAAAATCTATATTGTGACATTTGAGAGACAGTTGTTAACCAGAAATGCTATTAGACAAATCTTCCCTTTTAATCTGGATGTTGTTACACATGAATTAGACTTTTAAAGGGATGTGATTAAAAAAAATTTTTTTAATATTTGAAAACTGTTAAATATTTAATATTTAGTAATACTATTAATCTATAATTTATTTGATATATGTCTGATGCCCCAAAATATAGATAGTTTTAATTTGTAAGTGAAGGTTTAATGAATGTTAACTTTTTTATTATTGGATTTAACTGCTTCATACTTGATAAACTTTACATGGATTTTTTAGATATAATCAACATATAATGTCAATTTTAAGATGAATGATTTTCTGTATAAGAGGTTACCTAATTGGTAAAACATAACATTGTTTGTGGTGTTATATTTCTAAATTTTCTTATGTTTTGTAATGGTAAACAATTATATCAGCTATATTAAAAAGCAATTTCTCTTATAATCTAAATGTTGTTAAGAGTTGTACTGATTTTTGTTTGTTTCTTTTTTAATAAAGGTAAATGCATAGGTTAGAATGCTGTTAGGTCATTCTATTATCCCTGCTGACCATGTGCCATGGATATTCTGAAGCACTGTTATTAAGAACTTATAAAATTCCAAGTTTTGTCTATATTAAGAGGATGTTTCACTTAAAATTATTTGACTATCATGTATGAAAATTAATGGATTAGGGGCAGCTAGGTTGTGCAGTAGATAGAGTACCAGCTCTGAAGTCAGGAGGACTTGAATTCAAATGTGACCTCAGACACTTAACACTTCTTAGCTGTGTGACTCTAGGCAAGTGACTTAACCTCAATTGCCTTAGCAAAAAAAAAAAAAAAAAAAAAAAAAAAAAAAGGATTGTTAGCTAAGTTATTTGGAGCTGTTGTTTTATTTACATTTACAAATATTTACATAGCTATTTTAGAAAAGAAAAATTGGTAATAATACAAAAAAAAAGACCTTGTAAAATCTCCTTCTTAAACCCACAAGGATTCTTAAAATTGTCTAATCATAAATTCTTATTAATCCCATACAAGTTATCTGTGTTGCAGAATGAAACAGTAAATGGGAATCCTTGCAGAAAATGGGAGTAAAATCTTCAAGCCTACTTATATTATAGAGTGGATTTCATCTAAGGTTATTTGTCTATCACTTGTGGAAGTTATATATATTTTGAAACAACTTAGTCTTAAGCTCTACTATTAAAGATTAATTTTGCTTTAAGAGGAGAATGCAAAATACCATTAAAGAAGGATAGAGAAGGATGTTAATTTGGAATTTAAGTAGCCTATCAGATATCAGTATGTATGTGGGATTCCAGAATGTATTTTTCCTTATTTTTGGTGATTTGTTTAAAGAGAATGGAACAAGAAGTTATTGGCCAAAATTTGAAAGGCCTGGTAAACTTTACTGTGATGAGGCTAATTTAATTGGTTATACTTTTTTTGACCCATAAAAATTTAATCTCCTCTATAAATACTTTTTGACTAAAGAAAGGTTATAACTAGAAATTTAATAATGATTAGGATTTTTTTTGTTATAGTACTTTGGAGATTTATTTATGGTATTTAGAGAAATTTTACACTAATTTAGCTTTGATAAGTTCCAATTTTAATTGCGTTAAGGTTGAATAAAACAGAGATCTGTCATTTTAGAGATTCCCAACTAATTTACTTTATAAAAGTTTAGTGATTATTCCTTTTAACAACGTGCTAAATTTTAAGCTGCTTTTATGAAAGGGAAACACTTTCAAAAAGAAATGTTTAAATTAAAAAAAAAAACTTTTATAAAAGTCTTTTATGTGATTTTTTAAAAAAAGACCTACTAAATTTTCATTTGCAAGCTAGTTTATTATAATTGTAACATAATAATAATAATAATTTGATATTGATAATAATTATTTCCAAACCTACTGTGATTAGTGAAACTTCAGGATATATTCTTTTTTGGAGTTTCATTCTTAGGTTTGCTTTGTCATTGGAACCTCTTTAAATGTGTACATTTAGAGAAACAGGGAAATCAGCAGCCACATCTGAGATCTAAGGTTCAGAAATATCTGTCCCGGGAATAAAGTAAGGAGGTTATGTAGAAAAGGCTATAGTGGACTCCTCTTATTTCATTTTTCCATACGAGAAATCTATCTACCTGGTTTCATATGGTAGGCAACTTCTAGTGATGTAGGCCTTGAGGATCATATCCCTGCTCTTATAGCCAATTTCTATTATCAGGGTAGACAAAAAATGGAAATTTACCATTGAAATCCTGAATTATGGTTAATTTTTAGAATTGTTAGTTGTTAGAATAATATCAAGGCAGCTAAATTACTGTATCATTCTGCAAGTAGGATAGATCTTGCTGTTTTGATCTGAATTTATTATTACTCCAAGGCCTAAGTGAAAGTTAAATTAGTATTTGAATTTGTCATGTATAGGATTCAATTCCTAAAGTATCTCATTCTTTCAGAATGATATGAATATAATTAAGCAAACAAACTTGTAAAACAAAGATGCAAATCTATTAAGTTGTGAGATTAAAGTTAAGAAGTCTTTTGTTTTTGTTTTAAGGAATAGGATTTCAGTACGTTTACTTTGCATGAGCACTAGTTATATCAAAATAAGTTGTGAATTTTCTATGATGAATCTCTTACTATTACCAATGTAAAATTATAGTCAATATTATTTAGGATTTGTGATCCTTGAAAGCTGAAGTTCTGATTATTGGAATTTGTTATTTAAGATCTGGTGGGACAATTAACAGATGTTATTCTGGCTCTGATTTTATATATGATCATCAAGTAATGCTATTGAATCAATGATCCATGATGCCAGCAGTCCTACATACATACATATATAAACTGTAGTTGGAATTCACATGGGAAAAGTTGGGAGAATGATTTTCCAAAAACTGAGGTAGGATTCTTCTTACTCAATTTCACCAACATGAATTTCTAAGTCCCACTTGATTGACTTAAGGCTAACCCAATGTAAATTTCTCATCTACATAACTTTTGCCCAGAAAGAATATCAAAACTAGGGAATACTTTCCTTTATGTCCCTATTCTTTTATAGTAAATTTCTATAATCAAGAAGTTTTATAAGTATAATACTAAATTTACTAAATAATAGAGTGATACTGGAATATCTGAGTTAAAATAGGATGCAAGTATAATCATGTTACAATTTTAACCTATATTTATGATTAAATTGATATGAGGATCATATTCTTTAAAGGAGAGAATCATTAGACAAGGTAATATGAAAAGTTCTAATAAAATTGAGTAGTAAATTTTGAGAAAAGCAAGACTAGACTGCTTTTCTCTAAGAACTATATACAGATTGATAATTTTAAAGGGCAGAAGAATAGCCCCATTGAGGGGGCAGGGGAAAGAGAATTACATTAGAACTAGGCTTTTACTAATGAATTCTATTAAAGATTATAACAGTTACAAGGTTTAGATAAGAGTAGAAATAGTAAATGATATGAAATATCTGGGATTATCCTTTTTGCATGCTTTATCCCCTAAACTGTTCTGTTTCAACCTTGGCCCTTTCCCCCTTGTCTATCACCCCAGACTAAGGGAGTGTCCTATTAGGAGCATGCCTCTGTTAAGATGAGACTTGATGTTAATGTTTAAGTTTAACTACTCCTTTTTGAGTCCTCTAATTGATGGGATCTGTACCCGACTTAATATAATTATGCAATTATAGGAATTGTGAGAAAAATTTTATTGACTTATTTAAATCTAGCCCTGTATGATTGAATAATTTCTAGGTATTGTTTAGAGACTGTTAACTTAGGACCTGTGTTATGCTGACCAGAAGCAGCACAGGATTTTTCCTATGCAGATTTCCTATGCAGAAGATGCAAGGATTTTTCTCTAAGGAATTTGTCAGGTCTTTCTAACTACTTCCCAGATGCTAAACTTGTGGTTGTAGACTCCTGGATCATCTGAAGAAAGCCCTTGCTCCTGAACCCTCCAGGATCTTCAAAGTTCATCTGGTAAGGACCCAAAAGCAGATGACATCCAGATGAGACAACTGTCCCAAGAGTGGACCAGGGCTAAGTGTGCACATCTTTGTTTTCCCCCCCCCCCCCCCCCTTCTCCTTGCTCAAGAACCTGATGCAAGAGTGTGCTGTCTTTTTCTCTGTCTAGTGATCTGATTGCCATAGCATTAGGGAAACCTGAAGGGTGAAATCAGCTGAGGGAGCAAGTCACAACAAAGCACAGATGTCTATAGCTCTCTCTCCCCTCAAGTGTGGGAGGCTTCATTCAGTGTCTTTTTTATGCTACTGGAATGCTTTCTATCTTAGTGATCTATCCTTGCTGTTACCTGTAAGTGTTCTACCACATGGGTGAACAAAATTATGCTGTCTGTGGATTCCCTTTTGGTCTGCAAGGAATACCTCTGGCATTTCTCTTGATCAGAAAGAGGGAATGTGAAAATGGAATGGTCAATGACTTTACTAATCATCTTTGATTTGCTCAAGCTCTCTTACTATCCAGAGGAGATCGGACTGACCTAGGAATCAGATAAAACTGAGCATTTCTTGCTAGGTATATCAGAGATTTCTTGGAAGTATTTGTGCATCGGAAGTTCCTTGCAGTATTGACATACCGAACTCAGAACTTCCCCTGCTATGCCAGATAACCAACTCAGACTGATTCATATCAATTCCTAGTTCCGAAAAACAACCCTGCTCAGAGATGACCTGACCTGATAAAGTCCACTATGGAATTGTATGCTCCCCTTGTGATTTTTGTCTTTATAACTGCTTCTGCCTATATCCACCTTAAGCTCAGTTCTAACTGTGTTTCCATGTATACATGTGTGCTTACTTAGGAGGAATAAAGCCATGGATACAACTTAACTTTTATTTTAGACTAAACTCTGGGGAGGAAGGGGGAGGGGGGGGGAAAGTTGACATGATCCAGTATAACCTAGAAGTCAAAAAACTCAAAGCAGTTTTCATTTTAACCATCAAAATTATTTCATAAGTAAAAGTATGCACATGTTGCATGACTGTTAAGAAATATTATATAGAAGAAAAAAAGTGGTAAGTATATTTGAGGTGGGGAGAATAGTTTGCCAACTAGGCAAATAGGAAAAGAAATTCTGTGAATAAAGAAAGAGTAGGAGTCAGACCTTACTTACCTTCTGGATTAGAATGACTCTGTTCCTCTTTCTATGCCTCATGATAACATTTTAATTACTTTACCACTAATATCTTAAAGATTAAAAATGCCAATTTGCTCTAAAACCCCAAAATGGTATTATTAAAATCCTCTCATGTTAATTTTGTACATGTGTTAATTATTAATCATTTTGGATTTTCACTAAGTAGATTCCTAATTCTTATCATATTATGTAGCAAGTCAAATTTAAAAGCATTCATTTTCTGTTTATGGTATGTAAGCATTGGAGATGCAAGTACACAGAAAAAGAAAGATAATTCCTACTCTCAAGAAGTTTATATTCTGATGGCAAGTGGTATATGGGCTCATTATCCCTCAAAATGCCAAGTTATATTTTCTTTTTTTATATATGATTTTTTCAGGGTTCAGGAGATGATCTTTTTGGTACTTAAAGGGGCACTTGAACATCATAAATTTCCCAAAATTTGGCCCAGTTTTACACATAAGTCTGTATAATGTAATCTCCTTTATCAAAATAGCTCAACTTGAAAACCCACCATTAAAATTAAAAAGTTTCTATTTTAAAAGGAACAAATACATATAATAGAGTAAGTATAGAAAGCCAGATATGAGGCATTTATGATAAAAAAAAAAAAAGCCAATCACATGGCAAGAAAGAAAATGTCTTTGTGATGACAAGATGAAGTGAGGATCAATTTTTAAGGCAGTTTCTTCATCAATAAAACTGAAGATAGAAGACAAGACAAAATTATCTTTAAGGTCTGCACCATATCTAAATTCGATGATCCCAAATGTTCCTGATCCATTTACAACAGTCTCAGCATGTTATCATCAAACCTTCACTTGGTGACCTATAATGAAAGGAAATGTAATGTGACATTGTGTAGCCCATTCTACTCATTGTTTGCTTCACTTCTTAAGAAAAAAAATTTTTATGAAATCTATCCTGATGCAATGTATATTCATTTCTCCTAGGACTGTTTTTCTGGAACCAAGCAAAACAAATCTTAATTTTTTCTTTTATAGGACAGAGTTTCAAATAATTGAAGATGGTTATTGTGCTCTTCTTAATCTTTCTTTCTCTATGCTAAATATCGTGTATTCCTTCCATTGCCTTTATTATATTTTCAGTTCCTTCGTTATCCTGGTCATCATCTCTTGAATACGAATACTTAAATTATCCTATAATCTTGACATTTTCCTGAAATAGTGAGGTCAGATCTGGACACAATACCACTAATGTGGTCTAAGCACAGCACCAGAGGGCAGCAGAGGGCCATAACTGTCCTCATTCTATGCTTCTGTAATTTAGCCCAACACTTGGTTCTTTAAAGTTGTGCTCTGGTGTCTCCTCTCTGCTATGTAGATAAAGTAGCTCTGCTATGAAGAAAAAGTTCCGCTTTTAACAAAGTGGAAGATTCTAACTTAGTTGGACAGATTTCGAATATGAGCCCAGCAACAGACTCGCTCTAGGACCAGTTTAGCTAAACTGAGAGAGGATTGTGAACAAAATATTGTGCACAATGTAATTTGTTTATTCATAATAACTCATGGAGACCTTGTCTAGTAAAGCAAGAGTGTGTAGCATTAATCACATGTATGCTGTTTCTGCTGTTGTTACTGTAGTTGTAAAACACAAACATTAATGTGGCCAGTGGGCAGGGGTTTGCTGGTAAACATTTAACAACCTCCCTTTCCCCCAGGGGAAGAAAACGTACACAAAATTGCATTAATAAAATTTCTCCATCACTTTCCTAAGTCTAGATGAGTGGTGTCAGATTTATATAGAAGCAAGTTCACGAACCCATACTTAAAGAATCCTACTGGTTGTATATTGACTTAGTTGTAATATATAATATTATTTATGTTTTGTTGTATTTTTATTCATTTAAAAATTAGTTTCCAATTACATTTTAGTCTGGTTCTGTTTTTCTAAGGATTATTGTGAGCCCATATGTAGAGGTAATTGTTTGACACCTCTGGTCTAGCAGAGGGCTTCTTAAACTTTTTCTACTCTTGACCCTTTTTCCTACAGAGAAATTTTTACTCAATCCAGAATATACAGATAAATAACATAGATATAGAAATTAAAAATTTACTGATAATAAATCTTCAAGAAATTTATTTTAAAACAATTATTTGGTTTACATATAATTTTGCCATTGATTAAAGACAAAAGCAAATTTGCTTACTAATGAGAATGATGTGTTTGTTTATTTTTGCATAAAGAAATAAATCTTGGTGGAATATTTGACACCTTTTACTGTTAACAAATTTTTCATTACCCTCACATTCATGTGGGATTGTGACCCACAGTTTAACAAGCTTTGGTCTAGCCAATAAAGAGAACAATAAATCAAGTCCCAATTGGTAGTGTTTGTTTGTCGAAGTGTAAACTCAATTGTTTCGTTTGTCAAGATGTAAACAACTCACATTGGAAATTTAATAATTGGTTCTTCTGAACCATATAGAGCTGATTCCAGAACCTCCTAGCCAAGTGAGTTATCCCACCTAGGATATCTCACTCTCTCCCTTCCTCCACTCCAGGCTTTCATTCTTTTTAACCAGCATTTGACATTGTTGATCAAACACTTTCTCTTCTGAGATACTTTCTCCTCCCAGGAAGACACCTATATACTCACTCCTCACTATGTTCTCTCTTTGATCTCTTCCCGACTGTCTAACTGCCTAACTGTGAGTATATACCAAAGCTTTGTCTTTTCTCTTGTTCTCCTCCTGTTTCTCTTCCTTCTCCTCCTCTTTTTCTTCCTCTTCCTCCTTCTCCTGCGCCTCTTCCTCTTCTTTCTCTTCTTCTTCCTCCCCCTCCTCCTCTTCCTCTTCTTCCTCTTTCTTTCTTTACCCTCTCTTAGTGACTGCTTAAGTTCACAATAGTTTAATTGTGAACAATAGTTCACAATAGTAATTATCAGTAACAATAGTTATTATCAGTATGCTGGTGCTTATAGTGAGATCTCTAGTTTCTTTCTTGAGCTCAAGTCCTATATTACCAACTGCCCACTGATATTTCAAACTACATGTCCTACAGATATCTCAAACTCAGTGTGTCCAAAATAGAATTCATTATCTTTCCTCTAAACTCATACCTCTTCTAAACTTTCTTATTTCTATCAAGAACACTAACATCCTTCTTCTCATCCAGGTTAACAAACTTGGGTATTGCACTTGATTACTCATTCTTACCCCACATACCCAATGTGTTGGCAATTTTTGTCTTTCTATTTCCATAATATTTCTTGGAACTGATCCTTTTCCTCTACTTCCACAACTACCACCATAGTTAGAACCTTCATCACTTCTCTCCAGAACTATTGTAATAGCCTCCCAATTGGTCTTTTTGACTCAATTCTTCCCTTCAATTCATCTTCCACAGAGTTAGTTTTTCCTAAAGTGCAAGTATAACTATGTCATTCCTCTACTTAATAAACCTCAGTGGCCCCTACCTATCATTTCTAACTAAAGTAAAATAAAAAGGCTATATTTATCTTTTTTTTTTTAATTTAATAGCCTTTTATTTACAGGATATATACATGGGTAACTTTACAGCATTAACAATTGCCAAACCTCTTGTTCCAATTTTTCACCTCTTACCCCCCCCATCCCCTCCCCTAGATGGTAGGATGACCAGTAGATGTTAAATATATTAAAATATAAATTAGATACACAATAAGTATACATGACCAAAACGTTATTTTGCTGTACAAAAAGAATCACTCTGAAATATTGTACAATTAACTTGTGAAGGAAATCAAAAATGCAGGTGTGCATAAATATAGGGATTGGGAATTCAATGTAATGGTTTTTAGTCATCTCCCAGAGTTCTTTTTCTGGGCATAGCTGGTTCAGTTCATTACTGCTCCATTGGAAATGATTTGGTTGATCTCGTTGCTGAGGATGGCCTGGTCCATCAGAACTGGTCATCATACAGTATTGTTGTTGAAGTATATAATGATCTCCTGGTCCTGCTCATTTCACTCAGCATTAGTTCGTGTAAGTCTCTCCAGGCCAAAAAGGCTATATTTATCATTATATTCCCTGAAAGATCAAATACAAATACCTATGTTTGTAATTGACAGCCCTTCACAATCTGGGCCCAATTTGGTGGAGTTAGGTGATGAAGAGCTTTGGATACCAGTGAATTTTGTATTTGATCCTAGAGGTAATAGGAACCACTGGAGTTTACTGAGTGGGGGTGGAGCTGGCATGACATGGTTGCACCTATGTTAGTAGAGAGGAGACAGATTTGAGAGATATTGTCAAGATGGAATTGACAAAACTTGACAAAATAATGGGATATGGGAGGTGAAAGAGACTGAAAAATGAAGACTCTCTTTAAGATTGGACTGTTGTTTTTCAGTCCCGGAAATAACACAGCTATATGCTTAATAAATGCTTAATAAATACTAATTAAATGTTATTATGAATAAATGAATGATTGAATGAATGGTTGAAGAGGGAAGAAATAGGCTAGGAATACTCTAAATCAGAAGTGATGCAGAAGAGCTAAGATCATGGTAGTAAGAATGGAGAGAAAAAGCTAAATAAGAGAAATATTGAAAGGGCTTAGGGAGAAGAGATAAGCCTTAATTGGAAATGGTTGACAAGGGAAAGGTCTTTGAATGATGATGCCCTTGATGAGCAGGTACTTCTGATGAATGAATAGCAATTAATTTCTCATCTCCTTGCATTTTAGGTCATGTATCTTTAGTCAACTGAAAGGAAGCATTCTTTCCGGGGCTTTTAACAATCTTTTAAGTACTAAATCCAATGGTTCTTTTTCAATTCTAATTCTGCCTGACTTCCCTGAAGCTTTTGACATCTTCAATCATCTGATCCTCCTGGATGCTTTCTCTTACTCCCTTAATTCTGTGACACTGTATTTCTTGGTCTTCCTCCTACATGTCTGTTTTCTTACTTCTTAGTCCTCTCTGCTGAATCATTCTCCTCCTATTCAAGTCTATGCTCTAAGCTTTCTTCTTTTCTTCCCTTATTATCACACTTGATGACATCATCAATTTCTTTTATACCTATGATGCCCAAATCTGTATACCCTCATCTCTCCTGAATTCCAGTTCTCTACTACTAATAATCTGCTATACATCTCCATTTGGATGTACTATAAGTATTTCAAACGCATCATGCTCAAAATACATCTATTCTATTCCCCTCCTACAAACATATTTCTTCTCCAAAAAATCTCTCTTACTCACCCAGATTTGACACCTGGAGCCATCCTGGACTCTGTCTTTTTCTTCAACACCATCCAATCAGTTTTCAAATTTGTAATACTAATTCTACAACATCACCTGATTTTGCCTCCATCCCTCTACTTAAATATTATCTACCTGATTTTAACCATCATTACCTCTTGCTTGGATTATTGCAGTTTTCTTCTGAATATTCTTCCTTTTATCTCTTCCCTCCCCAAATTATTTTCCATATAACTATAAATATA
This sequence comes from Sarcophilus harrisii, assembly GCF_902635505.1. Lineage (NCBI taxonomy): Eukaryota > Metazoa > Chordata > Mammalia > Dasyuromorphia > Dasyuridae > Sarcophilus > Sarcophilus harrisii. The sequence continues at coordinate 525,001,191 of NC_045428.1, forward strand.
ATTCCTAAAACATAAATCTGACCATAACAAATCTCCCCTCTCCCAAAAGAAAAATCTTCAGTAGTTCCCTATCATCTCTAGGATAAAATAAAATCTTTTTATTGAGTCTGGCATTTGAAGCTCCCCAGAGTCTGGTTTCCATCTACCTTTTTCATCTAATTTCAAATTATTCACCTTCATATGTTCTCTGTTACAGTCACACTGGCCTATTGGCTCTTCCTCACACCTGACATTCCATCTTCTACCTCTTTGCCTTTGGACATGTAGTTTGCCTCTGTCCTCCAAGGCCCACTCCCCCTTGGAAAATCTGTATCCAAGCCCTGCTCAGATGATACTTCCATGCATGATAAGATCACCAAGCAAGATAGTGTTAAGGAAAGACTAGAGGGTCCCAGGAAGAGTCTTTGAGGTATGATCTAGATGAAGATCTAGCCATGGCTGGATATGATCTAGATGGAGATCTAGCCAAGGAAACATATGGAGAGGCCAGAGAGGTAAGAGGATTACCAAGAATGAGAAGACGTCACTGAAATCTTAAAGAAGAGAAAATATCCAACAGGGGATGGTGATAAACAGTGTCAAAGACTGCAGAGACATTAAGAAGGTTGACTTTGAAGGACAGCCAAGTGTTGAGATATCCTTCAGTTTAGGGGAGGGAAGAAGAGAAATAATCATTGATAACTGCCAAGCACTATACTAAGAGCTTTATAATAGCATCTGAAATTTCCAACACTGGAACTAAAAATATTAAATAATTAAACAATATATAATATTGTTTCCCCCTTGAAACTACTTTGTATTACTTTGTATATATTGTATTTAGTACTTGGTACTAACTTCCAGAAGAATGGAAGTTTCTTGAGGCCTGGGGCTTTTTGATAATTTTCATATTGCCTAGTTCATCGCCTTGCATATAGTAGGCAAATCTCCTTATTAATGTAAGCTTTTAGGTAGCTAATCTTTATATTGTACTTATTATGTGTGAGGCACTGTGCTAAGTCCTTTACAGTTATCTCTTTAGATCTTCACAATTTTATAAGGTAGCAGCTGTTATTATCCCTATTTTATAGTTGGAGAAACTGAGACAAAGTAACTGGAGTCACATAGTTGAAGTGACTAAAGTTGCATTTGAAATCAAGTCTTCCTGACTTCTGGCTCTTTGATAAAGAAACTATAGAATAATTCCTTCTTATGTGCAATATGGATACTGTATACATTCTTCCAGTTGGCTGTTTAAATGTTTCCTTTTTTTTTTACAAGGGAAAGTTCAAGGGGATGGGGAGGAGTAAGAGAAAATGATTAGTGCCCAAACACAAAGATAGTAATTTTTTAAAATCCATTTAGTTTTCCCTGCAGAATAAAGAAAGCATAGACAAAATTGTGAAGTAATAGAAATTTTGGGTCTCTAGCACTACTAATTCCCCAGTTTCTCAGTATCTTCTTCTTCATATGGCCCAATAGCTATCTAGAGACCCCTCACTATATTTCTCCAAAAGGGCCCATTCTTCTGGGGAGAATGAGTCCTCCATGTATCATAGCTTAACTTTGAGTCATTTTTCCCCATGAATACTTTCTTCAACTATATCTAATTCCCTTTGATGGCCTTAGTCAAACAGATTTGTTAAAGACCTTTGTTTCAAAAGGTCAAGATCTCCCATTGCAACCTGGGCCATCTCCAGTCATCTTGATTTACATCTTGCCACTGGACCCAGATGGCTCTGGAAGAAAAAACTGAAGCTGGTGACCTTATATAGTCCTCTGTCACGCAAATTCAACTCACTTGAATGCTATGACATCACCTCCCTGGTGCCATGATCCTCTTGGAAAACAAAAGACAAACAACAATAATTCCCTCTGGTACTTGTTTTTTTTTTCCCTTGTTTTTTTCTTTCCTACTAGACAGTTAATCTGATAAATTGCATTAATGCTTTGCTCAAGGCTACATGTGAGCTTTTTATTGGATCATATGTTTGCATTTTGGAAGAATACTTCTGGAAAATGAAAAAAATCAGAGATGCAATGCTTTAATCTTTTATTTTTAATTACTTAATTATTATATATTGTTTAATTATTTAATATTTTTAGTTCCAGTGTTGGAAATTTCAGATGCTATTATAAAGCTCTTAGTATAGTGCTTGGCAGTTATCAATGATTATTTCTCTTCTTCCCTCCCCTAAACTAGAAGGATATCTCAACACTTGGCTGTCCTTCAAAGTCAACCTTCTTAATGTCTCTGCAGTCTTTGACACTGTTTATCACCATCCCCTGTTGGATATTTTCTCTTCTTTAAGATTTCAGTGACATCTTCTCATTCTTGGTAATCCTCTTACCTCTCTGGCCTCTCCATATGTTTCCTTGGCTAGATCTCCATCTAGATCATATCCAGCCATGGCTAGATCTTCATCTAGATCATACCTCAAAGACTCTTCCTGGGACCCTCTAGTCTTTCCTTAACACTATCTTGCTTGGTGATCTTATCAATTCTCATGGGTTCAGTTATCTCTATGCAAATGATTCCCAGATGCATAAATCCAAACCTAGTCTCTCTCCTGACTTCCAGTCCAATCAAAAAGGGTCTTTTAGACATCTTGATCTGTAGGTCCCCTAGGCATCTTAAATTCATCATGTCTAAAAGTAAACTAATTATCATTTTCCAAAAATTAAATTTCCTCTTCTCAACTTTTCAGTTGACATCAAGAATACCACCATCTTCTCAATTAGTCAGATTGGAAACTTGTCAACCTCTATTCCTCCCATGTATGGCATGCATCCCATATATCTGTTGTCAAATCTTGTCATTTCTATCTTTATTACATCTCACATACTTATCATTTCTACTTATTTGGCCTTCATTCCAATTCAGGTCTTCATTTCCTGTTGTCTTAATTAGTGCTTTAGTTTTCTATTTGGTTAACCTGACTTAAATCTTCCCCTACCCAAACAACTCCATTCAACTGACAAAGTGATTTTTCTATAATATATGTCATCCTTCTACTCAATAAACTTCATTAAATTATCTCAAATCCCATCTTCTACAAAGGGCCTTTCCTGGTCCACCCAGGAAGCTAGTGATTATTGTGTGTGTGTGATTGAAATATATATATATATATACTATATATGTGTATATGTAGTACATATAAAAATTATAAATTACATATGTATGTATGTATATGTGTATATCTATATCTCTCTCTCTCTCTCTCTCTATATATATATATATATATATACACATGTAATATATGCAAACTATAAATGGTGGCACAGTAGATAGAGTGTGGGGCCTGCAGTTAAGAAGACCTGAACTCAAATCTGGCCTCAGACTCTTATCAGCTATGTGATCCTGGGCAAAGTTACTTAACCCTGTTTACCTAAATTTCCCCATCTGTAAATCAGGGAAAATAACAACACCTATCTTCCAGAATTATTAGGAGGGTCAAATGAGATAGTAAATTTAAAGTTATGCCAGGTACATAGTAGATACTATAGGAATGCTTATTTCCTTCCTTACAAAATGATGTATATGTTTTATATATACATAGTTATTTACATGTTGTCTCCCATTAGGATGTGAGCTTTTTGATTGTAGGGACTATGCTTTTGCCTTTCTTTATATCCCCAGAGTTTATCATACTCCCTGGTACATAATAAGCACTTAAAATATTTGTTTGACTAACTATACTAGAAGCCATCTATTCAGCTCTATACATCTACTTCCTCACAACACAACATACTCTTTGTTAAATTTGGTATCTGCTTGCAACTTTTAACCTCGGAATTGAACATGTTATCAACTTGGTTTTGAGGCACAAAAAGGTACTATATTTTCTGCACTATACTCTAAGGGTAGAGGACATTGTCAATTTCTCAGACATTAATTTCCTTTTTCACAAACTCAAATATGGAGGTCTAAGGCTTAATTTATTTTCAACACATAGCATCTCCTCAAAATCTTCCTTCCAGGAAAAGATTTGAACAATATTTAATATTTCCAGCTTCAGGATATTGCAAAATAATAGTTTTAAATTACACTTTGCAATTACAATGTTTTTTCCTTATTACTAACTATTGTTTAGAAATTATTTACTTTGTGAAAACTTATTGCTCTTTTGTCTGGCTCTTGCCCCTGACCTTTGATTTTTGCTCTTCATTTGGGCTTAACATTTACCTAAGCATCAGGAAAGCAAGGACTAGGAAGAAGAAGAGGAAGTGAAATTCATATCAGTCCCCTTGCCACACATTCACAGCTCTGATAAAATTTGGACAGAAGAGGAAGTTGACTATTGGCTGACTTTTTAAAAAAGAATTTGTAGTATTTAAAATAAACTTTTCTATTGCCATAAACAGAAGTTGGTTATCTGTGAGGACCAGGAAGGGAAGACTCAATTAATCCAGTAGTCCAAAGACTCTTAATGAATGCAGTTAAAATGTTCCCTCCTACACAATCTATAGTATTTCTCTGAAATTAATAGCATTTCAGGGTTGGGTTTTTTTTTTTTTTTAAATAGACAACAGTAATTTCAAGTTCCCAAAGTTTGCTTTTCTCTTTCTTAATTTAGATCTTTCCACTTATTAACATCTGCAAAAACAAGATTTTGGAAATAGTAACTTCTCTGCCAACCAAGCTGACAACCTACTTTTACTGTCAATGAAGTACCACATTGCCAAATCAGTCTTAGTATGTCATCATCTTCAGGCCGGAAATTTGACAGTGGAACTGGAAGATTTATAAATGGCCCTGGAGATAGCTGAAAATGAAAACCAGCTGGGTGGACAGATGAACAGAATTAACATTTTCCACTAATGTCTTTGTATGGATTTTTGCCATTTTCTCCTCTAGTCAGAGTAGGGCTACTGTGTCATGAGACATCCCTGACAAAGCCAAATGAATACATTCTTAAGACTGGCTCCACTTGGTCTGCTATGTCTTGTGCTAACGGGAGGGCAGAAAAGTGTGTGTGTGTGTGTGTGTGTGTGTGTGTGTACACACTCATTCTAGTGTGCCCTTGTGTAACTGAGTGAGGGTGTGGCCAGAGTGGGGAGGGGTAGGGAAGTGAATCAGTGTTAGAACAGATTGGGCTATGTTTCCACTTTCAGGTTTCATTTTTACCACTTCCCTAAAATTACTGGCTTATATATCTCTATTGAATGCTGGAGGGGGAGTAGGAGGACCTGGGTTTGAATCCCAGCTCTGCCACTTATTAGCTTAAATACACTGGGAGAGATAGATAATTTCTTTTGCCACAATTTGCCTCAGTTTTCTCAACTGCAATGTAGGGATAAATAGTAGCATCTACCACACAGCGTTTTCGTGAGGATGAAATGAGAAAATAATTCTAAGCTGCTTAGCATAGTGCCCTATCATAGTAAATGTCATATAAATGTTTAGTCATTTTCAGTCATATCCAGCTCTTCATGACCCCATTTGGGGTTTTCTAAGCAAAGATACTGGAGGGGCTTGTTATTTCCTTCTTCAGCTAATTTCACAGATGAGGAGACTGAGGCAAATAGGGGTAAGTGACTTGCCCAGGGTCACATAACTTATAAATGCCTGAGACCATTTCTGAATTCTGGTCTTCCTGAATTCAGGCCTAGGACTCTCTCCACTGTGCCACTTACCTGCCCTATAAAAACATTAGCTATTATTCTTATTAGTTAAAAGCACGGACAATATGACCAATAGTAAGCCAGCCATTGTCACTGACAAAGAACTCTAATAGGTCTTGCCAAAAACATTTAACATTTAATTTATTATAGATGGGGGGAAGGTCCAATATTTTCTCTTACTCATAGTTTTATATTGTCATCATGTATCTATGTTATAGTGTAAATATTTCAAAGAATATATCACTAGTGATTATGAGTCTTTTTTTCTTTACCTTTAAAGCAAGGACACACTTAATTTTAAGTACTATTTAGAATATTCCCCAAGGGCTACTGAATGGTCATCCTAGTCTATATTCCAGAAAATGTAGAAATCTTTATAGATTGCTAGTTATAGATAGCACTAGAATCATAGGAAATGTAGGAATCTATAGATTGTTAGCTATGGATAACTTCATTTTTCTTTTTCTCAGCATTAGGAGCAAGTTATTTTATAGGATTGTAGCTCTGGAGCTAGAAGTGACTAAATCTGTCTCTGGAAGAAAGATCAGTGAATGTAGAGATGAAGATTTCAGTCTCTATAAGTCTATAGATATAGATATAAAATGCCACACAAACATGTGACATATACACATATTAAAGGCTACTTTAAGAGGATTAATTTAAAAATTTGGAGGAGTAATATTAAATGACATAATCTTGGCATTTCTCATCAGATCCAAAGACATGAAGTGTCCAAATATTATAAATAAAACAAAAGCACTCACATGCCATATTAGAAAAACATCCCTAACTATGCTTATTTTCAGAATCACCTAAATTTTACTTTAAATTTAGGATTATGGCTTGTTGCAAAGGTGGGGTGGGATTGAGAGGGGGAGAATACTGACGGACAGTTTTTCCTCAGAGAAATAGAAAGGCATTGCAATAAGGAGAAAAATGAATTAGGGAGAAAACACTGGGAGAAAATGATGTGCTGCTAATACCTTCCATACTTAGCCTTTTCTTGCTATAACCCTATAGGGAAGGTGAAGGCGGCTACAGATATCAGTCAGCTTCTTGGGCATATTGGATTCTACTAATGGAATTTTAGAGGATACTAAAAGTACCATGAAAATTCCAATCTGTAAAGTAACACTGCCACAGCAATGTCTATGTTGATGACATTGCTTCTCCTTATTTGATACCTAAAGTTCAACTTTTTCCCCCCCACTTCCCCTCCAGAGGGATGACAAGGGAATGAAAAATGGACATTTTCCTCTTTCGGTCCCTGAGGCGTATATGACCTTGCATAACTCACTAAGCTTATTTCCTTTTCTGTCAAATGGAGATTAATGCTCACCCTACCCATATATTAGAGTTGTTGTAAGATTCCTTATTAAACTAGGGAAGCACTTGGAAAAGGTGCGCTTATTCCTTGGAGAGGGTTGAAAGAGAAGGTGCTCTCCAAGGTCCTTTTCCCTTCTTAGAGGAAACAGCATTAACTACCTCTGCAATTTCACTGAGATTTAGATTTAGAACTGAAAGAAATGTTATTCAGCATCTAATTTAACCCTTTTATTTTACAGTGGCCCGGGGAAAAAGGACATGAAGAGCAGCTTACATTTGGGTAAGACTTTCCGCAGATTGTTTATTTTCTCCTCCTAACCACCCTGGAAAGGCCTTCGCATCGCGCCAAAGCGATGCTAGGTTTCATCCTTTTTTTACAAATGAGGCACCTGAGGCAGGAAGCGGTTAAGAGACTTGCCCCATGAGTCAGAGCACGTTTGAATTCGGTCTTCCTCACCCCAGGGCAGGGCCAGAGCCGTGTGGGGCTCGATCGGGGATGAGATCGCCCCAAATGTAGCCAGGAGAGCTGAGAATGGAACAACCGCGCCCAGCTTTCAGTCCCGGTCCCTCCTTCCCTTGATCTGTAAATTGTCCAGTCCAGACTTTGGGTAGGATCTTCGCCAAGACCTTTGAGCATTCTGGGACCACGTTTCATCACCAGTAAAATGGGAAGATTGGATTAAAACGGACTCTAAAATCCCTCCCTGCCTTCAATCCTAAAATTGTTCCGTGCTTCCAAGAAGGAAGCAGAGTCATTAAAAATAACGCGTGAGAGAGAGCGGCCAGCACGGACGCCCAGGCCGCGCAGGCGCACTCCCCTCCCAAAGCCGGTGACGTCATGCGTCACTCCCGGCACCCCCGGAACTGAGCGAAGGACGTCCGTAGCAAGTCGGACGGAAGGGAGAGCACACGGAAGGGGCGGGAGCAAGAGAAAAGTGTTGTTCAGGGGAGAGAACGCGCGGCTTCCGGTTGCTTTCTTCATTCACCGCCGCGATGTTCTCTCGTGTTTCGAGTCTCGGGCCCAACCGCCCCCTCTTCCTTCGTCTTCCCTGCATCCCTGGTGGCTCTGAAGCGGCTACGGAGACTCGGGGACAGTGGTCTCTCCCCGGCCACGCCAGGTACTACCTTTATCCCCTTCTGGAGCCTTGGGGTCACCCTGGCAACCGCGCGCTCCTCGTGCCCCGCCCCCGTGACCTCTGCCCCCGGAGCCTTTCCTACGCCTCTTCCCTGCGTCCCTTTGCCTGGGCCTAACATTGCGCTCCTCGGCCCCTTTCCAGTTGTGTTTGTCCTCATTCGTGCTCCCCTCAGCCCCGGCTTCCTCCCTACCTGCGGGAGTTGGGGGTTAAAAACACCCTCCGTCTCCCCGCTTTCCCTTTACTGTAAGAGTTCGCCCGTAGACGTGCAACAGTAATCAAGTTAGCTGTAAGAATGTATATTGTATAAGAATGTATAGGACTGCTTGCCATCTGGGGGAGGGGGTGGGGGAGGGAGGGGAAAAATCGGAACAGAAGTGAGTGCAAGGGATAATGTTGTAAAAAATTACCCTGGCATGGGCTCTGTCAATAAAAAGTTATTTAAAAAAATAAAATCTCAAAAATAAAATCAAATAAAAAAAAAAGTTAACTGTAAGAAAGTGCATTAGATCATTAGAGGAGAGCTCTCGTTCCAGTTCCTAAGTGCTCGAGCAGCCAACCAGCGTCTGTTGAATTTCATCCTCAGCAATCTTACTTCCTGTTCCCATACTCAATTCAAAGTTCTCCCAGCTTTTATCACAAAGAGCAGGAAGACGGTGCAAGTCACTTCACCCTGTCTGCCTCAATTTCCTTATCTGTAAAATGAGTCGGAGAAGGCAGTGGCAAAGTATTCCAGAGTCTGTCAGGAAAATTCCAAGTGGGGGTCTGGGAGAGTCCGAGGGAACTGAAAACGATTGAATAACAAATGTCCATAAACCTGTGTTTTAGCAGAACTAGATGAGTCTCTGTTCTTGTTTTATCCCCTTTGGTACTTGTCTATCGCATTCCTATTCAGACATCTCCTCTATGAGTGATAGCCACCATCTGCCCAGTGATTGATACTGTTGTCCCATTTGATCCGCACAACGGCTGTGTGATATGGATACTGTTACTATTTGATGAAACTGACGGATCGTGACCTTCCTCAACATTGTCTCCTTACCATAATGAGCTCTCCCTTAAGTTTCATTTTTTTTCATCTAGCTCATTTTTCTAGACATTTAATTATTTGTGTATTCATTCTTTCTTCCATCTAACTAGATTGTAAACTCCTTTGTAGGTTTTTTTTTTATATCTTCAGTGCTTAATTATCGTTTGTCCTTCATTCTTGAAGAGGACCATGACATCAGGGAGGTGATGCCATGATGTGCAAGTGAATTGGATTTAAGTGAGGGAGGACTAAATATTTTTCTGCATAGAGTAATGTTAGAAGGGATGAATATAACAATAAGTTTGCTAATCTTATTGGGAGAGAAGAAAGATATAGTGTGGTAGGCAATACCAGAGATCTCATCCGAGGGGGAAACCAGAGAAAACTTTATGGAAAAGTTAGCATCTCAACTAGACTTTACAAATTGAAAATGTGTGAGAAATGGGGGTGTGCATTTCAACTGTGTGACCAGAGGTATGGAAGTGGGAAAGACCTGCAAGATTTTTTTGAAATATTGAGTTTTTCCATTTCACTGATGAAGATGCAGAAATAAGGCCAAAGAACTTAACAAAATCTATATGAAAATGTTCTTTGCATCAAAAAAAAGAGAAATGTACATTTAATCAACTCTTAAGGTTCCACCTCAGAACATCAGGATTGACAGAGATGACAAAGGAAAATGAGATATTGAGCTGCCAAAAAATAAACATATTAATATGCTTTTAGAGGAGTTGTGGATTGGCACAACCATTCTGGAAAGCAATTTGGAACTAAGACCCTAAAATCATTAAATTGCATTCGCCTTAGCCCATAGTACCACAACTAGGCTGTACCCTCAAGAGATCAAAGAAATACTATGACAGAGAATTGGAAACTGAGGGAGTGGCCACCAATTGGAAAATGTCTAGACAAATTATGTTACATGAATCTAGTAGAATATTGTGCTGCAAGAAATGCTGAAGGAAAACCTAAGAAAATGTATGAAATAATGCAGAGTGAAGTGAGAAGAACCAGAAGAGCAGTATATGCAGTAGCAACATTGTTATGACAGACAACTTTGAAAGACTGAAAAACTGATCAATACAGTGGCCATCCATGATTTTAGACGACTGAAGATCCACGCCATTCACCTGCTGGTAAAATAGTGAGGAATTGTGGAATGAGATATGTTTTTGAACTCTATATTTGTTACTAGAGTTTTATTTTGTTTTTTTTCTCCCCTATTGGGGAGGATGGGAAAATAGGGAAGTGTAAAGGAGAAAAGATAGATGTATGGGGGGCAGCTAGATGACACAGTGGATAGAGAACCAGCCCTGAAGTCAGGAGTACCTGAGTTCAAATCTTGGCTTAGACACTTAATACTTCCTAGCTGTGTGATCCTGGATAAGTCACTTAACTCTAATTGCCTTATTGAAGAAAAAAGAAAAGATAGATGTATGCTAATTGAAAAATAAAAGAAAAAAATTAAAATAAAAAAAGTTGGTAGCAGATGAGACTAGACATTATTGAATGCCTCTTGTTTTTAGTTGTTAGGTGTTAGAGAGCCATTGAAGATTTTTTTAAAGTAGGGTTTTATCTTAAAGAGAGAAATATATGAGAAAGATGATTGCTGGTATATGGGAAAAGTTAGAATATGAAAAGACAGTGTTGGGAAAATCAGGTAGAAGTCTTAGCAGAGGATATGTAAAAGCTGCTAAGGGTATAATTGGAATGTAGTGGAAAGGGAAAGATTGGAGAGAGATTTGCAAGTAACAGTTAACAAGAAATTGGATGTGAGGAATCAAAGATGATTAAAGCTTCAGACCCAGGAGACTGGTAAACATGGTGCTATTAAATGGTAAGGTTTTGAGAGGGGAGGAAAGTTATATTTTTGACTAAAAAGTATACACTCAAAGTCTTGAACACCATTGGAGTAGCAAATAAAAATAAACTCTTCATGTAATATATATATGTATATATATATATATATTTCTTTTTCCTTTTCTTTACTCTTCAAAATATCTTTCCTAGGACAGAATACAAAATCCAAAGATATTTTGGTACAAGCAGTGTGGTCTACAGAAAGAAAAATAAGTCTTTTGTTCCTGTTGCAAAGATTTCTGACAATATTCCAAAGAGCCAGAATGAAAAAAATAAAAATGCAAATAACTTGTTGAATATTATAAAGAGTATGAAAGTTGAATTAGCTACATCAGACGTGTTAGAGGACAGAAAAACTCATACAACCAATAAACAAAGGAAGAAGGAGGTTAAAAACTTGGAGAGGACAAGTAGTGTAAGTCAGAAAGCTGTGGAAGATTCTTCACCTGAGAGGTAAGTTGAATTTTCAATTGAATGTTCCTTGATATGATGGGTTTGATACTCCATTTTTTCCCCCTTTGAATTTGAACTGTTTAAATTTGAGCTTTTAAATAACAAATAAATGTTTTCCCTTCATTCCAATCTCCAGTACTTCATCATGATATGTAGGTGAGTCTAGGTTGTCCAAGACTTATGTCATTGATATATAAATTCTGATAGGTCATACTAAGATGTATAGCAAACTTTGACAAACTATTGACATACCTTCAGGTTATTGGGGGGGGGGGGAGGCTATATTCTGAGAAATTTTCCACTGAGAGAACAAATATTTCCAGCTAAGAATAGATGGAAGTCAGAAAAATTAATCAGAAAGCTGTAGAAGGAGTCTTAAGAGTTTCAAAGTGCCTGGTCGGGTGGAGGTGGAACTCGAAAGAAAGGGAAGATTTGAGAGTAACTGCCTAACAAAATTTCAAATCATGCAGTTACTGAAGAAAAACAGAAACACCACCATTGTAGTAATGACTGAAAAGGTATTGTTAATTTCATTCTATTTATCTGTTCTTAGATTGAAAATAATAAAATTGAATGTTTTACTTTTTACTGAAATAGGTTTAGTCACCCTACTTTGTTAGCTTAGAATAATGAGCTTTATAATATATACATACATATTAATACAAAGTTATTATATGATTAAATGTGCTTCAAGAAGATTTAAAACCAAAATAATATTGGGAATCATAATTTATGTTTGACTTGTTAAGCTCTAAAACTACTGGAGTTATATATAACCTGGTATAAAAAAGAAAGATAGATTACAAGACCATCAGTTTGCATTTTGCTTAAGAGAAAAATGTTGTTAACAGTATATGACATTCTATTTTCTTTCTTTTCACATTCTTCTTTAGTCACCAGTCACTGAGTCCTGAATTAGTGGCTGCTGCAGCTGCTGTTGCTGATTCTCTTCCTTTTAAGAAACAATCAGTCAAATCAGAGTTGCTGAGTCAATTGAGGAAACATGAGACAGACTTCAAAGCACACCAAGGAAAAGAAGCAATTAAAATAAGGTTAGTAAGTGAATGGCAATCTTCATAATGGTTCCCAAAGTAATCATTTTTTCATTTAAATGAGATGGCAATTGTAACTTAATTTAAATTCTTTTTAAAAACATCACACAAGTTAAAAGTTTTATCCATCAAAAAGCTACTTTAAAAAATAGTAAAGTAAAAAGAAACTGGTAAACTTAGAATCTCTTTTTAAGGAAATATTCCTGTGAAAGGAAACATTTTTCTAAATGAAATAAATTGCTAGATGTATGTCAGCATGACAAAATACATTCTTCCTCAATTCTTCATACTCTTTGACCTTTTATTTTATTAATTACAAAATCTCTACACTTAACCATCGTAACATTCCCATAAGCACAAAATTTTGAATGTAAATTGCAGAGAAAGAGAAGCCTAATTATCATATATACAAAGTTATACATTTCAAAATTATACTAAAAAAAAATCAAGGTGAAACATTTACGGGTTGAGGTGAATTTTAAAAGCATTTTGTGGAGGACTTTGGAAAAACTAGAAATCAAATTTTACTAGAGGAAATTTGTATGCCAGTCTTGGTAGCTTCTGTTATATTTACCTGTAACATTTTTTCTTCAATTTTAATTTGATAGTTTTTTTTTCCCTCCTTAATGTGTTATATATACCAACTCCAACTCCACTTTCTAAGAAGTTTTAAAGGTAAAAAAAATAATAGATCTGGATTTTGGTGTAAATGTTCCACTATCTGCCCTTCCCCCACTTAATAGTATTTTATTCTTTTACAATTACATGTAAAAATAATTTCCAACAATAATTTTTATAAGATTTTGAGTTCCAAACTTTTCTCCCTCCTTCCTTTTTCTTCCCTCCTCTCTAAGACAGCAGGAGTCTAATATACATTGTACAATCACATTAAACATATTTCCATATTAGTCAAGAAGAATCAGAACAAAAGGGAAAAACCACACACAAAAAAAGTGAAAATGGCCTGCTTTCAGATTCCATAGTTCTTTCTTTGAAAGTGTATAACATTTTCCATCATGAGTCTTTTGCAATTATCTTAGATTGTTGTATTGCTGAGAATAGTTAAATTTAGCATAGTGAATCATCACACAATGTTGCTATTATTGGGTATAATGTTCTTCTGGTTCTGCTCATTTTAGTCAACATCAGTACGTGAAAATCCTTCCAGGTTTTTTTTAATTCACCTACTCATTTCCAGTATCTTCTTAAGCCCAGATTTTTCTCTTTATTTTCAGTTCCTGCTTTGATGTTTTCATTAACTCAAGAGGTCTTCACTATGCAGATGATTCCTAAATTTATAGTATGAGTCTCAATCTCTCTGTTAAGCTTTATTCTTGCATTACCAAATGCCTTGCAGTCTCTAGATCTGAATGTCCCATGAGCATTTCAAATTCAACATCTAAATGCAGTTCATATTTCACTCAAGACCTATTCCTATGCCAAATTGCCCCACTTCTGTTGATGACATCACTATTATTCAACTCATCCAAGTTCACACAGTTGGGATCATGGCTAATTCTTCATTCTCTTCCTATCACTATATCCAGTAGTTGCCAAAGCTTAGTAATCCTATCTACACAGCATTTCTTTTTTTTTTTTTTTTTTTAATTTTAATAGCTTTTTATTTACAAGTTATATGCATGGATAATTTTATAGCATTGACAGTTGACAAACCTTTTGTTCCAATTTTTCCCCTCCTTCCCCTCACTCCCTCCCCTAGATGGCAGGATGACCAATACATGTTAAACACATTGGAAGATAAATTAAATAAAAAATAAGTATACATGTTCAAACCATTATTTTGTTGTACAAAAAGAATCAGACTGCTGGGTCAAGGGTATGCACAGTTTGATAACTTTTTGAGCATATTTCCAAATTGCTCTCCAGAATGGCTAGATGTATTCACAATTCAACCAACAACGTATTAGCTACACAGCATTTCTATGTCTTATACCTCTCCATTCACAACCTTGACTCCTATTCAGGCCCTTGCCACTTATCTCTTGGACTCTTGAAATAGCTTCTTTATTTGTCTCCCTTCTTTCAGTTTTTTGCCTTTCCAATTCATTACCCACCTAGCTGATATATTGATATTTCTAAAAGAGAACTGAGTCACTTTCTAGAAATCTTCAGTGGCTCCCTCTTAACTCTAGGATAGACTACAAAATCCTTAGCCTCTTATTTAATATCTTATGCCCACCTTATGAGTCTTATTCCATATTATTGCTAATTAAACTCTCAAGACAGTCCCTCTTCTTAAGGAATTCACATTCTAATAGAATAGAAAATGATAGGCAGTTTCAGCTAAGTAAGTTGGAAGGTGATGATGGTTTTTAGGTTACAGAAACAAAGCAAATGATTATGCATTTCCTTTAATGTCATTTCCACTAATAAAACCAAAACTGTTTTAGTTGTTTAACCATTTGACTATGATAAGGCTTTTGGTGGCATGAAAGTTGATTCCCTGAATGATGGCTCTTGGAACTGGGTTGGAAGCAGAATCTGGGTGATGGGATTGAGGAATGGAAGGGCTGTTGAGGGCATATAGGGGTCCTGGATTATCTCCATGAGGGCCTAAAGGAAAATTGTGATGGAAGTGATAATGGTCTTGACTTGCTTGGCACATGCTACTTCTCTTTCCTTCAGGGTACCCTGTTACTGCATCTAATTGCTGATTTGTATCTGAATTCCTGTACTTTTATCAGTTCCCTCATTTCCCGAATTGGGCAGTTTTTCAGGTTTTTAGATTGAGCAGGTTTTTAGCCTTTTTGCTTGAGTCACTTTTCAGTTTCACTGACAGTTTTCATTTTGTTAATTTTTTCAGGAAATTGGTTGGTTTTTTTTCCCCTCCAATACATTTATACAACTGGTTCAATAGTTACTAAGCATCATCCTTGCAATGAGCACAGTGCAAGGAATTGAGGGAGATACAAAGTTCACCTAAAACATATTCCTTTTTCTCAAGGAATTTTTTAAAACATTAGGGAGCACTTTACCTATATATAGTCTAGTAATAGATACCCGTCAGTAAAGCATTTATTAAAGGCCTACTAAGTGCCAGACACTGTGCTTCTCTCTTCCCTTAGTGAACTTACATTCTTTTGGCAGAAATAAAAGTATATAGCTAT
This sequence comes from Sarcophilus harrisii, assembly GCF_902635505.1. Lineage (NCBI taxonomy): Eukaryota > Metazoa > Chordata > Mammalia > Dasyuromorphia > Dasyuridae > Sarcophilus > Sarcophilus harrisii. Next base: position 525,016,777 of record NC_045428.1, read on the forward strand.
ATATAAACTACATATAAAATGTATTTCATAAATAAAAGTTGATAGAACATGGGGATCATGAGCTAATGGAAAGTAGCAAAAGGCCATGTGTAGAAGGTGGTGCTTGAGCAGATTTTTTTTTCTTTTAAATTCAATTATTTAATATTTTTATTTTTCCCCAGTTACATCAAAAACAATTTTTTAATATTTGTTTTTAAAGCTTTGAGTTCCAGATTCTCTCACTTATCCTCACTTCCAGGCCCATTTAATTAAGAAATCACATGTAAAGTTATGTAAAACATTTCCATAAAAGTAATGTGGGAAAGAAAACTTAGGTTTCCCATTCTAAAAAGAAAAAAAAAAAAAAATATATATATATATATATATATATATATATATATCTCTCAAGAAAAATGAAGTGAAAGAGTCTGTGCTTCAATCTGTATTCAGACACAAATCAGTTTTTTCTCTGGGTTTGGATAGGATTTTTCATTACAAATCCTTCAGAGTAATCATGAATCCTTGTATTGCAGAGAATAGCAAAAAGTCATTCACAATTGACCATCTCAGAACATTGATTACTTTGTACCTTATACATTTCACTTTGCTTAAGTTCAGGAATAATTTTCCAGATTTTCTGAGAGCATCCTACGAGCAGATTTTCAGGGAATCAATAAATTTCAAGGCAGAGGTAGGTGGGAGACCATTTCATGGACATTGAACACCCAACTCTAAGGCACTGAGCGAGGCAGTAATATAGAAAAGTGTATTTTTCATATTTTCCATATATTTTCCACTATCTATTTGGATGAGCTAATGAGCTGGCCTCCAGTCAGGAAGCCCTGGACAAATCGTGTAAATTTCTGAGAGCCCCAGGCAACTTATACACTAAATTTGCAGAGCAGTTAGTCTTTATTGCTAACACACATTTACTCACTGGAGAGCTCTCTAGTTGATGAAGTCACAGGTTTAATTTTGACCAAAAACAAAGGTACTTTGCTTATATGATGAGTCTATTGGAGGTTAGGAAACATTGAAAGGGAAGATTGCTACCAATTTGGGATATTAGAAAAAAAGTGATGATGATGATGATGTTGAAAAAAACTGTTATTTGATGATGATAAATAAAGGATAAAGCATTTATTAAGCCTCTATTATATGCCTATATTAAGTGCTAGAGATACAAACAGAAAAAACTGGGTCATTGCTTACACTCTAATTGTGAGAGATAGTACGTGAAAAAAGTTTAGCTAAAAGCAAATAGAAAGGTCCAAGAGTCTCTTCATTACATTAGGAGATCAGATGGCAGCATCAGGGGGCTGCCAGGTATGTAGAGGCAAGGCAGGTGGCAGGACCTAGGGGACTTATGGGGGTATTGACAGTGTAGTTGCTAAGGCAACATTCTCTATCCCCTTGTGTAAAGTAGAGTGAGTGACCTCCATCTCTAAGCTCTTAAGCAGGTGAGTAGCCCAGGAGGAAGGGGCAAGGCAAAAGTGAATTCACAGTGATAGTCTTAGGAGACAAGTCAGCTTTGTGAAGAGCACTTGAATGCTAACATAGAACAAAAGTCCTGTATCAGAAACACTGATGGAAGCATCAGAGCATCTAGGTTCATCTCCCACTTACCAGCTAGATTACTTTGGGCATGACATTTAATTTTTTGAAGAGCTCATTTTACTCATCTTTAAAAATAAGGGATTTAGACTAGATGATCTCTATAGTTCTTATCTCTTGACCTATTATCCTGCAGTCATAAGATATATTAGCAAAATGTTAGTCATAATGGCCTTTAAAATTTTGTTTCTGTGGAATTATCAGCCAATAGTGTGATACAAGAAGATGTTGTGGGAAGGGAGTAAAGACCAATTGTATCTTTGTTTTGTTTGGAACCAATTAGTTATATGGCTTCACAAGTTATGTGCCCTCAGTTAAACCTTATCGTCTTCATATATTAAAAATGAATGAATTGATCTTGAAGGTCATTTTCATGTCTAAAATTCTGTAATTCATAAGTGTTGAAATGTGGGTAATCCTTAAACTTGTAGTTTTTGCTTGTTAGGATTATTCGAAAATTAATCTAATTCAAAGGATTTAAAAAAAAACTTAAATATAAAAGTGAGTAAAAATTTTTAATAGATCTTTATGAAAAGGTACACATTTAGATTTTATAAAGATACATTAATGTTACCTGGAAATTGTCTTATAAAACAAAACTGTTGTGCTATTTGTAGTCAAGGAGTGATTGTACTTGTCCAAGATGATTTCAAAGGGCTCATGTTGAAAAACATTATCCAAATTTAGGAGAAGAACTGATAAACTCTGGGTGCAGATTGAAGCATACTTTTTTCATATTATTTTCCTTGGTGTTTTTTTTTTTTTTTGAGTGCAACATGGCTAATATGGAAATATATTTTGTATAACTTCACATATATAATTGATACATTGTTTTTTTTTCACAGTGGGCAAGGGAGGGATTGTAAGGAGGGAGAGGATTTGTAACTCAAGATTTTTTTAATGTTTAGAAAATCCAAAATACCTATTTAAACAAAAGCAAACAGTATTAGAATTTTTTTTTAAAGCAAAGAAAATGCTTTTGTGTCCCCCTTTTTTTTTTTACCTGCCTAAAATTTTATAGCCTTTGGTTGTGTAATAAAATATGAAATTATGAAGTGGGGGTAGGTATTCCTTGTTCTTTGGGTACTTGCCTAGAAAGACCACAACTCGCAGCAGGAAAGAGGTGCTAATCATACTTTTAAGTATTGAAGGCAAGAAGTCATAAAGGCAGAAACAAACAACAAAAGACTTACAGAGTCAGATGTTGATGTTCAAGTAGGAAAATGTTATGATGAAGAGGGAGAAGGGAAGAATATTACTCACATAATCATAGATTAAAGCTGGGAGCACTAGGCAACATTTATCTGATGAAGATAGAAGAGGACTTGGGGGGGCAGGAATTTGAAGTTTTATCTATTTAGGAATTTGGGGGTGGGAAACATTAATTAATATATACAAATCATTTCAACATTATCAGTAGAATTGTAAAGTTAACATGTCCTCATTATCTCAAAGTTAGCAGGACCTTTTTTTGATGTTCTACAGGTCTGGAATTTGTCTGGAATTAACAGAACCCTGACAGCATTATATCTTGATAGCTTCTGCTGATTCAGCACATATTACCAGGATGTGAATTTTGGTTAATATATGATATGATTTACAAATTATGCTTCTTTGATCTTTGGGACTATTTGTATGTTACTCTCAGCTTCTGCTTTTATCTCTGGCTATTAATAGTACTTCTTATACTGGCTACTTATAAATTTGATATATTGACTAGAAGGGGAGAAAGTTTCAGAAGGACCAGAATACGATATAGTTTTAACACAGTGTTTTTTTTTTCTTTTTTTTTTAATGTAGTTCTTGGGATCATTGTTGTATCATTTGCTTTCCTTTATTTCTACTTTTCCTTGTGTGTTTTGTATTTTTCATATCAATATGATATTATTATCTTAATATGAAATATATTTGGCTATTATCTAGTACTAGACTTCCATGTTGTTTTCTCAGTATTATTTTGTTGCAATTAAAAAGCTAATTTTGATCAGTAAAGAAATTAGTGATTGAAATAGGAATGATGAAAATCTGTGGAGAATTTTATCATTTTAAAGTTCCTGATAGAGCCTTTCTCCATTTGATAAATGATCAGTGGAAAAATGATCAATTCTCAAAGCTATCTAACATGTGAAGAAACACTTCAAATCACTAATAATTGGAGAAAAGCAAATTAAAACAACTATGTGGTTCTGCTTCACACTCATAAGATTAGTAAAGATGACAAAAATGGATAATGACCTGTTAGATGGACTAAGGGTAAAAAAGACATTTATTCACTGTTGTTGGAATTGTAAATTGTAAATTGGTATAACCATTCTGGAAAGCAATATGTAACTCAGTTCTGAGAGTTACAAAATTGCATTGCCTTTGACCCAAGGAGATCTTTTCTGGATCAGTATCCAAAAGAGAGCAGTAAAGGAGCAAAAGGGCATATATGTATAAAAAGTATTTACAGGAGCTATTTAGTAATAAAGAACAAGAAACTGGGAGGGGGGGAGGTACCTATCATTTGGTAAATATTTGAATAAGTTATATAAATGGCTAAAATGATGTAAGAAATTATGAAGGGCATGAATCAGATATAAACTGAGATAGTCAAGTTTTTTTATTTTTATTTACTGTAAATTTACAGTAAAAGATGTAAATCTTTCAGTTTCTAACAATGACAGATTCATAAACCTTTTCTACTTCTAGCTGAGAAAAAGTAATATTTAGAGATCTGAGTGAAAGAATTTGCTCAAACTTACAGTAAGTGAGAAATAATTTTATAGATTCTTAAAAATCATTCCCTAAAGTCTTTTACAATAACAACATCCATAAAGACAACTTTGGTAGATTTCCAGAGGATTGGTGATCTATTGTGCTACCTCACTTCCTAACAGAGAGGTGATGAATTCAAAATATAAAATGAGACTTTTTTTTTACCTGAACAATGTAGAATTTATTTTGTTTGTCTGTGAATGTCTACTATAAAAGTTCATGATTGGCAATGAATATGGACATATAAGACATTTGGATTTTAAGGAAGTAAATTTCAACAAGATCAAAGAGAAAACAGTTATAGCTCTTTGGCCTGAGATTGTAAAGTAGAAGACAGTTCAAAAGAAATGGAAGAGTTTCACAAATGAAAGTCTGCCAACACAAAGTGAATGATAAGATTTTCCAAAGAGATCTGATAAGTCTAGATTTAAAAAAGATTACAAGAAGGGGCATATGATTAAAGAAGTCTTCCAAAGTGGCATAGACCTACAAAAATAGAATCAAGAACACTAAGGCTCCAAATGAGACTTGTTTTTTTAAAAGGCTGGGAGTAGAGACAGAGTTACCCCCCTTCCCTTCCCTTGCCCCCCCAAAATTTATTAAAATCTGGAGGGAAAAGGAGGATGAAGTCTGCTGCAAGGAACACATGGTATAAAGCCAAACAATACAGTGAAAGAGGAAAACAGGAAATATAGGTAGAGAGAGACCAGGTGACTATTTTGAGAGTTCATAAGGATATTAATATAGCTGTTAAGGTTTTAATGAGTTGAGGCACGATCACTTTATTTCTAAGATTTCTGTGTTCCTGTTCTATGAAAGACTTTAAGGGATGAAGTTTTTAAGAATCTATAAAATTATTTCTCACTTACTGTTAAGTTTGAGCAAATTCTTTCACTCAGATCTCTGAATATTACTTTTTCTCAGCTAGAAGTAGAAAAGGTTTATGAATCTTCATTGTTAAAAATTGAAAGAGAATTTCTAGATGAATTAGTGACCTGAAGTGGCTTTGCTGTAGATTGTAGTTATATTGAAATTATCTTTTGTATTTTTAAACTCAGAACTTCTGGTTTAAGTTTGAAGGACTGTTATAGTTTTTAATGCAGAAATCCAAAGAACAAATTATAAGAGATAAAATGAAAAACCTTAAAGAGCTGTAGTAAGGGAATATTACCTGGTATTTTGTATGACTGCCGATTTATACTTGTCAGTTTTAAAGTGTTTATAATGATGATATAAAGATTAAGTAACATGAGTCATCATTACATGTCAGGAAACCTATTACTGTTTTGTGGTTCAGTGTTCATTTAACCATTTCTGTTTAAGTTTCAGTGACATAATTTCAGATATGAAGATTGCTAAGTCATCTGCCCCTCGAACTTATTCCAGGCCAGACCGTCAAATTCAGTTTGATGAAGAACATGGATTTTTGTCTGCGAAAGAATTGGGGGATCTTAATCCTAGGAAGAGGTACTTTAATTCTCAATTTTTATTTGCTCCATTTTCCTAACTCAGACTATAAATTTTCTTCTATTCTCTTGGTTATGGATTTTGACTATGTATATTCCTGTCCACAATGTATTAGACAGAAAAGATGCATTAAAATCTATCCTCTCAGTCTATATTGTCCCATTCTGTTCACTGGAAGAGGATTTAGCATCTGTGTACATATATTATTCTGGGAGCATTCATATTATATAGGCTGTTTGAAATCCTCCAATATTGATTACAGTTTTCCTGATTTGGACTAGGTAAACCAGACCACATATTAGAGAAGCAGTCTTTATTTGGCAGCTTTGTTTTCAATTGTATGTTAGTGACATGAAGTAAAATTGTACCAGCTTATATTAACATATTCTAATCATTCTCTACAACAAGGGAAAACCTTGGAGTTGAAACTTGCTGCTGCTACTCTAAAATATAAAATACCCCAAAGAAATTTTTGAAATGATAGGTCATTTCATTTATAATGGTAATTTATAAGATGTCCATTCTTCTTTTTTTTGTTGTTGATTCTGCACTTTAATTAGCTTCCATGGGCTCAGTGATCATGTCTACAGAGATGACTTTTAAGTCTATATACAGCCCTACTTTCTCACTTCAGTGTTAGTTTTGCCTCACCAGTAGTTAATGGACATTTCTGTCTGCATCTCATATTTGTCACATTCAAAGAGTAACTCATAGTCTCCACCTCTCACCTCCCTAAAACATCCTTCTTCCACAATGACATTCAAGTGTCTACTATGTGTTAAGTCCTAAAGATTCAAAGATGAAAATAACAGCCTCTGTCCTCAAGGAGCTTATATTGAATTAGAAGGGATACAACACCTGCACACAATGAATAGACAATAATTTCAGAAGAAGGAGAAAGAATGCCTTGGTAGACATTGGCATCTGACCACTGTTAAACTGCTAAATCAGTGGAATTTTGTTGGTATAACTTCTTAGATTTTTGCAAAATATTTGCTATCATCTCTTATACTATTCTTATGAAAAAGATGAAGATACGACTCGAAGAAAGTTGTAATTATATGGATTCAGGCTAAGCTGTTAATGATAGGAGTTCCCCGTTGGAGTTATCTGGAGATCTGTGCTTGCCTTTGTGATCAGTGAATTTTTTTGTTTTTTAGTTAATGTAATAGTAACTTGAAAGACATATAGATCTTTACAAACACACATACACCCTGTAGGGGACACAAACCGGGAGATATAGCTTACGTACTGCATGATAAAGTCAGGATTTAATAAGATTTTGGCTGACTAGAATAACTTTAAAAAATTTAAATCTGAAACAGATTAAAATGGTACAGAAAATGTATGATATTTCTGTCTCCCACCCTCTTTGAAGCACTTATGATGGGTGAGAAGTGACCATCAGAACCTGGGAATAGTACAGTTTAAAAGAGTGATTTCTACCCCACCCTCCCAGCTATATTTTGATATCTTGTTTGGGAAGGTGAGAATGCCATACTCACTCCCCTCTTCTCAAATGTCTCCCAGTTATGTCCCACCAATTAGAAGATTGTTTATATTAATGGACTTCCCTATTAAAATACTGGGAGTTTAAGCTGATCAGCAGTTCCTACCTTGTTAATCAGCTAATTAGATGGCTTAATGCCTAATTGAGATTTCTTCTGTGGGAGCACTTTGAAGTGCTAGGAAGTGGGGAGGAGTTGTTATTTCAAGTTCAGAGCAGACTTGGAGGGCTTTGAAAAATCCAAAAGACTGTTAAAAAAAAAAAAAAAGGCACTATAGAGTGGGAAATTGAAAGCCTGGAGGTTGAAAAGAGGAGGAAAAAACCCAATTCTGCCCTGATTGGGAAAATGGCTTCATAAGCTATGGAAAATTGTCTTTCTGCCTTCAATGCTGTAGATTGCTGAGCTTCATCTGTCAATGGAAAATAATTTTACACAAATAGGAAGGCTTTAAATTGCTATGTCACACTACTCAAGCTTGCCAGATTCATTTGCCATGCAAATATATGTGTGTATGATCCAAAGCTATGCTTTCATTGGCTGTAGGAAACTTGGGATGAGGAAACTTCTATTACCATTGCAGATCAGTAAATGTGCTCTGCATTTTAAAGGTGTAGAGTTGCCCAGAGTTCAGAGGCACTTGCCCAAGGCTATGTGGTTAGTATTTATCTAAGAAATGACCTGAACCCCTGACTTTCTGATTTGCCAGCCAGTTAATGTACTGAGTTTTTAGATCGAGAAGGCTAAAAGCAGTTCAAAAGACCAATTAAAAAGCTGGTTTTTAATATGTCACATTGGCATTTCACTTTGAAAATTTTGCAAATAAGAGCAGGAAACAGTGAAATATGAATCTTCATTAGAGTGAACCATGTTTGCAAAAAGAATGAACTTCAAACAGGGGAAAAAAGATTAACATGTCATTAGTTATGATTAAATAAAAGACTATTAAAAACTATGGATATTCGAAAGACTGAGACTACTTTATGAGTTGGAACATTTTAATTTACCTATTATCTCTTACAATTAAATTTTACAATATCTTGTACAATTAAAAAGATCAGAAATGGTATGCTTGATGTTGAAGTTGCTAAATTAAGATTTGATAGTTTTGACATTACATTGGATTTTCTTATGACTAAAATAGAAATGAATCAGATATAAAATTTTGGGATATTATATTATCCTTTCAGTAGGAATTTTGGAGATTCAACTGTATTGCCAAATTAATTGTCTTATGAAATAAAAATTCAAATGTGTAAGGCTCATTGTGTCTTATTAAAACATCTGGTTTAGGTCAGTTAGTTTTAACTTCTACCTTAAAAACATTTCATGTAAAATTTTGTTTTTATAAATAACTTAAAATTGGAGCATATAAAAGTGATCTTTTTTTTTAAATAGCTTTTTATTTACAAAACATATGCATGGGTAATTTTTCAACATTGACCTTTGCAAAAACTTCTGTTTTAGCTTTTCCCCTCCTTCTCTCCATCCTCTCCCCTAGATGGCAGGTAGTCCAATACATGTTAAAAGTGTTAAAATAGATGTTTAATCCAATATATGTATACATATTTATACAGTTATCTTGCTGCACAAGAAAAATTGGATCTAGAAAGAAAGTAAAAAAAAAAAAAAACCTGAGAAGGAAAACAAAAATGGAAGCAAACAACAACAGAAAGAGTGGAATGCTTTGTTGTGTTCCACACTCATTTCCCATAGTCCTCTCTATCTGGATGTACCTGATTTCTCTTCCATTACTGAATAGTTGCAACTCGTTTGAATTATCTCATTGTTGAAGAGAGCCACATCCATCAGAATTGATCAGCATATGTTATTGTTGTTGAAGTGTATAATGATCTCCTGGTTCTGCTCATTTCACTTAACATCAGTTCATGTAAGTCTCTCCAGGCCTCTATGAAATCATCCTGTTTGTTGTTTAATATTCCATAACATTCACATACCATAACTTATTCAGTCATTCTTCAACAAAATAGTTTCCAGTTTATTGCCCCTAGGAAAAGGGCTGCCACAAACATTTTAGCACATATGGGACCCTTTCCCTTCTTTGAGATCTCTTTAGGATATAAGCCCAGTAATAACGCTGCTAGGTCAAAGGGTATGCATAGTTTGATAACTAAAAGTGATCTTAGAACATGTTTTCCTTCTTTGGTTTTAGGAAAGGATTGTTCACGGGGAAGAGACTTAATGTTTTCCCTGTGGATGAAACAACACCTGAAGAGATACCTGAAACAGGTTGGTTATGAAACAACAGCAACATTACTTTTTCATGAATCCATTTCTCAAAGACCTCAGTGCATAGTGACATATTTGCATAGTAATAAAGTGTCTGAATATTCTATCCTGTTAGTTGCCTAAATCTTAGAGAGAAGTAATAGCTAATTACATCACTGGTTTCTCTGAATGAACACTCTCCTTTCTTGTAGTAAATTAAATGCTCTCAGTTATGCGACTACAAAATGTTATTCATTATAACAGTTATAAATAAAGAGGATAACCATATTCTTTCCCCCTTGTAATTAGCTTTTATCCTTCAAATTCTCCTATCTTCTTTTTTAAATTCCTCAGTTTAGTTATAATTAGAAGAATAATTTTAAAATATGTTACTTAGAGACAATGTATTAAGTACTGCTTCATTTCTTAAATAGTCCTGATTTCATTTATCCCTCCACTGATGTATGTTGCAACTCTAAATGAGTTGCTGTAATTAAAAAAAAAAAAAAAGAAATTTAATAAGGTACCACTTATTAAGGACCTACTGTATGCCAGGTACTCTGCTAATTGCTAGAAATACATAAAGAGCCAAAAAATAGTCCTTACTCTCAAATTGCGAACAGCCTAATGGGGAACACTGGGAGCAAAAAGATGAGTACAAATAAACTCTATACAGATTGAATCGGAAATAATTTAAAGAGGAGAGCCATTAGTCCCAAAAGGGGTTGAGAAAGGCTTCTCGAGGGCCATTTTTTTGTCTTTCTAGTGAAGAACTCATCTTTACTTGCATAGACAGCATTCCCAGCTTCTTGAATTACCAGAACTTTTATTCCATTTGAATAATGCTTGCTAAACCAGCATCACCATGTTAAACCATGACATAATGAGATATTAGGGTAGGACTCCAGCAGAGGAAATCATATTTAAAATGTTTCTAATATTGGTGGCCTCCAGAATTAGTTTAAAACATGGTCTGAATGTTTCTTTAACTTTTTTTTAGGAAAGAGAAACTCATTATCTAAATGGCACATTAAGGCTGAAAGAACTTACCAATTACAATAAAATGGTGAATGATACCCACAGGACATTTATCCTGACATTTTCTAAAAAATGTTTGGAAGAAAATGTATTAAGTGGTTCTAAAGCCACTTTGGATTATAAATATGACTTAGTTATCTAACTTATCTGTACAGATTCTATAGTGATAGTTTTTGTAGAATGTTGTTAATTAGATTTTAATTCAAACCACATCTTAAAATGTTCATTGTATACAAACTTAGGCTGATAAGTCGTTAAGTTGAAATTCTAGGGTCGCATTTTATGGAAAGTTGATGTCAGAGGGACACCAAGCTGAAAAAAAAAAAATATATATATATATATATATATATATATATATATATATATATATATATATAAGCTTCAAGGGGAAATAAGAAAAGTAAGGAGGGCAGAAATGTGAGGAAATTGTAATTTTGTTATTTCTTAGTTATTAAATTTTTTTTCCTTTTCTCCAACTTCTGAGTGAGTTGTATTACAAAAGTTTGTTTTTAAATAAATTGGTAATTTGCAACAAATTTTCCTATACAAACAATGTATGCAGGTATTACATTCCACAAAATATATTCCTGTCTATAGATAGCCTATAGAAAACTGTTAAACCTATCATGGCTAATCTTATAGACTTGGCAACATGTATAATGTACACTGTAAAAGGAAATACTAAGTAAGGCATTGGGAATCCTATTTCCTCATGTGCCACCAAAAAAAAGATTAATTCTATAAATATATCTCACAACTATTGCCCATGAAGTACATGGCAAAAAAGTAACAGGTTTTGTATGTGGGGGTGCATAGAAAACTTTATATCTAGTTTCGTGTGGTCTGGATCTTTGTAAATCATTTTCTAGATTATTTGAAAATTGATGAGATATATTGACATTGCAGAAAGTATGTACTATCAAGGATGATACTGATATAAATATCAGAAATACTTCCAAAGTCTTTGAAGCCCTTCTCTTTCAAAGGTTACAGTTGAAGTTCCTGGATGCTTTTTTTGGTATTAGTGATGATAGTTACATCATTCTTGTCATATATTGTAGAGCAGACAAATAGCCAAATCTCAAATAGGCAAATAGCCAAAACTTAAATGTTTAAACTACTGTGAAGGATGAAGAGGCCCATCTGTATGACTCTCCTTTGTTCATAGCTTATGTCTTTATTTTCTACACTTAGTTATTATTACTTGAAACCATGATTGCTACTGTGTTATCTTTGCCTAGTAGGTGGAAGAGGAAGAGACTGTATCCCAAATTTAATTGTCATCTTCTTAATTTGTTTCCACATGAATGAGATTATTAGACCATTTTTAGAATATTTGAATCAGACTTGCAAAGATTGTATTTAATTATCTACATATGAATGATGACATCTGATTATATTGATATATTTTTATCCATTCAAACAGTGAGCTGACTCTTAATAACTTATAGTGCCTGCTGTTTATGTTTTTAAAGCCTTTGGGACAAATGAATAAATCAAGGGGTAAGCAAGGTGACATACAGCTCCGCCAGTTGGACATTTTAAACTGAATGTTCTGCAGACATCTCAAACTCAACATGTCTAAAACTGAACTGATTATCTCTTCCCTAAGCTCTTCTCTCGTCTAAACTTCCTGTTTCTTTTAAATGTATTGCCATTCATCAGTCTCTTAAGATTTGAAATCTCAGCATTATCCTTAACTCATATTCTTCATCATCTCACATGTCCAGATCTTGCCATTTCTGCCTATACAACATATTTCTTATTGGAATTATTCTTTATGCTCACATAATTACCACCTTATTTCAAGTCCTTATCAACTTCCTGCCACGATTATGGTAACAGCCTCCTAATTGCTCTCCCTGCCTCAGGTCTCACACCATTGCAGTCTATCCTACAATCTGCTTCTAAAGTAATTTTCCTATAGGGTAAATCTTACCACGTGTTTGCCCTATTCAATTAACTTCAAAATCTTCCTATTGCTTCTAGAATAAAACATCAAATCTCTTTAGCTTTTAAAGGCCCACATACATTGGACCCAACTTATGTTTCTATTGTTGCTAGTAATTACTCCCCCATCCTACCTGATTTTTTGTGATTCATCCATAAGGGGTGTTTCTGTTTTTAACATATAAATGTACTTCATGGCTTTATTTCTTTCCACTATTAGCTATTCTCTCTGCCTGCATACACTATTAATTACTTGCATCCTTTCTTCCTGTAAGACACAGCTCAAGCACCATCCATTTCATGAAATTGTTCCTGATTTTCTCATGCTACTGATGCCCTTCTCCCCAAACTACCTTATATTTAACTATTTTATATATATGTTTGTATCCATTCACTTTATATTTATGCTGTACATATTATGTATGACCTTTTCTTTCCTTCATATGGAACATAAGATCCTTATGGATAAGGGTTGTGTGAAGACTTATGTCTTCAGTGCCTGGCACTGAATAACTGGTTCTTCATAAATGCTTTTTGATTTACAGTGATAAAACACAGGAAGCTTGTACAATATGATTCATTCTGAAATCTTAAGAATTAAAGGGGGTTTTTCTACTGGGAATTTTGTGAGAATTGTTAGGAATAGCACTGATCATATGATTTGTGTTGATACCTTTACCAGTCAGCTCAAAACAAGAAATCCTTAATGTTCCAGATACCAGACAGTTATTAACAAAATCTATTTCAGTTTTATTAATAACTAGCATTAATGTGGGAATTTGTTTTGTTTGACTATACATTTTATAGGAAAGATTTTGTTTTTCTTGTTTTCCCAGTGAAGAAAGGAAGTAGAAGGGAAAGCAGGTTGATCTTCTTTTGAAGAAAACAATTTTAAAAAGAAAGAGAAAGCATTTTTATGGTATTTTATGGTTTATTAAGTATTTAACATATATGATTTCATCTAATCATCACAATTATGCTGTAAGATATATACTGCAAATATTCTTTTTTAAAGCTGAGGAAACCACAGTTAAGAAAAATGAAATTTCTTATTGATATTCACATAGCTTAAAAAGGGCAGGCTCCATATCCAACATACTTTCTATTAGAGCACACCTTAGTCATGAAGGCATTCTTACATAAAATACTACAAAGTGCATTACCTTTGTAGGAAAATACATTCTTATTTATTTATTTATTTATTTTGAGCAAATAGGAAGTCAAACCTTCTCCATATTAGAAGAAAGCTTAATTCATTCAGGTCAAAACAGTAATAACCTTTTTAGTAGTTCCTTAATTATAGCTAATAAGCAAACAAATAAATAAACAAAAATAATAAAAGTGATAAAAAATAAATAAGCTTTATTTTATAAATATCATAGATCTAAAAACCTAGAACTAATGTTCAATTTTAACTTTTTGCAATAAAGATCTTTATGGTTATACTTATTTGAAGTAATTTGTTTGCTACAGAAACATCACCGACACTTTGGGATGTGGAATTTGCTAAACAATTAGCTACAATAAGTCAACAACTTCCCCAGAATGCTTTTGAAGAGATGATCCAGTGGACAAAAGAAGGAAAACTTTGGACATTCCCAATTAACAATGAAGCTGGTATGTCTTCCCCCCCCCAAAAAAAAAAAATTAGGAGATGGAAACTTTCTGGTAAATTTTCTAATTTAAGCTTCATATTTGTATATTATTTTGACTAAATAACTAAATATTTATCTTAAAATGGATTTTTAGAGAGGTTTGAGCTAAGAATTTTAGATTTCTTTTTATTCCTGGCAACCTAGTAAGAAATTTAAACATGAAAAATGACAAGTTAAATGTCAGTTCTTGATGTCATAGAATAATAAAGATTATTGTATCCATTTAACTAGTCACAACTTTTTACATTCTGAAGAGATGATGGTATGTCAGATTTTGAGTTTGAGTGCTTTTTCTTCGCAGGACTTTAAGAATGTTACTGAGGGGCAGCTAGTTGGAGTAGTGATAGAGCACCAGCTCTGACATCAGAAGGCCCCAAGTTCAAATCTGGCCTTAGACACTTAACACTTTCTAGCTGTGTGATTCTGAGCAAGTCACTTAACCCAATTGCCTCAGGAAAAAAAAAGTTACTGAATGATCCATAAGGAAGTAGGTGCAGAGGAGAACTGTACATGTTTGGCATATATTGGGATTGCTTGCTGTCTGGAGGATGGGGGTGACAGGAAGGGAGGGAGAAAAATATGGAGTGTGCAGGGTTTTGCAGGGGTGGATATTGAAAGCTATTTTTACATATGTTTTGAAAATAAAAATCCATCATTAAAAAAAAAAAAAAAAAAGAATGTTGCTGAATTTGAAAGGTCTTATAGGAACTTTCCGTGGGATGCCATGATGCCCAGAAAAGTTATTTCTATAAAGCCTAGGAGGCCTTGAATGGCTAAGAATCTGTGGCCTTTTTTCTGTTCTGCTTGAAAGCTGAGCTACTTAAATCAAGAGGAAAACATTCTAGCTATATTGTATGTGCTTATCCTCCTTTGCTATCAGTTAAAATGTATCAAATATTTTTTGAATATTGTTTTGAATAATTTTCTTCAGAAGAGAAGCCATTGAATTTCTATGGAGAGTTGGAATTGGTGTAGCGCCAAACTACATAAAAATGACAACTACATAGGTCTTAAGAAACTTTAAATAGAATTTTAGGTTTTTTGATTTTTAATTAGTATTCTAATGGAATTTATATTTTGACATGGAAATATTTTTTAAAAAACATTGTATTAGAATAATAGAATGAAAAAATTTAAATATGCCAGTTTTTGTTCTTTTATTTTTAAAGAAGCTTTTTTGAGTCTTGCTGAATTTTCTCTTGTCATGTTTGCAATTTTACTGTGCACATACTTATGTATTACATATGTTTATGCATGTTTTAAATACATGTGTATATATCTTCATGGACATAAAAAAACAAAACAAGATGGAATTAGTTAAAAAAAAAAAAAAACCTTTTCATCTCAAGAAAATGATTTGATTTACTCCTAAAAAATTCAGTGTTTAATGCAAATTGGGTGCTTTAATCACTGACAAAGTTAACAACATTTTGATAAGGTGGTGTTTCATTAGATATGGCCTTGTATTATATGTTCTCAATAGCTACTTGTATTGCTGTACATTTTAAAATTATTTACAATATAACTTGAATCTGAAATGTCAATAGTATTTCCTAGTGCAAGTGGCTACCAAGTATGGTTATAAGAAGGTGAATCAGGGTACATCGTCATAACAACTATGAGATTTGTATTTCCATTCCATTATTTCCATTTGACAAACAGTCTTGAATTTCAGTGCCTAGCAAAAATTTATCTTAAAGTCGATAAAGTCATTGAGAATGTTTAGTCTCTAAGAAGGGGGGAAACATCTGTTTTGATCAGTCGGGGAAGAAAAATGTGACAGGTATCTATATACACTGCATATTATTGGTGTTACAGTGTAGGAAAAGGAGGTGTCTCATTTCCAGCTCCTTAAGACATTTGAATATCTGAAGGAAAAACAGGAAAGAAACCATGGAAACTTTTTCAATTTGATCTCCCTCTTCACCACACATTTGTAAACTTCTGAAGACTTTGAGGAACCTGCACTGTGACCTGGTTCCTCACAATAGGAGGCTATTTTCCTTTTGTTGTCCTTGGTATTTAATTTTCATTTTTAAAAAGGGGTTATCAGATATCATGTTTTTCTCATTTGTCATTAATAACTTCCATGAAGATTTACACACATTCCTTTTGGCAAAGGAAATTCCATTGTTGCTTTACTTAAAACAATCTTTATTCTTTATGAAATAAATTAGTTTTTCTTTAGTACAGTGAACAAATGTGAGCATTGGAACATTATAATGAAAATGACATTTTGTATATTTACAGTTAACTTCTCTATGTCTTTTTTTTTCTGGTATCAGAAAGTTAGGAGTGTATGTGTGTAAGAGAGAGACAGAGATAGAGACTGAGACATTTACATATGTATGGCATTTAAAGCAGCATCTAAATTAACTTTTAAAATTCAAAGTAATTTCAATTCCTATTTTTGAGGCTCTCTATTTCACAATTCTTCATAGTCCTTGTACATTTTAAGAGGCTATCAACTAGGTACAGCAATATTGTTTTCCAGGTTTTAAGCATTGGGTTGGGGAGAAAGTAAATCTTCTGTGGATTTGACTATTCAATAAATTTAGGAACAATATAGCAATACCCAGTTAGCAAGCTTTGTTCCTTGAATATGTACCCAAGAAAGAATTTTTAATCAAAACAATAATAATTCCATTTGGGGAAATAATGAGATGTTATCTGAAGTCAGTAATTCTCTATTTTGAATTATATCAAATATAATTATTTTGACTACTTGTTCCCTTTTCATTGCCACATTTTTACAATACATGACAAAGAATAAGCCAGTCTGCATATGCTCAATTTATTTGATGGCCTATTTACTGAGCATCTATTTTATGCAAGGTACTCTGCTTGAAGTAATGACACAGAAATTTTAATATTGTTATAAGAGCTCCAGGTAGAGCCCTTGATAGTATGTTCTTTGACACAGTCAGAAGACCCTGTTAGAACTGGCTCATGGGGTTAGTATGGAGAGAAACCCAGGGCAGAGATTCTAAATCTTTTTTTTTTGCATCATGGACACAAAGAAAGTAGAAACATAATTCAAAGTGAAGCAAAAATAGTTTGGAGATTATTGTTATAAACTAGTGCTTTTTTTTTTTTTTTTGACATGGCACAAATATTAGAATGGTACTGGAATAAGTTCTTAGAGACCCTGCCATCCTCCTATGTGTATTTCTTAATTCTATTTTATTTTTTCATTTCCTTTAGCAGTTCAATCCTAAAATAATAGGTGTTTTCACTTGAGACAGTCTTGGCTAAAATGATTACTGACCCCTGATAATACAAGGGTAGTGAGAAACATGATTTGTCTTTCTCAATCCTTGTACTTCTTCATAGACTCTCTTCCCTCTCCCATATCTTCTTTATTCAATCAGTGGACTTCCAAAAAATAATAAGTAGCTAGGTCACTTTAAATTTAGGGGATAGGGATTGGATTTGTGGTTTCAGTGTTGGATGAAGAAACTACCTTTGCCATTCAGATTGGTGTCTTCTCTACATCTCATACATTGTTGGGTCTGTTTCTAATGTCATGGAAGGATGCTTATTTAATAGATTCTGCAAAAATACTTGTTTTCAGCTTACAGTGGGTTGCTTATTTAAATGGCATTGCTGTCTTTATGTGTATCTCAACGACATTATACACTATAAAAGGAAAAAAAATCTTACCCCCCCAAAATAATTATGAGAAATTCAGAGTTAACTATAGAACTAGTTTACAAAGACATATATGGGAAATAAATATGTTCATTTTTAAGTGTTTTGTGAAATTTTCTTATTTTTAATCAGTGGAAAGATCAATAAGCTGATTCAGTTTTTAATATATTTCTGATTTATAATTGTATATACATTCAAATTGTATGTGTTTTGGCTCTTTTTCTAGGTATTGATGATGATGGTGCTGATTTTCATGAACATATATTTTTGGACAAATACCTGGAAGGTTTTCCAAAACAAGGACCAATTCGTCATTTCATGGAATTAGTTACTTGTGGACTCTCAAAAAACCCATTTTTAACTGTTAAAGAAAAAGTTGAGCATATAGAATGGTTTCGGAATTATTTCCATGAAAAAAAGAATATTCTTGAAGAAAATAACATTCAATTTGGCTGAAAACATGGACATTTTTATTCTCTTGGAGATGCACACTATCACAGAATAAATAGAAATTTCATTTTTCTCTTTAAGTTAACTTGTGGTGAATAGTTATTGTAATTGATTTGCATTACAAAAATTATTAAGTTGTTTAAGAGATTAGCCATGGTGGCTGAAAAATACTCTTAGTTGTAAGATTTCATTATATTTTATTAGATAATAAAAATTATTCCATGAAAACTGTCAAGTAACAAGGATTCTTAAGTATTTATAATGTTTCAGGCACTGTGCTAAAAGCATTGGAGCTATAAGACAAAGGTGAAACAGGAAACAGTCTCTGCTTTCAAGGAGCCTCCCATGGATATATGTGCTGACAGCAATAAAAAAAAATTAGGAATTATATTTTACAAAGAAGAATTGAAGGTAGAATTGCTTCTTTTGTATGAAAGGCTAAAATGTTCCATGCCTCCATAGGGGATGCTGTAGAACAAAGCTTCTTAAACTGAGTCTGAGTGTGGGGGTTGCAAAATTATTATTAGTAGTAGACATTTGGTTTATATACCTATTTTATGTACCAGTATAACTTAGGGTTTTCTAAAAGTTTTTCATGCAGAAAGGGGTCAAGTTTAAGAAGCCCAGCTGTGGAGAAGTAGCCTTATGAAAAAAGATAACTATATTTTGAAGATCCTTCTGGGACTTGTTTTTTTCCTCTTGCTGTGTTAAGTACTCTCTCATGTGTCTGAGAGGAGTATAGCCCATGTGTCCTGTACAGTTAAATCCATTTAGTTGTCAAGTAACATGTACTGATCGCAGGATAAACTTGATTTCATGAGAAATATCATTTGAATATCAAGAAAAAAGGAAACATTGAAAAAGTGAGCTTATTCTTAAATTAGAACTTTAAATTATTATTTTCCTGGCACATAATTGGTGCTAAGTGATTGTTATTGACTTCTTTTAAGTAAAAAAAAAATCAACAGAGAGAAGGCACTACCATTAGGAGCAATCAGGACAGGATTCCTGTTTAAAGGTGGAATTTTAGCTGGGACTTGGAGAGAAACCAGAAGGCTGAGAAGAGGAGGTAGAGCCTTCCTTGTATGGAGTACAACCATGAAAAGTGCCCAAAGGTGAAAAAGTGTCTTATTTGAGGAACATGAAGGAGACTGTTGTCACTGGATCAAGATGGGGATGGGTAAGACAGAAGAGGTCTGGAAAGACATTGAGGGTGAGGCTAGATTATGAAGGACTTTGTTGCAGTAGTCCTGAACTCAAATGGTTGGGATGTTAGCAACAGACCTTGGCAACAGATTTGGTTTTGGGGATACGAACTGAGGAATCAAGAATAACAATGAGGTTGCTAGCTGAGGTGATTGGGAGAATAGTAGTGCCCTACACAGGATGAGTGGAGTTCAGAAAGGAGAAGGGTCGAGGGAAAGATAACGAGTTCTGTTTTGTACATGTTTAGATGAAGATGGCTATGAAACATCCCAGGTCTGTCTTCATTATTGGAGATGAAACACTGGAGGTCAGCAGAGAGGTCACTGAGAGATTGCCAGAGAGACTCCTCTGAGATACCTATAAGTTACCTACTTGGTTAGTGCCATGTCTGGGTGAAGATCCAGTGTTTGGACACTGAGAAAGATCAGTTGGAGAGGTAGGAGAACCAGAGTCACAAGGTTTCAAGAAAAAGAAGGAGACCTACTAGGACTGCCAAAAAGCTATAGAGAGGTCAGGGATGAGGACGGAGAAAAGACCATTCGTTTTGGCAGAGAAGAGATCATTATTAATTCCAAAGAAAACAGGTTAGTTGAATGATAAGGTTGGAAACTGAACCATAGAGATTTAAGAAGAAAATGAGAGGGGAGTTCTGTCCAATAAGTATATGTATACAGTAGCATCAGTTTGGGGACTCAGCCCAAAGATATTAAGGGGGTCAGAAAACTGATCACAGGACACCTGTTGCTAACATTGGGTACAACTGGCACTGATTGACAGCTCTATTCTGCTCTAGTTCCAGAGTAGAGAGGAACACTTAAGATGGCTCATAAGAGAGCAGAGGTCCAGGGCCAAGAGGAGCTCTAGCACTTGCAATAGCAGGGCAACAAGGCACATGGTCACAGTTCCAGGGCCAAGTAGCTAGAGTTTGTGGCTATCAGAGAGCAAGGTTCCTTCCTGGGTAAATAACAGAGCATAGACCAGTAGAGCAATAATCACATCTTTCCAACGATCCCACTATCTTAGAAGCACCAAAAATATGGACTCCTAGAATTAGCTGTGAAAACAGCACAAAAAACCCTGAAACTTGGGACAGTGCCTCCCAAACCTAGGTGAATAAGAGTCCAGCTTTAAAGTTCAAAGTCTAGAAATAGGCAAGAAAAATGAGCAACAACAGTAACCATAAAGCAATGGTGGTAGAAAAGACTAAGACAAACTCAGAAGACAATAACATGAAAACAGCTCTAACCAAGATATCAAAGAAAATGCTAACTGAACACGGCCCAAAAAGAATTCCTGAGAGAGAACATAATGAGGAAAAGAGAAAAAATTGGGAAAAAGAAAGTTGTACAAGAAAATTACAAGAGATTAACCAGCAGTCTGTTTATTTTTTTTAATAATTTAAATAGATTAATAAAGTTTAATAAAAACACATTAAAATATCAAAGAATATAACCTTTTAAAAAACAGAATTGGGTAAATGGATAAAGGTGCTACAAAAATAGATACACCCAGAGAAAGAACACTGGGAAATGAATGTAAACTGTTTGCATTTTTGTTTTTCTTCCCACACTATTTTTACCTTCTGAATCCAATTCTCCCTGTGCAACAAGAGAACTGTTAGGTTCTGCACACATATATTGTATCTAGGATATACTGTGCCATATTTAACATGTATAGGACTGCTTGCCATCTGGGGGAGGGGGTGGAGGGAGAGAGGGAAAAAGTCAGAACAGAAGTGAGTACAAGGGATTATGTTGTAAAGAATTTTTTTTCAAAATAAAAAAAATAAAAATTTATGAACTTTCAAGACATTTTAGAGAAATTGACATTTTTTTACTTAAAAAATGAAACATTATTAATAGAAAATTTTGGCTTTATTTCTGCATAGGTTGGAGGAAGCTTGAATAGTTTGCCTGAAATTGGATACCACTTCATTCTGAGGCATAAACAGCTGTGATAGGCTGATTTGGATCAAGAATGTAGTAGCTCATTTTATGTTAATTTTACTTTCTTTTGCTTCCTTTTCATGTAAAAAAAATGAAATCAAAAGACCACATCTATGTTGATGCAAGTCAGTCAATAAATATCTATTAATCTACCATGTGCCAGGCAGGATGCTAACCTCTAGGGATATAAAGAAAGGCAAAAAGACAGTCTCTATCCTTAAGGAAATTGCAATCTAAAGGGAGATTCAAGAGCATATTCAAATTCACCGTTGGCTACCCGATGGAGCAGTTGCCAAGTTCAATTCAGCTGTATTTTTCTTAGTGAGCCTTCATCACTGTTCCATTCTGTCTCTTTTTCTTACAGTGACATAGCCTATTAAATGCCAATATTTGCTACAAACTTGCATCCATGATGTTTTATTGTGTCTAGGTAAATGGAAGTCTGTATTGGTGATAAGGTCATGAGATTCATAAGTCTTCAATAGTAAGTAACCATTGCTGTTGCCATTTTCAAGTTCATTCCTCCCAAGGATTTCCTGCCATCTCTGATAGTCTGAATTTACTCAGGCATTAAATTATAAGCTCATCCTCTTATGGCACATTGATGATGAAGGTCTCTAGGACTTCATAAAATTTTTCTTTGACCTTATAAGACCTTATCTTTGATCTTTGACCACCTATACCTTGTCATGGTGGGAGCAAATGAACTGAGAATGGTGGTCTGGTGCTTTTCTGAAAGTGACAATTAATTGCATTTTCATGAGCCGCCTGTTCACTCCTTTTGGGAGGCACACTAGTTTGTTGACCAGATTATATTTAATAGCAAAACCTGGGCCAGCTTCCCATCAATGCTCCCCACTTCTGTGGTCACTCCAGTAAAACATTTATCCATCTCTCACTTTGCTAAACTGGCCTTCCTTTGCCATCCTTGTTTCACTTAGGACTGCTATTTGGATGCAATACCTGCTCTCACAAGCAGAGCTGTTTGTCTTTCAGGGCTACTGGATTCATGTTGTCCATGAGTGTGTGCACATTTTCTGTACCGTTGTGAATCGAATCTTTCACAAAAGTTTTTGTACATTTTTTGTATTTTAACTACAGGATAGGATCCCTATCTTCTATGATAAACAAGCCAAGGTTAGATTAGGTGAAGCAGGATGAAAAGCCAAGGAGAAATGGTACTCTCTCTATGAAGAGAAAACCTATATTGATCAAATCATTAAAGTAACAATACCTTACAGAATTTAAATATGCAGTTCTCATACTTTAGTGGGCCAAGGCAATCAGACCAAAAATTCCTCTTTGAAAATGATTTCACTTATTTAAATGGAGGGAAAGAGAATGGTTTATTCCCAAATGTTATTTAGGTAGGATTATGTTCCTCATTTCATTTTAATAGAATATCATGGGAAATCATGGGATTTACAGGTGGAAAGAATCACTGAAGAGACTCAGAGATAAAGTCACTCATCCAAATTCATACAGGTAATAAGTGCTAAAACCAAATCCTTTTAACTACAAATTCACTATATCTTCCAAGAAGATGCTTTTATTATTGGGAACTCCTTTTCTGAGGGTATTTTGAGAATTTTAAAATTAATGGTCATGCACTTCACTTTAGTTGGAAGAAAGGGTAGCATAAAATTACACACTTTCTTCCAACTTAAGTGAAGTATGTGACTGTCATTTCATTTCTTGAAAACTTTAGGCAACTTTAGCTAGAGATATTTTAGAAGAACCTATATAATTTCCTTCTGAGAGAACATCAGGTTTTTTTAAAAAGAAAGAAAAATTTAGGCATATGATTCTTAAATAATATACCTTTTATTAACTAGTGCCTGTGAGAACACTGATTTAATAATTATCTCTATGAGAGAATTTTTTTTATTTTTCATTTTGGAAAAGCTAATTTCAAAATTGAGATAGTAAAGGATCATTATCCTTTAGCACTCAGACCTTATGTGTTTAAATACTTCCAAAAATGGCCACTCATGAGCTGAGTCTCTATAAAGAATTCTATTGTGCTTGAATTTTTGCTTTGAAACAGTTCTTAGAATTGCTTCTGAATTTGTTCCAGAAATCAGTATTAACTTTGATAAAAGAGGAAAGGACAAATATTTTCCCCTTTATAATGAATTTCTTTATAAATGTATGCATTTGTTGGATACGGGAGCTGTCAAGTTTGTGTTCTAAGAAAACAAATATTAAGAGGCATAAGGTTACCCTGCCTTCTGACTTCTTTTAACCCAGAGACCGGACCATTTGTAAAAGTAGTCCCAAATGATTTACTTGGCCTGTTAACATCTCTGTGGTCTGGGATACTGATGATGAGGGTGGCAGAAGGGAAAATATTTTAGAGAGAGAAGAATGTCCAGCTGTTTCTTGGACTGCTGATGCACTATTATAAAAGCATATAATAGCATCAGTGGTGGGGAGAAGCCTCTTACAAAAAAAATTAGCTCTGCAAAAAAGAAGGTACTCATATTTTCCAAGGTCATGGGATAAGTGATTTTCTGAGTAAATAAAAGCTAGAATTAAAGGTGTTTGTACTCTATTAGCCCATGGTACATTAAGGTTAGGTAATGCTTTAGTAACAGCTTATCTGGTATGAAATTCTGCAAGAAGGAACAGCCTGCTCTTGCTACTTGCTCATTTTTATTTCAAATAGACCCACACCACCTCTGTGCTTCTCCCTGCCAAGTTCTGAAACAGTAATGGACCTAAAAAACATGCCTGGAGTTTTTCACCATTTATCTGGAGAAAACCAAATCCTTGGGGAAATAGAGGAACAAGGAGAAGTAACATTGGAATTTTGGCGTCATCCTATTTGTTCCAAAGCCTTGTGGTGGTCCAAATTATTCCAGAGTATCCTTCCTAGTTTTTCTTCTTCTTTTCCAGTTACTTTTCTTCTTCCTCCCCACTTTTTTAGAGCCCCAGTGACACATAGAAGGGAAAGATGATAGAATTCTTGTTTTATTTTTTCCTCCACCTCTTACCCTGCAGAGATGACTCTTTTAAGGATGCTATTCCTATCCCCAACCCCCGACATCTCTGGAATTTCTTTGGCGGCAGCAGCTTGCTTGCTTTTTCATTTTCCAGATCTAATCAGTCCATACCAGGAAGTTTCACATTTTAATCTTATGATACCCTTCCCTGACCCTTTAATAACCTATCTCTTCCCTTTCTTCAACTGCTATTGACCTAAAAAAATAAAAAAGAAAGAAAGAAATAAAAGAAAAGAAAGGAAGGAAGACTTGAAATCTAAAATAGATGTGGAGTGGTAAGAGTGGGAAGGAAAACTTTTTACTCTTGCTCTCTTCATACAACCCTATTCTTAGTGATTTCAAGTATTCAGAAGCAAAGAAGTAAATAGATCTCAGAAAAGCCCATAAGCTATCCTCTATATCACTGTAATATAATTAATTTCTGCTTTGCAATACCTAAATGGGTGCCATAATCCACTAGAGTTAAGCAGACTTGTTAGTAAGAAATATATCATTATATTTGTAATGTCATTTAAACTAATGCTTTTAATTCTTTACTTAAAAAATGAGTGCTAGAAAAGAACTTGCAGGGAAAGAAGTTCCAAAAAAGATCTGGCAAGATAGTGAATAAGAAAATGTTAGTGAGTCAGGGACTGCAATGGTATTATTCTACAGTGGACAAGAAGTCTTCCCTACTGGTTTTCTTCTTTTCAGTCTTGAAAATCTACTGCCATTTAAAATGAGCTTGATAACTTTTTAGCACCTTATATAACTCTTCTTCATGCACAGCTTCAAGAAACTGTATCTTAATATTTAGTTCAAGAATACTACAATAAATTGGTGAACTTAGAAAATGCTAATACCTCTAAGATCTTAATAAGAGATATATGGGGAAGGGAAGGGGAAAGGGGAGTTTCTGAAGTATGGACTTGTGAATATATGAGAATGGCAAGTTCCCAATATGGAAATTCTCTCCCTGGAGGTAGAGCAGCAATTATTCTATAGCTTGGATTCTTAGAGAGTTGCTTGATGGCATTGAGACATTAACTTTGATCAATCAATCAATATTTAAGCGTTTACTATATCCAAGCAGTGTGCTAAGAGCTGGTAAGTGACTTGCTCATGGTCAGCTAGTCAATATGCTTCAGAGGTAGGACTTCTACCCAGATATTTTGGACTCAAAGTGTGGTTCACTATCTATTAAGCCATGATATCATTTAAAGAGAATAAATGTTAACAATTTTGAAATGATAGCTAATGCACTTTTATCCCACTTTATATTTCATAAGGATAGCACACATTAGGACACTCCTCAACTTGTTGATTTCATTATATTACTTAAACAGGAATTCTTTAATTTTAATGTTCCTCCTTTAAATAGTATAGAATCAGCTCCATGAGTTACATCAGTAGGAGAGACAATAAAGGAAGCTAACATGAAATATTTATGTTAGTATCATATTTCCTTAGCTTTAATTCATAAAGCTAAGATTTTCCTATTCCATCATTAATAGGATCCATTCTAGGTAGCTTAATTCTACAAAACAGAGTGCCCAAAAAGCCACATGACACATGTTTATCTGCCTGTTGCATTATGTGTTCCCCATCATTAGTAAAAATAGTACCCGGTAAAATAATATTTGGTCACAGGATAGGTCCAATGCTATTTTTCTTCTTTGGGAAGGGAAACAGAAAAGAGAATTCTTGTTTACTTCTACCATAAGCTGTCATTTTGTGGTCTTTTATAATCATTTTTATAAACTTCTTTATCATTTATTTTCTCCCATTCCATTCCCCCCTTCTACAATTGAATAATCCGTAGACATATAAGTAGGTAGGGAGAGAAAAAGAGACAGAAACAAACAGACAGAGAGACAGACAGACAGACAGAGAAAGAGAGAGAGAAAGAGAGAGAGAGAGAGAGAGAGAGAGAGAGAAAGTCCTTGTGACACATATACAATCAAGCAAAGTAAATTCTTACATTAGGCATGTAAAAAAATGTCTCATTTTAAGCAGTCTTTTCTTTTTTCTTCTCTTCAAACAGAGCAAAAGCTTTTTGTTTGTTTGTTTTTTAATGATTCAATATCCCCTAGGAACTCTACATTAGCACAATAGGAAGTTTAACAATTCTTGAAAATAATGAGAGATTGCTGCAAATGGCAAATTCCTTATAATGAAAACTAGATGTTTACAATAATTTACAATAATAACAATTTGTGGGAGAAACATATTCTATATTTGGGGATTGAACATGTGTTTATTATCCCATTTTATCAAAAAATGGCTTCATTGTGATCAATGACTTGCAACTAGGCTATAGAAATGAAGGAAAGCGATGCCATTTTGATGAATGGTAACAAGAGTGAAGTAATCTATGTTTGAATAAGTGTAGCTGAGGATTTAATGGACAAGTAATTGTTCTTACCAAAGTGGACACATCAGGAATTTCCATTCACTTAGGGGTTGGTAGAATGGAGTAGGCAGATCAGAGGGCCACAAACCCCATAGGAATTTAGACTTTACATGTTCAGATGAGGCACTATTAAAAGGTATATTGAAGAATATGAGGTCAGAGTGGGACACAGCTTTGGCTTAAGCATTCATGATGGACTGAATGAGAGCATCTAGCGACAAAAAGCCTAGTTTTTCACCAACAGATTTGGATGTTATAGAAATGGAAAAACTTAGACTGAGAAAAGTGATCATTTCTTCGCTGAGTAAATTATGAGTGGAGTCTGGGTGTTCTAAATTATGATCCATCTTTCACTTATTTTGTTTAAACCCTAAAATATCCAAAATTGTTTATCCCAAACCACTGACTGGCTTCTCTTGACTCCAGTGCTTCTCTTTTGCTGGCAACCTATCAAGAGAGTTATTAAGAGAAGTAAAAGAGATTGAATGCAAATCAATCAATTTTATTGCCACAGTCACCGAAAAACCAAAAGGCTTAATGGGAATTGCCATATTTTCTGAAAATGAACTTTGTAAACTATGTGAATTTCATTTGTGTCCTCCTTCTGAAGCCCGTTGCTTTGAGAAATTGAGACATAGATGAGTTTAAAAGGCAAATACTGTAATTTTTAAAATATGAAATATTAATTCAAAAGTACATGCTCATATCAGTATTTTAAATCTTGAGATGCAGTGTGACAGTTCATTGGTATCAAACTCAAATAGAAAGAGAGGGGACATTAAATTGTAACTAGGATCTCTGTGGTATACATATTGACCTGGAGAATAACATATTAACATTCTCTATATTCTATTTTAAATTTTTCATTATTTCTCAGTTACATTGTTATACCTCTGGTATAGATCAGAGGATAGAGAACTGGCTTTGAAACTAGGAAGACCAGGTTCAAGTCTATCCTCTGCCATACTCACTATATGACCTGGGGGAGACTCTCAATGTCTTAATGCAATTCTCCAAGATTCTAAATTGCAGAGAAGATGCTGATTAGTAGAGGGGCTTTCCTCCCCAGGGAAATTCCTAAAGCAATAGAATCACAGGTTCAGTTCCTATCATATTATAAATCTTACACTTGATTAACATAAATATATTTGAGCAAACTGATACAATAAAAGCTGGAGAATTTTATCTTGAAAATTTTGTTGCTAATAGTTTAAACAGTTAGCAAGTATGACTTAGGGGCTGGGTCCAATTTGACTCGGTGGAATTTGCCAAATGGAAAAAAAAGCCCATTGAGAGAAAACAACTTCCTTAAAAGTAGAATTGAACAAATGGAAAGGGAGGTTTAAAAAAAAAAAGCTCACAGAAGAAAATAATTACTTAAAAATTAGAATTGAGCAAATGGAAACTAATGATTTTATGAGAAATCAAGAAAGAATAAAACAAAACCAAAAGAATGAAAAATTAGAGGAAAATATGAAATATCTCATTGGAAAAACAACTGACCTGGAAAATAGATCCAGGAAAAGTAATTTAGAAATTTTTCGACTGCCTGGAAGCCATGATCAAAAAAAGAGCCAAGACATCTTCTTTCAAGAGCTGTCAAGGAAAACTGTCCTGATATTATAGAATGAGAAGGTAAAATAGAAATGGAAAGAATCCAATTCTGATCATCCCCTGAAAGAAATCCCACAATGGAAACTCAGGAACATTATAATCAAATTCCAGAGTTCCCAGATCAAGGAGAAAACATTGTAGGCAGTCAGAAAGAAACAATTTAAATATCATAGAGCCACAGTCAAGATAGCACGGGATTTAGTAGTTCTTATACTGAAGGACTGGAGGGTTTAGAATAGGATATTCTGGAAGGGAAAAGAGCTAGGATTACAACCAAGAACCATAGATCCAACAAAACTGAATTTAATCCTTCAGAAGGAAAATAGATATTTAATGAAATAAAGGACTTTCAAGCATTTTTGATCAAAAGACCAGAGATAAATAGAAAATTTGATTTTCAAATACATGCTTCTAGAGAAACATAAAAAGGTGAACAGGAAAAGGAAATCATAAGGGACACCATAAGATTAAACTGTTTATATTACTACATGGGAAAAGGATACTTATAATTTATAAGAACTTTATTATTATTAGGACAGTTAGAAGGATTATGTACAGACAGTGTTAGTGTTAGTTGAATGTGAAGAGATGCTCTCTAGAAAAAAAATAAAATTAAGGGATGAAAGAGAGATGTACCAGGAGAAAGAGAAGGGGAAAGTGGAATGGGGTTAATTATCACTGGCTCTGGCAATGGAGGGGAAGAGAGGGAGAGAAGGGAGAGTGAGAGAACCTTACTGTCATCAGAATAACATACACACTCAATTGGTTATAGAAATCTATCTTATCTTACAAGAAAGTAGGGGAGGGAATATAAGGCAGGTGAGGTGATACAAAGGAGGACAGATTGAAGGAGGGAATAGTCAGAAGCAAAACACTTTTGAGGAGGGATAGAGTGAAAGGAGAGAGATAGAATAAATGGGGAATACAGTTATCAACAGTAATTGTGAAAAAAAGTTGAAGCATGTTTTTCTGATAAAGACCTCAATTTTCAAAATTTAGAGAAGTGAGTCAAATTCATAAAAGCTAGAACCATTTCCCAATTGATAAATGATCAAAAGATATGAACAGTTTTCAGATGAAGTAATCATAGCTATCCATAACATATGAAAAAATGTTCTGCCTCACTATCAATTGAAGGAAAGCAAATTAAAACAATTTTGAAGTACTACCACATGCCTATTAGATTGGCTAATAAAAAAGGAAAATGACAAATGTTGGATATGTGGGAAAAAACGAGACATTAATGCATTGTTGGTAGAGTTGTGAACTGATTTTACCATGCTGTAGAGCAATTTGGAACTATGTCCAAAGAGATATAAAACCATGCATATCCTTTGATCTAGCAATACCAAACTTGGTCTGTATCCCAAAAAAGATAAAATCAAAAAGGAAAGGACCTATATGTACAAAAAATATTTATAGCAGCTCTTTTTGAGGGACAAAGAATTGAAAATTAATGGGATGCATCAATTGGGGAATGACTGAATAAGGTCTGGTATATGAAGATAGTGGAATATTATTCTTCTATTAAAAATGATGAATAAATTGATTTTAGGAAGGCCTGGAAAGATTTACATGAACTGATGCTGAGTGAAACACCAGACCAGGAATTCTTTGTACACAGCGACATCAAGATTGTGCAATGATGAACCATGAAAGACTTGTTTCTTCTCAGTGCTTCAGTGATCCAAGGCAATCCCATAAACTTTGAATAGAAAATGCCATCTGCATTCAGAAAAAGAACTATGGAGATTGAATGTAGATCAACATATACTATATTCACTTCATTTTTCTGTTTTTTTTTTTCCTCTCTCGTGGTTTTTCCCTTTTGTTCTGACTTTTCTCTCCCAACGTGATTCTTTTTTTTTTTTCATTTGTAACATTTATTATGCTACCAATAATCCTGATGTTGCATTTTAAATAGATCATTGTACTTATCTGAAGCAATTAATGATTTTGTGCATTGTCCTATATATCAAAAACACTTTTATTTTTTATTTTATTTTATTTTTTTATTTAATAGCCTTTTATTTACAGGTTATATGTATGGGTAACTTTACAGCATTAACAATTGCCAAACCTCTTGTTCCAATTTTTCACCTCTTACCCCCTCCCCCCCTCCCCCAGATGGCAGGATGACCAGTAGATGTAATATATTAAAATATAAATTAGATACACAATAAGTATACATGACCAAACCATTATTTTGCTGTACAAAAAGAATCAGACTCTGAAATATTGTACAATTAGCCTGTGAAGGAAATCAAAAATGCAGGTGGGCATAAATATAGGGATTGGGAATTCAATGTAATGGTTTTTAGTCATCTCCCAGAGTTCTTTCTCTGGGCGTAGCTGGTTCAGTTCATTACTGCTCCACTGGAAATGATTTGGTTGATCTCATTGCTGAGGATGGCCAGGTCCATCAGAACTGCTCATCATATAGTATTGTTGCTGAAGTATATAATGATCTCCTGGTCCTGCTCATTTCACTCAGCATCAGTTCGTGTAAGTCTCTCCAGGCCTTTCTGAAGTCATCCTGTTGGTCATTTCTTACAGAACAATAATATTCCATAATATTCATATACCACAATTTATTCAGCCATTCTCCAATTGATGGGCATCCAGTCAGTTTCCAGTTTCTGGCCACTACAAACAGGGCTGCCACAAACATTCATGCACATACAGGTCCCTTTCCCTTTATGATCTCTTTGGGATATAAGCCCAGTAGTAACACTGCTGGATCAAAGGGTATGCACAGTTTGATAACTTTTTGAGCATAGTTCCAAACTGCTCTCCAAAATGGTCCCAACGTGATTCTTAAAGAAATGTGTATTTTTTAAAAAGTTAATACATGTATAATAGGAAAAAATAAAACAATTTTGAAAAATTAATGAGATGCTCATCATTTAGGGAATGGTTGAATAAATTGTGATATGTAATTTTGATGGAATACTATTATGCTATAAGAAATGAAGAGCAGTATGCTCTCAGAAAAATCTGAAAAGACTTGCATGACCTGATGCAAAATAAAATGTACTGTGTACATAGTAACAGCAATATTGTAAGATGATAATTGACATTATTCTCAGCAATACAACAATCCAAGACAACTCTGAATGACTTATGATGAAAAATGTTATCCAAACCCAGAGAAAGAATTGGTGGTATCTGAATACAGATTGAAACATACTTTTAAAAAATATTTTATTTTTCTAAAGGGTTTTATTTTAGGCCTATGTTTTCTTTCATAACATGACTATTATCAAAAGGTTTTGCATGACTGTACATATGTAACATATTGAATTGTGTTCATTCTCAATGGGGGGGGGGGTTAGGAGGAAGAGAGAAAATCTGGAACTTAAAATTTTAAAAACAAATATTAAAAATCATCTTTTCATGTAATTGTGGAAAAATAAAATACTCAATTAAGAAATAAAAAAGAAAGAAAATGAATCAGGTCCTGTCCTGAAAGAGCTTATATTCTATTTTGGGAGACAATATATATGTATATATTTTCGAGTGAATTTCTTATTCTACTAATTTGGAAGTTTCCTCCAGTGATCCATATTTCTATCTGCAATCCATGCCTGCCCATCCTGAATGAGTCTTATCTATTTCTTTCTACACATTAGCTCTAGGGGATCTGCTTAATGTCTCATTTTCTTCTGACATTTCAAGAGTACAGACTATGAAATAATCTAGTTGTTCATTCATCTTTCCTCTCTCCCCCGCACCCCTTGCTCTCTTTACCTCTCTGGAATCAGTTTCAATCAATGAATTCTAGTCATAGAGCATTTTCAAATTGGAATCCTTAATTCTTTCAACCAATTCATATATAGTGATCTTAAGTCTTTTCTTGTTTCATTCTTCAAGATGTGCTCTAGCTCAGTAATGTCCCTTCACAAATATGGTACCTATAACTATGGACCCCTATGAACAATAATAACCTACCTGAACTCATTCTTCAATGAATAATCTACATCTGTTCTAGCATACTTAGTGCACCCCAGTGATTTTGAATCCCAAGTTGCCATTACTTAAACTCTATTGACCATCTCCACTCACTTATTCCCATTCCCTTCATCCCAGTCCCTCCAAATTCCTATTCTAAAACTACCCAATCTTCCCAGTGTGATCTCTGGAATATCTGTTCCATAGGTAATGAAATATCTTTCATTTTCATTTTAAACCTTTCCCTTTCTTGCTCCCTCCATATTCTTATACCCTTTGAGACCTGGATCCTTCCTGATGGCAGCTTCCCTAATTACCCTTTCCAGGGTTACAGCCCTCTTAGTGATCATGGTGGAAAAATTGAATTATTTTTTGCTCCCCTTTGCCATGCTACTTCCCTGTGTCCCTCTAGCATTATCACTCAGCAATCTCTTTTCCTTACAATCCCCATTTATCACCCAATCAAGATTCTGATGAGTATTGTCAACTATCCTCCAGGATCCTTTTGTACCCTCCTTCCTGAATGAGTTAACTGCCTGGCTCAATCTTTCTTTCCTTCCCATCTATTGCTCTCATATTGGGGCACTTCAAAAATCCATATTGGAATTCCTTCAACTTCTAACTTCTTCCTAACCTTCAATTTCATCAACTTCTTCATTTCCCATGATGTCAGTCTTCCATTGCACCACAGCTATATGCAGAGATGATCATACTCTTGATCTTATCACCTACAAGTGTTCAATACTCATGTCCTTGAACTTTGAAAGCCCTTTATCTGACCATAGTCTATTGGCATTCTACCCCTTTCTTTGCCTTGCACCCTAAACCCTGTTCATCATCCTCACCATTAAATTCCTCCCCAATCCATCATCCCTCTATTTAATACCCTGTTTCCTTCTTCATATTGGACCTTTTGTTCAAATTTAGATTATCCTCTTCTCTATAATACCTTGTTTCTTTATCCTTTTGTACTTGCCCTGCCAAATTCCACCTTGGCTTACTCTCATCATCCTGTACCTTCACTCCCACTCACATGCTGCTTAACAAAGCTAGAGAAAATCACAAAACCATGTTGACTGGGTCCACTACTTACAAAGCCCTCATTTTGACAAGGAAATCCTTTTGTCCTTCCATAATTGATTCACTATCCTACTCACTCATCCCCCTCACCACAGTAGCTTTTCCAAACCTCCTACAGCTTCCCTTCACCAGTCTCTCAGCTGAGTACCTTGACTCACATCTCACTAAAAAAGCTGCATAGTAAAGAGATCCCTCTTCCCCTTCTCATCTCACAACACTCAGCTTCAACTGTCTCCTCCTTCACCCTGGTTTCATATGAAGATGTGACTTTCTCCCTGCCAAGGCAAAACTCCTTTACCTGCATAAGTGATCCTACTCTATACAGGTCTTCCCCAGCAGTTTGCACCCCTCTGACATTCCTAGTCTCTTATTAATGTTCAGTCATTTCTTGTTTAACAATTGATTCCGTTGTTCCCTAACACAACTATGTTTCCTCCATCCTCAAAAAGTACTTGATCCTTCCACTCTGCTAGCTGTCATCCTCCCTATCTCCTCCTTTTGTGGCTAAACTTCTTTGGAAGACCATATGTAATAGATGTCTTTCATTTTACTCTTCTTAAGTCTCTGAGGTCCAGCTTGTCACATCTTTCTCCAAATGAAACTGCTCTCTCCAAAGTTACCAGTGATCTCTTCATTGGTAAATTTGAGGGTCTTTTTCTCAGTCCTTACTCCTTCACCTCTCTGCAGACTTTCACATTGTTGGTCATCTTCTTGATATTCTCCTCCCTAGTTTTTTTATTAGAAACACTGCTGGATCAAAGGTATGCACAGTTTGATAACTTTTTGAGCATAGTTCCAAATTGCTCTCCAGAATAGTTGGATCTGTTCACAACTCTACCAAGAATGTATCAGTGTCCCAGTTTTCCCACACCCCCTCCAACACTCGTCATTATCTTTTCCTGTCATCTTAGCTAATCTGAGAGGTATCTAGTGGTACCTAAGAACTGTCTTAATTTTCATTTCTCTGATCAATAGTGATTTGGAGCATCTTTTCATATGCCTAGAAATGGTTTCAATTTCTTTATCTGAAAATTGTCTGTTCATATCCTTTGCCATTTATCAATTGGTAAATTGAATTCCTATAAATTTGAGCCAATTCTCTCTATATTTTAGAAATGAGGCCTTTCTCTCTATATTTTATGACACTGCTCTCTTCTAGTTCTTCTATACTTTTTAATTATTTCTCAGTCTCCTTTTCTGGATCTTCATTCAGGTCACACCCACTATCCATGAGGGTCTCCAATAGCTTTGTCATGAAGGTTCTTTCTCTCTTGGTTCCTATATGTGTATATATATATATGTATATATATATATATATGCATATATATAATATGTATACATATAAATTTTATAAACAAATGTTATGAATATATTTGTTTTATGCTTTCCATATCTATATACACACACTCTATATATATATATATATATATATATATATATATTATGTATATAATATGTGTGTGTGTGTATATATATATATATATATATATATATATATATATATAAAATTTCACTTGGTGATCTTATTATCTTACTTGGTTTCAATTATTATTTCTAGTGGTACAGTAGATAGAGCCCTGGGCTTGGAATCAGAAGGATTCATCTTCATGAGTTCAAATATGACCCCAAGAAGTTGTCAAATCCAAGTAATTTCTACCTTTGCAACATCCCTCTCGTATGCTTTCTTTTCTACTCTAATACTGCTCCCCCATGGTTCAGGTCCTTATCATCGTAATAACTAGCAATAGCCTGCTAGTTGGTTTCCCTGTCTCCTGTCTTTCCCCACTCCAGTCCATTCTCCATTTAGCTTTCATTTGTTCTTCCTAAAGTTCAGATCTGACCATGTCACCTTCCCCTAATAAATGAACTCCTTTGACTAAATGGTCAAAGGTTCTGAAATAAACAGTTCTCAAAAGAATTGCAAAGCATTTACAACCACATGAAATAATGTTCCAGATCATTAATAATAAGAGAAATGCAAATCAGAACAGCCCTAAGGTTTTATTTAGTACCCAGCAAAATAGGCAAAAGTGACAACAAATATCAGTAGTCAAATTTGAAGGGATTATAAGATGATAATCACATTAATACATTATTGATAGAGCTGTGAGATGGTAGAACTTTTTGGAAAACAATTTGTAATTATACAAATGAAGCAACTAAAACATCCTTATTCTTTGGACAAGAGATTCTTACTGGCCTTTTACCCCAAGGAAGCCACTGATAAGAAGAAAGTCCTAAGATACATTATAGTATTTATAGCAAAATTTTTCATAGTAGTGCAGAATTGACAATAAAGTAGATGCTTTTTGATTGGAGAATGGCTAAAAACAAATAGTAGCACATGAATATAATGGAGTTTTTCTGTGGTGAATATACAGATGTGAAAAGATCTACATGAACTGATAAAGAGTAAAATAAGCAAAGCTAAGAAAATAATATACATAACAAGAAAGCAATAACTGCAACAATGTAAAGGAAAATAACTATTTCATCAAAAATCAAAACTAGATGTAAAAAATTATAAAGATCAAGAATGACTTGAATGAAGATATATGATCAGACATTCTAAATCCATCCCTTCATGAAAATAAATTCACAGGTATTAAACACTGCACATGTTGATGGACTTTTTCAGTATATCAATTGATAGTGTTGGTTTTGTTCCTTTTTTTTGTCTTAAAAGTACTGTTAGTTACACAGGATGGCTTTCTGGAATGAGGAAGGGAAATTTGGTATTAAAAAACTTATTTATCAATAAAGCTTATTTAAAAAAAAAACTCCCTATTACCTCCAGGATCAAATATAAAATCCTCTGCCTTTTTAAAAGCCCAACTTACCCTCCCCTTTTCCTATCATTCCAGTTTTCTTATATGTGACACCCTTCCAACTAGTGTCTTTATTGTTTCTTAATAATAATGCCCTCATTATTGCTGAATATCTTCACTGGCTGTACTTCATGCCTGAACTCTCTTGCTCCTCCACCTGTGGATTTCTGTAATCAGATATAGAAGAAATTGTGTTCCACATGCCATCTCTGAAGTTCCATTCCATCACAGAGAGGGTGAGAAAAACTGTTAAAATCTGCAGACTTATTGTCTTCTCTGATTTTGAGCTGAAAATCCAAGGCAGCCTGCTCCTCACTGATGCTGTGAACTTCAGTTTCTAATTTCAAGGAGAACATTTCGATATTATCCCAAGCAAAACTTTGAAATAAAATACTTAACTGGATATTCCCTCCTTTCTACTCACACTGATGCTACTCTTGTCAGGTGCTTTTTGTAATCAAATCATAAATACTGAAGAATTTGTGCTCTCTCTTCAGTTTGGTCAGTTATGTGACAGCGAAGATATGATCTGTTGTGAAGAATTAGTTGCAAAAGGTTCCCTGTTCAGTTCTCATATTTTCATCAAGGTCAATGTGAGTATAGACCATAGACCATCCTCAAAAAGATTTCATGGAGATGAGAAAGTAGCCATTTTGTTTGCCAGTATCTTCTTGGCATTTTTTCCCCCTTTTTGGTCACCTTTTTAAAGTAATAACACTGCACATGTTTTGTTTCATTTCTTTCATTCTTTTGGAATATTGTCCTTCTTGAGGTATTTTGAAAATTATTCCCTACCCACCCCACCCCTCAGCTCATATCTTCAAAATGAAGTGATTTTCAGTATATTTATTTTGTATATTCATACCCTGCAGATGAAAGTAGGTTTGATTCCAGACCACCATAATAATGCAAATATTATAATAAAACAAATCACATGAATTTTTTTTGTTTTCTAGTGTATATGTTTATACCAAACTGTCTATTAAGTGTGCAATAGTATTATGTCCAAAAAGATCAATGTATATACCTTAATTAAAAATACTTTATTACTAAAAAAATACTAACCATCACTCAAGTCGTTCTCAAGTCATAATCATTTTGCTGGCAAAGGGTCATGGCTTGACATTGATGGCTGCTGACTGATGAAGGTGGTGGTTGCTGAAAGCTGGAGTGGCTATGATACTTTTTAAAAATAAGACAGCAATGATTTTTGTTTCATCAATTGACTTTTCCTTTCATGAAAGATTTCTCTTTAGTACATGATGATGTTTGATAATATTTTAACTATATTAGAACTTTTTTCAAATTGGAGTCAATCCTCTTAAATGCTGCTGCTGCTATACTTTTTACATAAGCTCATGTAATATTATTTAAAATTGTGTATTTCAGAAAATAGGGAGGTCAGAGGGAAGAGAAAGAGATGGGGGGAGTGGTGAGTCAATAGAGCAACCAGAACACACACAACATTTATCAATTGTTCACCATCTTTTATGGGCACAGTTCATGGAGCCCTCAAAATTACAATAATAACATCAAAGATCACTTATCATGGATTACCATAATAATTATAATAATAAAAAGTCTGAAATATTATGAAAATTACCAAATGTGACACAGATATAATGTGAGCATATGCTGTTGGAAAATGGAGTCGATAGACTTGCTTATCTTAGAGTTGCCACAAATCTTCAATTAAAAAAAAACACACCCAAAAACTCATTATTTGTAAACTGCAATGAAACAAAATACACTAAAACAAGATATGCCTATATATATATGGCTATTAGCATGCTGCTTTTCTCAGCTTTCTTAAGCACCATTTTTCATTCCTTAAAAGCACTTCAGATATAATGGGTTGAATCCAAATGTAGTTGCCACAGTGTTATCAATGATAATAATAGATCACTATGGAAATGCTGCAAGACCTCTTTCTTTTTCTTTCTATATGTGACTTTTAGCTTCATCAGTGTTATGCTGCACAAAATGTGCTGGATTTGAAGTTCAAGAACTTGGTTCAGAATCTTAGCTTTGATTTTTACTAATTGTAACATTGGGAAAGTCATCACCTCTATGAGTCTTAATTTCTTTATCTGCAAAATGATGGAGCTGAATTAGATGACTTCCAAGATTGCTTTTAACTCTAAATCAATTATTCTATGATCTACAA
The DNA here is from genome assembly GCF_902635505.1 of Sarcophilus harrisii. Taxonomy (NCBI): domain Eukaryota; kingdom Metazoa; phylum Chordata; class Mammalia; order Dasyuromorphia; family Dasyuridae; genus Sarcophilus; species Sarcophilus harrisii. The sequence continues at coordinate 525,055,261 of NC_045428.1, forward strand.
ATGCACTTGGAATATTATGGCTTAGCTGAGTCTCAGGCCAAGAATTTTGCAGACTCATTTCCTTTCCACTACTTTTTATTGTTATGTGATATGATCCAATTTAAAATCTTCAGTAAGTAGTATCTTCCAAAAAGACTTTATTCTAAATTGATATTGTACTTAAGGAGTTCAAATGTCTGTTGAGTAAGACATTTTCTAGGCTTTTTGACCTTGTTTTTGTGGACTGTTTTACATAGCTAAACTTGTCTAAGAAATTAGAATCAATGATTCTACTATCATTTCCCATTTTTCAAATTGACAATTCAATTAGATTTTTTGGGAGCTTTTACTATTATAATAAATGTATAAATAAATGCATGCATGCATGAATGAAAAACATTTTAAGTTCTTATTATGTGCCAGGCACTCTGCTAAGCACTGGGGATACAAATACAAAAAGCAAGAAGAAGACAAAAAATAGTGCCAATTCTCAAATTAAAAAAGGGTTTACATTCTAATTGGGGGATAGTTAAGAGATTAAGGAAGGAAATTTTGGTCAAGAAAGTCACAGGGACAGAGTGGAAAGAGAGAAAGGGATGTAGAAGACAAGCATTTATGAAGTGTCTAGCATATGCCAGGTGATTTGCAAATATTACCTATCAAACAGAAATCTATCAAATATAAAACAACCACCACAGAAGGTGGGGACTATTATTATCACATTCATTTTCCAGATGAAGAAATTGAAGTTAAGTTACTGGCCCAGAGTCTCACAGCTGAATTTGAACTCAGATCTTCCTGATGTCAGATCCAGCACTCTTACCCACTATGCTGTCAATATTTCCAAAGGCAACTAATTACTTCTAAGTACAAATAATCAAAACCTCTCCAGGAATGGTAGCATTGATGTAATTATTGTTCCCAGAGTTATAGGGGGAAAGAGAGGGGATGGAGGATATATATCTATATCAGCATGACATAAAAATGACTTGGAAGCAGCAAAGTGAATCTAGGTTGGCTAAAAAAGGTGAACAGAAGCCCAGATTCCTAAAGTGGGATCTGGAGTGTTTGGTCATAAATGGGGTGGTGGTGGAATGGAGTGGAGGAGTATGGTATAATGATGTCCAGGGAGCTACAGAACAACTATAATGTAAAAGGTAGAATTCTTGATGGTCAGCATTGTTTGGGGGGTTTGTCCTTCCCTTGTATAAAAGTAGGTGCTTATCTAGCTGCATAAAGACAATAAATGCTAAATGAGTCCCATGTCAGAGGTCCTTTTCTGTCCTTAAGATATAGTAAATTTAATATTTTGAGATGATGATCAGTGCTTATCTTGTTTGGCCCCTGAAGTTATTTTCTTAAAGAAAATGTTAATTGCATGCTAGCATGAGGCTTTTGGGTGATCTAAATACTTTTGGCTTCTTTATTTTTCACTCTTGAGTTTCTTTTCAACATTTTTCACTGCTCTTCCCAGTATTCATCCTCACATTGAAGTCATTGAGTATGTGAAGGTACTTGAGTAATTTTGTGGTAATCACATTTCTTTGTAACATTTCTCCACTTTTTTTCATCCTCTATAAACTCTGGAGTGAGTGACACTGAGCAGTCACAATTTTTGTGCTTGATCCCTTGACATCAGAAGCATTGCAAGTTGAGGAGATCAGGTTTTCCATGAAATAAGTTTTCTTGTCACCCCTGGAAAAATAACAACACCAAATTTCCCAACTCCTTTATTCACTGCTTTAAAGAGACATTTTTCTTTGCCTAAACTATGCTTTGATTTATCAGCTACTTCCTTATGTCTTACAATTTCATCTATAGTAAGAATATTAATATCAACGTGACTCAGTCAAGCAGTACATGTACTTGTTAGGAACACATTAAGAGACTTATGACATTCTGAAATAAAAGTTTCATGCAGTTAATACTGATGCAGTGTTACAAGTCTGAATGAATACTTTTGGAAATGTAAAATGGACCATAACACATCTGGAAAACATCTTCACCAAAACTTGTACAATGTTAAACACTGGGCCAATTGGCCTTAAGACAGAAAAATTAACACTTCCTCACCAAAAAGGAAGAAAACATTGATAGAATTTCTTAGTCTTTATTGTCCAGAAGCTCCTTATCCTGGAATTCCACTGTGGTGCTCAGGTAAGCTGCTTCCTGTTGCTCTGCCATCTTGGCTCAATCTTCCCATTATGTACTAAAGCATCTTAGTCCAACTCAGATTCACTTTGCTGCTTCCTAGTTGTTTTCATGTCATGCTATTGAATGTGTATCCTCCCTCCCCTTTCCCTCTTCCACCTATATAGCTCTGAGATCTTTAAAAAATAAAGATGGAGAATTTAAAAAATTAAATGTGAAAAATAGTTTTGAAAAACAAGTAAGGCAGAAGTACGTCATATAGTTTTAGCACAGTGCTTGATTGATTAGTTTGATATTGATATAGTTTCAGTGGAGTTACTGTTTATAATATGACAGTGGAAAGATCACCGGTCAGGAGACTTGAGTTTAAATATCACCTCTGACATTTACTAGGTAGTGTGTACATTTCTAATTTTTTAGTGCCTCAGTGTGTAGGTCTACAGAGATTTATTAAGTATTTTCTATGTGTCAGGCACTAGGGTAAGTGCTGGGGATGTGAAGAAAGGCGAAACACAAATGTTGTCCTCAATCTGTCAGTAATACTTACTAGATATGATTATGCAATGTAAATGCAAAGTAATCTTAGAGGAAAGGCACTAACATCAGGGAAGGGAAGAAAGGCCTCCTATAGAAGGTAGCATTTGAGTTGAATTTTTTTTTTCTCAATGGTATTTTGTTTTTTCAAATACATGTAAAGATAATTTTCAACATTCATTTTTGCAAAATTTTGTGTTCTAAATTTTTTCTCCCTCTTTTTCTTACTTCCCCTTCCCCAAGACAGCAAACAATTTGATATAAATTATATATGTACAATCATTTAAAGCATATTTCCATATTTGTCTTATTGTGCAAGAAAAATCAGATCAAAGGGGGAAAAACATGAGAAGGAAAAAGCAAACAAACAAACAAAAAAATGGGGAAAATGGTGGATCAATACTTTGATCCACATTCAGGCTCCATAGTTCTCTTTCTGGATGTGGATGGCATTTTTCACCCCAAGTCTATTGGAATTGTTTTGGATCACTGCTTTGCTGAGAAAAGCTAAATCCCTCCCAGATGATCATCACATAATCTTGTTGCTGTGTACAACGTTCTCTTGATTCTGCTCACTTTACTCAGCATCAGTTCATGCAAGTCTTTCCAGGCTTTTCTGAAATCAGCCTGCTCATTATTTCTTATAGAACAATTAAATATTCCATAATACTCATATACCCTACCTTATTCAGTCATTCCCCAATCGATGAACATCAATTCAATTTTCAATTCCTTGCCAGTGTGAGAAGAGCTGCCACAAACATTTTTACATATGTGGATCTTTTTCTCTCTCTTTGGGATAAAGACCCAGTAGTGAGACTGCTGGATTAAAGTTGTATGCACAGTTTTATAGCCCTTTGGGCAGAGTTCCAAATTGGTCCCCAGAATGGTTGGATCATTCACAACTACCAACAATACATTAGTGTCCCTGTTTTCCCACATCCCCTCTAACATTTATCATTATTTTTTCCTATCATCTTAGCCAATTAAGTGTGAAATAGTATCTTAGAGTTGTCTCAATTTGCAGTTCTCCAATCAATAGTAATTTTTAGCATTTTTCATATGACTATCAATGACTCCATTTCATCTGAAAATCATCTCCATATCCTTTGAACATTCATCACTGAGGAATTATTTGTATTCTTATAAATTTGATTCAGTTTTGTATACATTTTAGAAATGACATTTTTATCAAAAATATTTGCTTGTAAAAATTGTTTGCTACCTTTCTGCTATCCTTTTTGAATTGGGTTTTGAAAGAAACCAGAAGGATCAAGAATGAGAGCTGTAGAAGCGGAGAGTTTCATAATTAGGGAGAACTTGGTGGGAAGTAAAAATGTAAAAATTAGAAAAGGAGAAAGGGGCTATGTTGGGAAGGGCTTTAAAAGCTGGATTTTATATTTGATTCTGGAGGTAACGTTTATTGAGTAAGGGAATGACATTATTCAATTGCTTCAGACTCTTTGTGACTTTATTTGGGGTTTTCTTGGCAAAGATACTGGAATGGCTTGCCATTTCCTTCTCCAGCTCATTTTGCAGATGAGGAAAATGAGGTAAATGGCTAGTAAATGAGGTAAAGAGCTAGTAAATGGCTAGGACCAGATTTGAATTCAGAAAGATCAGTCTTCCTGACTCCTGAATCTCTATCTATTGCACCTACTTAGCTGCTACTAGAGGTAAAATGGTCAACTCTATATTTCAGGAAAATCACTGGCAGCTGAATTGAAGTAAGGAGGTGTCAACCAGAAAGCTATAGTAGCCCACATAAAGGAGAGGTGAAGAAAACCTGGACAAGGTTTTCTTAGAAGGGGGGAAAATAACTCTCATCTTACTTATCTCAAAAGGCTATTGCATGGAAGATATTTTGTAAATCTTAAAATATTATATAAATGTTAATTGCTATTATTATTAATACAATTAGAAACTCTTGATCCAGTATTAGAAATGGGATTTGACTTATAAGGGCTCTACATGCCATTCTTAAAGGTTATACGTTTTATCACAATTTTCTATTGATCTTCCTCCCCCCCAAAAAAACTCCTCCAACTCTTTTCAAAATAGTTTGTAAATATCATTCTAAAGAAGGCAAAGTGAGTTGGGAAAAGATTGGATTTGGAATCAAAGGACTTTTCTTCAATTCTCTGTATGTTCCTCCATGAGCAAATTATTTCACTCTCTGGGTCTCAGTTTCCCCATCTGTAAAATGAGAGGATTAGACTAGATGACCCCTAACACTCCTTTAAGCTCTGTGAAGCAAGGAATCATCAGGAAATGGAGAGTATTATTGTATAAGATCATTCATTCACTATTTATTATTTCCATTAATAACTGGGCAGCTAATGAAGACTTATTTGCCTGGATATAAATCTGTTCTCTGACCCTTTCTATCTGTATGACCATGAGCAAGTCACTTAACCCTGTTTGCCTCAGTTTCCTCATCTGTAAAATGAGTGGCAGAAAGAAATGGCAAACCATTCCAGTATATTTACTAAGAAAACCCCAGTCAAAAAGCCTGAAAAGACCGAATAACAATAACAATAATATTTTTATAGCACTAATTTTACATGTGCTAATTATCTCATTTGTTCCCCTCACCAATATGTTAAAAATGGTGATTTTATTTTTTTAATGGATGAAGAAATTAAGACTGGAAAAAAAAAGATAGACCCTGTCTCAAATTCAATAAGGGGAAATAGCCATGAATAGAGAATATAATTAGAATTTAATTAGTGCATAAAAGTAGTATAAAATGTTGAAGTCAGATGAGAAGAATAATAATAGTAAAAGGGGCAAGGGATTGTTAGGGAGTTGGGGATTATCAGAGCAGGATCGGGTCCCGGGTTTGAGATAAACTGTCTTTCTCTTTAAAAAAAAAAGTCCTAGAGGCTAAGAAGGGGTATGTACCTGCTGTGTTCAAGTTCTCCAACTTTTTGGGGTGGAGATAATGGCTTTGCTTTGAGGACTGGGAGTTCCTTGCCCTGGATTCACAAAAAGATAGATAAACAAAACTGTGTTTATAGGTGAAATTCCATTAAGAAGATAACCACTACGGCATTCTTTCTCCTAAGGCCCAACTAAGCTGAGCAGTAGCTCCCAGCTCTTATATTAAAGGAAAATTTGCATCACAATGGTTTTAATTGAAATAAAACACCCTTTCTTCCTTTTCTCCCCTCCTCTCTGCTCCTCCCTTCCTGCTTCCAGTAGCTTAGATTGAAAAGGCTGATACTTATCTTTGTTTATAAACCCAATAAGCCCCTTTACTTTATAGAGAGATCCTAGTTTTGCTTGCTTTCTATGACATTATAATATGTATATTTGTTTTAGAAGGAAGACCTGTCAGTGGAGAGAGATTTTTTTTTTCCTGCAGTGTGACTAGTAATGGCAATTATTAAAATTGAAGCTAAAATGCCTAAAATTAACAATTTGGTAGAACAAACTGAAAAGTTCTCAAGTTTTGAACCTCTTAAATGTTCATTCTAACTAATAGAGTAAAGGTAAACTGGGGAAAAATATGTATCAGTAAAAGTTATATGACACTTTCCCTCCATATTTCCTCACATATGTATATATATACACATATATATTTGCAGTATCAATATAAAGAATAATGCATATGAGAGAAATTCTGAAGCATTGATTGCAGTTTTTAAAAAACTTTCAGAAAAGTATTTATTTCAGAAAAGTACTTAGAAGGTAGTATAAATTTCCTGGGAATTTATTTGAAGAATATAAAACACTTGGAGTACTTTCCAGGAGTTTGTTTCTTTCACATCTTCCAGTATATTAATTTGGCACTAGATTGCAAGTGAAAGGAATTTCAGGGCCCCCATTTGACAATGGTTTATATATCCCCAACTTCCCTCCAGCTAATGCATTAACAGCCACACCTAGCTTTTCTGTAGAAATGAGAGCTTTGCTCCAAGAAACCCTTGAATGAGTGGGTAATGAGTGTCTTCCCTTGCTCTCCCTGGGGGCTGGCTAATCACTGCCTAGCAGGCTTGCAGTTGGTTGCAAAGTTCGGAAGCTTGCCTTGGTCTCCGGTTCTTTATCTCAGTGTTGAGAATCAACAAAGAGAGGCTCTCTTCTGTCTTGGTTGTATCTAAATTTTAACCAGAGTTCAGGAGTGTCTTTCCTCTTAAATCCATGTGCAAACTAAAGTTGGAAAATTAACATTAGATCTAAAGTGAAGTTTAATTTAATGAAATTTGGGTTTCCCCATATGAAGGTAACTGCTGCCTAATCTAATTTATAGCTATCTCTCTTCATATCCCAACCACCATCCACACTAACTGGACTATTCCCCTTCATACCTGCCAGTTTAAATCTGCCTCTAGTCCGGTGATCTAATTTAGCACAGTCACTAGCTACTGCTTGTAATTTATGGGGAGAATTTCACTTTTTAGAAATAGGAATGGTCCTTTAAAAAGCTGTTTCCACAAAATACTACAACAGTAACCTTGGAGAATCTAGGCTATAATTTGCCCTTTCCAGATTCTTTGGTTATCCTAACTTAAATTTTCTCCTAATCTGAAGTAAACAACAAATATCTATTTATTAAGTGTTTACTATGCAAAAGGGAGTGTACTAAGCCTAGGGATACAGGAAATGTAACAGACAGTCCTTACCTGCCTAGAGTTCACAGTTTAATGGGAGAGACAATATACAAACTACTTCGTACAAACATAAAATACATATACAGGCTGAACTGAGATAATCTCAGAGGGAAGCCACCAGCACTGAGGAAGATCAGGAAAGGTTTCTTGCAGATAGTGGGATTTTAGCTGAGATTTGGAAGAAAGCAGAGAAGCCCAAGCCAGGAGGCAAAGAAGGAAGATCATTTTCAAGACTTCCCCGAAAAGAGCTTAAAGAATTTTTTTTCCTTTATGCTGAGGCAATTGGGGTTAAGTGACTTGCCCAGGGTCACACAACTAGCAAGTGTTAAGTGTCTGAGATTGGCTTTGAACTCAGGTCCTCTTGACTTCAGGGCTGCTGCTGAGCTGAAGAATTAACATTCATAAATGAGGATAATCATGGTGTGAGTATTCTTAGGTATGCCTGAATTAATTATCCAAATACAAAGAATATTATTAAGTTCTTAACTATCTATTTTATTCTTCAGATTTATAAAGTTATATAAAATGGAGTGTTTTTAAAGAGACATAGCTAATTGTAAAGTGGATGCCCCTCTTTTCTCTAAAAACTAAATGGGTTAAAAAAGAACAAACAACTGGGGCCTAGTAAATAGAGCACCTGCCCCGAAGTCAGGAGGACCTGAGTTCAAATGTGATCTCAGACACTTAACACTTCCCAGCTGTGTGACGCTGGGCAACTCACTTAACCCCCAATTGCCTCAGCAAAAAAAAAAACAAAAACAAAAACAAAAAACAAAAAACAAACCTAAATGGGTTGTTTCTGATGAACATATATCATACAACGAAATGTGATTACCAGTAGGGGGAGCTCAAACATTGCTTTTGAATTTGTATTTGAAAATTTTTTTTTTTAAGGCTCTTAACAAAATCCCATTTATCCAAAAGGAGAGAGAGGATTTTTTTTCCCTGGAATTAATTTACTCTGTGTATTGATCTGGAAAAGTCTCAGGCAATCAGATACAGTGATAACTGGGTGAAATGTACTTCTGGCAAGCATATTACTAATCAACATGGCCCTTGTATTACCTGTATGGAAAGCAAAGAATAAGAACTCACAAAAAATCTACGAAGTCCTATTCCTATTAACTCCATTTTACAGTGAAAGAAACCAAGGCACAAAAACAAAGACTTTAACTTAATTGTTCTATGGTTAAGACAATACCCATGTTTTCCTGTTAGTGAATTAAAACTTCATACTGCTTCTTGTATGACAGTTTGTAATCACGATGGACAATTATACACAGGGATTTGCAGACTTTAACCAATGGGGAAAGTTAATTGCACATTTTCTGTCTTACATTTTTATTTTCTCCTATAAAATCTCATTTAAAAATTCCAGATCCTTGCGGCTCTAAGAGAGATCATAGTTTGGGCATGATCTACTCTAACCATCCTACTTGAAGTACCATAAAAATAGCTGGTGAGAGAATGGCCGGGGGCTTACATTTTTGGCAATCCTGGATTCTTTGGGGTGTCTTAATTACTTGGGTATGCCGAATTGTTTGGGGGCAGTGTTCATCTGTTGGCAGGGACATCCAGGGCTATGAAATAAAGGAACATCTGCTCTTGTAAAGTGAGTTTCTCATCTCTTGGGTTTTATTTCTCACTAGAAATTATAGAAAGCAAGGCAAGTAGTTATTTCCCTATCTACCCTGACCCCCTTAAAGAAGGGAAGAACCAATATAACCCCGTGACATTTTGAACCTTGTCTTTTAATTTTGTTTAAAAGTTGCTGGAGACAGCAACTGTAGAATTAAAGTTCCTAGCCTGAGCTCTTTGAACTCGGCTGGTGTCTTGTATCAGATGGCAGGTCCGAGACTCTAAGTAACTTTCAGAACTGTGTCATTCAAGAGGCGATGAAAGAGCCCCCAAGAGCGGCTCAGCTGTGCCCGGCCCAAGGGGAAAAGGGATAAAATTAGGATGCCCGAGCAGCTGCCGCCGCCGCGCGAGCTGGCCGGGCAGGGGAGCTCGGAGGGCTGCAGGCGCTCTTGCAGGGCCGCTGCTGAAGGCTCCCAACAAGCGGGAGATTATCGCATCGGGGTGCAGAGAGGTGAAGAACAGTCCCTGGTCTCAAGGAGCCCACGGTCTAAGGGGAGAGAAAACAAGCGCGCACGGGTGTGTGTGTGTGTGTGTGTGTGTGAGAGAGAGAGAGAGAGAAATTTACACATGTACATACAGAGACAGACAGAAAGAAATTTACATATATACATTTAGAGAGAAACTTACATATATACAGAGAAATTTACATATATACATGTAGAGAGAGATGGAGAGAGAAATTTACATATATATACAAAGAGAGTGACAGAGAGAGAGAAATTTATACATGTACAAACAGAGAGAGACAGACAGAAAGAAATTTACATATATACATTTAGAGAAAGAAATTTACATATATAGAGATAGAGAAATTTATATATATATATATATACATACAGAGAGAAATTTACATATATACATGTAGAGAGAAAAATTTACATATTTAGATAAATTTATATATATATATATATATACATACAGAAAGAAATTTACATATATATATTTAGAGAGAGAAATTTACATATATAGAGATAGAGAAATTTATATATATACATACAGAGAGAAATTTATATATATACATACAGAGAGAAATTTACTTATATATGTAGAGGGACAGAGAAGTTTACATATATACATACAAAGAGAGACAGAGAGAAATTTACATATATACATACAGAGAGAGAGAGACAGAGAGAAATTTACATATATACATTTAGAGAGAAAAATTTACATATATAGAGATAGAGAAATTTATATATATATATATATACATACAGAGAGAAATTTATATATATACATGTAGAGAGACAGAGAAGTTTACATATATACATACAAAGAGAGACAGAGAGAAATTTACATATGTACATACAGAGACAGAGAGAAATTTACATATATACATTTAGAGAGAGAAATTTACATATACAGAGATAGAGAAATTTATATATATAAACATACAGAGAGAAATTTACATATATACATGTAGAGAGAGAAATTTACATATATAGAGATAGAGAAATTTATATATATACATGCAGAGAGAAATTTACATATATACATGTAGAGAGACAGAGGAGAAGTTTACATATATACATACAGAGAGAGACAGAGAAATTTGTATATATACATTTAGAGAGATAAATTTACATATATACATACAGAGAGAACAGACACAAAGAGAAATAGAGACAGACACAGAAAAAGAAAGAGAAAAGACAGAAAGACAGAGAGAAAAAATGTATATACATACTTACAGAGAGAGACAGAGAAGGAGGGAGGGAGGGAGAAGGAGGGAAAGATGAATAGATACATATATCTGTATGTGTGTCTATGTATAGCCACACACACACACACACACACACACACACACACACACACTGAATAATCTCAGAAGGAAGACAAAACATGGAATTTTAACTGAGATTGAAAAGAAGCCAGGGAATCCAGGAAGCGGCGACAAGGAGGGAAAGCATTCCAGGCATGGGAGTCAGCCAGTGAAAAATGCACGGAGATGGGAGATTGAGTGTCTTGTGCAAGGAACAGCAAGAAGGCCGATGTCACTGGATCTTAAAGAATGTGAAACAGAGCAAGCTGTCCGAAGCCTGGAATGGTAGGAGGGGGCTGTGTTTCTTGTGAGCCTGTTCACACCATTCGGGAGGCATGTTGGAAGCAACTTGAATTAATTCAACTGAAGAGTGACAACAGGGCCAGCACATTTGTAAACATTAGGCTAAGGTAGCTTTAGGCAATTCATTTCTTGGTGTTTGAGCCAGAATTGGTCCAAAATGAGTTTTTATTCCACAGGCAAGTCCCTGTGGGCCTTCAAAGGCCTTGGATTGGTTTAGTACTATAGCTCCTAGAAGTGTTCCAAGTATAAGAATAAGTATTCCAAGGCCCATGGACAGTGAAGGATGGTAGGGAAAAATGCTGGAATAGATGGCCTAGGTTCTATTCATAACTGTTTATAACATAAATGACCTTGCATAAGCAACCTACAATTCTCTAGGTTTCAGGTTCTTCAACCATAAAATAATAAGCTTGGTCTTGCCTAAGAAATTTTTATGTGATCTGCATATAAGCTAGGTATACAAATCAAACATGTACTGATTATAAATCATAATTTCAGGACTCCCACATTCAGTTACAAGATTCCATATGGGGTCACAACCCACAGTTCAAGAAACTGGGATCTAGATGTCCTCTGAGGTCTCTTCTAGTTCTAGTTTTAGAGTCCCGTGTGACCTTCAGTAATTGGTATGGTTAACTATAAAGCATTACAAAGACAAGGTTAGACCAGAAAAGGGGGAAAAGAGAGGAAACAGAACAAATCCACATTCCGTCAAGAATGCCCTTAGATCCTGCAGAAAGGACCTCTATGGTTCATATTGAAGAAAACCAGCAAGTAGATTTATAATGCTTCATAGCCAACAAATTCCACCTGAGGGATAACTGTGTTTGGGAAGTTAAAGGATAGTGATTAAAGAAGAGTTATAGAGTTTAGTAGGATGTGACTGTATTTACTTTTCTGAGCTCTGTTGATTAGACCATTTTCGTTAAATACTGAATATTATTTTAAAAAAATCAGAATACTCATAATTAAAAAAAAATTCTGATCATTAGTTTGGGAACAAAAATGTATGTGTTTATCATTTTTGGTCAGGTTTTATTGGTATATACATAGTAAGTGCCTTGCATTAAAGTTGTTCAATAAAGAATGGTTTAATTGAATTGAAATGATTTGGAGGAATATATCTGCTAGTAGTTAGATTAAAAAAAAACAAACAACCAATAGGTTGAAAGCAGACATAGAAGGGGTACAATCTGCTAATTTGCTGACTGTTGATGAATATCACCAGGAAAGTTATATTTGAAGTAGATTGAGGGAACATATTTCTCTCTCTTTCCCTCTCTTTCTCTCTCTCTCTCTTTTCATGTATACATATGTCTCTATATGTTCATGAAAAGAAATATGCATGTATCAAATGAATATTTGTTTTTATAAGTGTTTTCTGATTGTCATCAATTCTTGTCCATTAATGACTACATTGATTGAATATTTTAATTGGGCTGTGAAAAAAGTATTATATGGCATTTTACTATCTCTTTTAATAGAACCCTAGTCTTTATACATACACACATTGACATGTGATTCTATAGCATACACGCCAAGAAAAACAAATCTAGGAATAACTACAATATCTGATAATACAGGTGCTATGCCTCGTTAGAAATAATTTGTCTACATGAGGAGACATGAATTCCTTTTAACTGAGACCTGAACATGAAAATTAATCTACTACCTTCCTGCTTTAAACAAACAAATATTCTTTTAAAACTGTGATGGGGGGGAAGAGAAAATCAAGACTTAAAAATATCATATTCATGCCTTTCCCATTCCCACCTCCCACCTCCCCTTAAATAATAGTATTCTTTTTCTTTAGAGACAGTAATTGTGAGAAACTTTTGTGTTACTTTTTTAATTGGATCACAAGATCACCAAGATTATGGATAAGTCAGGACTCAGTTACCTCAAATGTTTAGTGTTATTTTTTTTTTTCTTCAAAATACTAAATATTTACTAATGCCTATCTTGGGGGGAAAATGAACTTAGTTGAACATAGTATTTTTTTTAGACAAAACTTTGAAAACAAAAGAGGACAAGGATATATTAAGCACTTACTCTGTGTTAATGCTCAGATAGATTATCTCATTTGATACTCAAAACAACTCTGAGAGGAAGGAGATTATTATCCCAATTTTACAAATGTAGAAACTGTGCTAAAAGTTAAATGACTTGCTTAAGGTTACAGGAGTGTCTGAGGCTGGATTTGAACTCAGTTCTTTCTGACTCAGTTTATCCCTCTATCCAGTGGGCTTCTATTTTAAATACATGTATTAAAAAATTATATTTTCTTCTTAACACATTTGAAATATATTATAAATGTCTTAAAGTTTTTGAAGAATTTTGGTTTAGTAATTGGAAATATTTTTGATGTTTTTCACAATAATATTATCTATTAATTGAAGGTGCCAGGAAAACCACTAACAGCTATTTCATTGAAATGAACCAGCAAACTCTACTTTTAATTATTTTTTAAAAACTACTCATTGAGATTACTAAGGATAATGTGAATTATTATTGTTATATTATATAATAATTATATTATTAAGCATAAGGATAGTTATAAATACAAATACATATTATACATATATATGCTTTTATAACAGAGTAATTGATTTATCAGGCAAGTGTTTAAATGATTTCTAAACCCTTCCTAGTTCTAGCATTCTAACATTCTATATGAATTTTGCTTTTTAAACTAAATTGCAGAATTTAATTATTTTAGGTCACTTCATTTTATTTCTTCTTTTATAAAATATATAAAAACTTGGCCAAAAGAAATTAACCTAGTTCTATTAGTAGTACACAGTTTATCCCCCAATACACACAGGAGTATTAGGTAACTAAGATGGTTACCTAAGTGGGGAAGCTATTCTATAGACTGAAAATGAGTCACCTATAAAGTGGTTAGAAACAAATGCCTGTGATTTGGAAATAATGCATTCACCCAAGTTAGAACTCAAGCAGCTACAAACACAACCCACAAAATTGTACTGATGTCAAAGTACAAACCTTTCATCCTAGTCTCAAAGCACTTTGCAAACATTACCTTAATCCTTAGACACCTCCTTGATGTATGTAGGTGGTACTTACAACTAAGATAACACTCCATGAAGGCACAGAAGATTGACTTTTGCCTGCAAGGCCTTACAAAAGTGATTTTTTTGTGACTTCATCTTGTCATGTATGGAGGGCCAATATTACTTTACATTTTATAAAAAAAAAAATGTAACCCACGGTGTCTAGCTTTGGTAAGAGAACCATTGTGCTAAACATTTTGCTTACACCAACATTTAGCTCTACCTGTGCTTTGAAGCTAGGGGTAGCTTCATGGATCCATGACTATTTCTTTCTTTTTTTAAATTAAAGCTTTTAATTTTCCCATTACTATTTCTTAAGGGCCAGAGAGAGGCCTAAGTTTTAGGTGACTGCCATGGCATTCAACTGGTTCGCCCAAGTCTTTGGTAAAGCATCTATCATGACTTGTGTCTATAAAATCAAATATCAAACGTGTTTGATATCTATACTGTATGAGGTAGAAAAAATATGTTTGGTTGATTTACATTTTAAACTTTTCTGTACTTTTTTTTTCTTACTGCTATTTCACAGGCACTGTGGTTGAGTGTAAAAAGTACTAGATTGTGAGTCTTTGACGCTGAGTGACCATAAGCAAAGCACTTAACTTTATTGAAGCCCAATTTTTTACTATGAAAATGGGGGTGATCATAATTATTATAATTCTTATCTGACAGAATTATTGTAAGGATATGATGAAGTACTGTATGTAAAATCTTTGCAACTCTTAAAGCTGAATTAATGTCAATTATTATTGTTGTCAATATTGTCAATTAATGTCAATTTTTAAGGTTGCACTAATAGCCTAACATTAGTCAGCATATTTTGCTAATGTTTAATGCATTTAGAGCTGGAGGGGACTCCTCTACCATTTTTCCCCCTTCTTCAATTATTTAAGTTGTGCCCAAACTTTGGGGTTTTCTTGGCAAAGATACTGGAGTTGTTTGTCATTTCACTTTCCATATTGCAGATGAAGAAACTGAGGCAAACAGATTAAAGTGACTTGCCTAGGATCACACAGCTAGTAAGGGTTTGAAGTCAGATTATCCTGACTAGGTTTGGAGCTGTCTCTATTCCCTGCCCTCAAGGGAATAGAGATCAAGTAATCTAATCCCTTTACTTTACAGTTGAGGTACCTGGGAAATTTTAAGTCATTTACCTAATATTTGAACCCAGGAACTCTGATTTCTAGTTCAGAATTCTTATTACTACTCCAAGAAAACAACTTCAATTTCATTGTTCTATTCTTTGTCACAACCAGGTGGTTTATACAGCTAAAGGGGAAAGATGGGCAGATATTTTAATGTTAGGATTACACTGAATAATTATCTTGCTTCATGTAGCCTGGCCCTTGGAGTGAGATGAGGAACAAGTCTGGGCAGGGTCCATGATGTGGGCAGAACTCTTTCCTTTTTCAGGAATGAGAAGGGAGGGGACAAAAAGGGTACATTTTATCCTATGTTTGAGGGTATGGCCTTTGGCTCATTGGATGATTAACTGGAATGGAACAGAGACAAAAAATTGGTTCAGGGTCAAAATAGAGTTTCATGAAAAGATATGAGAGAAGGCTCACAAAAAGGCAGGAAACCAGACTTTTTTTTAAGGCTATGAGACTTTGGTACCTGGAGACAAAGGAGAGGAAGTCCAGTAGACAGATAATATAACTTGTCCCACTTAAGGCTGCCCCCATACATGGGGGTTTTAAGTATAGCCATCAGCTGAGGAACTTCTCATAGTGCAACCTTAACTAGTGGTGGACTCCTGCACAGACTGTCAGCTCTCCAAGTTTTTCCTCCACCTTTATCAGCCTCCATGGAATTAACCTCCACTGAACATTAACCAGCTCTCAACCTAAGGTTGGTGTCTGAAAAAAGCTAGAAGCATTTCTAAGACTTGATGGAGCACTGCTGTGCTATTTGTACTATCTTGAGAGGCAGGTTGGCTAGCTAAGATTTAAGAATGTATTATGAAATGCTTTACAATATGAAAAGTGATTTAAAAAATTTCACGTATTATTTGAAAGGAGCATTAAGTCAGGAGACTGGATTCTAGTTCTGTAGTTACTAAATAAATATTTGACCCTGGTAAGATATTTAACCTTTTTGGGTCCCTAAAATTTCCTAAATTTCCCCTAAATTGTAAAAATGAAATTTGATTAAATCAACATTTAAGAAATTGTGTTCTCCATAACAGTGGAGTTCATTCATGATTATTAATAGGGATTCCTTACAATTGTTTTGATAGTAGTGATTTTTCTACTCTATAACATTAAATATGAAATTGTGTATGTATCAAAAATAGTTATTCAGTTTGGTAATTTTTCAGTATGAAAAGAGATTAAATTCTTCAATAATGCTCATGATTTCTACATGTTCCCCCACTCCTTTAGTTTGGGAGTATTTCATGCTTTCATCCCAGACACTAGCCTTTCAGAATAACATTCCAATACCCTTAAAAGATCACCAAATCCAGCTTAGTTTGAGAAATACAGAACCAGAAGGAAGTTTTCCTACGGTTTAAAAAATTCTGTGATAAGTCTGGAAATATAAAAATAGTTATCCTCCCATTTCATGAGTTTCCTAATTTGATTAAAGCAAACTTGTACTAAAAAATAACTAAAATACCTGCATTGACAATAACTTTTCAAAGATTCTTTTAAGTATTTTTAATAAGGTTTTGTATTTATTTTATCATCACGAATTTTCTCTTTTCTCTTAGATTTAGAATTTAAAAGGGAAAGGAACATTAGACATTTTAATTTCATTTGTTCTTGGAATGAGACCAAAGATATCATTTGGACAATCCCTGCAGTAAGGAGAATTAACAGTTTTCATGATATTATGTAGAAAAGAGTTGATTTGGGGGAGAGATAGAATCAGATTCCTTTAAAGATTCCCTTCCAGCATTCAGATTTTGTGATTCTACAAGTGCTGGGATTAAGTATTCTTGGAATAAACCTCACCCATTTGAAATATAAATTGCACACTCAATGATTCTCATCAAACCCTAACCCCCAAGCTTTTAAAAATGAAAGCGTGACAGATTTTTAGCAACTAATTTAAGACCAACCTCTCTTTTGAGTGGGATGTTGGCACAGGATGGGTGCTGCTGAGGTAAGCTAGATAACCCTCCTTTTGAGACTCAACTGATAGATAGCCTGGGGTTTAGAAACAGTTGCAGCCACACCTACATTCTTGAAAGGCTGGCTTCTTTTGTTATACATGCAGAAGTTTTTGTGTACTTTTGTGTCCCAGAGACCTGCCTGTTTATGGGAGCAAACATGAATACTTGAAATCCTCTACACCATTAGTGTCATTTCTAACTCTTATTATTTATTTCTCTCTATCTAGGATTCTTTTCATGCACAGAAACTAATGGATCCATGGTTGTTTTCTTTCAGTTGTGTTCTACTCTTTGTGATCCTATTTGCAGTTTTCTTGGCAAATATAATAAATATAATATAATATGTAATATATAATGTATATAATTTGTAATAATAACATTACTACACATTATACAATTACATATATTTTATTGTTATTTATTATATATTTTAATAATAAACATTTATTTATAATAATATAAGAAAATCAATAAATAATGAAAATAATAAATAAAATAATAAGAATAGTTTAGTTTCCTATTTTCTTCTCAAGCTCATTTTACAGATGAGTATACTGAGGAAAACAAGCTGAAATGACTTGCACAGTATCACATAGCTAGCTAGTAGTTGTGAGAGAACGGATTTGAATTCTGGAAAATGAGATTTCCTGACTTCAGGCCTGGCATTCTATCTACTGTGTCAACTACTTGCCCTTGGAATTTATGAGTTATCAACCTCTGAATACCCATTTTCTGAGTTCACAATTTATTGTGAATCTTCAAATTATCCTTGACCTGAAGTCCAAGACCTGAATTTATATCTAGCTTCAGACATTTAATAGCAGTGTGATACTAGGCAAGTTATGGAATTTTTCATCTGGAAAATGGGGATAATAATAGCTCTTACCTTCCAGGATTATTGTAAGGATAAAATGAGATAATATTTATAAAGTACTTTGCTGACCTTATAAGACATGTGTATAAAGTAATAACCTTGCCCCCCCCCCCCCCCCCCCCCCCCCCCCCCCCCCCCCCCCCCCCCCCCCCCCCCCCTGTGAGAGAGTTCTAGGTCTCTAGAAAATGTCATGGTACAATGAAAAATATACATAAACATAGCACTTTTGTACACTTATTTTGATGTAGGGAGAAAAATAACCATTTTGGCAACAAAATAGAGAAGTATAAATTGTGATCAGGCTTGGTCTTGGTCAATAATAAAGAGGCTGTCTTGTTTAAATCTGCTCCCCAAAGGCAGTATTACTGTCAAATATTATGCTTTCAGTTTGTTGTTCAAACATAAATTTAATTTAATGTACACATAACAGCCTGTGAAGCAAGCTAATTTCCCCTCTAGCAACATATCAGTAATAAACAAATGAGAAATTCCCCCCTTTTTTTAAATGTTGAAACTTAGAATATGGAATGTTGTAGGGTATTTTAATCACTGTATTTACAACAAAATAGAGAAATATGATCTTTTGGAAAAATATACTTTCTATCCTTTGTGTTTCTTTTCTGGCCTTTCTGAGAGTTTGCGTATGGGTGGGCTGTCTGAGTCAGTCAAATCTGAAATTTGATAAACTCTTACCTCCTGCTTTTACACCATCCCTGAAACAGTCAGAGGCGACACATGTCATATTAAAAACAGATGTAGCTACACGCTTACTACCTCTCACTATTGATTTCTATCAACAAACGCGTTACAAGCAACATATTTGGTGAGGATGATGTAAGTTTTTAGAAGCTTCCTCATTGTGCCTTTTAGTTCATTTCCGCCATTGGCCTTTGTGGTTTTTTTTTTTTTTCCCTTAATAATCACTTAGAACTCCTATTTCGCAATAATAGTACTAAAATGCCCTATAGCAGATGTTCTTAACCTTTTAGTTTGGGGAAGATCATGGACCCCTTTTTAGAACTACGAATACAATGAAACATAGAGAACTATGGAAACCAATTGAAATATAGTCATCCATGTATATAACATATATGGGATTGCTTGTCATCTAGGGGAGGAAGGAGGTGGGGGGAAGGAGGAGAAAATCTGAACCACAAGGCTATGCAAGGGTCAATGTTGAAAAAGTATCCATGCATATGTTTTGAAAATAAAAAGCTTTAAAATAAAAAAAAATTAAAAAGAAAAGAAATATAATATTAAAAAACACAAAAGTTCATGAACTCCAGGTGAAGAACCTCTGTTTTATAAGAAGAGAGTGGTTTGATTTAAATATATATATATATATAATAAAGTAGCAATTAATTCTCCCTGCCTAACTTGCATATTCATTTTCTGAGTAAATAACTGAAATGTCTTGTTGAACTTCCCTGCTGCCAAAAATGGGCTGCCATCTGTATACTCCATTTTCTTGGAGAATGCATATGTCCTCCCTTTGAGGAAGCATGTTAAGGGTTTTTAATGTGACATGGAACAGAAATAAAATGCTAAAAACACATTGTGTTTCTGACATGAATACAAGACTCTGGTCTGTGGATAGCACCAAGAGGATTTGGTGTGCCACGTGTTACCCATGGAGTGGGGAATATAAGTCTCCAAAGGAGTGGAGTGGGAATGAAAATAAAAGTCCTGGCAGGGTCATTTGTGGCCCAGGAGAATTCTTTTTTTTTTTTTTTTTTTTTTGGCTGAGGTAATTGGGGTTAAGTGATTTACCCAGGGTCACACAGCTGGGAAGTGTTAAGTGTCTAAGGCCAAATTTGAACTCAGGTCCTCCTGACCTCAAGGCAGGTGCTCTATCCACTGTACCATCCAGTTGCCCCCAGGAGAATTCTTTAAGACTGTCTTTCTTAAGGCCATTCTGACATATCATTGTGGGAAATCAATGATTGTGATTTCTTAAAGGGTTTGTCACCAGACTCCAGATGCTGTCTGGTCCTCATATTCTGTGAAGCCTCTGAGTATAAGCTTAGTGTCAATGGTCTGAGGAAGGCCTACTTGCCTCTGAAGAGACCAAAATAAGGATTTTTTTACCACAAAGATACATGAAGGATAAGCATTTCATAACCTGTGGGTCCAGCAAAACTTGGAAAGCCAAGCAGTTATTGTAAGCAGTTCATGAATCCCATTGTATGGCAAATGTTTTTTTTTTTTTTTTTTATCATTACCTAACTCAAAATATTCAATATAACTGCCCATAATAATAATAATAATATATTAATAAATTAATAAATTATAATGGGAAAATTCATGCACATATGAATTATTTTTTTCACATGTACATGCATGCATGCATGTATGTGTGTATAAGAATAGACCTGTGATTTCATCATTATGAAGACATTTTCCAGTGATATAACTCTGCAGTTCTTCTGTACTTAGTCTTAAAGAGCCATCTCAGGGATTAAAAAGTTCAATGATTTGATCATGATTCTAGTTTTGTGTCCTAAAGTAGTATTGAACATAGATCTTCCCAGACTCTATGCTGGCTATCATACTATTCTGCATTATTCCTGTTCCCTCTCATAATTAATAAAATACAAATTAATTTAAAATATTATGTTGTTTATGGTAATTTTAGTTATCACCTATTTTTTAAAATCAATTATTCTCAGGAGGGAATCTAAGAACATCTGAATTGGACTCCTACCTCTGGTGAGGAAGTATTCAATTTCAGAAGGATTCTGGGCTAACAAGCCCTGGAGCATGCAACAGAAAATAGAGAAAAGGCTGAATCCTGAACCTATAGACAGGAAAGAAAACTTTCCCTTATAGGAAGCCCCATCTCCCCCAGTAGCCTCTACAGAGGAATCCTAGTAGGGAAAGAACTCATGGCAGTGAGCGTAAATTCTGCTTTTCTGAATCCACACAGTGCACATCACTCTCAGGACCGGGAAGCTTTGCTTTGGGTCTGATCTTCATTGCTCATAGATTCTGGCCTTCTCTCTATTCCCTGGGTCTGGGGCACCCTATCAATTTTTGTTTCCCCCTTTTGGGTTTTACTTTGTTGTTCCACGTTGGAGTAGGGTTGGTCTCTTTCCTGTCCATGGGAAGTTTAACTTTGCTAATCCATCACTCAAGTTCCATGTCTCAGCTGTCCTTGCCATCCATTTCTTCCACAGGAACCATAACATAGCTCTTATAGTAAGATATCCAAGAGCACATAAGATTGATATGATGTCAGCTCTTCTCAGGCCCACAGGACTATCTAGTTGGCCCAGAAAATGTCCGTGGGCACTGGTCTTAACCATTTTATAACTTACTCAAAAATCTTCAGTGATTCTTGTTGTTTGTCCTTTGTGCTCCAAAAGGGCCAGTGACATCAGGAAGATGATATCTTGACTTGCAAGTGATTTGGATTTAAGTGAGGCAGGACTGTGTAAAGTCAAAGTCCAGTGTCAAAAAAACTGGAGATGACTCCAGATGTTATGGGAAAACTTGATCCCTTTAAACTAAGGTTTTTTCCAAAGTCCCAGTTTTTCTGAGTCAATAATCATTCAGTAGTTAAAGCACAGGTAAGAATTAAGGCAAAAAATGGCCTAGTTTGACTTCACAAAAGAATAACTCTGGGAGGGGAAGATCCTCAGAGTTTTTGCCATTAGGATAAAAGACAAACTACAAAACCTGAAAGCAAAAGTCTGTTTCTAATACAATAATAACAAACATATAGTTCTTATTATGCGACAGAGACTGCACTAAACTCTTTACAATTATTAACTTGCTTGATACAAAAACCTTAGGAGGCAGGTGCTATTATTATCTCCATTTTACAGATGAGGAAATGGATACAAATTAAGATTAAATAGCTTGCCCAGGATCACACAGTTAATGTTGGAGGCTGGATTTGAACTTAAATCTTTTTGATTCCAGGTCCTGTGTTCCATCCATGGTACCATTTAGGTACAAAGCTAGTGTTGGTGGACTGGACAGAGTGCTGGGTCTTGAGTCAGGAGAGCTAGGTTCCTGTATTTTACTTTGGACACTTGTGTGATCATTTGTAAACTCCAATCTCATCCATAAAATGTGAATGATAACGTTTTTGTTTCAGCAGGAAGCTAAAGAAAATTTGGGCATAGTTCCAAATTGCTCCCCAGGATGGTTGATCAGTTCACAATTTCACCAACAATGTATTAGTTTTCCAGTTTTCCTACATCCCCTCCAACATTTGTTATTATCTTTTCCTGTCATCTTAGCCAATCTGAGAGGTATGTAAGAGTACCCAGCATTGTCTTAATTTGCATTTCTCTGATTAATAGTGATTTAGAACATTTTTATATGACTAAAAATCTTTTAATATGCTATGAAAATATGATCTGTTATCATGACTTTTCTAGCCTTACCTCCCATTATTCCCAAAGATATATTTTCTACCGATAGTTAGAATTAAGTTTGAATCCTGCCTCATATCTTGGGGCAGTCACAACATTTTAAAGTCCCAGTTTCTTCGTCTTCAAAATGAAGATAATAGCATCTACATTACAGGGTTGCTGAGAGGATCAAATGAGATAAATTTGAATTGTTTTGGGTCCTTAACAGCATCTTCCCAAAAAATGGATAGCTAACTTTTTTGGGTAATAATGGGGGAAAAGCACTGAAATTTGGAATTTTCATGCTACAATTGAAAAATAAACATTAAAACTTTTTTAATGTAGTGATTGGAATTTTTAAATGACCTTTTTGGGCTATGTAAAATAGAGTAAAAATTAGTTGGCAAATTCCTTAAGAGAATTTGATTCAGAGTTTATTGTGCTAGTGTTCAGTTGTAAATGAAAAATTTTTTTAGAGTCATCAATTGAAATGACACCCTGGTCTCTTGGCCTTTTATGCCACATAGAAACAAGGCTAGAAAAAGATGCAAATATGGTGGGGAAGTGAAATAATCCAAGATTTTTTTCTTTATAATTGCCTATAACTGACTGAAACTTTTTCTTCTCTATAATCTAGTTTGGCCACATATATAGCCTAATCCAAGCTAATAAGAGAAAGAATTTATGAATTTTAAAAGAGACTCTAAATAATATATAAGAGATGTATTGGCAATAAAGCCCTTTAAAAAAAACCTGGTTATGTTTGTGGCAGCCCTCTTTGTAGTGGCCAGAAACTGGAAACTGAGTGGATGCCCATCAATTGGAGAATGGCTGAATAAATTGTGGTATATGAATATTATGGAATATTAGTGTTCTGTAAGAAATGACCAACAAGATGATTTCAGAAAGGCCTGGAGAGACTTAAATGAACTGATGCTGAGTGAGAGCAGAACCAGGAGATCATTATATACTTCAATAACAATACTATATGATGATCAATTCTGATGGACCTGGCCATCTTCAACAATGAGATGAACTAAATCAGTTCCAATAGAGCAGTAATGAACTGAACCAGTTACATCCAGCGAAAGAACTTTGGGAGATGACTATGAATCATTCCATAGAATTCCCAATCCCTCTATTTTTGTCCACCTGCATTTTTGATTTTCTTCACAGGCTAATTGTACATTATTTCAAAGTCTGACTCTTTTTATACAGCAAAATAACTGTTTGGACAAGTATACATATGTTGTATTTAACTTATATTTTAACATATTTAACATGTATTGGTCAACCTGCCATCTGGGGAAAAGGGTAGGGGGAAGGAGGAAAAAAGTTGGAACAAAAGGATTTGCAACTGTCAATGCTAAAAAATTACTTATGCATATATCTTGTAAATAAAAAGCTATAATAATAGTAATAATAATAAACCTGATTGATTTCTAGTCATATAAAAATGTTCTAAATCACTATTGATCTGAGGTACCACTACACACCTCTCAGATTCACTAAGCTGACAGGAAAAGATAATGATAAATGTTGGAGGAGTTGTGAGAAAACTAGGACACTAATACATTATTGGTGGAATTGTGAACTGATCTAATCATTTTGGAGAGCTGTTTGGAACTATGTCCAAAGGGATATCAAACCATGCATACCTTTGATCCATCAATGTCTCTACTGGGTCTGTATCCCAAACAGATCATAAAAAAGGGAAAAGGCCTCACATATGCAAAAATGTTTGTAGTAGCCCTTTTTGTAGTGG
Source organism: Sarcophilus harrisii (assembly GCF_902635505.1). Taxonomy (NCBI): domain Eukaryota; kingdom Metazoa; phylum Chordata; class Mammalia; order Dasyuromorphia; family Dasyuridae; genus Sarcophilus; species Sarcophilus harrisii. The sequence goes on from NC_045428.1 coordinate 525,079,433, forward strand.
CAAGGAACTGGAAACTAAATGGATGCCCATTAATTGGAGAATAGCTAAATAAGTTATGGTATATGAAGTTTTTTTTTTTAAAGCTTTTTATTTTCAAAACATATGCACAGATAATTTTTCAACATTGACCCTTGCTTAACCTTGTCTTTCAGATTTTCCCTTCCTTCCCCTCTCGCCCTCCCCTTGATAGCAAGGAATCCAATATGTTATACATGTTAAAATTATATGTTAAATCCAATATGTGTAAACATATTTATACAATTCTCTTGCTGCACAAGGAAAAATCAGATCAAAAAGGAAAGAAAATGAGTAAGAAAGCAAAATGCAAGAGAACAACAACAAAAAGAGTGAGAATACTATGTTGTGATCCACATTCAGCAAATGATCAGCAAAAGGATTTCAGAGAGGCCTGGAGAGACTCACATGAACTGATGCTAAGTGAAATGAGCAGAACCAGGAGATCATTGTACACAGTAACACCAATTTTATACACCGATCAATTCTGATGGATGTGGCTCTTTCCAACAATGAGATGATTGAGACCAGTTCCAATGATCTTGTGTTGAAGAGAGCCATCTACACAGAGGACTGTGGGAACTAAATGTGTATCACAACATAATATTTCACCTTTTTTTTTTTTTTGATTGTTGTATGATTGGTTTTTGTTTTCTCTCTCATTTTTTTCCACTGATTTGAGCTTATTTTTCTTGTGCAACATGATAAATATGGAAATATGTATAGAAGAATTGCACATATTGAATGTATCTTGGATTACTTGCTGTCTAAGAGAGGAAGGGGGAAGGGAGGGAGAAAAATTTGGGACACAAAGTTTTGCAAGGTTGAATGTTGAAACTAACTTTTATATATTTTGAAAATAAAAAGATGTTATTTAAAAAATTTTGTTTAATGCTATTTTAAATACTTTAACATACAAGAAATAAAACATTTTGCTATTTTATTTTCTTCACCAAGCAGATAATTCTTTACATTCTTGTGTCTTTCATCTCCACATCTACTCACTGATCTTGGACAAAATCATCTGATTTCTTTGGACCTTATTTTCCTCATCTGTCAAAATAAATAAATAAAGAAAAGAAGTTGGACTGGATAATCTGTGGTGATTTTCAGATCTAAATAAATCTATGATAATTTCTTCTCCTTAGGCCTACTTACTTTATTTTTAGTGAATCTTAATTAGGAATGAAGTTGTTCAGCTCTCCCATTACATTTCTTTGAAATGGAAATTCAGGAAATTAGATTTTAAGTCAAAACTCATTGTGCTAAGTTCTAGAAAAAATTGGAAAAAAAGATTTATCAACAGTTTAAAAAATTAAAAAAAAGGTCTAGTTCACTAGATGTAAATAATATCATAACACCTAGTTCTTTTACAAAATAATAATGATGTTATGAATAATTATATTTATATAACTAAGAAATGATTTCTCATTATGTAGGAGCTAATGTATAGAAGGGGGTTATTTACCCCATTAGATGATAAACTTAAAGGGAGGAACTATATCTTGTTTATTTTTGAATTTTCTTCAGCACCTAGAAGAGTGCATTTCTCTAAGAGTAACTTTAGAAATGTTTGTTATATGACTGAATGAGAAGAATGTCAGAGCAAAGTACTGAGTGCCTGGTCCAAAATGGAGCATATGGGAACACATAAAAAAATTTGCTTATTTCACACTTTTGCCTAAAGTCAGTCCTCATGTAGAAGCAAAGAAAAAAAAGTAAGTCTGGCATCTGAGACATGATCCAAGAGATAGAGAACTCTGAGAAATTGTCTCTTAGTAGTAATGGGGTGACAATGGGATCATAGGTTATCTGAGCCAGATCTTTTTAAAAGATCAACCCAAGTCAAACTTCTATATTTGAGGAAAACTGTCAAAACTCCCTAAAGATGCATAAGAAAAGATTCAGACACAGTTTTGTCCAAAAGGAGATTGCCTAGCGGATCTCACACTCAAATTATGGGTAGTGAAGAAGTAGAGTTTTACGTTCACTTTGATAGATAGATGCAGAAAATGAGAACCAATGTGGATAAATAAATGATTTGCCCCACCTCATAGTGAATTGCTGGCAGAATCAACATCGGGAGACTTTTCACTCAACACAGTAACTTTTTCAAAGGGTTGCAAATCACTTTGCATACATTATCTGATTTGAGCCTTGCAATGATTCTGTGAGCTAGGTTCTATTGGTTTAATTCTCCTCCACTTTATTGATATTAAATGGAAGTTTTAAGTGATTTGCCAGTTGGTCCCACTGCTAATTAAAGTCAGGGTCAAGATTCAAATCTGGGACCTTTCTGACTTCAAACACCGAATATCATCCATTACATTGTTACCTCTCTAGCAGGCCAGAGGCCTTAGAGCACTTGTAGATAATATTTTCTTGAAAATCTTGTTTGCTCATCTGTATGGCTAGTAATCAAGATAATAATTGGAGGGGACTTGGATTTACTGTGTCAATGCCAGGTGCAATGTCTTGGGTTACTGGGTGCCCCCTGGTGGCACTGTGCTATTCAAAGGTATACTGTTCCATACAGAGAAGAGGAAGACCAGGGTGTGTGTGTGTGTGTGTGTGTGTGTGTGTGTGTGTGACAAGTAGATTATGATTTTTTCTTTTTCCCAGAAAATTTCAGGTTTTTTTTTTTTTAAAGCATTGGTAATAAGATTTTTCCTTTTTGTATCATTAACATTACTTGACTTACCCCCAAAGTAGTAACAAATAAGTATATTTTACTATAATTCTGAAGGTAAGTGACAGGAACCTTTCTAACATTCAGGAAGAACAAAACCAAGGCTCCCTTGGATGAAGGGGGGTAGGGCATTACAGGAAATTGTCAGTTAACAACTAGAGTGAGATGAATATCTATTTATGTTTTATTTAAGCTTTGTATTTTTCCCAGTGCCTAGTATAATATCCTGGATACAGTAGGAGTTTAGAAAATATTTATTGATTTGAATTGACTCTGGTTGTATCATAGTTTCAGAGATAGACTAGAACCTAGAGATTGTCTTCAGCATCCTCCCTGAACAGATTAGGGGGAAAATGATTTGGCAATATTTTAAAAATTAAAGTATGTTGGTCTAATTTTATTATATAGAGGTTAGGCAGTTTGTATAACTAGTAGGGACAGGTAAGTGGCTAAGTGGATATAGTGCCAGGCTCTGAGTTAGGAAGGCCTCAGTTCAAACCAGGTCTCAAACATTAACTAGCTGTGTGATCCTGGCAAGTCATTTAACTCTGCCTCAGTTTCCTCATCTATAAAATGAGCTGGAGAAAGAAATGGCAAGTCATTCCTGTATTTTTGCCAAGAAAACTCCAAATGGAGTTACAAAGAGTTGGACACAACTAAAAAACGACTGAACGACAACAACAAATACAATTTGTAGTGATAGAATAGAGACTATTCTCTGAATCTTCTAGCTCCTAAGCCATTGTACTTTACATGGGCCACTATTTCTAAGGGGCAGTGCAGTAAGAGGAAAATTTGAAGTGACAAAATATGAAATGTAATAAAATCTCAAAAGCTTTTCACAAGCCAGTTGGGGGTCACCAAATCCTATAAACACCTGGGCATAAGAATTTGAGAACTGGTGTTTGACTATGTATTTTTAAAATTTTATATTTTACTATTAATTAACAAATGACAAATATGAGTGTTTCATTGTACAATAAAAACATCACTGTATATAAATTGTTAATTATTCTAGGTGTATGTTAGATTCAACCTGAGTAACAAAACTGCATTGATTGTGCTCCCTTGAACTTCCTTATGTTCTCTTCTGCATATTTTAAATGTTTCTTTGAAAATCTTTTTTTCCTTTTTTGTATCATTAACACTACTTGTCAATTTACCCTTAAAGAAGTAACATATAAACATATTTTATTATAATTCTTCCTTGTGCCTTCCTTATTTTCTACTAACACCATCAATATAAAGTATTTTATACACATACACCCATGTATTGTATATACACACACATAAATGATACATATATATGTATATATATATATATATATATATATATATATACACCAACTATATACAGTACATTGTGGGATGCTACAAATAAGTATCAGACCTAGTATCTGCACCTAAGAAACTTACAAAGCATTTGGGGAAATAAGGAGTACCAGTTTGAAAACATAATATATACAAGAGTTAAATGGCAAAAAAGCAAACAACAGTATAAGTGATGTCACAAGGCAGTACTATTTATAATTAAGTGCTAAATGACAGGCAGTGAAACAGGAAATCAGGGCCATGAGTTCAAAGGGAAGAGAGGTCACCATGGACTAGAGTTTTCAGGAAGTCTTCCTGAGTTTTGATCTAGGCCTCAAAGAATAGATACAAATTTGAAAGGTGGGAAGAAGGAAAAGTTCATTTTAGATATGAGTAAGAAATTAAATACAATGTGACAAGGCACCAAGAATTAGTATTCTTCAGAGGGGAATCCATGAGTAGTTCAGTCATTCTAAGGTGAACTTACATTAAGGAGAAGATGAAAATAAAATTGGACACATAGGATAGACCAAGATTGTCCCTGAAAGCCAGAGAGAGAAATTAAGATATGAAATATAGTTAATTTGGGCAGAGGGAGTGATATGATGAAAGTGGTGTCTTAGTCTGGAAAACATCAAGAGAATGACTTGGAATGTGAAGAGATCAGGTTAAGTGAATTCAATAATGGGCTATTGCAAATAATACAGATATGAAGTGATTGGGATCTCCAATAGGGTGAAGGCAATAATAATGGAAATGAACGGACGGACATGAGATTTTTATTTTAGTCTGCAAAAAAAACCCCACAACATTCTAACCCTTTACTAGTTTCATAATTATTGGTGGGAAGAAAGGAGATTGTCTAGAATTGGCAGCTGTCAATTTAGACAAGATATTAAAAAAAAAAAAACAAAAAAAAAAACAACCCAACCCAGCTGCTCATCTTCTATGTTAAGTGATTCTGTCTCTCCTGGAAGGAAATGTCTTCCACACCCCCTCCTTTAAAAAAAAAAAAAAAAAAAAAAACTTAAATAGAAATCTATTTCTCTTGCTCCCTGAGACACAAGGTCCATTGTCTTTCTACTTCTGGCCCCATTCACCCTCTACAGGACTTCCTGGACCTGTTACCCGGCTTGGGGAGAGGGGAAAAAGAGGAGAGTCATAATTTGATTGGCCTAGAAGACAAGAGGTCTTATTACAGCCTAAGGGTCCTGGGGGTGGGGGGGGACTGAGACTGGATAGTAGGAGCCACAGAGATTTGACTATCTTACCCATCTCAAACAAAACACTCAAACTCAAACATTTTTAGTCTATTTAATCGGGACATCAGCAGAATATTACACCGTGAGAGCTGGAGACCTCGGAGATCATCGAGTCTGGCACCCTCATTTTGCAGATGAGGAAAGGGTTCAGAGAAAGGATTTGCCCAACCGGAGTGGGAGACCAGGACTGAGAACCCCAGCCTTCTGGCTCCCAAGTCAAAGCTCTTCCTAGCACACCGGCTGTCTCCAGAAAAGGTTAACCATTGAAAGCTAGAGCAAGTACTCCCGGAGCGTTAGTGCTGATAACACTCTTTTTACCATCCCTCCTTCTATTTCCCATCCCCGTTAGGCATTTCTTGGCTTTCAATTTCGCTCTTAGGTAGAATTTCCCTCCCAAGCAATAGAGTCCTCTCAGAACACGGCTGGAATTCCTTGCAGCCAACCGCTAATGAAACAGAGGAGAGAAAGGTTCTAGTTCATATTAAAAAAAAAAAAAAAAAAAAAAAAAAAAAAAATTATCCTGCGTCCCTGAGAAGGTGGGATAAGAATCTATTATTTCCTTTTCTTTTCTGTGACCAATCTCAGATTTGAAGGTGAGAGGATCGAGGCCCATCTCATCTACCTTCTGTCACTCTGTTCTGCCCGTTCCTGCCTGGTAGGTGGAAGGGGCAGTAGAGACTGTGCTGAGCCAACCTGACCCCGGGTTTGACAGGATTCCGGCAGTCCTCCAGAATTTCTGCTAAGGTTGCAGTTGCCAGGTGGGTGGTTGGGTTCCTGGAGGAAAAAGAACGGAGTTAGTGAGAGGGAGGAAAGCAGAGAAGGGGAGGAGAGGAGGCAGGTCCTGGGAAATGGAGCTGTCAGTCAGTTCCCCGCACCAAGGCTAAGAGTTGGAGTTCTGCACGTGGCTCGGGGAGGGGGCGGAGGAGCTTGTGGAAGCAGTGACAGGCTGAGAGAAGGAAGGGAGGCAAGAAAGGGAGGGAGGTGGCGGTGAGAGAGAGAAAGAGAGAGAGAGAAAGAGAGAGAGACAGAGAGACAGAGACAGAGACAGCGAGAAAGAGAGACAGAGAGACAGAAAGAGAGAGACAGAGAGAGAGAGACAGAGAGAGAGAGAGACAGAGAGACAGAGACAGAGACAGCGAGAAAGAGAGACAGAGAGACAGAGAGACAGAAAGAGAGAGACAGAGAGACAGAAAGAGAGAGACAGAGAGAGAGAGACAGAGAGAGAGACAGAGAGAGAGAGAGACAGAGAGAGACAGAGAGAGAAGAGAGAGAGAGAGAGAGAGAGAGAGAGAGAGAGAGAGAGAGAGAGAGAGAGAAGAGAGAGAGAGAGAGAAAGAGAGAGAGAGAGAGAGAGAGAGCGCTCGCGGGAACATAGTCAACACTAGTGAGGTTTGTCACGAGGATCAGAGAGTCAGCAACCCGAGCTGGCTTTTTCTCACTCAAACACGGAATATTAGGGAGGGAGGGGAAGACAGACAGACAGACACACACAGAGGGACCGAGAAAGGCCTGACTTTATATCCCACCGCAAATAAATTCCGCGGGGGGCTGAAAGTAGGTGATTGGGTAGAAATTCACGAGCGAGGTTTTATCGCCCCTTTCCCAACACGTTTTATTAAAGCGCTCAGAATTCCTGTGGGTCTTGCACATGAAGGATCTTTCCACGTTATCGTCTGTCCCCCCCGTTCCCCATCTTCCCCGAACCCCAAGAACGAAGAGGCGCTGGGAGGTGCGCCGAGGACCCCGGGGGCGGCTGCAAAATGAGTCCTAGAGCTTCGCATCCCGAAGTCTTCGGCTCCCTCCCAGGCTTCTCCCGTCCTCCGTAGTAAACAAACTACTGTCGCCGCCTCCACGCTGGTTTGCCTCACAAAAATCAAAACACTGAGTCTCATAGAGACACACTAGAGAATTACCAGAAAATAATGATCCAAAAAAAAAAGAGAGAGAGAGAAACCACGAAAACCTCCCACTTCCCACCTCCCCCGCCCCCCCAAACTGAACCACCGCCTCCTCCTCCGCTTGGAAAACTGGCCCCGCGAAATTGACAAGCGAGTCGTTTCCTAAGCAGCGCGCGTGCTCCCATTGGCTGAGGCGGTGCAGTCAATCAGCGCCGGGGGGCGGGCGCTGGTGCGGACTCACCGCCCCGCGGCTGGGTGGTGGTAGTAGATCCCGTAAGTCTGGTGTGGGCCGGTGAGTTGCTGCTGCTCCCTCAGCCAGCCGCCGCCACATTCAACAGGCAGCAGGAGCCCGAGCAGCAGCCGCCGCCGCCTCCGCACCACCGTACGAGCAGTGAAGGCGCCGCCGCCGCCGCCGCACAGCCGCCGCCTTCCGCGCTCACTATCTGGATACCTTTGCCGCGGATTCTGTCCCCTTTTCGGTCGCGGCCGAATCGAACCTGCTGTCCGGCGGCCACTGCCATTGCCATTGCCACTGCGGTCGCCGGAGCAGCAGCAACAGCGGCAAGCCGCCTCCGTCGCCGCAGCCCGGGGGAAGCTTAGGCATTTATTAATAAGCCCACGAAGTTAAGTTCTGGTTTCTCTCTCCCCCGGCCCCTAGCTTCTCTTCCGCCCCCCCACCCCCCTTTCCTACCCCCCCGCTTTCCCCTCCCCCACCCCCAGCCCAGTATTTAAATCCCGAGAAGTCCCCTCCCCCACCCCCTTCCTCTGGTTTCTCTCTTTTTCGCTCTCTTGTGGCCGGGGGGAGGGGAGGGGGTCACCATGGCCGAAGCGCCTCAGGTAGTGGAGATCGACCCGGACTTCGAGCCACTGCCTCGGCCTCGGTCGTGCACTTGGCCCCTTCCCAGACCGGAGTTTAACCAGTCGACTTCGGCCACCTCCAGTCCGGCCCCCTCCGGAGGCGGCGGCGGCGGCGGCGGCGGGGGGACAGGGAATCCCGGGGATGCCGCGTCCGCCGCCTCGGCCGCTGTCAGCTCCGACTTCATCAGCAATCTGAGCCTCCTGGAGGAGAGCGAGGACTTCGAACAGCCCTCGGGTCCCGTGGCGGCGGCGGCGGCGGCCGTGGCTGCGGCGGCGGCTGCGGCGGCGGCGGCCGGATTGTGCGCGGACTTTCAGTGTCCGGAGACCACCTGCCTGCAGCAGCCCCAGCAGCAGCCCCAGCAGCCGCAGCAGCCCGGGCCCCTCCAGCAGCACCCGCCCGTCCCTCCGGCCTCGGCAGGGCCCCTGGCCGGGCAGCCCCGCAAGAGCAGCTCGTCCCGGCGCAACGCCTGGGGCAACCTGTCCTACGCCGACCTGATCACCAAGGCCATCGAGAGCTCCGCCGAGAAGCGGCTCACTCTGTCCCAGATCTACGAGTGGATGGTGAAGAGCGTTCCCTACTTCAAGGATAAGGGGGACAGCAACAGCTCTGCGGGCTGGAAGGTGAGGTCGCCCACGCCGGCACCCCCCGGAGCGGGAGGGAGGGGGAAACGAGGGCACCGCGAAGCCACCACGGTGAGAAAAGCCTTCTGTGGCCGCCACCCCCTGGGGGTGTGCGGAGAAGGGGGAAGCCATAGGGAGCTAAGCATGCAGGTTTGTGCCTACGAGGGGCAGCTGTAAACTAGCCGTCCTTCCCCTATGTCCGGCCCTTGTTTGCCGGGAACTCGGTAGTAGTGCCTGCAAAAGAAGTCCGAGATTTGCAGGAAGTGTGTGTCTGTGTGTGTACGTGTGTCTCCGTTGGCTGGGGGGCTGCGTCAAGTGGGTCCTTTGGGGATTAAAGACGGGTCCGTAATGCGGTGATGATAGACGCGGAGTGGGTGCTGGGGCAGGACCCAGGAAAGGAGAGAAGGTTTGATTCCCGTAGCCTCAGATTCGGCCCCAGGCCCAGTTCCTTGTTGTGGGATCTTAGATTCAGAGCTGAAAGGGACCGTAGAGACCCAATTCCCTCGTTTTTATGACGGTGAAACTCAAAAGTTGCGCAGGTAATAAAGCGGGAGAGACGGGGATTGAACCCATGTCCTGAGTACAAATCCAAAGATTCCTTCCCTAAAATTGACAGGGAAGTGCAGGGTCAGAGTCTGGAAGCCCCGGGTGGAAGCCGTGCCGGTGGCTAGCCTACAAATTGGTGCCGAGCCGTGATGCCATTTCCCCAGAAACTTAGAGTGGCAGCACAATTAGGGGTTGTGTGTGTGTGTGTGTGTGTGTCCGCGCGCGCGTGTCTGCGTGCTGGACTTGGGGGAGAGTGGGACCAGCAGGTGGAGGAAAAGAAGCCTGAGGAAGCTGGTTTGGTGCGGGCCTTCCAGTTTTCTTAGAGGATCCAACACTTGTTTTGTTTTGATTTATCTGAACTGACCCCGGGTTCAGGGGGCTGGGCGCTAGCTAAAAGAGCCCGGGATAGCTCATCCAACACGTGCAAAGGGGCGGCCACAGCTGGCGGGGTTTACGGGCGCTGGGCTGCTTTAGCTGAGTTAAAGTTCAAGTGTGACACTTTGGAGGGGGTGGGGTGAGAGGGAGGGGACCTCAGGGGTGGTTGCCTGGAGAGGGACCGAGCGAAGAAAGCCAACACATTTAAAGGGCCAGTGCTTTTTCCCTGAGATCTAACATATCCTGTGGGTTAAATGCAGTTTTCGGGCCTGTGAGTTTGCCTTGGTTGGAAAAGAAAGAAGATCTGTGTGGTTGGGAAGGGGCTTCCGGACTTGCTCTGGCCGCATGCATAAATCTTTTAATTAAGAAGTGAGATTTTAAATTAGTTCATCTTGGGTTATACAACATCCGAAGTGTGGTGTCAGGGGCTTTCTGTCATATACAATTTGGAGATCAGGTAGAGATAAATTACTTAACATGAAAAAATGATCTGAAGTTTTTTTCTTCAAAGAGGATTGGATTTAGCTGTATTTTAAGCTATACTGTTATTGAGACTCAAGAAGAGATTAATTTACCTACTATATGTAGCTTCTGAAATAAAAGGTTGGCAGCTTTTGAAGAAGCAAGGGGTTAAATCTCAGAAATCTGCAGGGACAGTCTCTATGGTGGTCCTTCCGGTCCTGTTTTCACAAATGAGTTCTACTGGCATCATGCAGGTTGAAAACATCTTAATTGTTCACCAGTTTGATCATAATTCTCTCTTGAGTCTACTCCCCCCTCCCCCCAGTTTGAGGTTTACAGCATAACTAAATCTAAGACTTGTTGAGCAATTGTTATAGCAAAATTGTTTTATATAAAAGGTCATACCTGTAGTTAATTAATGTGTGACCAAAAGGTCGAACTACTTAATATTATTTTGAAGCTCTTCCTCAAGTAACTAGTTTTGTTTCCTTAACAATTTTCATTGTGTTGGATTTTAAAGTAATCACACCTTAAAAACTACTTGAAAGTGTATTCTGCATCGTTTTACTACCTCATATGTAACTATTCCTTTCATAAGAAAGTTATGAAAGACTTCTGTTCTTTTAAATTAAAATAATCTGGGTTACCCTCCAAAGCATATACATTTTTTGTGTGCTCACATAAAAATCTTACTTGAATATCAGACTTTCTTGTCATTTAGAACATTTATAGTTATTAAAAAAAAAAAACCCAAAAGCCCATTATGCTGACATTCAAAGAGCCATGTGTACTTAATCCACTCTTTTTAGACCTTGAGAATAGAAGCAAGGTTTTAAAAACTGTTATAGTACCATTCTATAAAGGTAGAGTAGGACTTTATTTTGGATTTAAATGTATTTAGTCTCACAGAACTTTTATTAAAACAGTTTCTGGGGATAAAGTATGCATTTTAATCTTTTACTAAAGCTAGAAAATGTATATATGCTTTCATTAAGGAAATCATCTATGAAATACATGCTCTAAGAAACTAGTTTTTTTAGTTGGTTCAAGGTAGGCCATCATTTTCAAATGACTAAACCTTTCAGGTGTCATCAAAGTCAGTTGGTAGAAGTGAGATTATATCTAGTGCATTTTCAGTTTGAGTAAAAGGGTATTTTAGCAGCAAAGAAACAACTTTTTCTCTCCCTCTTTCATAAATGTGTTACTTGTTAAAACCAAGCTTCCCTCAGATCTGAAAGACTCGCCTGTTCTCAAGGTCTATAAAGTGAAGTAATTTTGTTTCCCTTAGATTATAGACTTGTTCCAAAAAGAGAAGCGACCTCAAACTTATTAATTGATTGGATGCTTTAGGATTGCTGATAATATGTTGGAAATAAATATTTGATATAACATAATACTCAGCCCTGACATTAACATGTCTCAATGTGATTTTTTGACTTTTATGCACAGGTTTTCCCTGAGTCCAAGTTAAATTCCATATAAATCATTTTCATTAGTTGGAAAGTTGTTATGCATAATAATAATAATAATGTGAATAGTGATACTTTGACCTTTCTTATTTCTTGCCAAAATAATACTGCCTACATTTGTATCGCCTCAAGTACTTGTGATCTTTGTGAGAATATAGGTATTTCATGTGTGTTGATAGAACCTGATAGAGATAGATTTGTCCTATCATAGGATTTGTACCACAGTTAAAATTAATGCCTTTAGGAAGAAAGAATCGCATCTGTTTTGTGGTGGGTAGGCTTTATGATATTTGGACTGAAAGCTTTGGTGTGTTGATTAAAAAAGCATTATCAATTTTTAAATTTACCTTTGAAAATTTTCATAAATTTTGCTACTGAAATTTTTAATATTAGGCTGTTAGTACCTCTCAGAAGGATGGGATAATTTGCCATAGAATATATGCCCTGTCCCAGAAGTCTCAGAGTAGATAAAAGCTTAAGTAGCTTAAGTCTTCACTAAGACTTTTGGGATACTCTGTATTTGATTTGTAGTGTTAATCCTGTTGAGAATGACTTAGATGGTTTGAGACACCTTCCCTATTTCTAGTTTGTATAAAGATGTAATTATTTTAAATAAAATAAGGTATTTTGCAGTATTTTTCTATCTTCAAAAACTTTTGTCTTCCTTTGGGTTGGGAGGCCAGAATAATACATCCTGACATTTGCCTGAGTTTGGAAATTCATTTGATGGATCTCTAGAGTGATAAATGTGCCTAGTTGTTCTGATGACACAGCGGGGATTTCAGTCTACATGAAAGGATTGAAAATAATGTACTTGGGAAAAGAACTTTATTGCATTTGAGCCATTATGTTTTCTGTGGATGTAGCTGTGTTGACTTTTTATCAAGAAATGTAATTTGGTTTCAGTGATGCTTAGATTTTTAACATATCCTTTTAAAAAAATAAAACTTTTGAACAATAAAAATTTGGCACATAATTTCTTTCAATAGCATTTCATAAAAATTAAGATCCATTGTTTAGCTATTAGGAATTTTTATTTTTTGGTGGCTGTACAGGATTAAGCATTGCTAACTTTTAGTTAGGTCAAGAATAATATTTAAGATTAGTAATTAGGAAATTCCAGGGGTTTGGATGGGGGTAGAGAGTTGTGGGAGAAGTTGATTATCCAGCAGTGGGGTCCTTAGACCCTATAGTAAGTTGAAAATGGTTTCCTTACTCCATGACTAACTCTTAAGCTCTGCCAAATGGTAAATTACCCTAAAGGGCAGTCGGGCATTTGCCCAGTGGTTTATTAGTCCCCTCTGTACTTTTAGCACTTTCAGGGTGAAATATGCAACAGCAAAGGCCTGTATGTTTCTGGAAACTGCCTAGAAACTTGCATCATCGGGTTATTTTCCTGGCCTACTTTTTGGAGAGGACCCTGTGATTTTACAGTATCAGGGATGGTTTTAATTTGTTTCAATTTAACAAACATTTATCGGATATATATACTATGCTATGCTCAGTGCTATGAATGAATAAGCTTTTAAGGAGTTTATATTATGATATGGAGGATATATATACAAATAACTCTTAAGACCATATAGTCCATGAAGAGATGTAAATAGTACACCCAAGTTCCTTTGTCTCTGTGGGCAGAAGTAATCCAGAAGGGCTTCTTGGAGGAGGATGGGGACCTCGAGCGGCAGATTTGGCAAGTCAGGATTCTGTGGTGATATCCCAGAGGGGTTCGGAGGGAGGAACGCAGCGGCCTTGTTGAGGTCGGGTTGGGCAGGAACAATGGACGTTCTCCAGGGCAGATAACTTCGGTGTTCTGGCTGTCTGTCACGATACTGTTGAGAACCAGGAAATGCCTGCAATGGTGTAGGGCCTGGGCTGGATCCCCGAGATGCTGAGGGTACTTGCAGGGACTTAATTGTGCCACCAGAGGGACCTCCTCTGGGTCTTAGGGCCTATTCAGCCCCAATGCATTATTTCTGAGCTCCCCTTTCTTGGGCTGCTACTAGCCCTAGCGAAGGATGGAGGGAAGGTGGAATGTAAGAAAATTCTTCCTTCTTTCCTTTCCTTTTTTTTTTTTTTTTCTATTCTCAAAGGATCAAAGGCAAATGTGGGGCTGACAGATTCTCTTCGATATACTTAGAGTGGGAAGCAACACTAGTCTTACTGGAAATTATACTGGTACTAAGAGTTTGTCAATCTGGATTTAAGTTCTTTTTCCACTATTTACAATTTGTAACTAACCCATAGCAAGTTATTTAACTTTTTATGCTTCAGTTTTCTCATCCATAGGGATCATAGACATTTGCTATTGCAGGTGTGGAAAGGATTTTTAATAAACCCTAAAGCATGATAGAAATGATTTATTATTTTTTCTCTGTATCATCCCTTCAACTTGAATCGCCTGGTTTCTTGAAGAGTCAGACAAAATTGTCAGTGGCAGATAACTCCTTGTAGATAAATACTACTTTATATTCATTTTCCTTTTCTTCTAAAGAATTCAGAATGTTAGATTTTCTTAGCAGTCCTAGTTTATTTAGTGTAGGAGGCAGACAGAGGTAGCGAGGGCGGTCAAGCTTTGGACTATTCATATGTGGATAAAAGGAAAACATCTAGTATTATTTTACTTTTAGCATTTTCATAATGCATTTTCCCCGAGGAACGCAAAATGTGGGATTTATTTAGTTTATCCAGCATAGGAGGCAGCAGTAAGTAACAAGGACAATCAGATTTTAAACTATTCATTTGTGGATAATAGGAAAAGATCTACTGTTGCTTTACTTTATATTCAAAGTACTTTTCTCCTAAGGAGCTCAAAATGCTGGATTCTCTTAGTAGCCCTTGTCACATATCCAGTGTGAAGCTTTGCATTTTCATGATCTTACTATGGATTCTTCCTTTGTGATTAATTATAATACACTACTAATTTTAAATTCTAAGCTGACATGGGAATACTTTCTTCATCATCAGGTTGGGTGTAGTTTTAGGATTAGTTTAAGTCACTTATACTGGAGATACCTATCTTCCTTTCCAAGAAGCCATGATCCAAGAGTTGACTTGTAAAGCCATCACATTTGGAGCTGGAAGTTACTGTAGAGATCATATCTAGTCCAATTTTATTTTTATAAAGGAGGAAATTTAAAACCAAGGCTGTTAAATAATTTGTTCACTATCACAAAAGGATTCCAACTTTGCTCTCCGCCTTCCAAATCATGTGCTCTTTCCATTGTAACAGACATATTTAGAAGATTAGAAATGTCAAATCAAGTCCCTTAAAACATGGAGTCAAGTTTATCAAGCCACTGCACACCCATTAGATTTTCAAAGTTTTTTTCCCAGACATTTAGGTTCTTGCTTTTTTATACTCCGTTTTTTTTTTTTTTTTTTTAATGGGAACAATGTTAAGTTTTCAGGTTGGAACACAAATACTTAGCTCATAATGAACCTGAAAACTAGTATTTTGGGCCCTAAGCATGACATATAACTGTCTGTGGGAAAGTATTCATTAATATGAACTTGAGAAACCAGGAACACATCAGATGTCCGAAGTTCATTGAATTGAATCAGATTCCCCTTGTGGTGGGTCTCCCTTCCATTGCTTGGGGGGTATTTTCTGGGGCTTGCAGCATCTGCTAGGGAAAGGTTTGGAGGGCTATCTTAGGTCTGAGCCATTGCGGGGTGGCTCTGGAGTTAAGGGGCCGTAGATGAAATAAGGCCAGAGTTTTGGTCAGGAGATTTGGAGGAGGTATTGAGTAGTGAGGAACAGGAGAAAAGTTTCAGAGTTTGGGGAGTGAGGAGTATGAAGGACCATATCTTCCTGCTAGGTAAACCTGTGGAGATATGTCCTGGTCTTGAACTGGTCAGTTCTTAGCATCAGGGATTTCTGTTGATGTTGCTTGTTGCTTTTAAGGAGGGTTTGTTTCCTGGATCACTGCAGTTTAAAAAAAAAATGCAGTGTTACATGCACCTTGTCCAAATTCTAATGTTCTTGAAGGAAACTTCTTTTCAGTTTTTTTTTTTTTAAGACTTTTTGCTGGTTTGTAGTTACAGTGAAGATAAGAAATGTCTCTTATGAAAAATCTCATTTATGTCTCATTTCTCAGATTTCCCTCTTCTCTTCTTCCTCTACTCCTTTTAGACATTATATACACTGAGGTTCTTAGCCTGGGATCCAGGGATATGTAAACCTCTGAATTCAGATGAGGAAATATATATATATATATATATATATATATATATATATATATATATATATATCTTGATTTTCATTATTTTGAGAAAGAGTCCATAGGCTTCATTAGACTGCCAGGAAAGGATTAGAAGCTGTGCTGTAGAGAAAGACAAGGTTAAATTCATCTGTATTTCAGATAATAACCCAGATGCAGGCCAGCCTTAGCATCTGAGGCATAACCTAAATAGGAACTCTAGTGGAGAGTAAGACAACTTACAGCTTAAGGGGAGTGTGTGTGTGTGTGTGTGTGTGTGTGTGTGTGTGTGTGTGTGATTATTTAAAATTAGTAGTATATAATTAGTCCACAAATTAGTCCCTAGTATTGATTTTACTTGATGCCAGCTTCCTACGTCCTCTAATAATTGTGAAGGCTTTTTAGAGAAGTCAGGATTTCCAATTTCTTTGAAGAAAGATACTCTGGATATAAGTGTGATTTGGAGTGAGACAGGATTTAGGGTTTGCTAAGGAACTAACTGATGCTGAAGCTAAAGAATCAGACTGAAGGGAGTGCACTTAGGGATTAACCTTTATCTATTTTCTCTTACCTTTTCCAACCACTAAAGACCTTATCCTGGCCCTAGACAAGGTAAGAAAGAGGACTTCCTTGGAAGTTACATTTGAGAAACTGAGGAGCACTGGGGTATGCAGAGACTAGAGGGGTAGGGAGGCCCATCCCAAGGATATTCTGTTCTTGGGTGACCACCAATAAGCCACTGACTGAAGAAAAACTGGCTGGCCACTTATGAGGAAGTTGGATATCCATAAGTTAGGGCCTGCCTATAATTAGGAATTGAAATATGTAATCCAAATTTCCCATACCAGTGTTTCTTGGCTTTCATCACATTAATTTACTACATTTTCACTTAATATTTTTTTAAACTAGGAAATGTTCAATAGGTGTCCTCTGTTTTAAGCATTTTCATTACTTAGAAAAATTAAGAAGGTGCTGGGAGTCAGAATTTGTGATGATGATAGGAAGTGTAATGTGTAATCCTCCGGTTCTGACTTGGAGCCATCCTACTGAAATTACACCCTAGAGGGCCTTGGTCATTAACTCCTGTGATCTCTTGACTCCTCTGCAGGATTTGCTACTGCTAACCACCTTTTTCTTCTTAAAGCATCCACTGTCCAGGTTTCTTTCATGTTCTTCTGTGCTTCTTTTCTTCGTTTTATCAGTTAACAGAGCTCATTTCCCATGACTCTTTTGCTTGGTTCTTCCCCTCCATCTAAATTTTCCTCCTTCAGAAAATTCATTCATTCTAAAGACTTTTATTATCTCCTCTATTCAGATGAATCCCAAATCTCAGATTTGCTTTAGTTTTACATTTGTTTGTTATCCTTAAATAGATGCATAATGTAGTAGTATAGTAGTAGCCTTGAAGCCAGAAAGAGCTGAGATTAGTTCCCATCTCTTAACATATACTGACTGGCTTTGTCACCCTGGTTGTCAGTTGACTTCTTAGGACATTAGGAAACTCTTGAAGACTTAAGTTTTAGAGAAGGTTCAGACCTGCATTGATGGAGAGAATTTCTTCAGCTGAGAGTTACCTGCATTGATGAAATCATGATTCTAGGCCCTATCCCTGTTCTGCTTTTACCTTGGAAGTTACTTCCTTTCAAAACTGGCTCCAATTCCCAACTGCACCGTTTTTGTCAATGTTCGCCATCACCTTCCAGTCACCATGGAGACATGGCCATGTGGTAAATGTTTGTTCTATTCTTTGAACTTGTTTCTTCTTTTCTCCTCGCTGAATTCAGAAGATCTGCTCCTGTTGATTCATGAAGATTCTCTCATCCATTTCCCACTCCTGTCACCTTAGTCTCATTTCCCCCATTTAAACTTTATCTCTTTTCTCCCCTGCCCCTTGTCTCCCTGATTCCTTTCAGGAATTTCTTCTTCCTCCAGTCCTCATTGCTTAACTCAGGACACACTTTTTAAAGCTTTCCCTCCCCACTCCCCAAAGCTCTCTTCCCTATTTGAAGTCCTTGGGGCCTATCATTTTGTAGTCTGTTTTAACTTGTGTGCACATGTCTTGTCTCAATTAGATTGTAAGTATTTTGAAGGCAGGAGTAGTGCAGAGCATTGTGAAAGAAAAATCAGGGCAGGAGTCAGGAGACTTGGCTCTGTTCTGCCACTTACCAGGTGTGGGATGGAAAGAACCCTGGGTCTGGAGTCAGGAAGGCCTGAGTTCAAATTTGAGTGCAGACACTAGTTGTGTGACCCTGGGCAAGTCACTGAATCCTGTTTCCCTCAGTTCCTCATCTGTAAAATGTGCTGGAGAAGGCAATGGCAATACCTTTGCCAAGAAAACCTCAAAGAAAGGTCAAGAAGAGTCCAGTAGGACTGAAAAACAACATTGTGTAATCATGGGTCTTTCACCTCACTTTTCTGAACCTCAATTTCCTCATTGGGAAAATGAGGATAATAATGTTTGCCTTGCCTACCTCATGGGGTTGTTATGAGGAAAAGCTCTTTGTAAACTCTAAAACTATACATACAAAAACATTTATTATTGTTAGGCTGTATGTCATGCTGACAGTGTGCCTGGACAGTGCCTTTATAGGGGAGAAATTAAAGTGAACAGTGACTTTAAAATCACCTGGCTTAAATTTGGTTAGTAGAATTTGTTTGACTAATAAAAATGCCTTACATGTATTAATCAACAAGAATAAGCACCTATTGTCTATAAAGCACCCTGCTAGGTTCTGGAGGAAGTTGAAAAGTTTAAATAAGACCAGGTCCTTTTTCTCAAGAAGGTAAAAGCAGGAGAATAAGATGTGCCAACACAAGTAGCTAACTATACATCTTAGGCAGCAATTTGTTATTTAACAATAGTATGGAAGACTGCATTGTTTTCTTTCTTTGTAAGATATGTTCAGCCTTAATAAAATCCTTTATCTGAAAATTGTTTAAGTAGTAGCCTATTTCATCAGAAATTTAATGTTTTTCTTCTGTAATAAAAATGTATTAAATTTTGTATTCTTTAATTACTCCACTTCATAAACAAAAATATTTCTGTGAAAATCATATTTTTATAATATATCAATGAAAAAATAGGATTTGATGTGTATGGTTTCCTTAGTTTTTCAGGAAACTTCTATTAAATTAAGAGATGCTTATAAAGGCATTCCAAAGTTGGGTATTCCACACAAATATATGCTAATTTGATGTATAAAATTCATGATTTAGTTTACGTTACCTGAAGACTTATAATCATAGAATTGATTTTTACTTAGTTCCAGAATATTGAAGTTTGTACTTGATCCCAGACCAATACATCTCCCTTTTGTAAAGGAAACTTATAAATGCATTTGTCTTTGAAAAGAAAATAAATCCAGAATTTGAATATTAAAAAATGTTGAATTTTTCATGAATTTTATGCCAGATATAGGTCAAGTACATTATTACAAAATTAAATATCACTGTAAACTAACATTTTTTATATTTTTCTATAGAGACTAATATGATCATTATTAAATGTTAGATTTTGTGGTCATTTAGTCTTTTTAGGGAAGGAATTCCTATTTTGGCATCTATAAACTATTAAAAAATTTTGATAACTTTTTTCAATATAATTTGTTATCTTTGCAATCTTATATATTTATTGTCTAATTTTTTTTTTATTCTTAAAAGGGGTCTGTAGCTAAGGACATTGCAAAAAAGTTAAGAATTCTTGCTTTTATAATTTATACTTATTAGCATAGGAATAAAAAGCAATTAATAGTAAGTTTCAGCCAACCAAAATAAACTAAATTTGTAAGCTCTGAACCCAAGTTTGATACCAAATAAAAGTGATTACTTAGGGAATAATCGGAATAATCATGACTAACTCATCATATACCATAAGACTACATATAAAGAAAATTCTAGGGTGTGGTTTTTCAGAAGCCACAAACACAGATTCTTAAATAGCCTGGAGCCGTTTAGAAGTAACATGCAGTGAAGTGTGTATAATAATTGGTAAGTAAAGCTTTGCTACTGGTATGTTCAATACCTGTAGTAACAGACCATTATTTCATAAAAATAACCTCTGCTGAAAAAAAAATTAAAAATAGGTCGAATAGCTCACTACTTGAGGTTTTATCAAACATGTAATTAACTTCTACATGAAGAAAATAGCGTTTGAACCAAAATATCACACCTGCATGACTGTGGTTGGTACCAGCTCAGACTAGTCACACTAACCTGTAAAGTGTGTTCAATCTGAAAGCAACCAATCTTCAATTTTCCCCATTTTTTCATGGTTTGTGGATTGCAATTGTAGATCTCTGTGTCTCCTCTCCCCTATTCATTCCTATTCCCTCTTGGGCAAATTGCCTTCTTGGTAGGGAATGTCTTATGGAATAGGTGCTATTTAAATGTTCAATGAAGTCTAAGATTACACTTTGATAACATCAGCTTCTCAGGTGTTCTTACACCATCCTTCGAGAAAGAAATCAAGAAATCAGAATATGGGAGTATTCTTTTTTCAGTTTCTCTCATTAACCTTTTAGTTCTGATTTTGAAGTCAGTCAGGAAGTTGTGCCATCTTCCTGAGGAAGGCCCTGTGTGAGTATTGGTGGGTTCCCACTCCCTCTGGCACTGAAGGGTGCCTCGGGTTCCTTAATTTCTCAGGGACTACTGTACTTCATTTTGACCTCTTCAGAAGAGATGTCCTGTCCTAATCTGCCTCCCAGGATATCTGAGCACGGTTTTTGTGGCTCCCTAGCCTGCACAGGAAGTGGTGATTATCTCTGGCCAGCCCTGTGCTTCTGACACATCTCCTCTGTACATGGAAATTCCAAGGCTACCTCCTTCACCTCCACTTATCTCTGTGCATCTTGAAGTCTTGATTGAGTTTTTAAGTTTTGAAAAGAAATCTTACTGTTTCTGACTTGATATTTTGCTAGATGATGTTTAATTACAGTGGTACTGGTTGTTGCTTCTGTTGCAGGTCTGATCGTAATGATATACACAAGACCTTAACAGCTGCAAAGATGCTATTCTGGTTAATCAGATTAGAGAAAATCTATGGTGGGGGAAGAGGATGTGGAAGAGAGTAGAATGAAAAAATCTTTATTTATTTATTTTTTTACATAATTTGGTTGTAAATAATTTCTTGTATAACTAGAGTTTTCTTTGTTGCTGACAAATCTGTTAAAAAGATTATGATTTTGTGATGTTTTAACTGAATTCAATGTGTATATATGATGAACTACTTATCTGCTTTCTCTATTTAAATAATTATAATTTGTTAGACTTGAAGCATATTGTTTCAATATTGTCTTTGGGTCGTTGAGAAGGAGACCATAATGTTGGTTTATCCCATTTGTCCACTTGGACGCAAAATAACATTTTTGCAATAGCAGAAGGAAACAGGAGAGTGATTACAGCCTAGGGATGATAGTGAAAGTACCTTGAAAATCAAACTGGGCAGGTGCTTTATAAATGGGAGCTGTTCCCCTCATCATTATGTGAAAAGTTGAGATCAGGATTAGTGCCTGGACAGCAGACAGCCTGCACAGAACCGCCTTGTGCTTGTCCTGCAGCACAAGGCTTCCGGGCTTGGTTCTGTCCCTGCTTCACTAGGCTTGAGGAAGCTGCTTTCCCTTACTCCCTCTTTGGACATCACTTTTCTCATCTGTAAATATAATAAGATCCTCAGGCTTACAATTCGTAAGAGCAAGGGGAAAATAAGGTCAGGTTATTTGAAATGGAAGAAAAAAATCATCCCCAAACATTATAGTGGTGTTGAATGTTGAAAAGGCCGAAGCCTCCAACTCTAAGTGGCCTCCATTTTGGCCCTTTTCCCTTTCTGGCTTCTCTGGGCCTATTCTCTCCTGACTGATGTGCATTGGAGATTAGAGACTTCCAAGTGAAGCTGACTACAAATCCCTGCAGGATTCTAGGGGGAGCACTGAGGGATAGACATTTCCCCCATCAGTTCAACTGATTTAGCTTTTAGAAAGTAGATTTTCTAAGAAGGTATAGCAAGAACAGTGTCTAACAAAAACTATACTCCCTACATTAAGGGAATGTTTTCTCTCCGTCTATCAAGGTCCTGGGTTGAGGGTAAAGATGGTCTGACACAGTTGTAGAGAACAGGGAGGGGGCCTTTCCATCTCCTGGTTTTGAAGGCCATGTTCTTCTTTCCTGGAATCTTTAGGAGGTTCCCTCTGAGTGAAGCTTTTTTTTTTTCTTTTTTCTTTTCCTAACGTCCATGCCAGCTTTTTTCCTTTATAAGAGGTCACAAGCTCTCAAGCTGTAACTGTCCTAGGGGACTGTATCCTTCCACGTGTGTTTGAAGTGGTTTCTCTGCTGCAGGGCACTATCTTTCTGAGAGATTCTATTTCTAGCCTCTCAGATGTCTAGTAAATCTTCTCTTGTCCATTTTCCTGGTCATGTCACCTTGGTCTGCTTATTCATTTAAGATCAGGAAAGGAAGCAGGTGATGTGGGCCCAAGGATACGTGGTGACCAGTGAGAAGGAAGGCAGCTGCTCTTTATCCACCCTGAAGCTCACTGGAGTTCTCCCTCACTCCCCAGAAAGGAAAAGAAGCAAAAAAGAATATTAAAAGGGCAGGTCATATTTGTATAATGACCTCTCAGCTCCAGCTTGGCAAGTTTTTAGCCATTAGACCTTCTAGTTCCTCAACCAATCTGTGAGCTTTGTCATTACCGCAGTATTGACTCTTCAGTCCCCTGCAGCCAGAAGTAGCCTTTCCAAGCTTCTTCATGGAATTGGAAGTGATTAAGGAATATCAATGTATGTGCTATATAATCCATTGGGAAAGGCAGATTAGAGCATGCCCCAAGGACTTGGACCCTCCTTAGCTGCTTCTTTATTATTTTAGTGCTTTATTTGCATTTTTAAAATCTGGAAAATAGGATGCAAATCCTTTCTGCCTGGAGATTATGACAATGCCCTCTTTCAGAAATAAGTTTTACTTTGGAGAAGTGAAGCAGGAAATGCAGTGTAAACACCCCTAGATTCAGAGAACCTGGGTTCAGGTTTTAATTCTGCAGTTCACTATCTAGGTAACCTTGATGAAGGTATTTCTCAGGGCCTTAGTTTACCTATCTGTAAAATGTGTGTGAATTGTTAGAATCTTCTTAAAGGACTTGTAAGTTTTCTTTTCAGTCTCCTTCCTATGATCTTGTTAAAAGGGAAGGAATATAGTTGTTGAAAAGATAGATAATTTAGTGGCTTGCTAGGTAATAGAATACCTACCTGACATTCTAGAGAGATGCTGTACCTGACATTGTGCCTCCCTAAAAGGAAGTTCATTTGGATTACCTTTCACTCCCTTTGAGGAAGAAGTAAAGCAGCTCTGTATCGCCTGACTCTGAAACTTTGTTCTATCCTCCTTACTCCCCTAAAGGCCATTATGATTTTTCGAAGACTGAAAATAGAATTATCAACTAAATGTTTGGGAATAACTTATGTGCTTTTTGGCATGACTTTTGATAAATTGGATGCTTAAAAGCTGGTTTGAATGAAATAATTTGCATATGGTTTAACTAGAAGAGCTCATACTTCTGTCAGCTTCTTGAGGTAGTTGCATATTCTGAGTTTGGTTTGTATTGTTTTAAAACAATTTAGCAATCATTGGATAGAAAATGCAATTTTCTATTTTGTGTTCTGTACAATTGTTTATCATATTAAATTTGATGTCCGTATCACAAAATATAAAAATTAAACACACATTCAACAGCTTTTTGGCAGTCATCATTTTGTGCCAATGATGATGTAGCTTAATGGTGCTTGTAGTTTCTTTTAATTTGGCAAAAGTCAGCAATTTAATATGATCACACTAATATCAGTAAGTGATGTGACTAAAAAATAGAGAAATCATATAAGAATTAGAAGAATCATGTTAAAATATCTTATATTCAGTTTATGCATAAATATTGGCTTTACTGTACAAAGATACTGTTTATTTATTGATCCTGAGTTGAGCTAAGGATTTAGTCAGGAAGAGCCGAGTTCAGATTCTGTCTCAAATACTGAAATGCTGTGTGACCTTGAACAAGTCACTTCCCCTCTTTTAGACTCAGTTTCCTTATCTGTAACAAGGAGATAATAATAGCACCTAACTCCCAGGGTTGTTGTGATCTTCAAATCAGTTAACATAATAAAAAGCCTTTGTAAATCTTAAAGTGATATATGTGCTAGTTATTATTATCATCACCATATCATTAATCATCATCATCATTATTCTAGGACTTCTCTGTACCTTTGGCTTGTATTTGTGGTTTGACTATAAAAATTTATGTGAAGATTATGTTTGGTGAAGTATTTTTCATTTCGTCATTATATCAAATTAAAATGGATATCTTTTGTTTTTATATTATCTTTATTTCTGTATACATCTATTCTCTCCACTTCCCCCCTCCTTCAACAAAAGGGAAATCATTCTAACAAATAAAAAAGAAAGGGGGAAATGTAACAACCAACACATCAACTAAGTATGACATATGATCTAGAAAATATTCCATACAGTCTCCCCTTTCTGTTAGGGAGGCAGAGAGGCAGCTTTCAGGTTCAGTTGTGTTTCCATCTACATTGTTGTATATATTGTTTCAGGCATAATAGAGTGAACAGAAAGAACACTTTCTTCTGAATCAAGGACCTGGTATTTATACCATTGTGGTCTTAGGTCTCAGTTGCCTTATCTGCTTATATCTGATCATAGAGCTCTAATCTCAGTAGAGTTCTTCTCATTTTTCGCTGAATTCTTTAGATTGGTTGTTTCTATTGCGAAGTAATATTTCATTACATTTATGTAAAACTGTTTAGTGGAAAGAGTGTTTGGTAAAGAATCAGAATTTTGAGTTCAAATTCTGGCTTTCCATTTCATAGGTATGTGATCATGGATAGGTTATTGAATTTCAGTGGACCTCATTTTCCAAGGTTGGCTAGGATTATATACCTTTTGATTTAATTGAGATTTATTAAGCAACTACTTCGTGCCAGGCTCATTTAAGAACTGGGAATAAAAAGAAAGGCAAAAGACAAGTTTCTGCTCTCAAGGAGTTTAGTCTAATGGGAGAGATAGCTCTCTAGCTCTAAGTCCATATTCCTCTTAGTCTTTGTTGTATTTCCCCAATAAAATGGTCTTGTTGAGGACCAGGATTATTGCATTTTGTCTTTGTATTTCTTGTAATTCTTACAACACCTTGCTTAGTAAAGTGCTTAGGAAGTGTTTGTTGAATTAAATTGAATTATTCTTAGGGTGTTCACTTGTCTCTTCACATCATGTATAAAATAGAACATGAGCACTTAGTAAGTTGGGGTTTGTTTTATAAAAACTATTGGCCTGTTTTTAATGAATAGCCTTTTCATTTCTGTATCTTTTTCTAAAATATAGCAACCTAGTATTTGAGACCGTCATTTAAAATTCCCAGTTCTGTTTTTAAAAAAAATCTTCTTTAGTTATTTATGATATACACAAAATGTAGCAATTTACATATAATTTCTTTAACTCATCCACTTTAGCAATCAACATTTATCAGCTAGGGAACAGTACTGCATTTTTTTTTTAGATATTGTTTCCATATCTTTATGATCTTTTATTTGTATTTCTTGAAGAGCCCAGTTAGGCCCTGTGATGTTAGCTTTTAGTTCCATGAAAAAGCTTTTTTTTTTTTTTTTTTAATAATTACAGCTGAATTTAGATGAAAAGGAATTACAAAAAGCATGACAGCCACCATCTGTAGCAAGTGTATTTTGACACCAGATTGGTGCTAATATCATCAAAGCTCATTCATTCATTTATTCAACAAACATTAAATATCTACTATGCACAAAACCCTGTGCTTGATGAGGAGAAAGGAAAGAACAGATACAAAGATATTAACTAAGAGAATCTCTGATCTTATGGAGCCAAATTTAATAAGTGGTTGATCTTATCAAATGAGGTGGTGTATATAAAGCTTTTTAAACCTTAAAACTCTATAGAAATCAGCTATAATTATAATTACAATGATAAGATTCTAATTTTGGATGTTTGATTTCATGTAGCCTATTTTTGTCATATTCAAGATGGTGCCATGATCCTCCAATGACTTGATCTTCCTCTTTACTTTTCCAGTGAGAGCTCTAATTTTTGCTCTCAAACCCAAAGTAAATATTCTAGAAGATCTTCTGTTCAGGCTGGTTGAGTTTTAAACTGCTTAATAATAAGTGGTTTGAATATTAAAGGTTGTATCATTGCATTCCTTAAGGTGACTTTGCTCCCTTGGCATGGGATTGAAAATAGGGTAATTTGTAATTAATGGGAGGGAATGTAATGTAGAAACAAAGTTGTGGTGGAGTTATTCTCAATCTTTTTTCTGTTCCCCCCCATTGTTTTTCTTAAACCACACTTTGATCGATGCAAATTTGGAATCATTAATTACAATTATTGGAATAAATATGGGTAAATTTGAGTACTTCATATGTTTTCTCTTTTTAAGATACCTT
Source organism: Sarcophilus harrisii (assembly GCF_902635505.1). Taxonomy (NCBI): domain Eukaryota; kingdom Metazoa; phylum Chordata; class Mammalia; order Dasyuromorphia; family Dasyuridae; genus Sarcophilus; species Sarcophilus harrisii. The sequence goes on from NC_045428.1 coordinate 525,105,611, forward strand.
TTATTAAATACTGACAATGATTGGGTGGCCACTTTTTACCAATAAGAGTAGTTTTGGTCCTGGGAAAAAATGCACTCTGAATGTATTCATACAAACAACAAATCCTTAATTTCCTTTTTAGTCAAAATATGCACACAATTAAAAGACAAGCATTTGAAAGTCATGATTCCCAGATTAACTGTAACTGCTGCATGTATTTGTGTAAAACATGAGAAAAGGATAAAACTCTGTTTAGTCATGTAAATGCATGAGTACAGATTCTCTTGGTTTTGATTGGCTAATTCTGCCATCTTAAGTTAATGCTGTATTTAAGTTTTTCATTCGTATTTCCATTTCTGTTTCAAACTACAAAAAAAAAAAAAAAAAAAGAGGGGATGGTAAAAAATATAAAAAATGAAATAAATTTCTGGTCCTTTGGGAATACATTTATTATAAAACTAAATCCATTGTGATACTTAGTGCTTCTGTGCTCAGAAAGCACCTTGAAATTTTTTGGAACTGAGAATGTTTTTTCTTTACTCTTCCTTGCATTCAAGTTTTTAATTACTGGCTGGTTTCAGAATGCTACCTTTCTGACTACAGTTGATGAAAAAGCTGCATTGACTTTTATCATGTAAACTTTTCAAGTGCATATATACTTATATATTCTTCCATTATTTTAAACATAAAATTCCAGCAGTGACAATGAGTTTCAGCAGTCCCTGATAAATTATTCCTTTTAACAACAATTTACCAGATGCTCCCATACACTAGTCTCTAAGCAGACTAAATGGGTGGAGTTGCCCATCACTGACGGTTTAAACTCTGCAGACTGATAAGACTTCTTTTGAGTTGTTAGACCACATTTATTGTGCAAATGAGCTTACATCCTGAAAGAACTGCAGAAATGTTGAGACTTAGCATCATTGAATTTTAATAGCCTCTCTCCCTGATAATGAAGTGAAGTCCTTAGATTTATGAGTACCCATCCTGTCTATAAATATGTTAATAGTATTTCTGTCCCCAAAAGAGAGCTTGCCCTGCCAAACGTGGGGCTTGCCCTTTGCTATCCAGCAGGCCCCACCAGGGGATTTGACATCCTTCAATTTGGAATTCCCTTGTTTAGCTTCCTGTGATAGCATGGAATGGGAATTTTGGCTCGTTCATCCAGTGTTGAGGGAAGACAGGAAAAAGTCATATTGGAATGTGAGATTAGGAGTATACAAAGGAGTTTTTAGTTCTTTGATTGCTGTTAGATAGGTCAAATAGGCGGGCATCTAAAAAAGACTTGATTCTCAAAAACTGTTTAGTGAGTTAAAAAAAAAAAGTGTTAAGAGAATATTGTAATGGATTGCTTTGGTTCATAGTCTTGCATCTGTATTTATTACGTCTATATTTATACTAGTTTACTCTTTGGAGGCTTTTGAATTCTTTTCTTTTGTTTTTAACGTAAAAGGCTGGGGTAACTCAACATTTCTTTTCCTATCTAATCTTTTGGGATGACTTCTAGCACTGAAAGATATGTAAAAGAATTATTCCTTCACACCTTTGCTCCTACATCTCACCCCTTCTCTTATACCCTGCCACACCCCATCCCACACACCCCCCAAAAGAGGAAAAGAAATAAACAAAAGGAGCTGCTGAATTGGTGTGGATATCTATAGCACCACCAACATTTGGCTTCTGTCCATGATTGTCATATTTAGCACCATCATCAATAATTCTCACTTTTTGATTTGTTACAGAATTTGTTTGAAAAATCCAAAATTTGAAAAATTGGGAAGTTTGCTTAAGCTGTTGCTTTAAAAAAAAAGTTCTTATTTTAAATATTTTAGAAAGAAAATGTATTTAAAATAAAAGAAATCATCCTATTTTGTGGGCTTTTTATTGATTAATTTCTCATTTGCTTATAAAGTTTTACCCTTAGGATAAAGCAGTTGACTATATAGAGAGTACAGGAAGTTTCTTCTATTCTCCCTTAGTGTGGTAGCCAGTGAAGAATCCCACTGCAGTCTTAGAAACTGGCTAAGGTTACAGTTTTTATTTAAACAAGTGACTCCTACTAAAGAGATACTTTTTTCTCCTCTCTATTCAAATTATATACTCTAGTTTTCTTCTGTATTAACTTTTTTTCCCCTAGCCTTTCACTTGTAATACTGATGATCTGTGTCTTCTCCTCCTCTCCCCCCCCCCCCCCCCCCTTCCCCACAGTGCCTCGTGGATGATAGTGGTTTGTATTTCCATTTGTTTCCAGGTTAAATTGTGGGGGATTTATTGATGATAATGATAAGAAAATTGTTGGTGTCCTTCAAAATGGGGGAATAATTCTGAAGTGCCATTGAGAACTTGGCTAGGGATCATCTAGTGTGAGATTTTTTTTGGTGGGGGGAGGGGAGATGATTTGGATCAATTTTATCATACATTGGCTATCTATTATTTAATTAAATTCATGTTGGTATTTTAATCATGAAACTCTGGAGTTGAATGGTGATTGTATAGAAATGAGTTAATGAAAATGGACTGTTGATTTTTGAAAAGGGAAATAATATAATAGAGAGAGATTTAGGATGAAAATGTACTTTTTACATCCATATTTATGTTTGCCTATCACAACTATACTATCCCCTACTTCTCTATTCCTTATTGATTATATTAGCTGTTAACTATTTTTATGTCTTTATTTAAAAATTGTTTTCGTGTTCAATGTTGACTTTAGAAATTAGACCAACGTGGCTTGGTCTAATTATGGATTCAGGAAATAAATATATGGATTCAGGAAAATGGAATTCAAATCCTAGCCCAGACTGGTCTTAGACACTTGTGTTAATTCTCTATATATCTATCTTCAAGATAGAACCTTTGTCAGAGATATTTGATGCAAAGATTTTTCCTTTCTTATGAGATATATTAATTTTATTCATGCAGAATCTTCCCATGTAATCAAATTATCTTTTGTGATTGCCTATTTTTTTGTTGTTGTTTGAGAACTGTCCCTTATACATAGTTTTGAAATGTACCTGATCTGGTTCTCTTCTCATTCTTTTAATAGTATAACCTTTAATTTGTAGGTTTCATAGTTTATCTTGAATTTATACAATTATAGACCTTTAAGTGATTTTTGCCAAACTCTTAAGTTCTTGTCAAACAGTGAGATCTTCTCTAAGAAATTTAATACAGTTAATTTAAGATCATTTTTTTTTTTTATTTAATAGCCTTTTATTTACAGGTTATATGCATGGGTAACTTTACAGCGTTAACAATTGCCAAACCTCTTGTTCCAATTTTTCACCTCTTACCCCCCACCCCCTCCCCTAGATGGCAGGATGACCAGTAGATGTTAAATACATTAAAATATAAATTAGATACACAATAAGTATACATGACCAAAACATTATTTTGCTGTATAAAAAGAATCAGACTTAAGATCATTTTTTAATGGTGTTCTGAGATTGTTCATTTGCAGAGAAGGTTCATAGCTGTATTGGTAAAGGAAGGTTCCTTCATAAGAGTTCCCAGTAGCCTCACAACTCTGGGAGGTAGTATGGGGACATTACTGTGGAGGACACTGAGGCAGATGGAGGTTAGGTGACCTCCTCTGGTCCCACAGTCAGTAACAGTCTCAGCTGGACCTGGACTCATCTTTCTGACTCAGGACCGGGGCTGGAGGCTGCTGTGCTCCCTCACTGTGTCTCTGGAGACAGGCCTGGGACCTGTAATTCCAAGTAAAGGAAGACTCTTTGGACAGCTCAGAACAGTGCAGACCCAGACTTTCCCTGCATCCCTGGAGAATCAAAGACCCTCCAGGATCACACAGCTGATTCTAGGCTGGGCTGGCTGGAGGCCTTGTCAGTGTCTCTGAGGTGCCCTGCCTCTGCTCCCATATTGTCATGTGTGTGTGCAGAATATAAAATGCCTTCCACTTAGTCTTCCAGACTATTCCTGTGTGTGGGCAATGTACATTTTAAGATACCCCAGAAATCTGACCACACCTAGGAAGCCAGGATGATTTCTGAAATGCCATCTGGTATATATATAGCATCGTATTTGCATATTCAACAGGGAGGGGTCTTGTGTGTCTGCCAGACAGCTTCCCCATGGGTACCTATTAATTCCTGTCTGTTTCTTTATGAATCTTACTTCTCTGTTCTCTGCTTCTAGCCTCGTTATTCCTCTCCCCCTCCCAACCTTTAAAACACCAGGAAAAAATGTTCATCTTTGCTTCATTTAATAAAAGATTAGGATGTGTTAGTTTGTGAAAGAAGTCTTTTGAAGTCCTATACCTCTCTTTATCACTGGTTATAGAAGAGAAATTTATCACTAGTTATGGGAGGGAAACTTTTCTCCACTTATTTGTGCCCCAATTTTCTCATAGGTGTATGTAGAATGATAATTAGACAACTGGTAGATCTGTGTTAATAAAACATTCTTGGAGAGCCTTTAATGAAAGGTGCTTTACAGGATACCCATTATTAACTCATTCTGGGAGGGCAGAATGCCAAGGTCTGATAACCTGGTTCTGTGTCACAAGGATGTTCCAAAACTAAAACTGGTGTCATTGAGAAAGGTGAGGTAGAGTGGTGGGGAATGAGTGCTGGGGCAAGAAACTACAGGGTACTTGGCAGTTGAAGCCAGGTGGAATAGCGGATGAAGAATTGAGTGGGCCAAAAATGGAAGTATAAAGGAAGGCATCGGGGGGAGGAGTTTGATATTTCACATTTTAGCCCTTCTATCCCAATTGAAGGAGGTAGTGTTAGTTAATTGAGTTAGCAACATGTTGATGATAAAGATGGGGAGATTCTCTAGATTGAGGATCTCCATGTAATTATGAAGAATTATATATTTTAACCTTAAATTCCATTGTGTATTTTAACAAATATTTTTATTCATTAATTAATATATTTACTTATTAATTTGGGGGATAATTTATTAACATATATATTGATATGTGAAATAATAAATGTTAAATAATAAATCCATAGTTTAGGAAAACTAGCAGTTTGTGGGTTTGTATTTTATAAAGAGGTACTAGTAAGTACATCCAACAGGCATTTTACAATCACCTATGTGGTATGTACTATGCTACAAAATTAGTTTTTGCCCTCAAGGAGCTTCCATTCTGTTGGAAATGACTTTATTGTGAGAACAAGGGAAAAGAATCTGACAAACAGACCAGAATGGAAATAGTAAATCTATTGCAGTTTTGATGCTTTATTCACCTGAAAAGTTTGGAAACACTTTCCAGAAAACTTATTCTAGTGTACTGGCCACAAATCCATTTGAAATTGAGGTTACTTCTCACATAAATTCCAGAATGCATCTTATTGCAGCACTAAATAATGAGATGATAGCAGTCAGCTTTTAGTTTGGATTTGTAAAATTGAAGAGATTAGGGGAAAAGATTACAAGATTATAAGGAAGGTCTCAAGAGAGGAGCTGCATTTGTAGAGTGGCTGTGAAGAGGCTGTTAGATTTGGAACCAAGATAGATAGAAAATTAATAAATAGGTTATTTATAGGATGATATTGGATACGAATCTAGCTATGAAGTTTTGTTGTTCAGAATTTAAAGTGTGGCATTTGCACTTCCCCTACACATCCTATCAGTTCTCAGGTGTTTGAGAAGTATGGAGAGTTCACTGGACATTTCCATCCCCATGCTTCTTTTCAAACCATTTAGAATATTAATGACTTGATTATGTCAGAAGAATAATGAACTTGTTCAGCTATAATTAGGACTTAATTTTCTTTTTTTTGAGAAGCTGACTACAAGGGGCTAGCATAAACAGATCTGCAATTATCATAGCCTGCATGAACCTAAAAGCACAAAAATACTTATCCACTGGAAATTAAGGTGCTAGCATGCACATGCACTATTATATTAATTTTAATTGTAGTCTTGCTGGCTTGACCGGTTGGTTAACTAGCTTTAAGAAGGTGACAAATCCAGAGGATGATAAGTATTTGGTTTAGTGAGTTTTCCTTAAGTACATTGTGGAGAAGTATAGTGCATTTATGAGGATGATTAATGAGTGACTGGGAGAAACACAGCCTTGGGCCACTACTGTAGAATACAGAGGAAGTATGGTCCAGGATGTGCTCACGTGGATGGATATGCTACTATTAACCTCCCATCGCTGTCACTTGTAACCTTAAATAAACCATTCAAAAACTTCCTCAATTAAGTCCTTTGCAAAAAACTTCACAAACGCTCCCAAAAACAAAAACAGAACCCCAAATCCCACAATCTCAAAGCAAAACAAAACCGAACAGGGAAGATGAGTTCCTGGCCTTGTGCTGGGACTGCTAGAAGAATCACGAGAACTAATCCAATCGGATAGAAAGTTTGTCTTTAGGGATTAGTTCAACTCCCTTTGTCAAGGTTTTGCTGGAAATGAAACTCCTAATCCACCTGTTTCTGTTAATTTATGGTAAATGCCTTTGCATTTGAAGGTCAGCCCAGAAGCTAAAATGTGAACGGACACTGGTAAACTCAGGTACAGCTGCTACCCTAGCAGCCTTAGGGCTTGCCTCCTTCCCCAAGATCCTTTCTAGTTCCCCGGAGGAGGAGGAGGAGGAGGAGGCTTCTCCTGAATCTTAACTTAGAGAGCTGGAAGGGAAGCTTCTTTGGCCACGGGAGGAGAGTCTGTGGTGACTCGTAGGTCACCCAATGAGACAGTTTCACGTAGTGCACTTTCCTCTTCTGAAGCTGTGGTTGGGAGTACCTGCTGCTCCTCCCGTTCTCCACCTTCCGCTGCCGCCCTTATCTCCCTGCTTCCTCCTGTCTGGACCAGACTTTGGAGGGTCCTCTCCCCCTCCCCCCTCCGGGAGGTTAAAATCCCTCCCCTCCCCTTCATTCCCCCCTCAAACCAAGGCCTCTCCATTAGTCCGGTTGGCTACAGCCGGCCTCACTCTCGCCTCCGAATCCTCCACCTTCTCCGGGCTGCTGCTGTGGCCCCAGACTGGCCCTCTGTCTTTTTCTGAGGGTTTCCCAGATGGACCTCACGTCTCTAGAGGACAGGTATTCGTGCCATTTACTTCTGGATTCCTCCCGCTGGTGCTGGGCACCCGGTAATGGTTTAGAACATTTAAGCGGATTGAAGAGAAATCACAGAATTGAAACAGCAGGCAAAGGAGCACAATGGATAGAGTGTGGGGAAGACTTGAGTTCAGATGTTACCAAGGACACTTAGTAGTAGCTCTGTGATTTGGAGCAAGCCACTCAGCCTAGGATAATAGCACTCCCACATTTTAAAGCATCATAGAAATGCTAGCTGCTGCTGATGTTCTTCCTCTTACTACCACCACTGGCAGTATCCCACTACTCCAACTCTTACCTCCCACTACTACCACCACTACTATCTTTACTACTACTATTACTACTACTACTACTGCTACTATTACTACTACCACCACCACCACCACCACCACCACCACCACTACTACTACTACTACTACTACTACTACTACTGCTACTACTACTACAACTACTACTACTACAGCTACTACTATCATGTTATTGAGTGTCAGCTAGATTTGCAGAACTGGCTCGAGAGGAAGAAAGGATAAAAAAGTAAAGGGCTGTATATTCTCATTTCAGAAATTCACTCAGTCATCTTTCTTCCAAATACTTTCAAGCAGCCTTTCTAATCTCAGTTCTTTTCTAAACTCTTGGCAGTAGTTGGAGCAAATCTGTCAGGTAATTCTTAACTTTATTCTTATTGTTCTTTCTTATCAACATCTTAAGTTCTAGCATCATTTAGAAGGCTTTATATTTCCCGACATTAGATCTATTCTTTGGGACTCTCAGGGCAGGTTAAATTGTAAACCTCTGGATTTAATCCTTTTTATTCTCTTGTGACTCATTTTAAGGCGGGTATGTACAAATTACATTGAGCTAGTGTCTTTCTAATGAAAGTGTAATATCTTTGAAGGTAGGTCCTGTACCTTGTGTTTTGGATGTATATATGTATGTGTCTGACATTTCCATCATACTGGGCATACTGTAGACACAAATATTTGAAGTAACATGGAAATGAGGTTAGAATTCCATCTACTTGCAAATGAAATTAAATCCCTCTCAAATTAGCACCCTGTGTTAGTGAAAGGTGATTTTCACTAATTCTAATGAGTAATAATAGTTTATTTTGGATATGGTCTTTGATGGTTTTCAAAACAGTTTCTCACATGATCTCATTTGATCTTGGCACTAATATGAGGTAGGTAAAGCAGGACTAATAACATAGTTACCACTCCTAGAGGCAGCTATTGGTGACTTTCCCAGTGTAATCAGAATACTTGGGAGCCCCAGTGCCGGCACAAGTAGTACAGTTCTTAATGAATGCTTGTTGAATTTGTTGAATCCCTGCATTTTACAGATGAGGATGCCTAGTTTCAGAGAGATTGTGACTGGCTCATGGTCACGTGGCTAGCAGGTATCTGAAGTACTGAAATCCATTTATATGCCATAGCTTGCTCTGCCCTTCCCAAATTGATAGGCATTTCCTCAGTTTCCAATATTTGGTTGTCACAAAAAGAGCTACTATAAATGTGTTGTACGTATGGATCCTTTCCCTTTTTGTATTTGGGATACAGATCTGGTAGTGGTGTTGTTAGATCTGGGTATAGACTGATTGCCCGTTGGGCATAGTTACAAATGACTCTCCAGAATGCCTCTCATCTTTTTCTAAGTAAATCTTTTACTTTACAAAAGCACACTAAAACTTAAGGGAAAAGGGGACAATTTTATGGCAGTTATTTGAGGACTACTCCTCCTTCCCCCATTCCACTTTGCAATTTGTTAAGAGTAGGGGCACAAGTCTTAAACTTCCGCACTTTTGCTTTTTTTTTTTTTTTTTTTTAAACTTATGGCTTTTACTCCTGTCTCCAGAAAATTCAAATGACCTTTTCTTTTCTTGCTAGCAGACAAAATAGTAGGCCAGGAAGAAAACTATGCATTGGACCAAAGAAAAAAAAAATTTTTTTCCCCAAGCAATTGGAGCAGTGGGAATGGTAAAATGTAGGGATGTATAAAGGAGAAAATGTGTAGATTTAATAACACCTTTGTTTGTGATAGGAAAAAAGGAACTGACTTCTTGCTGACCCAGCTGATGTCTCCTAAGCTGATAAGAATTAATGGGAGCTGGGAGTAAGTGCATGTAATTTGGGAACTAAATTTAGAGCCTTCCTTTCTTTCCTTCCTTCTTTTATCCATCCATCCATCCATCCATCCATCCATTCATTTGTTTATTTGTTCATTCATTTATTTATTAATTAGAACTTTAGGTCCTTATTTTCATAGCTTCTTATTCTATTTCTCTTTACTCAAGTTTTTTTCTTGGATGTGTTGCTTGTTCTCAGTTTTTTTTTTTTTTTAAATTACCTTTATAAAAGCAGATGGAAAAATAAAATGTCAGTTGCTCATATTAAAAATCATTTGAGAAAATGTCTGAATTATTTTTTACATTTTCTTATATTTTCCCCATGCTTATTGGACATGGGTATCAATATTTTAAAGTGAAACAAGTCACTTTCTTTTTCTTTTTATCTTAAAACAAACAAACAAACAAACAAAACAAAAAAGCCCCACTTCAGTCTAAATACCAGTATCTACTGTTAAAATGTGGCCTGAAGTTACACACTCTTGACTAGTGGTTTTTAAAAAATTTTAATAGTGTCTTATTTTGCCAATGACATGTAAAGATAGTTTTAATATTCATTTTTGTAAGATTTTTGAGTTCCAACGTTTTTTTCTCCTTCCTTCCCTTATCTTCCTCCTCCCCAAGGCAGCAAGCTCTCTGAAATAGGTTATACATGTATAATTTTAAAAACATATTTCCATATTAGTCATGTTGTAAAAGAAAAATCAGAACAAAAAGGCAAAACCACAAGAAAGGAAAAAAAAGCACACACACTAAAAAAAAGTGAAAGTGGTATGCTTGGATCCCCATTCAGGCTCCATAGTGCTCTCTCTGGATGCATATGGCATTTTCCATCCCATTGACTGGTGTTTTGTGTGAGCATATGTTTATGTTCCTATGCATACACTTTGATCCAGCAGTGTCTCTTCTGAGCCTGCATCCTGAAGAAATCATAAAAAAGGGAGAAGAACCCTATGCAAAAGTGTTTGTGGCAGCCCTTTTTGTAGTGGCAAGAAATTGTAAACTGAGTGGATGTTCATCAATTGGAGAACAGCTGAATAAGTTATGGTATACCAATGTTACGGAATATTATTGTTCTGTAAGAAACGACAAACAGGATGATTTTAGAAAGGCCTGGAGAGAATGAACTGATGCTGAGTGAAAGCAGAACTAAGAGATCATTAATGATACACGAGAACTGTGGGGACTGAATGTGGATCACAAAATGGCATTTTCACCTTGGTTGTTGTTTGCTTGCTTGTATTTTTTTCTTCCCTTTTTGATCTGATTTTTCTTGTGCAGCAGTTTAAACGTGGAAATATGTTTAGAAGACTTGCTCATGTTTGAGCACTTGCTCTCTAGGAAAGAGGGGAGGTGGGCAGGGAGGAAGAAATAATTTAGAACATAAGTTTTTATAAGGGAAAATGTGGAAAGCTTAGCATTTATTTTGAAAAATAAAAAAACTATTAAAAAAAGGTTTGATTCTTTCAGTTAAGCTTGGGTTTTTGTTTTTTTTTTTTCCAATTCTGACATTTCAGTTTTTGATACCCATCAGTATATTATGTGGGTGAACTATTTAGCAGAAGGTGGTTCTTTGCTTTTCAAGAAGATCTTGACCTCAGAGGGGTAATGTAGTGACATGGAAGTGAGTTGGATTTAAGGGAGGGAGGGTTACACAAAGTCATCAGGCTTATTCTCTAGAGCCATCTGGGTCCAGCAGGAAGCTATACTATAAGGTTGACTGTCAAAATGGTCATGGTAGCAACATGGGTTTTGAAGTCAGAGGCCCTGTGCCCATTTCTGCCTCTATCTGTGTTACTTTTAGAGAAGACACTTCCTTTCTCTGTTCTTTGGGCTCCTAATCCATAAAAGGAGAAGACTGGACTAGATGCATTTAACCTTTGAGGGGCCTTCCAGCTCTAGTTCTCTGATCTTATGATTTAATTTTCAGAGAGTAGGAACATGAAGAGAACAATTCCAGCCCTTGAAAAGCATTCCATAAAAGACTAGGCTATTCTAGGGGTTTGAATATGCATTTAAGGGAGCTTTTGTGTACTCTTCAAGACCTTAGACTAGAACTGATAATCAGTTCTATACAAAGGTGGACTTAATTTTTCTGAATAAACTGAAACTTTTGCTTTTTAAAAACAAAAATCTTCTGTGATGAATTCTTGTTCTTACCATGATCATCTTTATCTCTGGGCCATTTATAACTCTTTCCCTCTATCCCCTCCACCCCCCCTTCCCAGTGGTCTTACTCTGCCTGGCAGACTTTCTAAGATCTAACAGACTTGAAAAAAAGTATCATTTGCTGGCATTCTTAGTAGTTGTTGCTCCTTATTTTCTTCAGGCATTTGTATTTGTCTATCCCCAAACAGCCTTAATCACAGAATTAGTGGCTGTGAATCAATTAGATGTACCTTTATTGAGAAGGATTTTTTGGTTCTTCAGTTGCCATTTTATAAAATCTTGGTTTCTGTAGTGGGAAAAAAAATAAAAGAAAAAGAAAATAAAATCTCTGATTTCTGGATAGTATTTTTTTAAAATATATTTTTATTGCTATCTTTTGTCTTGATATCACCCATGTTTCCCAATGTATCTCTTTCCATCCTCCCAGATAACTACTTCCTATAATAATGAATAAAAAGAGAATTAAAAAGCTGAGTAAAACTAACCAATAGATTAAAATAACTTGATAGCATATGCAGTGTTCCATATTCATAGTCATGTATATCTTCAAAGAAGCAGGGGATAGTAGCTTTTCATGAAGCTTGGTCATTATAATTTTGTATTAAATCTTGTATTAGCATTTTAAATGACTAACTTGTGGTCTGCTTAGTAAGTTCCAAGTCCTTACAGTTGAAGTCCCCAATTCATTGGTATAGGACTTTAGGACTCAGGTTACTTACTAATAATGGCACCTCTAGTATTTCTTTAGAAGTCCTGCATGAGGCGAAGGAGAGTATACTTCAAAATAATAAGCTTCCTTGTTAATATTTCTTAAATTTAGTTGGGGGGGGGGGAAGAGGAGTGAGGAAATATAAGAGATAGATGAATTGTAGGGGTTTCCAGGGGTGGAAGGAGGTAAATAAGTGAGTGAAAACATTTAAAATCCACTGGCTTAGAGTTAAAGTTATCAATATTTATGAGTAGAGGTAGAAACAACATGGCATTTTGGAGGGAAAGAAAGAGACAGACAGGAAGAATACTGAGTTCAAATCCCATTTCTAGCATATTACTGTCAATATGACTGGAAAAATCATTCAGCCTTTCAGGCAAGTAGGATCTTTATTGTTAGAGTAAGGTTTTCACTGGAGCTTCTTGTACTGATAGAATTACCAGTAATATCAGAAAAAGCAGACCAGTAAGAAGCTGATGGGCATATGGAGAAACAGATTCAATTGATTTCTTGTTTAGTTGGCAAGATGATAAAGAAATAGGTATTTTTAGTCCCATTTATAAATTTAAAAAGCTTTTTTGTGATTCTTCTAGATTTTGATTAAATACTTGTTAATTCTAGTATCTGAGGGACCAGTCTTTTTGTACAATAATTTGATATAATAGCAAGTTTGTGAGAAATCAAGGAGTTATGTCAGAATAGAGCAAGATTCCTCTTTATCAGGTGCTCTGTTTCCGACAGTGACTGATGACTGAAGACCCAAAGCAAAGCTCTGCCTTTTAAAGGACAGTTGTGCAATCCTCCAAAATGGATGACTCTTCTAAAGGGAGATTTGCTTATCACTTTGTGCTTTGAAGGAGGAGGTTTGATAAAGGAGTAATTCTTCTTATCTTAGTCTGCTAGCTTAACCACAGATAATATTCTTACTTTAGTGTTTAATCCTCTTTTGATAGGCCTTTTTGCCTCTATAATAATTTTTGAATAGAAAAGTTGCAAATTTTGTGTAAAGTATTTCCTTTTTTGTTTATTTTCAAAGAGCAGTTGCCCAAATCCCCCTTGCCTTTGTCTGATGAAGGGGCAAAGAAAACAGGTTCTTGTGATTTCCCTTTTATCATTAACTGTTTAATATTTTTTGGTAATTTTACCCTCTTCTGTGTCATTCTCTTCCCCCCCTCCCCCAATCCCTTTGCAAGAAGTAGTTGCTTGAATTTCCTTTTAGGTCATTGATCCCTTAACAATATTATTATTTGTTATAATCATGTTTTAACTAGCCTTAAATTAAATTTTCTCTTTCAGTGTTAGTGAAAGCAATACAAATGGCCAGTCATCTAAATATTTGTTTCCTCATGCAACCTTATTTCAAAAGTTAGGAAAGCTTTCAAGTACTTTTAAAATTGTAAGAATACATATAGTTGTAAGGAGCGGTATTTTCACATACATGTAGGTATCTGAAATATATACGAATATCATACAGGCAGAGGTTTTGATTAGTAATAACAATGTTGTTTTAACTTGAAAGTTGTCCAAGAATCCATGATTACACAACTAGGCTGATATGTAAATAATATGTAAACTACAGGTAAATATTAATTTTAAACATGGCTTTGATAATCTGAACCGTATGTTATCATTTTAATTATGAATCCAATATAACATTGTTTTTTCTTTGGGGTCATGTAACATGGTGTCATTAACATAGGCAGTAGATAGTCTATGAATACTTGTTGGCTAAATGAAAGCTACATCTAGTTCCCTAGAAGGAAAAGTTTGGCAGGAAGAGATTGTGTCTTTTGACCTAATAGCATTCTGGGCAGAGAGTAGGTATTCTATAAGAACTCCTAAGGGGACTTTGTTAGCCAGGATTGTGTTGGAGAGCATGGGGAGAGTGAATTCAATTTTGGCCCAATGGAATTTAATGTGATGATGGGACGCTATGTGGAGATGGGGGACTGGAGCTGGAGTAGGAGGTTGGGACGAATTTAGAAATCATCTATGTGGAGAGGATGGTTGAAGTCTTGAATCAGGTACTACTAGTATTAAACACACTGGTACATAATAAATATTTGTTCACTGACTTCAGGAAGAGATTTAGTTATAGAATGGTGCTAATGAGACCAGTATCAAAGATTAAATCTCATTATTGACTGGCTGCTAAGCTCTTTTACTTTGTAGCCATGGACTCCTTATAGACTTTCCAATGAAAGTTTTTGTCTCTAGGTAAAGTGGGAGGGAGAATTATCACTTTTAAATAAATAGTAGGTTACTAGCATCATACACATAGTAAACAAAGGACCAGAACAGAAATCTGTAGAGCCAAGTGATCAGTAAATGGTTGACTTGGATAATAATTTTCAATGACTGTTCAGATAATCCTTCTAAAAATAATATAAATATGGAAACACTGCTGTAAATAAATGTAAAAATCATCATCATAGGATGATTTTTTTAAAAAAATGCTGAGAAATGGGCTTAAGTACAGGCAAAGCATAGCTATGGTTAGATGAAACTCTGTTACTAAGGGTAGTAAGTTCCATCAGAATAGTCATCACTTGGCGCACTATTCAGGGCCTCTTCTCCTGGCACTTCACTTAGTTTACATTTATATTGTGTTTGAGACTTCAGATTACTTACAGAATTCAGGTCTTTCTGACTGGCAGCATTGCATCCACCGAGCACCATCTTGCTATGGAAGGGATGGCAAAATGTGAGGGGGGATGGCTATCCTCCAGAAGCATTAATTATTAATTATAGCATTGCTAAACATTGTTAGGGACACTTTTAGGTGGCTATGCCGGCATTCATAGCAGTTACAAACCTGAATTGTATTGAAGTACTGTGTGATAATAAGAAAATGAAACAGTATAAAAATGAAACTGACCACAGTGATTTTTTTTACTATCCCAAGAAACATAAAAGAGACTTTTTTTTTAATCCACCTCTGAAGTATTAATATGGAAAGTGAATCTTTAAAAATTTGCTCTTTCATGTTTTCAGTAATCTTAATAGTAATTTAAAATTTCATATTTTCTCTGAAATATAAAGAAGTTTGTCTTCAGGGGCCAATAAATAAACATTAGAAAATTATTTGCTCTCAAAAATGCATCATTTAAATCTTTGTCTTTTCCTTCATCTCCCCCCATTCTTTTTTTTTTTTTTTTTTTCTTTTCTCATTTTCAGGCAATATATCAGTATTAAGCAGCATTAAGGTCTGTGATGTTTTTCTTTTGAATGATTCTCTCTATATAAGTTTTGAAGGTCATCATTGTATAACACTATACATGTAAGAATGTGTTTAATGTTGTAGGAACAGATGTTTCATATAAATTGTCAGAGGACAGTTAGAGCACATTATCATCATTGGCTTGAGTTGTCTACTTAAATTCCATTGAATAATGCTTGTAAAGTGCCTAGTTTTAGAGGACCCTGAGAAATAAGGATTAATTGGATAGTTTCATAATAACTAGAGTCAGGTTTCTATGTTAGTAAGCCTGGGAGAATGAAAATATCTGTTCTCTCCTGTAATTTCTTAGGATTGTGTCCCTTTTGTGTTTAGTTTATCTTACTTTGGTCTGTTTCCTGGGCATGTTATGGTATTATTTTGCCATTGTCTCAATGAGATTTTGTTTTCACAATTCCAGTGGTATGTTGATTTATACAGTAGTTTTATTAGGAAAGGATGTATACATCTGAACCTTAATCAGGGAGTTCTAAATAGTCCTGTAATTTTATAAAAACAATCTGAGAAAAAGAAAGTTTTGGAAATGCCAAAGAATTTTGTTAAAAATGCGTGCTTTCTTTCAACTTCCTCTATATCATTGTATAGTAGATGAAATCTAAAATTCATATATCATCTTATACACGTGTCTGTTATGTGGGCAGAGAGGTTTGTTACATGAGTCCTAGATTATAAAGCTGCTTATTAAGAGGGGTGGTGGCTGTGAATTAGTTATGAGTTTTCTGTCTTTAGGAGTTTCCAGCTTTGATGCTCTAAAGTTTAAAGAATATTATACTTTTACAAAACTTCCTTTTTTGTGTCCCTGAGTAGTCTGCTGAAATAAGTACAGTATGGCCTTGGAAGGCAAAAAGAGAAGCAAAGGGTAAATGTTTCAGAAAAGTAGCACTTAGCTCAATAGTAAGAAACAATTGCTAACTTTCAGTTCAATTAAGTTCAATGAGTGATTCCTCATCATTGATGGTTTTAAGCAGAGGGTTGGTGACCACTTGGGTGGTATTCTAAAAAAGGCACTCCTGCTCGGCTATGATTGAACTAAATAACTTCCTGCAGTTCCTTCTAAACTTGAGATTTATGAATCTGTTTAGACGGCAGCAGTAAATGATGAAAGACCTCTAGAGTTCTGGATTCAAATCATACTTAACATTTATTAGCTTTGTGAGGCTGAACTATTTCATGGGATTTTTGTGGGAAAAAAATTGTTTTTTTGGTAAACTTTGAAGGAGCTTTTCTTTACTTGAGTTATATCTACCAATATTTTGTGTTAGAATTGAAAGCTGATAAATTATTAAAATACTTATTAATTCATTTAAAAATAATAAACCCTTTCATGTTGATCCTGAGTTTTAGGCAACTCTAAAGTCTGTTCTCAGTTGGAGAAGAGGTGCTGTTCTGCATTGGTTGTAGAGTTCCCTATATCAATCTAAGTGCTTGTAGACCCTCTTTCTCCCCCATGTACTGATGGTGGAAATGATGTCTCTGCCACTGGTGATCGAGGGGGCTTTAGAGGCACCTAGATGACAATAATTGCACAAAAAATAAGCTCATTTTTCTAATTGCATTTTCAGGAGGTTTCTCAGAGGAGCCTCTGTGGTTTTTCTAGTACATCTAAACTGAATGCCTTAGCGTTTTGAATGTTTTAACCTCCTGGTTTTGAATATCAGTCAATCAAAATGTTTAAAAGCATTTACATTGTGCTAAGTGCCAGGGAAACCAAGAGACAGAAGTCCACAATCCCTGATCTCCGGGAGCCCCAAATTCTTTGTCAATCTCACTTCTCCAACTGCCTTTTCTTTCTTTTTTTTTTTGGGGGGGGGGCAGCTGAGGCAATTAGGGTTAAGTGACTTGCCTAGGGCCATATTTGAACTCAGATCCTCCTGACTTCAGGGCTGGTACTCTATTTATTGCACCACTGCCCTCTCTAACTGCCTTTCATCCAGACATCTCTAACTGGCTGTACTACCTAAGACCCCTTATGCTCAGGATTTCTTCAGTGACTTTCTCCATTCCTTTCCTTCCCTCCTTCCTATAATGTAAAGGGGCAGCACCAGCAGATTAGTAACCTGGCAGTCATCCTGGATTCCTCACTGTCTCCCCACCCCCATTCATTTTGTGCCCCCTCCCTGACCATGGCCTCTAGGAACCAAATCTTTTTAGCATTCCAAGTCCTTTACCCCCTCAGCCCTTCCTCTTTTTCTGGTTTTTACACCTTACTCTACCACAGACTCCTATCACAGGTCACAGGTCCCTTCCCCCTCCCCCCCTTCATTTTCCTCATTCCTGCACTTGTAGACTGATTTTTCCCTTCCCCAAATAAAAGTTCTCACTTATATCAAATAAGTGTAGTTGATTAAAACATCCAGATGTTGACTGTATATAAAAAGGTGTGTCTTGTTCCCATTTGTAGCCCTTCATTTCACTGCCAAGAAATAGGGGTATACACTTCAGTCTCACTTTTCTGAAATGATGACAATGGATGCCTTAATTTTCCTTTTGCTAATTATCCCCCTTTTTGTTATTTTCTTCAGGGTTTCAGTTCCTCTTGCTACTAAAGTAGGACTGTAGTACAATTTTTTTTTGAACTTTGCATTTTGACAGAACTAATGCTCTATCTACCTTTGGTGGGAGTGGAGGTGGAAAGTTGGAGGAAGACTCCCTTCCACACTTGCAGATGATGCTTACTCAGTGTGTAAGCCATAAAGCAGTAAAAGCCAAAGTCGCTGAGTAATTGGGGTTTTTCACAGAACGATAGGTACTTCTGCCAGTATTTGGGCAGCCCAAGCTCTCAGGATGAGGAAAGCCCAGGGCAGGCCACCCAGAGTGGCCAGCTAACTGCCAAGGCCCTGGTTTGGCTAATAGGGCTTTCCTTCTTCCACCTTTTAGTTTCTAGATGGTGCCTTGCCCCCCACCCCCTCCTGCCATTCCTTTCTGTTATCCCCAGCCACCCTGTCTTTTCAGATTTGATTCCATAACCTTCTGACTGCCAGGAACACTCAGCTTTTAGTATTGTCGGAACTGATCTCCATATGTTCCACCCCCTCAAGTTCACCTTTCCCCCTAGATCTGATGTCCCCGGTAGGAGTGCAGGCCATGCAGCTAAAGAATTCCCTTAGGATTTTCTCTAGTATTATTACATTCAGGTTTGTGAAATAGGAAAACCTTAAAGGAATGGTCCCTAAAAACAGATTTTTGTGTAGACTTTGCTTATGCTTTGCATAAGCTTTGGATGCAGGCTCTTCTTGGGGGAATTGGAGTCATTGTCACCTTTTGGTCTCAGGGTTGCTATTATTTAGTGGTTTTAACTTCCCATTTTCCATTGTCATTAACTAGATTCTCCAGCCCATTCTGCTGGCCAGCTGTGCTCGGGTCCCTGTAGCTGGCCACATCATGCTAATTTTTAGCAAGGCCTACTATGGCCTACCAGAAGGGGCCAGAGAGTCTGCGCCTCCTGGCAAAGTCCCAGACTATGTCTGAAGTTGGTAAAGGGGGGGCCAAGGAAGTCAAAGAGAGCGGAGAGATTCCCCACAATAAGGGCAGAGTGGCAGAAACCAAGAGAGCTTGCTCCAGAGAAAAAATTGGGGTTTGAGATGGCTTGGGCAAACCACTTCATCTCCTTAGGCCGGTTTCTTCATCCTTGAAATGAAAGGATGAGGTTTAGGGAATCCTTTGCTGTTTAAACATTTTCTTATTCTAGGAATTCTTGACTCCTGAATTTCCATATGGGGCAGCTAGGTGGCATAGTGGATAAAGCACTGGGTTGGGAGTCTGGGAGACCCGAGTTCAGATTCAGCCCCTAGCTGTGTGACCTTGGGCAAGTATCTTAATTTCTTTGTGACAGTTTTATCAGCTTCCAAGCAAGGATAATAACATTTACCTCACAGGGTAGTTTTGAGGATTAAATAAAACCATATTGGTAAATTGCTTAACACAGTGTAGGCACTATATAAATGCTTATTTATTCCCTTCCTTTTTCCTGTAGGGTAGCTAAAAATGTCATTACTCTCTGCTTTCAATTAAAGTTCATCCCTTTTTTATCATTTGGAGTCCTGGGAAAGCAACATTTGTATGCTTTTTGATTCCTGAATTTCACGCAGTATGACAACAGTTCTGAAGTCTCTCTAGTTTGTAGGTCACACCTTTTAGAAAAATGTTTGAGGTCCAGAGGCAAGTTCTGAGCTATAGGAGTTATTAGCAAAAAAAAAAAAAAAAAAAAAAAAAAAAACCAAAAAACTGTTCAGAGTGCCCCTATGTCATGTGTCCACAGTCCTGCTGGTAGCTAGTGACCTTTTAAGTCTGTATTGTGAAAATTCTGTTCTTTGGATGCAATCAGTAAATGCTGATGTAATATGGGGAGTAAAATGTGGAAAGGGAGTTCAGTGAGTTTGTATGTGGGTGTCTATGCAAACTGTTATCATTAGTCAGTTAACCTTTAGGCCAGGTGAATAAAGGACAACAATCCAATTGGATTAAAACTCTATCCAATAATCAAAATATAGCAGATAGCTCATATTGTGGTTACTTATGCACTTCAGATAGACAATTCACAGATATTGAGAGCTTCCCTTGATCTGTATAGTAAATAACTACCTACTATAGTAGATGGATAGATAGATGATAGATAGAAAAGAAGGAAGGAAGGAAGGAAGAAAGAAATAACTTATTGGGATCATTCTTATTACCAAATTTAAAAATTCAAGTGTATCTAGTTATGAATTCATTTAAAAATCATTGACTTTATTAGCCAAAAACTTTGCAGTTGTGTTGATCTTAGATATCTCCTGGTGGTAAGATGGCTTATAGAAATACATATCACATGTTGCATAAGCATAACTTTGGACAGTGTGTTTTTGAATACATGGGATCACTTCATACTAATTGAGGGGAACCAGCTTTAGTATCTATTGTATTTTAGCCTAGACATGATAAACTGGTCTCCAATTCTGGAAAATACCTAGCGAGTATACATTAAACTACTGTGATTCCTGACAGAACTGATTTTATGTAATTCCTCCCTTTCTTCAATTGCTTGGCCCATTTGCCAGAGGAACTTGTTTATTTTTTCTTTCCATGTTTTTACAAAGGAGAAGGTAGCATGAATGAGAGGAAAGAGAAGTGGATTCCAAGTGAGAGCTTCAGGGTTCAAATTCTGGCTCGGCTTCTTAGCAGTTACGTGATCTTGGTCAGGTCACTAAACTCTTTGGGTCATGATTTCCTCATTTATCAAATGAAGGAGTTAGATGGGCTGATTTAGTCTCTTTCAGCTCAAATCCCATGAGAATGCTTCTGTAAACTGGTTCATTCCCAGTACTTTATATTTTATAGCTCTTTCCTCTGTTCCCTATGGCATTCTTCCTGTATGGTGATCTTTGAATTACTTAACGACATTATCATAGTTCTTTGTCACCTTGTTCTTCCCCCTTTCCCCCTTGTCTCTAAATATGTTGTTTGGTAGCTTTTATTCCGGATTCTTATACAGCCCATCCCCAATGTCTTCGCCTAAAACTGCACTAAGAATTTTGGAATGCCCTGTGTACTTCATTTTCCCAACTCTTAGGGATTGTTCTGGTGAGCTCACAGCTGATCTCTCCAGGAAGGTAACCAACCTGTCTGTTGAGACTTGGGAGGGTTTACAGGCATTGGTTAGTTTTGTTAACTTTATCTCAGAGCTCGAAAGTAGGAGGCCGTTATTAAATATTTGTTGAACTTCCTAAATATTTGTTGAACTGAGGATGAAGCTAATTGTTGATTTTAATCCTCAGCTTTCACTTTCTTCATGAGAGGGAAGGATTTTCAATCAGAGTTTATGGATGAGACAGCTCTGCTCTTTCATTTCCATTGAGGGAATAGGCCTTGATTTTTCTTCAGTGTTAAAACATTTAATGAAAATAATAATGCCAAAGAGATGCATTTGGAGTGGTTGCCTTCACTGTTTTATTCTTGTTGCATTCAGTTAAATATATTTTTTTTAATATAATATGTACCTATGTTCTAAACTCAGTGTTTTAAAATCATCATTTCTCCATTGTGTGGTTATTCTCTCTAAAAAAATTAATAAATATAATATTTTGATATTTGCAGAGTTCTTTATAATTATTTTTTCATTTGGTCCTCACAACAACCATGTGAGCCATATACTCTTATTATCTCCATTTTACAGATGAGGCTAAATGACTTACTCTGAATCATACAGCTATTGCTGTGTTTTTTGTTTGTTTGTTTTACAGGTGGTTAAATAGGTTATTGATATTTAAATTGCTACTACTACTGTTATTCCTATTACTTCTTGGTAAAGGAGAGCCATTTTGGTGTTAAAAAAACAGGCATGAGTTTTGTTGCATGGCCCAGCCTGCTGCGAGGTATGTTAGGGTAAAATCTTTGTAGTATTATGTACTTTCTGTTTTAAAAAATTCTACAAGTCAGGACAGGAACCTAACAAGTGTTTTTCATTTGTTAATTACTTAAAGACTATAGAAATAAAATAGTTGTTGCTTAATATTACTTCATATTTATTAGCGTTTATGATACTTAATTTTATTTAATGATGTAATATTAAACAACATTATTATGCCCTAAGGCATTCAGTTATTCAACAGAAATTTATTTTCTTATTGTATAATAATGGTTGTATGAAAATATATCAATAATGTTAATTCCAATAATCTTTGAATATGGAAGGATCTTAGTGATAATTCCTATCTAGGAAAAAAAACCAATTCTACCTTTCATAAGTTAAAGGCACTCAAATGCCAACAGTAATTTTTAACCTTCCACTAATTTCCATTAAGTGCTACCCCTTATTTACAGGGAAAGCTGTGTGGGATCTCTAATCAGGAAGACCCGAGTTCAGTTCAGACTTAGACAATTACTATACTAGTTGTGTGATTCTGGGCAAGTCACTTAGCTTTTTTTGCCTCAGTCTCCACAACTGTAAAATGAACATAATAATAGTACTTACCTCTTAGTATTGTTGTGAGCATCTGTTGCGATAATATGTGTATAATCCCTAGCACATTATATAACTGGTACTTATTAAAACTTAGTAAGTCCTCCATTTCTCCCTTCCTCTCTCCCTCTTCTTCCCTCCCTCCCTCCTTCCATTTCTCCTTTCCTTCCTTCTCTCCCTCCCTCTCTTATACCAATAATAGTAAATAGAGGAGATGAATTTTAGCTTGTTTCTCTATACTCCTAAGTCTTTCAGTCTTTACACAGAAGTGAAATCTTCACTAGATGCAGATACAGATAGATAGAAACATACTGAAAAACACCCAACTCAAAGGAAGATTAGTGTTTTGACAGACAGTGTGTGATGTAAGGGAAACATTGGACTTTGAGGTCAAAGATCAAGGTCTTAGTCCCATTAATTCTGGCTGACCTTGGGCTCAAGCCATTTTATTCTTTGTTTCTCAGTTTCATGTAAAATATAAATTAAATAGTCTCATCTTAACTCTTCTCTCTTTTGCTCTCCCTACTCCTTGACTCCTACTAACTTTAGTCTTTCTAATAGTCATATATTTGGAAAACTTTTAAAAAAATTTAGAATGAGATATAAAAGTCTTTTATGGATTAGATTGACACTACAGAAAGAAACTCAAGGACATTAACCAAAACATAAAATTTTATAATAGTGGAAAGTGACCTTCTGAAAGAGAATGTAAACATTTAATATGCAATGTTAGTTTTAAAAGTGCTTCACAGAGGCTAAGAATTGGAAGTTGAGGGGGTGCCCATCATTTGGGGAATGACTGAACAAGTTGTGATATATGATTATAATGAAATGTTACTGTCATATAAGATATGACAAGCAAGATGATTTCAGAAAAACCTGGAAAGACTTGTACAAATGGATACAAAATGAATGACCAGAACCAGGGAAATGTCCACAGTAATAGCAACATTATACATTGAAGAATTGTGAATGATTTACTATTTTCAGCAATTCAGTGATTCAAGAAAATTCCAAAGGAACCCATGATGAAAGATGCTATCCACCAGAGAGAGAACTGATGTCTGAATACAGGGTGAAACATACTATTCCTTCCTCCCTTCCTCCCTTCCTCCCTTCCTTCCTCCCTCTTTTCCTCCCTCCCTTACTCCCTCTTTTCCTCTCTCCCTCCCTCCCTCCCTCCCTTCCTTCCTTCCTTCCTTCCTTCCTTCCTGTTTCCTTGCACAAAATCATTAATATGGATATGTTTTATATGATTGCATATAACCTATATCAGATACTTTATCATCTCAGGGAGGGAAAAGGAGGAAAGGAGGGAGGGAAAAAAACACCAATGTTAAAAATAGTTTTTATATATAATTGGGGAAAAACAAAATATACTTTGAAAGTGAACAACAGTCCTCCACAGGAGTCATTGTCAAGTGTGGCTTCTTTTCCCATTGATGAAGAAAGCATGGAATAGAGTGGCTATATATGTGACTTGTCCAGTGCCATGTGGGGTGTGTGTGTGTGTGTGTGTGTGTGTGTGTGTGTGTGTGTGTTCATGTACTTACTGATGGAGATGTAGGATTAAAAAAGTTTGAAGAACACTTCTGTAGTATAAAACATTTAACTTTTTGTGCAAGGAGATAAAAGGAAGGAAAGAAGACACATGTAGACACATTTATACATATACATTAAGTCTGATGTATAGTTTTTTTTTTTTTTTAATTTAATAGCCTTTTATTTACAGGATATATACATGGGTAACTTTACAGCATTAACAATTGCCAAACCTCTTGTTCCAATTTTTCACCTCTTACCCCCCCACCCCCTCCCCTAGATGGTAGGATGACCAGTAGATGTTAAATATATTAAAATATAAATTAGATACACAATAAGTATACATGACCAAACCGTTATTTTGCTGTACAAAAAGAATCAGACTCTGAAATATTGTACAATTAGCTTGTGAAGGAAATCAAAAATGCAGGTGGGCATAAATATAGGGATTGGGAATTCAATGTAATGGTTTTTAGTCATCTCCCAGAGTTCTTTTTCTGGGCATAGCTGGTTCAGTTCATTACTGCTCCATTGGAAATGATTTGGTTGATCTCGTTGCTGAGGGTGGCCTGGTCCATCAGAACTGGTCATCATACAGTATTGTTGTTGAAGTATATAATGATCTCCTGGTCCTGCTCATTTCACTCAGTGATGTATAGTTTTAAGTGCATCTTTGATTTTGTTGTTTAAAGTTAAAGGTGAAATTATTATCAGCTTTATTTTATATTATTTTTGTTTTTAAGGCTTACTTCCCTACTGGAGTCAAAGGACCACACACTGCTAGCTGTTTGTATGTGAAGGTGGAACTAGGCTTATCCCAGTACCTACCACAGCAGGGGTCTGCCACATGCTTGTTGTTGAGTGATTGAATGAATGAATGAATAAACTGGCCCATAGAAGGAGGTGATTTGAGCATTTGGTTGAAATGAAATTGCTTGAATGGCTGAAAGCCAAATGCATTTTGCTACCTTAATTCAAAGGGAGTGAGAACTTGTCACATAAGGCACTGAGGCTTTTACTACAGCATGTCTAAAATCAGTAAGATTTTATCCTGTAAATTTGGTGTATAACAATAATCTTACCTAGCTATTTTAGTAGCCTTCCTATTCTATCCCTGTTGACTCTTTATCTTATTTCCTCATTCCTTAAGCTCTCAACCATACCCTATGATCCACACTTCTAGAAAAAATGACAACTACCTAATACACCCAGAAAATTGAAGCCATGGGGCCACTTACCTCCACCCCTCTCTCCCAATCCTCAAAAATGATCAAGATCTTCTCCCATGAATTTAATTTCTATTCCCTCTTGTTTAATCACACAATTAGATGAATCTTTCAGATCTCTGACAAACTTTTCTCAAAGGACATTCTTGGCTTCCAGCCCAACAAGTCCAATAACTTTTTTCCCCCCTTCAAACCTCATTCCCCTTCATCTAACTGGTAGGTATTTCTTGCTGTCCCAAAGGGCTCTGGAAATCCTTGGGTTTTTCAGGTTGCAATCAATACAAACCTTGACTCTGAAGCATTTTTAGCTTCCAAGTTGCAGATCACGGGTTCTTAACCTGGACTAGGGACTTTGTTTTTGAAAAATATTTTGATAACTGTATTTCAGTATAATTGACTTCCTTTATAATCCTATGTATTTTATTTTATGTATTTAAAAATAATTTTCCTGAGAACAGTTTCATAGGCTTCCCCAGACTGGATTAACAATCCATGTACTAGGGAGACATGTAGGAAACATAGAGACAATAACTTAAGAATCCAGGACAGACCAATTTTGAGAAGCACTAGAGATCTGGCAAGGAAGAACTCTTATTAAAAATGATCATTGTGAGGACTATATAGCCCTGTGTTGATTGCCTGGGACTTTTCAGGGTTTTAGTCCTGGGGTTAAATTTGCATATATTTTTGAACCAAAGAAGCCACTGAAAGCAGGAACTAGAGGGACTGGGAAATACCTTTGGAAATCACTGAAGGGAACATGGCTATGGTTAGAACTGACTTAATAATAATGATAACCAGCATTCGTGAAGCACTTTTAAGGTTTGCAAAGTGCTTTATATATAGGTCATCTCATTTGATTATCTCAGAATCCCTGTGAATTATTTGCTGTTGTTATTCCTATTTTGCAAATGGGGAAAGGCTAAGAGAAGTTAATTAGTTTGTCCTGGATCATTGGACATAGACTCAGTGTCTGTGCTAAAATTTGAACTCATCTTATTAATCAGCACTTTGTAGGGAGAGCTATGTGGCTCAGTGGATAGAGTATCGGGCCCAAAGTCAGGAAGACCTGAGTTTTAAATGTGGCCCCAGACACTTACTAACTGCATCACCTTGGGCAAGTCATTTAATCTGGGAATTAAGATGGAGATAATAATAGCTCCTACATCTTAGAGTTGTTATGAGGATATCATGAGATAAAAGCTTACACAGCCTGGTACATAATAGGTTTTATATAAATGATAGCCATGATGATGATGATGATGATGATGATGATGATGATGATGATGATGATGATGATATAAGAACTTATATAGCCTGGCACATAGTAGGCTTTTTCTAAATGATAGCCATGATGATGATGAGATAAGAGCTTATGCAGCCTGGCACATAGTAGACTCTTCATAAATGCGAGTTATAATGATGATGACATAAGATCTTAGTCTGGTATATAGTAGGCTCTATATAAATGAAAACTATTATTATAATACCACTTTATATATTGTAATTAAAAAGGAAAATAATTGGTTCATGATCATTTCTGACATTAACCAAGAAGTGAACCACTGAAATGACAGTTGGATGGATCCCACTTTCTCCTCCCCTGGCATTTGACATCCCTCTGGCATGTTATACTTAGAGAAGGGCAGAGCAGTAAGGGAAAATCCGTAGCTCAGTGTGTGTGCATTCAGATAATTTGCGGGGGTTTCCTCCTGGGAGACCTGCTTTAGAGGCTGGCGCTCCTTCTCTGTAGTGGGACTGCTCTTCCCCAGCTCCATCAGGAAGTTCACTGACTTGGCCACAATGCCCACATCTCAAGGCCCCAAATCTGAGAGAGTACCCTATACAGGAGACTTAAACTGGCAGAGCTCAGTGGCTGTTGCTGTGGAAACTGCAACTTTGAAGTTCCAGACTTTGATGTGATTCAAGTTATGTCAGCCCTCCAGTCCGTGGTGTGTGTGTGTGTTCTTCCAAGCCCAAAATAAGAATTGATTTAGATTTCAAGGTGTTGGGGGAGACACCTCATTTGTAGCAAACAGTGATTGGCTTCCTATCACATCTTTATGGATCCAGGCAAGGGGAAGAATGGAGCTGACCGCTGATTTCTTAGCCCTCCCCTAAGGGAAAAAAGAAACTCAGGATTTGATGACTCTCAGAATGTTTATGTGATCCAGTCAGTGGCAGTTCCCATGGAGAATGACTGTCTTGTTAGGTGTTCTTATTTTAGAAAGGCTTCAAATTTGAACAAATTTGAACATTTCAAATTAGAAAGGCTTTTGAAATTTGAACACTTGAAACAAATAACAGTTCTTTAAAAAAAATGACTTGATGAATGAGTGCTTCTCATAGCATAGTCTTTCTCAAGTGGGAAATTCTCACATGCCTCAGTTGTTTAGTATGCTTTGCTGATAACAATAGGGGAAAGGGAAAACCAGACTTAGGATGGTACTTTTTCTTCTTCTTTTTTTTTCTCTCGATTAGTTATTGCGTTTTACTTTTCAAATATATGTAAAGAGGGTTTCCATTTTTCTTTCTTTTTTTTTTTTTTTTTTTTTGCTGAGGCAATTGGGTTAACCCCAATTGTGACTTGCTCAGTGTCACACAGCTAGTAAGTGTTAGTGTCTGAGGCCACATTTGAACTCAGGTCTTTCTGATTTCAGGGCTGGTGCTCTATCCACTGAGCCATCTATCGGCCTCTTCCAACGTTTATTTTTGTAAGATTTTGTGTTCCAAATTTTTCTTCTCCCTTCCTTATCTCTCCCCGTCTCTTAAGACACCAAGCAATCTGATATAGGTTAAACATGTACAAGGATGTTTCTACTTAAAGGTTGTTTGCACTTAGAATTAAGCTGGAATCAGTAAATGGACTAAAATTATTTGACTTAAAAAAATAGAGCGTTTTTTGGAGCTTTAAAGTGACATGTGTCTTCATTTTCCTGGATTTTTTTGTTTTTTGTTTTTTGTTTTTTTTGTAAACAGTTTGAATGGACAAGGGGCAGATATCCTATATTTCTCAGCTTTAAGTTGGAAAACTTAAATATATGGGTATTCTCAAGGTGCTAGGATAGAATATAAGAATCCCATATTCACATCTTATATCCTTTTGCTTTATGAGTGGTAAGATCTGTAGCCAGTTTCTTTTTTTAGCATTTTTAACAAAGGATAGAAGAAAAGTCAAAAGAAAGGTCCTGAAGGTATGTTGAAGCATTGACCAGACTATTAAAAGTTTTCCTTGACTGTTTTTGTGCCCTTTCCTTTTTCTGTCAACCACTGATGATGGCCCTTGATTTTCAGAGTTACTCTTAGTATCTTAGTAATTTTTTTAGGAACATTGAGAAATTCTCATTTATCTTTTTAGACTTGTGATCTTCCGTTGATTCTGTTTTGGGGCATAGAAAAGGAGCAGGTAAAGAGGAAGATTCTTGGTACTAGCATACTTTCTGGCACCTAGAACGGTAGGTTGTAAATCTTTGCCAATTGATTAACTCAATTGAATACAACATATGGAAATCTCTGGTCATACATTCAGCAAGTGCTTCTCTTAGACCCCTGCTTCTTAAACTGTGGTTTGAGACCCCCATATGGGATCCCATAACTGAATGTGGTATCAAAGATAGCTGTAAATTGGATAGTAGTCTTTAAGGAAAGCTTGTGATAAATGGACACCATGTATTATATTTGTATCAATTTTGGAAATAGTGGATGGCTGTGATTTTTTTTTTTTTAGATGACTCCTATGTGCCAAGAACTACATTAAATACTGGGGATACAAAAATAGAAGACAGCTTCTGCCCTTAATAAGCTTATTGTTTAATGGGGGAGATTTTGTGCAAGTAAGTATATATGAAGCAAGATATATACAGATTAAATAGGAAATAATTTACAGAAGTAAGGCGCTAGAATTAAGAGCTATTGGGAAAGGTTTCTGGTAAAAGATAGGACTTTTGGTGGATGGAGATGTGGAAGGAGAGCAGTTCAAACTTGTGGAGCAGCCAGAGAAAATGTTCAGAGCTGAGAGATGGAGTGTCTTGTTCCTAAGCTCCTTGACAGAAGGGACTACCCAAATCTTTTTGTATCCCTAATAATTAGCACAGTGCCTGGCACATAGTAGTTTCTTAATAAAAGTTTATTAACTGAGTGGAATAGGCAGGAATCCATCATTGGCTCAATGAGTGCATGGCCAGGGGTAAGGTATGAGAATCCTCCCTCTTTGAGTGGTTTGCACTTTGCTTCTGGATATGCAGAACCTCCTTGAATCCAGTTATAGGTGGTAGTGTTGTCCATGATCTTGGAAGTTTATGTGATTGAAATCTTCTGTATACAAGGGAGAGAGGAATAGTATTTTATAGCATAAATCATTTTTTATTATTTGTAACTATTAAATTCTCCCATAATATATGTGTTTATTAGGTTATTTCTAAAGATGAATGGCAAGCAAATATTAAGGTGTCTAAAGGTTCTTACAGTTTTAGAAAAGTACAGCTTTATGTGTCTTCTACATAATACTTAGTTCCAATGAGAAGCTGTGACTTATTGTCTAAGGTTCAAAATTTCAAACACACATGCACACACACAGACACATACAATTTTGTGAAACAAAATGAGACATTTTGGTTGTCTTTTAAATGTTATCAATTGTCTAGCAATAGACTTGGACAGAATTCTGCTCATTTTAGTAGATAAGAGTAGACTTAATTGGTTATCTTGGCAAACTGAAGTATATGACTAGTACAATATTATGACTTGTCAGGATATTTATTGTTCATAAACTCAATTTTCTTTGAGTGTTTACATAATTTTTCTTTTCTAGGTATTACTAGGGTATTGTTTTGTTGCCTATGTAAAAAACATGTGTGGGTTTTTTTCTTTTAGAAATTGATTGTAGTAAGGAACTTTGTTAATTAAAAAATATGAACAGTAAGAGAGAATGAACTGGTTATTTTTACATTTTCCTGTAAAAACAGTCTCAGTTAAGTGAGCCACAATGAGCCATGATGTATTTCCTCCATCAGGATGGAAAATAAGCCATTTATTATTTCAGTTCTGACTCACAGTGAACCTGCTGACACTGGGATGTTTTAAAATCATAATCATAAGGAACAGGTTAGGGCAGAAATTTGGACGCTGGGCTGAGGATTACCTGCTTATTACACTGTTTTACAACTTGGATGCTTTAGGTTTTCTGGCAGAAAGTCTTAAACCTCACACACTAAACACTACCTTGTTGTACAATTGCTGTTTGCAGGTTTTAGGTGGTGCCATGGACAGATGCCTCATCATAATTACCATATCTTAATTTCACTGTTACAGACATACAAGAAAAAAAAAAAGGATGTTATGTCCTTCCCTCCCCCCCCCCTTCAACTCACTCCTCTTTCTCTCTACTAATGAAAAAGAGATTATGCAGAGTGAGAGAGAGACAGAGACAGAGAGAGACAGAGACAGAGACAGACACACAGACACTTCTGTGTATCATCAGTAGTTATAACTGGAAGCAGAACATATTTTAGATGGGAATACCAAAGAATGATTGGTATAGTATATGGTACACATGTCTTCATTAGATTTTTGGTGTCTTATTTTTTAGATTTGGGAAGAATGCAAATAGGAATATAAAAATCCCATAGAATCATGGTATCCCTGTTTTAGATTTGTAGAAAATGCAAATAGAAATAGAAAAATTCTATTACAACTTTAAAGTAATGAAATTACACTCTACAATACCATAGATGTTAATCCACCATTCTGGCCAAACTCTAACTGGATAATTATCCCCTGACTACCCTCCATGACCAATGGAGAAATTGGCCTCTTTTTTTTTTTCCCCTTAGGAAGACTCCGCCTCTTTGAGTGTTCTTGGGATATCTGTCCCAAACCTGTATTTTTTGTGGAATTGAGTAATGCAGTGTGTGTGTATATAGCTGCACATATGTGTGTGTGTGTGTGTGTGTGTGTGTGTGTAACTATGCCTTCATGCTAAGATTAGTAGTGTTGCACCTATATGTATTATGTGATGTTTATTTGATATTTAATAGCAAAATATAGAAACTCACAAGTTTAATAGCCCCCTACCTTTTTTTTTAATTTATTTTTTATTTTTTTTTTAACATTTGTAACTCTTTAGAACCATAATTGTTTCACCAGAGGTAGAAAAACTTTGTGTAGTCCCCATAGGACAACAGATATACAAACATGAAAGATTGACAATGGGTTTCATAGGTGGTTTAGTAGATAAGAGTTCTGGACCTGGAATTAGAAGACCAAGTTCAAATTCTGCCTCAGAAAATTACTAACTTGAGTGACTCTAGATAAGTCTATTTACCTCTGTTTCTGTGATTGTAAACTAGATATAATAACTCCTACCTCCTGGGGTTGTTTTAAGAATCAAAATACAATAATGTTTGTAAGTATCCTTTACAAATCTTTAGATGCTATATCATTGTTATTTATCCCAAAGCACTTGTATTGTATTTGATTCTCATGCAGTTCTGTAAAAGGTTTGCTATTATCTTCATTTTATTATTATTATTACTAATAAGAGACATTACTTCAGTACTGTTTCAAGGTTTGCAGTCCCTTATATGGTTTCACTTACAAATTAGAACAACCTTGTAAGGTCAGTGCTATTATTATCAACCCAATTTTAAAGAAAAGGAGACTGAGGCTGAAGGAAATTAAATAACTTTCTGAGATTCACTCAGCTATTTAGTCTATGAGGGAGACTATAAGCCTGTCTCTTAGACTCCCAAGTCTGTCTCTAGCCAGTGTGCTAGGTGGCCTCTAAACACAGCAGTTTTCTCTGTTTCTGCTCAGTATTCCTTCTCCCGATGACTACACAGAATAAAAAGTTTAATTATTTCAGTATAATTTGATTTCAGATCTTCTGACGTAGAAAGACTTAAATTTTATTTTTTTTAAAAAATCATGATAATTACATGCAATTTGAAGTAACACTGAACTCTATACTAGAAGAAAAATCACAAAGTTGTGATCAATTTGGCTAAAATTTTAAATAAATGTTAGAGTTTTAAAATTGCTATGGGATTAGCATACTCTGGAAAGTTAAAAAAAATTGAAAATATACCTAAGTAAATTTTAAAATCCCTCTGTCTGGAAGTTTGTGAACTAATAGCAGTTGTTTTTAACTTATTATCTGTAGTATAGAGAGATTAACAGGTATCATGTAGCTCCTACTTGCCACATATACCTTTTTTTTTTTTTTTTTTAATTGGATTGGCTATATGAGCTGAATATTGTATTAAGTACCATGGCTCATAATAGTGATAAATAGTTCAACATAGAAGTGAATGGAGGGTATGGTTTTGAGCCACTGGATCAATCCTTCCACCATTGATATTCTCATGTACCTACTGCCTTTTGATCTAGAAGATGATACTCTCAGTTGGGGAAGTATTGCTGTATGAAGGAACTTGGACTAAAATGTAATCTTAGATGAAAGATTCATAAACTATGGGTCGTGACTATGAGGGTTGGAGACTTAGGATTCTTTATCAATAAATGTTTGATTTACACGCTCATTTTATATATCTGTATTTCTGGGATTGTGAATAAATTTCTTGGACAAAAAGGAGTCATAAGTAGGAAAAGTTTAAGAAATTCCCAGGAATACAGGAGGAAAAATAAAGTGAATGAAGGCAAACTTGGAAAATGAACAGAGAGATAATTGGAGAGGGAATCTTTTTATTTATTGGGAGGACATACCTAAAAGTTGTGATCAGAACAGTCCTTTACAGAGCATTTATGGCTAGATAGTACAGTGGATTGAGAATTAGGTTTAGAGATAAATCTGCCTTTAGGTATTTACTGGTCTTGTGATCCTAAGCAAGTGGTGCATCTTATGTCTGCCTCAGTTTCCGCATTTCTAAAATAGGGATAGCACCCCCTCCTATTGTTATAGTGAAGATCAAATGAAATAATATCTGTAAAGCATTTAGTTTAGTAGTAGGCACTTAATTGATGTTTGTTCTTTCCTTCTGCCCATTATGGTCTTTTGTTAACTTTGAAATACTACAGTGATTTCTCCTTAGTAATATTTTATCAATTCAATAAACAGAAGTTATTGATGGACTTAAAGCTGAAGGTCTTGGGAATACAGAAACAAAAATGGAAACAGGTCCTGCCTTGTTGACACTCCTGTAAGGGAGGGATAGGGGATTAAGGCAAGAATAATAATAAGAACAGGGAAACTTGAGGATGGAGAGAGCACCAGCAGTTGGGGAGGTGGACTTTCGTGGAGGAGTTGGCTCTGAATTAGTTCCTGAAGAAATGCAGTGTTGGTGAGGAACGAGTGTGTTCTAGTCATGAGGAATGGTGTGTGAGGATTCTTGGAGGGAAAAACAGAACATTGAGTTCACAGAATGGCTAGTAGTCCCGTGTACTTGGAACATAGAGTTTGTGAAAGGGACTATTATGAAATAGTCTGGAAAGTTAGGGGGAGACAGACTATGGCAGGCCTTAAATGCCAGGCTAAGGAGCTTGGCTTTTGTCCTAGATTTACTAAGAGGGATGGAAGGGATTTTGAACAGGGGAATGACATGGTCAGAGGTGTATCTTTAGAATATTGGCTGTTGTGTAGGGTCGATTGGAGAAGAGAAGCATGAGCCCAGAAATGGGGAGATAAATTAGAAAGTTATCACTGTAGTCCAGACAAGAAGTGATTATGGCCTTATAAGAGTGTTGGGAGGAAGGAATGATGGTCAACAGTATCAAAAGCTGGAAGGTCAGAGAACAAAGCCTGGGAAAAGCCCTTGGTTTTAGTAGTTCCACTATTTCTCCATCTTGTCTGTCCAGATGGGGACTGATTTTGTTGAGTTATCACATTGCAAGGGAACTGATCCCTCAAGACTTAATCTGAATAAGATCATATAAGGAAGTACAGTAGAAAAAGCTTGGGTTAGAAATCAGGACCTGGTTTCATATTAATAGCTATGTCACCTCAGGCAAATATCTTATGTTCTCTGGGTCTCAGTGTACTTGTCATTAAAATGAGGGATTGATTTAGGGGGTTATCAGTGTGCCTCTTGAGTATAAAAACCCTATTATCCTGTCTGTATACTTATAACTTCTTATATTATGAAGGAAAGGCAGAATGGAAAAATGAAATGATTTAAGGGGAACTAGGGATCTTTGAAAAGATGAAAACAGTGAATGTGTTAATTTAATTAATGGTAGTTTGCCATGCTTATGGTAGTACGAAGCTCATTTCCAAACTGGCAATGTTTCTAGTATGATTCTGGTAACAATCTCATTGTAGAATTAACTAAAAAAGTTTGGAGTTGTGCATCATTTAAAGATTGATTCCTGGGAGATGATTTTTGTTGCTTCCATAGGCAGATATAGCTCTTTTGAAGTATGAAAAAAGGGCATGGAACTTTGGTCTAATTTAAAATAACTTAGCTTGGGATAATAAATGTTATGGTAGGAACAGTGCCATGAAATGAAGAAGCTAGAAATAGAATCTTTTTGAAGGAGGAAAAAAAAAGCCAACTAGGAAGGCTCTCAACTAGTGTAAATAACTCCCAAGAAAAGAGTATTGAAATCTTCTTTATTTTATAATTTTCTTGAGTAATTCTTATGATTGCTCTTCTGTCATTACTTTGATCTTATTCATACAATAACAGTCATCTAGAGACCCTATATTGTGAGTGGCAAAAATGGCACCCAGATCCGTTTTCAGAGATCTAGAGCCTTCCCTCTTCTCTCTTTATTCCACTCATTGTAAAACCATGCAGTCACATGTCACAGTAATCATAGGTCCTTGATATAATGTGCAAAGCACCAAGTTAGGTGATAGATGGTAGGATGCAAAGATAAGGAAGGCATGTTTTTGCCCATATGCAGTTTATATGATTGCTATCTAATGCTTGAATTCATGTGAAAACATGATAGAACTCCATTTCTATAAAGTAAAAGCTTTACACACATTAGTGAAACCCTCTTAATCACTGAAAGAAATCACATTGGCTTTGAGCTCCATTTTCATCATTTACTTTTGTCCTCTTATCAGTCATGACCCTAATTTTTTTCTGTGTAAGTTTTTAGGATTTTGATTAATTGGGAGAGGAAACAGCAAGTGCCACAACATTATTAGGATTTTTTTTAAAGTGCTTAGAGTATATGGTTTGTTTAACTAACTCAGAATATATGGTTTGTTGGCCAGGGTTCAATTATGTATTATTATGAGTATCTTAGTACAGTGGTTATTTTCTAAAGTAGTTAAATAATACTGGTTATTTGTTTTATCATTTCTATCATGGTTTTATAGTAACATACCTAAACGTATTCTTAGCTCCATACTTTTATTGTGATGGTAATTTTATCAACTGACACAGGAAAGCTGATTGATATTGTTTAGAGATAGAGTAAGAAGACTTGGGAATTAGTCTCAACTTTTGCTTTCTAGATTCTATATCTGGTGCAAAATAACAGTCTCCCATAGCCTCAATTTTTTTTAATTTAAAGAACAGGGAATAATAATTTTT
Source organism: Sarcophilus harrisii (assembly GCF_902635505.1). Lineage (NCBI taxonomy): Eukaryota > Metazoa > Chordata > Mammalia > Dasyuromorphia > Dasyuridae > Sarcophilus > Sarcophilus harrisii. The sequence goes on from NC_045428.1 coordinate 525,141,070, forward strand.
ATATTAACTACTAACTACTTTAGGGGTTGTTAAGAAGAAAAATCTTCAAAGTTATATGTACATGTGTGTGTATATATAAAGGTAATACACATGTGTATATATGTACATAGTCATGCAATGCATATTTACAAGTGAAGTTATTGTATTTTTGTTCTGCCTTCATATAAGTCACATCAAAGAAAAGTAGCATATCCTTCTCTGGTGTTATTCTTTTGCTTTATTGGCCATATATCCATATCTGTCATAAACTTTTTCTGGCTTATTGATGGATTGGCTCCTAGTAGCTATTCATAGTAATTAGGATGTTCTGTGTATATCCTGTATATATCTGTATATATCACTGATTGAAAGAAGACTGGATTTGGGATCAAGAGCCTGAATTTCTCTTGGGTTAGTTATTTTACTTTACCACTTTATGATTGAATACCTCTTAAGGTCTCAGTTTTTTCATCTTTTGAGATGAGGGGATTGGAGTAGGTCATATCTGATGTCCCTTCCAGATGGCCTCTACCGAAATGAACTCTACAATCTGCAGGAATGGCTTGCATAATTTAGCTGCAACACAAAAAGTATTCTCCTACACCTTCTCAGAATGGAATTACTCGTTTAAGAGTATTTTTCCCTGAGTGATTCTTTGGAGTTTTATTTTTCTATTTAATTATTTACTTCTCTAAATATTCATTTTTAAATTGGACTTAATATTTTCTTCTGCCTAGAATGTGTTTGATTTCCATCATTAGAAAGGTCTGGTGAGTTTTTTTTAATTGCTTATTTTTTAGCTTTGTAAATGCATTCGTCTAAAATATTCAAGTTATAAATGTTTTTAAACATGAGGGAAAGTATATTCAACATTTTTTAAATTTTGACATAATTAGCAAAAATTACTTTATGGAAATGCCTTTTTGTAAGGAAATGGGGACATGAATATATTTTAAAAATAGCTGTTCTCTTTTTTAATAAAAAAGTAAACCAAGTAATACATGCTGCTCTTAAATTATGAAGACATGGATTTTTGTTTTCCATGGCATTTGCCAAATGAGAAAATTAGTAGCAAAATTTTTGTCCCTGAGATGGTCCAGGATCTAAGAAAGGGTTTATTTTATTGCTTAGGAACCTATCAGTTTTTAGAATGGAGAACTAACATATGATTCTAGAATATCTATTTGTCTCCCCACATAGATACCAGTTTTAGTATTTGCTTAAAAAATGAGTACTTTCTAACAGAGTGACATATGTATAGTTAGTTATTTTAAGGAGGATAGTTTAGGGATGAGACTTTTTATGACAACATGAATGAATATCGAATTCTGTGTGTATTGTTTATAAGCCAGATTTTTCATTTCTAGAGCTGATGAAGCTGGGGTGCAATGTCTTTGGAAAAGTACTATGCTGATTTGGAATCAATGATTTTATATTCCAGGTTTCTGTTCTGATTCTATGCTTTATATTACTTGTATGAACTTTTTTTTTTTTTTTTTTGCAAGTTACCTGATTTCTTTGAGCATCAGTTTACTCACCTGTAAGATAACGGGACTGGGCTATGTGTTCTATAAGGGTTTTTACAGTTCTCAAGTCTCTCAGGACTTTGTGTTTCAAGGAAAGTTTCCAGGTTTTTGGTTGTTTTAATTACTTTAGAAACGCTTGTGATTATATAGTAGTCAGCTATTGGTTACAGGCTTTATGGATCCTTCATAGCCAAGTTTGAGAGTCTCCCGCCCTCCAGTCTCTACACATCAAGCACATGAGAATTTGGTTACAGCTTAATACCTAGAGGATGGATTAGAAAGTTCTGGTGTCAGAAAACTGGGGTTTCAAATCCTGCTTTTGATCTTTACTACCTGAATGATCAAGAAACCTAATTTTCCTCGGCACCAATTTCTTCTCCATAAAACAAGAGGGCAAGAAATAGATGTCCTTTGAAGGCCTTTCCAACCTCATTATTTCTGATCCTGTAAATCTCATTTTCATATTTGTGTTATTAGTAAAATATAATTAGGAAGGCAAATGTGCTAAAAAACATTTCGTAACCCAGTAGAAATGAATCGTGATGTATCTGTGCTGTATTAGTGAGGTAGTAGAGAGCCACTATGCAGAAACATGTGAGTATATAAATAAATGAGTTCCTCTATAAATATTTGAGCACTGTACACAGCAACATCACAAATCCCAGGTCGCTAGGTGGAATGTTGGGTAGCTTGCGGAATTTGCATCCTGCCTCAAGGCACTTGACCTCTGTTTGTTTCAGTTTCTTCATCTGTAAAATGGGAAGAATAATAAGCACCTACCTTCCCTGGGGTCATTGTGAGGATCAAATGACATCATTTTGCAAAATGCTTTGCAAACTTTCAAATACTGAAAGGGCAGCTGCTGTTTTATTGTTTTGGAGCCGCTAAGCTCCTGTGCATAGCCTTGGCTTTACCAAGCCAGAGTACAGGGCCTCTGACACTTAGTAGCCAGGTGCCCTGGGGGTCTTCCTGTCATTGGGGGCGGCTCTCTATCCTTCTTACCCTTCTGCCACCACTGACCAAGTTGTTATTGTTCTTAAAGGAATCCTTTAGATTTGTCCGATAGCTCTCTGGGGTGGGCCCTCTGGCCAGGATGTAGGAGGGTGGCCAAGGCTCTGCTGATTTCGGGGTACTAAGCTCTTCCCTTTCCCTTTTTTGGGGGTGGGGGTGGGGAAGTGGTCTAGGGAAAGGATATGTGTTCCATTACCGATTGGAGCCGTCAATTTACATGGATGGTGGCCTTGAATGTGTAACTGAAAAGGACTTTAGAGGTGCTGTTGTTAGTTAGAGATACAGAATAAAACACGGAAATGATGTCATTGAAGAGGTCTTCTTCCTAAAAATAGTAATAGTACTGGACTCTTCTGTGTGTCCAAACACAGGGGAATATGTAAATCAGCTTCCCTTCCCCTCCCCATCAACATACGCAGGTTGAATAGTGTTAGAATTAGAACTGTCAGCAATTGATGTCAGATGCTAAATGCCATAAGCAAGTGGTCTGTGTATAAATTACGGAGAAATAGGGGTTGACGCCATGTCTTTTTCTTTATTTCAAGTAAGTGAGCTAGCAAGTTCACGGGGGTTTGAGATTTTGGCTTCAATCACGTGTATCAACTGAAAAGGGCATTGATAGTGGGAGGAGGGGGCGCGGAGAAAGGGAGCAGGGGGGGAGGAGCCTCTCATGGGCTCTGATGGTGCTCCTTGTAAGGGAGCTGTAAAGTGGCCGGTCATCTGTGACCAAGGCGGGATGGGTAATCATGCCCGGTTTACAGTAGGGCCATTATGCTGGGCTGGATGGGGACTATGGCCTTGACCGAAAGGAATTCTCCAGAGGATCCTGGGCAGGGAGACTTGGGATTTAATGAGGCTTTGGCGGCCAAAAATGTCTCTTTCTGTTTTGGCTGTTTGGCCCAGTGTCTCCCTCTCCCTCTCTGTCCGTCTGTCTCTCTGTTTGTCTCCCTCTCTCAGTGTCTGTCTGTCTCCATCTGTCTCTGTCCATCTCTCTCCCTCTCCCTCTCCCTCTCCCTGTGTCTCTCCCTCTCCCTGTGTCTCTCCCTCTCCCTGTGTCTCTCCCTCTCTCTGTCTCTTTTCCTCCCTCCCTCCCTCCCCCTTCTCTCTGTCTCTCTTTATCTCTGTGTCTCTCTGTATGTCTGTTAATTCCATTTTCATTCTAGTTTTGATTGAACAAATACTCTGATCACACCATCTTTCTCCCCGACCCCAGAAGCATGTGTTAATGGGCTTGATATTTTGAACTTTTATACTTCTTATTCTGGGAATGGTTTGACAATTGAGAGACTTTCATATTCTTCTATTAAGCCTTTCTTCATCTATCTCTTTCAATAGCTTCTTAGCATTGACAGTGGAGTTATTATTTTGTCTAAAGCATTGTTTGATTGATAGTTTCTACAATCAGACTCACCTTCAAAAACATGTTTAATAAATTAGGGCAAGGACCTAATGTGCCTTTAAAGTTGTAGGGAACTAATGACAAATTTTGCTTTAGTTTTTAGTGTCTTGCATTTTATTTGAAAGTTAATTTGGTCCTACTATGGTAGGATGATCAAAAGAAAATAAATGAAAAGAGAAATCTTTGTCTCTTAGAAAGGGCTTACAGACATTACTTTGGATAGTATCTCAGCTCTGAAAGCCTCACATCATTTATATTAAGAATGAAATAGGAAGAAGTGTGTCACTAGAGAAGGACTGGGATGGAAAGGGAGCGGAGCTCTGATTCCAGTTTGTAGGGTTAGGTCCAGTATGGAGACTCTCTCTGTTCATACCTCTCAGAAGTTCTTTGCAATTTGTGGTTTTAAAGAATTGCCCAGGGCACTGAAAGGTTCAGAGTCTTGCCTATGATCACAGGTAATATGTGTCCGAGGCAGGACCATTTGTTCAGATGTTTCTGACTCCTAGGGAAACCTTGAATCATACTGGGCCATGTCATCATTATTATAATTATTTTTTCATTTTTTATTTTTGCAAAGCAATTGGGGTTAAGCAGATTGCTCAGGGTCACATATCTAGGAAGTGTTAAGTCTGAGAGCAGATTTAAACTCAGGTCCTTCTGACTTGCAGGGCTTATGCTCTATCTACTGTGCCACCTTGCTGCTCCCATTATTATGATTATATAGCTCCATGTTAATTCTTTTAAAAGGATTTTAGATATCTGAAAACTTAAGTGAATTTGCTATAAGGAGTTAAATTATCATTCATTAATAGATTTGGAGTGATTAAGGTCCTTTCCTTTCTCTTGGGATGCTTAGTATTTTCTTCTCCTACTTAATGATTTGCCCAACCAACTGAGTGGGTATTTGCACTATGATACACTCCCTCCTTCTCTGACTCCAGATCCAGTGCTTTTTCTCCTACTGAAACCTATCTTCATCTTTCTCTGCAGTTTTTAGGTTGAAAATATCGGTTGGGCAGGTGTGTAGTAGGAGGGATCCTTTTCACTGCTTGCTTCTGTATTAAATAGCAGTAGAAAAATGAAAGGGCTTTTTGTAGGACTCGTGATGAATCAGTAAGGAGAAGTTCTGGATGTAGTTGTAAATTGTAGGTGGTAGTCTTGGAAGGGGAAGCAGATGGACCCATTGCCTCGGCCTAAAGAAGGAAGAGTGACTGGGGAAGAAGCTGATGTGAGGAAGTGAGATAGGACTTTTTACTCTGAGAAGCTCCAAGCCCAGCTTGCCTCTCATACTCTAACTCCTTGGAGTCTACTTTCCTGCTGCTCATTCCATTTGCTTCTGTTGGTACCTAATTGGGGCAGCTAGATGGCTCAGTAGGTAGAGTTCTGGGCCTCGAGTCAGAAAGGCTCCCCTTTATGAGTTTAGATCTGGCTTCAGATGCTTACTTAGCTGTGCAAGCCTGGTATTCACTCTGTTTGCCTCAGTTTCCTCACCTGTAAAATTATTGAGAAGGTAATGAACAACTACGTCAATATCCCTGCCGAGGAAACCCCAAATGGGATCATGAAGAATCAAACAGGACTGAAAAATGACCAAATAACAAGATGTACCTAATTAAGTACTAACTGTACTAACTGAATGCAATCTGTATAAAGAAGGTATGAGGTTAATTGCTTCAGAAATACAACTACTTGTAGATATAGATATATTTTTAAAAATTTGATAGTTCTAGCATTTCAACTTGCTTTGAAATACAGCTTCTTGTCACAGGACCTCAGAGTTTGGAAAGCCCTCAGTAGTAATCAGTTCCAATTTGTAATCTCCTTTGTAGAATCTTTGAAAGTAAGCATAAGGCTCAGTGGATAGAATGAATGCTATCAGTAAGACATGAGTTCAACTCCTGCCTCAGATCCTTATTTGCTCTGTGACTGAGCAAATCATTTAGCCACTGTCTGCCTCAGTTTCCTCAACTGTAAACCTGAAGTAACAATAGCACCTACTTCCCAGCATTGTTGTGATAATAAAATGAGATGGTATTTGTAATTTGTTGCTGTTTGCTATTGAGTCATTTCAATTATGTCTAACTTTCTGTGACCCCATTTGGGGTTTTCTTGGTAGAGATACTGGTGTGATTTGCCATTTCCTTCTTCAGCTCATTTTATGTTTGAGGAAACAGGAGAACAAAGTTAAGTGACTCGCTTGCTTTACAGCAAATTAGTGTGTAAGGTCAAATTTGAATTCAAGTCCTTATGACTCCAGAGCCAGTGCTCTATCAAACATTATACAAATAGTAGCTGTTACTCTCAATAATAATTATCATCATCATCAACATTATTATTTTTATCATCCTAGGCAATCCATTCCACACCTGTCTAGCTCTCACTGTGAGAAAGTTTTTGCTTAGCTTAGCAGCCTTGCTTATCCTGCCCTTGTGTCTGGGCTAAGAATAAGTGTTTCCACAGGGCAGTCCTGTGGAGTTTGAAGACAGGTGCCCTGGGATGGAGCTTGTAGGCTTTATTGCCTAGTCTATTGCCTTCATTTTGCTGAGGAAAACCCTGAGGCTCAGAGAAGTTCAAGAGACCCTAAGGTCGCAGCCAACAGGTGTGGCAGGGGTTCAGAGCTGAGCAGGGGCATACAGTGAGGCTGTCAATCCCATACCATACATGTCTGTTAATGCAGTCTCAGATTGCATTAGCTCTTTTAGTGGCCACTTCACACTGTTGATTCCTATTGAAGTTCCAGTCCACTAAAACCTATAGGATTTTTTCTCATGAATTCTAGCTGTCTCCCCAATTCTGTCCTTGGATAATTGTTTTTTTGGATCTCAAGTAATAGGACTCTGGACATCTTCCTTTAAGAAGGAGTCATCCTAGTTTTAGTTCATTTTAGTCCTTAAATTCCAGCCTGTGAAGATCCTTTTGGATGCAGGTCTACGATGGTGGTGAGTTCTACCTGTTGCTTGCAAGTTTCCCAAGCCTTCCATTGGTGGGTTCTTAGCAGTCAGACATCAGCGTTGAACTGCACAGTTTCAGAAATCCCTGGGACACCTTGCACCAAAAGTTCTCTCCCAGGTGCCATCACTTCTGATTTCTAGCTAACTGAGGATCATCTGGCTTCTCTTCCCTTTTTGTCTTGTCCATAAGGATAGAATAAGAGAGTTTATTAAGTGTTCAAATCCAGCGAGGCTGTGTTTACTCTGGTCCAAATGTAAAATCAGAATGCATCTAGCCTGACCCCATTGTTTTACAGATGGGAAGGCTTTGAACATAGGTTCTGATGACCTATCAGGGAACCATCCCATCAAAAAATGGAGAAACTTGATCAGCGCCAAGTTGGCCACCAGGTGACAAATTCTTTGGCCATAGTAACAAAAATAACCTGAAACTGTCTGATATATTATTATACATCTACATAGCTCAAACATGCTTGCATATATTATCAATCCTATTCAGATATGTTACTATATCATAGGTTTATAAGCTTCAGTTTTTGTTTACTACTGCTACTACTACTACTACATCATCATCATTATCATCATCATCATCATCATCATCATCATCTCACTGGTAGATGTAATAGTGGAAGGTTATTAACATCTGGATTTTTACAGGGAGCAGTATACTAGGAAGCTTCTGGTAGGAGATGGGACGAGAGCAGAGTCTTGACCATGTGAAGGGAGACACAGCTTTTAGAGCTAGAAGGGGATACTGGCTGAATCTCTGAAATAATGTAATTCAATCCCTTCATTTTGGGGATATGGAAGATTGCAACCTACAAAACTTAAGTGACTTTCCCAGTCACATTGTAGTAAATTAAAAAACTCATCTTTCAGTGTAGGAATTCCAACTCCAAATTCAGCACTTTTCCTTTAAGTCTATATTGTTGATATGCAAATAGTTAGATTCTCCCATTTTATAAGCTATTTGCTAGGAATAAATTACATAGTTTGGCAGCAGCATTAATTCTTAGAGGATGCTAGGGTACTATTTAGTATGCTCAAGCATTCATTTACAAAGTTTAGTGTATTGAAGTAATAATTTCTTAAGTGGTACCTTGAAGAAGCTGCAAAGAGTTAATGGTGCTTCCGGAGTGCCCTACATTTCCTGGGACACACTGAATCAGCATTTGCAATTATTGGATCAAAACAATCAACTGTTTAGAGAATGTGTCCAATGGGGTGTGTTTCTATCTTTATACCATCCTGATTTTCCTCCTCTCTCTACCCCTTCCTTCATCCCTTTTATGATTCCTTCTTCCTTCTCTTGACTCCCATGTTTTGGCACATTGGTTCTTTGATTTTCTTTCCTAATTTTTCTTCTATGGAGATTTTAATATATCTCATGGCTTCAACTATTTCATCTATTAGATATGTCCCCAAACGACATTTGCAGTTCTGACTTTTATACCCCCAATATCATAATAGTTTGGGTATCTTTTTTGCATGCCTTATTGTTCATTTTAAACTTAATGTGTCTAAAGTTGAATTTGTCTTCTTCCTTCTTGACTTCCTTTTTCTACTAATGCTAAGTCTTCAAACCTTACCTCTGGTTCTGCATTTTCTCTTGGTCACCCATATGTAATCAATTATTGAGATTCATTAATTCTTTCTTTGCAAAGTACTTAATTTTCATGTCTGCACAGTTTTTTTTTGTTGTTGTTGTTGTTTTTTTTAGTTCATGTGTTCTAAGCCAAATTTTACTCATCCTTCAAGAACCAACTCTTGATGGTATAGTACTTTTGAATTCTTTCCTAACCACCTGGACCTTTATCTCTTCCCAAATCCTATGGCAGTTATTGTCATAAAGTACACTTGACATTAAATAATAAAGCAGTACCTCATAGCATCTATTTATATATCTTGAATGCATCTTTTATGAGAACCTTTAATGTGTATATCTTATTTCCCCATGTATAGATTAATCTTTCCAAAATACTTAATTATGCCAGCTAACATCTTTCTTGGAGCATGTAGCTAATTAATGTGTTGATTTATTGATTTATTTGGGGGCACTTAACATAATTTGGAGTCCTTATGCAAGAAATTTGATTATTGGTAATGATGGTATAGATAGTATCCCAGCCAACTTGTAATTGATTTCAAAATAAATTCTTGTGGAAAAAAATAAGTAACATACCAAGTAAAGACTTTTTGAACTTTTGAAAAAAAAAATATATATATATATTCATGTGTGTGTGCTTATATATCAGTCAATTTAAGATGAAATATTTTATGTAAAGGAATATATTATAAGTCTTTTGGTTATTGAACATTCATAAACATTTTCTTAACAAATGTCTTTCTCCACCTTTTAAAGATGCTAGAAATATTAGAAGATGATTTGCATATTAGAATACTGAATCCATTGCATTGTCTATAAATGCTAGATTAACTGCTTAGTTGACACTTTCATGAAAAAACGTTTTAAAAGAAGTTTTGTACAATATAGAATACCATGCCAATATAAAAATGAATTATGAGAATTTGCAGTTTACATGCCCAGATGGATTTCCGTGACTTTGTAAAATCTCACAAAGCAATAAAACCACTTAATCTGATGAAATGAAGTTTTCTTGTCATGCTCTCCATAAGGTACTTCCTCCCCCCCCCCCCCCCCCCCCCCCCGTTCTGTATATATTGCAAGTTCGCTCAGTTCCTCTATTCTTTTATTCTTGTGGGCAACTTCTTCATACCATAATTTAATAGGCATTTTCTTGTATTATTTGTAGTCAAAAGAATTCATCACCTGGTGGCCCTCTGGTGATGAGCCTTCTCTGAAATATGGTAGGCTGGTCCTTGGAGGGTGCATATACACACACAGACACATAGACACACACAGTTTCTGTCTCTGTCTCTTTTATGAAGATTTCCTTTTAAGGTGAAAGAGAGGTTACTATCTGCATTGTTGAAGGGAGCATTCCCATCCACAGAAATCATGGCTCCTTAATATGAAAGTAAATCACACAAGAATTCTATCCACTGGTAATAATAGATTTTTACAATAAGGGTCTGGAAAAGACAGAATAATTTAGTAGAAGCTGTCTGGCTGTCTCCCCTCCCTTCTTTTTAAAAGAGGGCGATTCAGATCTATTAGGCTCATGTGATCCTAAACAAGTCATGTAGCCACTCAGTGTTCTAGACAACTCTACTAAGATTGCAAACTGCAGAGAAGGCCCTGACCTGGAATGACAGGAGATTCTTTTTGGAACTCCCTATATCACTGAAAACATAAGTTCTATTCCTATCTTTAATTTCTTTTCTTTGGAACTAGAGATTATTACTATTTTGTTGTTGTTGTTGTTGTTTTATTTTAGTTTATTGTTCTCCTTTGACCACACACATATTATATATATATATATATATATATATATATATATATATATATATATATATATACAAACATGTACTCACCATATATTTTAATATATGCATATATGTATGTTCATGTAAAGAATACACACAAATTATGTCCTATATTATTACATATTATATATATCATGCGTTATATGTATATTTATATATCTATATATCTTTCTGTCTGTCTGTCTCATATATTTTCCCTGGCTGAAGGTTGACTTGCCCTTTCACCAATAATTTGACTTGTGGCTTAGTCAGTTAACAAGTATTTATTAATCATTTCCTATTCACTAGGCCCTCTGCTAAGGGCTGGGGATCCAGAGAAACACAAAACCGTGGCCTTGCCCTCAAGGAGTCAATGGCAGACGCCACTTGCCAACAGATAGCTACTCTAAGGTATAAGGGCTGTAAATGTGAGGTCATCTGAGTGGGTGGGGTGAGGAATGGAGCCTGAGGATAAGAGAACAAGTCCATCTGTCAGTGCTCTGGAGCTTTTTCCTCCTCTGCAATAAGGCCTCTCAGTCCCTTCCTTTCTGTTTGAGGCCTGAAGTCCTAGACGTTTAGATGATTAAATTACTTAATGAAGATTTTCTAACACACCTAATGTCTTTCAAAAGGCCCTTTCAGCTGAGGAAGGTTCTGTGGCCTGGGAGAGAGAGGAGCTTTCACGCCTCTGAACAGAGCCCCTTAGATACTGGCTGTGTTTGTAGGGAGCCTTCCATGGCCCTCTGCTGTTTACTTTTTGTCCCTGAATCAGCAGAAGAGACTCATCCGGGTTCTGGGCAAAACCCTTCCCGGCACAGGTTCCCTTCATCTAAAGGGGAAAAAATAAGATTTTTTCCCGGGAGATAGCCAGGCAGTCTCTACTTGGACAAAAGCAATCCTTTAAATTCTCATGCTTAAAACTGATAGAGTTGTTCCTTTCCTAGGGGATTGGAAAAGACCCAGCATTTATAAGGGGTGAAACTTTTCTTCTGGGGAAGCTTGCAGTATCCAACTGTGTCCTCTTTATTCATGAGGTCAGAAACTAGAATTTAGCTGGTTTTGCTCTCTTTCAAAAAGTTCATAGGCCTGGAGTCATCCTGATGGCTTGATTAGGAATCATTTGAATGTTTTTTTTTTTTTTAATACCTGATTTAGAGACTCATAAAGCACACCAAAGTGAATGTGTTGGTCCACAGTAAATTGTTCTGCCCTGTGATGCTTCAAACCCGTTTTGAGGAAGTGGGAATGAGCTATAGGGAGATCCATACTAATCCACCCCCATGGAGAAAGTTGGCCATCGTGTGTGTGTGTGTGTGTGTGTGTGTGTGTGTGTGTGGAGAGAGAGAGAGAGAGGGAGAGAGAGAGAGACACCGAGAGAGAGAGAGACCGAGACCCTTCCAGTCTATATAGGAACATTGTTCTTTTTAAAATATGGTATTCTATGTTCAGGCTAGTCTGGGGGCACTTTATGAAGAATTTGAGCAGATGAGAGAGAGATTTTGTAAATAGGATTGGAATCTATGGTGGAAATGAAGAAGAGGAGATCAAAAATTTGGAGCAGACTAATAGGTGAACAAAAATAGATTTAAAAAGTTATCAGTGACAAAAATGCAGTTTCAATATGTTAAAAGGCAGTAAGGAAAAGCTGTGAAGATTAATATTGTGTCTTACTTGATGGACTTGAAGGCAAAAAAAAAAACTTATCTTGTTATTTCTAGTATTGGTCAATCTAGTGGCTTGAGTCTCCACTCTACACTTTTAGCTTTTTATGGTGGACATTGAGATTATACGAGTTTGAAGAGTATGAGAGTTCAAATAACTATCAAGGAAGCCCTTCACACTTTTTCCTTGCTTAAAAAAACAGCCATTTGAAAGCTATATTTTCCTTTTCTCTGAAGGAGTCATCTCCAGGTGAAGGATGGGGACTGGGGGAGAGAGAGATTTTATTTAGAGCTCAATCCAGTCTTAGATACCTCTAGCAAGTCATGTTATTTGAGGATAATATGTGATTGTGAGAATCAAATGAGATAAGATTTGTAAAGTGCTTAGCACTGTGCTTGGCACATAGTAGGTGCTATGTAAATTTTTCTTCCTTCTTTTTCCTTTCTTCTTCCTCTTTCTTAAATTTCAAACCACTTTTAATTTTGTTTTACCCATTTGTAAAATGAAATTGTAACCAGATGTTTTTTCTGGTGACTCTCAGTTGCTTATATCAAAATCACAGTACTGTAAATCCTAAAGGTACCATTTTTTATGCAAATATCATTGAGGATTGGGTTGTTAGACAAATGGTTATTCCTTCCCTCACTCATTACCCTGTCTTTTATTCTATATTCTATTTTTGAGTAAAGGGGAACATAAAGAGAGGGAGAGATATTCCTTAAGAGTCTAAGTTGCACCTCCATATATTGACTTTTGCTAGAAAGTGCAATGGGTAAGTGCAGGACGCTGGAATCAGGAAGACTGGAATTCAATATCCTTTCTCAGACAATTTCTAGTTGTGTGAACGTGGGCAAGTTACTTCTTAATCTTTGCTTCAGTTTCCTAATTTGTAAAATGGGGAGAATTTAGCATTTCATAGGTTTGTTGTGAATAACTAATGAGATAGCACAACATTTTGCAAACATAAAAGCATTATATAAATATTAGTTATTGTCATCATTGTTATTATTATCTAGCTGTGCAAAGGGGCAAGTAGATAGTGTATTGGATACATCTGGCCTGGAAGATCATTGTGCATTTGATCCAGGGGAAAAAAAATAAAGGAATCGTGTTCTCATTTTGCCTTATGAAGAAAAATACAGAATATCTACAAAGTAATGTAAAAAACCATCTGGAGGGCCAAGTCTTAATAAAGAGAGGAGGGTGTTAATAAAGTCCTCATTATTCACTATTTAAAAAAGTAAATTACTCATCTAAGAGATCCCTCTATTTTAAAGACCATCAATTAAAAAGGTGACTATTTTTTTTGTGCCTGAATTGGTGTGGGTGGAAGGGTGCCAGTGAAACCTTGGGGCTTTGAAGTATATTTGGAATTACAGGTTTTCTTGAATACATTTTCAGTGAAGAAAATATTGGGAATTATTGGTGGAAAAAAGTTGGGGTCACTTAATGTTAACCCCTCATTGTCATCTATCTAGTCATCCTTGTCTAATGGGCAGTGCACAGTCTGCTAATTGTGACACTTAACTAATGAAAATTCTATCAGACCACATATTAAAAGTTTCCCTCCAAAATCTGTCAAACATTTAATTAAAAAGTGCAAGTAGAGAAAGTAGTTGAGTGGTACAGTGCTTAGAGTATCTGACCCAATCTGACCCAATCCCATTCAAACCGACCCAGCAAATCCCATCCTCAGTGACCTAAGCAAGTCAAGTTACCTCTTGGTCAGATTCTCTGCCTGTATAATTTTTTTTTTTTTTTTTTTGGCAAAGATACCAGCGTGGTTTGTCATTTCCTTCTCTAACTCATTTTATTACTGAGGAAACTGAGGCAAACAGGGTTAATGATTTGCCCTGGAATCACACAGCTAGTAAGTGTCCGAGACCATAGGTTGCCCTGTCCATTGAACCACAGCTGTCCTTACTTAATAAGAGAAAATTATATGTAAATATTATATTATCATTAATTTGTTGGAACAATGAAATCATATTTCTTCCCCCCAAAAGGGGGGGGGGGGAGATAGGAGCCTATTTTTTTTTATCTGTACAATGGAGGTAAGGATAGGAGGAAATGGGTTTGGAGGGGCTGATGTAGATTGTCTCAGAAATTCCTATAATTCTAGCTCAGGGTTTTAGATTGGTACAAAAATGAACTTTGTTTTGAGGCTGGAAGCCTTGTAAGGAGCTTCTGTAACTGTAAGGGGCTTCTTTAGGGCATAAGAAAAGAGTAATCCTTGAAACTGGCTTATTTAGGTAAGATCACAGAATCATAGATTTAGAGTTGGAGGGGATTTTTAGACATTATCAAGTGCAACTGCTTCATTTTGCAGAAGAGGAAATGAGACCAAAAGGGCATGAGTGACTTGCCCAGGGTCATGTTGCTAGTGTGTGTTAGAAGTTGAATTGAAACTCAGGAATTTGAGACTTAAGTCCAGTGTTCTATACCAAATAGTATTACTAATCAAAATAGACATTTATATGACATTTTAAAGTTTACAGAGTTTCTGTTATATATAATCTATCTTTCCATCCATCCATCTCTACTCATCCATCCATCTCTATATCCATCTCCACTCATCCATTCACACATCACTCCATCCATCACTCTATCCATCCATCCATCTCTACATCCATCTCCACTCATCCATCCATCCATCCACCCATCCATCACTTCATCCATCAATCATTCCATTCATCTATCCAGCTCTACCATAATCTCTCCTGTAAAGGAGGTAACAGTATCCCCACATTGGCAACTAGTTAGCGATGTAGGCAGAGCACTAGGACTGGAGTTAGGAAGACTTGAGTTCAGATCTTGTCTCAGTAGCTGTGTGATCTTGGACAGTCTGCTTTAGTATCCTCAAATATGAAACAGAGATGAAATAGCACTTACCTCACAGGGTTATTGTGAGGATCAAATGAGTATCTGTAAAACAGTTAGTACAGTGCTTGATATGTAGTTGGCATTTAATAAATGGTTCCCCCCACTTCCTTCTCATTTTCCAGATGAGTAAACTGAGCCACTGAAAGATTAAGTGACTTGCCTATTGTCATTCAGAAGGTATGTAGTTGAGGAAGGATTTAAATCCAGAATTTTCTGACTACGAGTCCAGCATTTTGTTTATTTTGTTATATTCCTTCTCAGATGTAGAAGAGATAACATTTACTTTTATATCTATATATATGTAGTAGTTGTAATTTCTCTTTTCAAAAAATACTTGATTTCTGGCCTATATATATATATAATGTAGTAGTTGCAATTTCTCTTTTAAAAAGTTAGACCTAAAGACTAGAGCCAGGCCTCATGATTCCTGGTACAGTATTCTTTCTAATATATATCACATCACCTCTTTCAGGAAATACAGATTAGCTGTTTAAACTTTAACATACTTATATATAAGAAAATTGGAAGCAATTCAGTTTATATCGTGTTTGTGTGTATGTGTATGTATGCCCGCTTGAGTGTGTATTTGTGTATGACTAGCCCTTTTTAAAAAAGGAGTCTCATGAAATCCCAGCTTTACCCTGTGTAATTGTGACTCCATTCTTCCTTAGAGTTAATTTCATTTGATTCTGTACATTGTTATTTATTAGCATCCCTTAAACAGCTGCTGCTTCTGGTCTTGTCCAATCATGCTGTAGTGACCAAACCCCAGAAATCTGACAACTTTTCATGCCTTAACTCGTGCTATTCTAGAGCAGCTGTCACCTCCCACAGTAAGAAGGGAACAATGAAATTCCTGAAAAACTGTTCACTGTTGACATACAGAAGCACATGGGCCGATTTCTTCACTTCCAGAAAGACAGCTAGTGTAATGACTGCAGTTTGTTTTGAAATAATACAAACCTTGAAAGGCTTTCTTTAGGCCACACTGATGCATTTAGCAAACAGCAGTTTTGTTCGTTTTTCTTAAGTTAGTGTTTAATGAACCAAACTGGAAGAGAGTTGCATTCCTCCAGAGTGACGTCAAGACAAAAGTCAAATTTCATCATAATGATGCTTTAGTTTTTGAGTTTGGGGGATTTTTTTTTAAGTGTGTGTGTGTAGGAGAGTGGTAGAGGGAGAGAAAGTGGTTTTGTGGTAGCTTAAGTTTTTCAAGATCTGTTTCAAATCCTGAATTTCAAGTTTTATGCTTTTAATGAATTCAGATTTTAAAATGACAGCTATTCCTAAAAAAAAGACCATAATTTCTTTTTTTTATATCTGTTTCATAGAAAAGATCAAGATTATTAGATTTATTTGAATTTTGTGTTATTTGAGAAAATACAGTGTAAGTTTATATTCCCATTTTTTTTTGCTTCTATTATAAGCACTGTAAAATCCTTAAGAGAAGGTCTGACCTTGCTGGCTTGCAGTAGGTGCTCAGTAAATGCTTGTTGAGTTGAATTGGGTTGAGCTGTGTCCAGGATACACCGTGACTGTTAACAATGAACAGAAAACTCTGTTGGAAGTTGCCTTGTATTTAATAGGACGAAGCATTTTTGCTTACTGTCTGGCATACATGGACATTATGTAAATGCTCATTCCTTTCCACAGCGACCCCATAAGTCTTATGAACCTAAGAAGTAATGATGTAATTGGGCACATTTTATAATCAGTGTCTCTTTTACTGGGAGACTTCTCTTTTCTATCTGCTTTTTCCAGCCTGCTTTAGTTGACATTACAGAGCAATAGGAATTTTGATGAGGAACTAAAAGGATGCATGAGTGAATGCAGCTGAATGCAGCTTTTCTGTTCATGGACATTTTTCTTAAAATTTGAAGAAAACATTGGAAAGAAATTCTAAGTCAATTTTTGTCCAGAGTGTCATGTTACAAGTACAATCAATAATCAATTAACAAGCATTTATTTATTAAGCACTTTTATTATATGCCAGGCGCCATATTTAAAAAAAAAAAAAAAAAGGAAACAAAAGGGGGGAAAAAAAACATTTTCTGTTCTCAGTTACTCTGTTGTTGTTCATCCTTCAAAGAAGACCAATGACATCAGGAGAGTTCTGTCTTGACTTGCAAGTTAATTGGATTTAAATGAGGTAGAGCTGGGCTCTCCTAGCCGCACTCTCTCCTCTAGTGGCTAGACAGAGGTCTGGTTCAGTCAAGAACCTTAAACTCTCATGGGAGAATCAATATGTATATATGTTAGTTTGTACAAGATATAGAGTGGATGGAATGTGATTCTTAATCTCAGCTCTGGTTGAAAAAAAGGTCACTTTAATGCTTTAATATTGCCCAAGCAACAAGTTTAGGCTACTTACTTTACTCTTCTCTCCATTTATGCTGTTTTCTTTCTGCTTTAGGTGCTATTATTTCCTATTTGCATCTTCATCCAAAAGGTGTATGAGAAGAGCTTAGTCTATTTTGGTACTTGTTGACAGCTTAAATGTCCAAAATAATTTGTATTTTCCTTGTAAATAGGCAAATCCTATCACCATGGATAGTTAAGAATTAGGTATATGTTTACCAACTGTTTGTGTATTTTCAGGGATTCCCACCCCCAGCCTTTTCCCCCCTTCTTTCTTTACTCTTTGCTCTCATTTGGCTGATGGAGGTCAAACAGATACGTGTTCATTTGGGAGGAGGTGTGGAATAAAAATATGTAATAATGAGCTCCTTTGGCTTCAACAATTTAGCTTTGGAACAGTGGGTGGAGTTATTCTTGGAGCCCCAGTTTGAAGATTGCTGTGCAGAAATCCATCTGTGCAGCTGGTTGCCAACATTTCTGGTACAAATATTGTCATTTGCTCTTGAGGCAATCTGCTATTTCAGTCCTGGATACAGTTTTGTAATATGCTGGGCAAAATAGCAGGGAAAAAAATATCTTAAGTGGTGGTATAATCTTCAGTTTAAAAACACTTAAGCAGTGTTTCCAGTAGAAGATTGTTCAATGTGTCTCCTTCACTGCTCTGGCAGCAAACACATTCTAAACACTTTTTTTTCTTTCACTTGACTGAGCTATGGTTCCCTCTTGTGTCTCTATCCCCTCAGCTTCTGCATCCACCAAAAAAGCAGGTGACGGAAAATTCACAGCACCATAGAGTTAGAGCTAGCCACCTCATTTTACAGATGGAGAAACTGAGACCCAGAGAGGTTGGGACTTGGCCAGTGTTACACATGCTTTCTCTCATCCCATCAGTGTCATGTATCCTGGCGAGGCTGTTCCTAAAGTCTTGAATTCTTTTCTGCTTCCATCACTGTCAGAAAAGTAGACTTTTCACAATTAAAGGGATTAGATTTTATATGATTCATATTCTCTTTAGGGAGTTTAATATTTGTGACTTGTTTCTCACCGTAACTGTGTGAGGGTAAGAGCATCAATTCCATTTTACTGCTGAGGAAATGGGACTATTTTTAGCTTTGATTTTTCCAGCAGTCAACAACAATAGCAACAATGACAGTAATAATAGTGAAGGACTTGAGTTTGAATATGGATGTTTCATTGAACTAATGGATGAAGGTATTTAGAATTAGCTCTCTATGAAATCAGCCAGTAAATGCATCAACAAAGAAGCATTAATTAGGCAAGTGGCTGATTTGTGCAGATTTGTTTGTGGAAATAAAAAGGCTGTGACAAGTAATTCATTGACACTGAAAATTATAGAAGGGTTATCCTTAAAGAGCCCAAACTCAGTATTCAGTGTAGATTGTGCAAGTAGATGAGAGTGGGGAGGAGAACATGGTGGCTGTGATGATTTAGCATGTACCAAATGAACACTTAACAAGATATAACCTGGTGGCTGTAATCATACCCCAGAAGCTCGCTGTCTTTTATAGACTAACAGTTGACAGATCTCCAAACTCCAAACTCCAAATTTCATTGAGAACACAACCAATAAAACATACTGGAATGGCAGCATTATCATCGATAAAACTGTTGCCCACAATCACTCAGACATAACATTGAATCATAAAAATTTAAGAACAATGTTTTAATGTCACCACAGCCAAGACTCATATTCTCAAAACTTCTTGAAACAGAAAGTTTTCAAAGTATTAAGAAGACACGGCAGAGGAACTCACAGTCAAGTGGGAATGGGATGAAAGGTACATACCCTCTTTCTCCTGTGTTCTGGAGTTGTGTGGCGTATGCTTTCAGTGAGCTAAAATAACATGGGCTTACAGATTAACTCTTTTATTTATATGTAAGAAGTAACATTTTTTAATTCAATGATTAGTACAATGCCTGGCACATAGTAGGTGTTTAATATTTATTGACTGTAAGAAAAGCACACTTATCTGTGGAACATTAAATATAGAAGACAAGTAGTAGAATAAGAACTTGTCCTGGAACCATTTCTATTTGAATCCCTTGGGAAAAAAAGATGAGAATAAAGTGATAGAAGTGGTGCTGGTGATGATGATGATAATGATGATAAAGGAGCTTGGATTTAATGGTCAATGGAAATTCTGCAAGGAAATGGTAGCAATTGTGACACATATCATTGCAGGTTGCAAAGACTTAGCACCTATTCCCTACTGAGACATGTCCTGGTGGCTAGAATTATATGGCAGAAATTTGCTATCTTTCATGGACTGAGAGTTGGCAAATTTCCATATTACATATACAGACCTCAGAATGTCTCTGAGAACTCAACCAACACACTATTTGGGTACAAGAGCATTATTACGGACTAAACTGTTGCCTACGTTTGCCTGGACATAACACTGATCCCACAAAACTTAAGAATGATGTTTTTAGTAAATGTTGCCATACCAAATAGTCATACTCTCCAAACTGTGTGGAATGAAAAGATTTCACAATCAAGAGATCCAGCAGCAAATATCAGAGTCAGATGGGAACAGGCTGAGGATGAGGTTCATATCATTCCCTTTGCCCTGTTTGCTACTGGCATCATACCAAGAATATGTTCATGTGCCTGGAGAAGATGGGCTAGATGTTCTAATACTTTTATTCAGCTATAAGAGTTAGTCATTTTATTTGCCTGTGGAATAGTCAATAAAACATCCAGTATAAAAGAATGATAGGAGAGCAACTTAACCTAATCTGTTTTGAACTGTGTTCTTTGAAAAGATGAGAATGAGATGATGATGATGATGATTGAAATTGTCCTTAAAACACTTTCATAACATTAGCTCATCTTACAATACTTTTATTGGATTAATAAAAACGTCATTTTATCCTCCATGGGGTAATAGACAGAAACGTTATCATTTTACAATCCTTTAATGTTTGCAGAACCCTATACGTTTTACCTTATTTGACCCTCACAGCAACCTTGTGAGGTAGGTGCTATTATTATTCCCATCTTATTGATGTGAAAACTGGGGCTAAAAGAAGATTGTATCTTGCCTAGAGTAACCCAGATATGAAAAGTCCAAGGAACGGATGGAATTCTTTCTTCCTAACTCCAGCAATGTCGTCATTCTTAACTTTTGTGCCATGTAGCTACTAAAACAATATACAAGCATGATAATTATATAACTTCCCCCAGAAGAACCATTTCTATCCAGACTCCATTAAGAAAGAGGAGGAGAATGAGAGATCATCATGATTGACATTTGTGGTTTGCAAAATGCTTTAAATTACATTCTTTCCTGGGAGCCTGGGGTCAGTCCTGGAAGGTGGGTTACGACTGCTTTACAGAGAAGCCTACTGAGCCTGAGACCTTAAGGGAACAGCCTTGGTCCTGAGAACTTCCTTGTTCATCAGAGCCTCGTTTAAAGACAGAAGCCTCTCAGTGGGAAGGTGACAGGTCTCTTCTGAGAAGTGTCATCATGTCCTGCCCCGGATTTCCAAGAGATTCATGATCCTGGCAGCAGCCTTGAGCTAGGGAGAGAACAGTAAGTTCATCCACATATGGAAAATTGGCTCCTAAGGTAAAATCAGTAGGGGAACTCTCTGAAGGAGTGTGTTTGAGTAATAAAATCCAAGAAATAGCTGTTCTGAATTGTTTTCATGCATCGATCTTAAAATCAAATATCTCAACAGATTTCTAAAATATTGATTTGACAGAATGGTTAAGATGGTTTTCTGCACCACTCATGGCATAGTTTGTCAGTTTAGGTTTTACTCTCAGGTCCTGGAAACTATGGCAGCTGCTTGGATTCATTTGACTGGGTGTGAGGTTTTGTATTCTTTCCTGCAAGATTACCTGAGTCAAGTTGACCTGACTTTTTTCAGTTTCAGCTGTCTACAACTACAGGAGTTTTGGTCTCATGAAAGTACACTTAACTTTTCTTTTTGAAAGCAAATAAAAAGTTCACCTCCATATCCAAGTTTAGATGGATTGTCAAAACTGTCAAAAGAAATTCTAAGTGATTTAAAAAAAAAATTACAGGCTCTCTGCAAATGGGAAAGAAAGCTATTAAGTTGTGCTTAATCACTATATTATGGAATTGACCAAACATTAAGGTTCTTTCTCAAGTAGCCTTCTATGACAAAACACTAACATTTTGTTTTAAAATTAGTGCATTCCTTCTGTTCCCCCCCCCTCACACACACACACACACACACACACACACACACACACACACACACACAATATCCCCCCCTCCCGTCTGTCTCTGTCTCTCTGTTTCTGTCTGTTTCTCTCTTTATCCCCTTCCCCGCTCCACAAAAGGAAAGTGTATGTGTGTGTATTGCTGGGAATAGTTGGGGAGGAAAGTTTAGGAAATTTGCAAGTGAAGTTGACATTTCTTTATTTTTTGACACTGTTTCAATTTTTTTTTTTCTTTCTGGAAAACAACCCAGTGAGTCTTAAATGAAAATCATGAATTTTAAGCTTAGTTCAACTTTATCTATGTTTTATCATCTTGTTTTCATAAATTCCCTTTTGAACTCAATGCTTTTGTGAATATTTATTAGATAATCTATTACACTTTTGTTTGTATCTATAAATAATATAAAATGCTCCCATTAGCTCTTTGTTAGGCATATTATTTTTATGAACTACCTCTTTCTCATATTTTAACATGTAGATTAAGCATGTGGGAATCTATATATCTTGAAGGAGAACTGAAATTAAGAATACTTCCAATAATTGTAATTTATCAGTTGATATAATTCATTTTTTATCCATAAGCAAAGAAAACAGAGAAGAATGCAAATTTTTATTTCAAAGTAAAATTCTATCTTTCTAATTGTATATATTTTAAATGCTTTTATACAGATAGGAGAAATTATGATAAAATTACTTTTAAAATTATGTCAATTGATACTCCTGATCCTTCCAGTATTACATTATTGATTTAAATTGTAAGAAAACGGAGGAAGTTCATTATATTTGCACATAATAACTGAACTGAGTTGATGTAAATTCAGATTATCTGATGTTTTTATTATAGGACATTTGTTACTCAGGGAAAGCAGTTTAACAACCCCATGTGATTTTGCCCCAATGTTTCACAGTAAAGAAACAATGTTAACATATAATAACCATACCATAAGGCATTATTGTTAAAATCATGGTGATAACATTATTTGGCTGATTGCATTTATGATATTGTTCTTAGGGCACCTACCTACATCCTTTGATGTTATTTTGCCTGTGTTTTTACGGAGCAAATTAATAATGTTACACAGGATACACTTGGATTTTCTAATTATGCATTATTTGGAATAAAGTAGTGTTGTAATATCTAATGAATTTTAAAAAATATTTTGTAAGAAATTTTTTAGTGCTTCTGTAGGTGTGTTAATGGATCCATCCTCTCATCTTGAATACCCTTTCCAGTGGTGCATATTGCAACCTACCCACACCTTCTTATTCATTGTGACACATCCTACTGGTCCCATAAATCCCCCATAGAAGATAGTACAAATCCTGTTCTGGAGACCTCCTTCTTGATACTAGTCCACTTTATTCCCCTACCCCCCCAAAAATATAATCCCTTTGATATTATCTTTTATTTAATCACTTAATTTGCTCTAGCTAGTTTATTATTCTACCATACTTCATTTCATTTCTCTTTGGGTAATCTGTAATTTTGATTATTGAGAAAGTATTGTATTTCATAATTCACTACTGCATAGCATTTCTGACAGAGCATGAGTATTACGAAGGTTAATTTGAATTAAGGAGAAAATTGAGGGTCATTGAAATTGCTATATAGACTTCCAAATGCAATCTAACCCCTCCCCTCCCCTCCCTCTCTTTCCTTCTTTCTCTTCCTCTCTCCCTCCCCATTTCTGGACCCAAGTCACTATCCAACCACAGAATCTGTTTAAAATACATCTACAAATAGACTGACTCTATGAGGTGTCCATTTAAGGGCCTCGGGGGTGGAAGTACATTAGCCACTTGGTTTTTTTCCCCATGTAGATCAAACATTTTTGAGTTACTTTGCATCACTTTTAAGAGACTCTGCATTGTTCTTGGCTTAATGCAATCACTACAGTGTTATCTGTAAACCTGACCACCTAGAAGATCTCACAATCTTCAGAGAATTCTTTAATTTGTATTCTCCCCTGGCCATCCTACCTGATTATGGCATACTACTTTGAAGAGCAAATGTGTCTCTATTTGATTTCCTATTTGACATTACTAATCCAAGGATCATCAAACAAAGCTACTTTCAATTGCATCTTCCAGGTAATTTTGTTATGATCTTAACATATATGCAGGGGAGAATCCATGTTGGATGTAGACATTAAAACAGAATAATTTATTTCAATTAAAACCCCTCCCCACAGTGTAATGTTGTATTCTCTTAACTTTTCAAGCAGTTGTATGACTATAAAAATAAATATCACATTGTTGGTATTATTTGTGAAAGCCTGCCTGTTTCATTCTCATATTCAAACAGATTGCTTTGATACATGTATAAATTATCATAAATCTCTTATGGAAAAATTTATATGCTGAAGTGAAATAGAAATTTACTATAGAATGCTCCTTGGGGGCAGAGACAATTTCATACTTGTCTTTGTATGCCCCATTCTTTGGGAATAACAGGTGTTTAATAAATACTAGTTGATTGGTTTTTGTAAAAAATGACAAAGTAACTATATGGTTGAATTATTACTTATCTCTTCTTGATTCCTTCCCCTCTTCTATGTATGGTAATATCTGTGATTTCTCTCCCCAGTTAATTTACTTTTTCCTTTCCTTTTGGAGATTTTGAAAATGAATCTTTCACTGATCTCAAAATGGTGCCTTCTTTCACACAAACCCTCTTTTCCTAGATATTTGTTCTATTCAGGTGTTTTTCTTTCTTTTCCTTGGTGCTATTTCAATAATCTCTTTGAGCACATTGGGGCTTGTGGCGTTACAGTCCAAATATGGTATTTCCCATTCTCTTTGGTGGAGAAGAAAAAATTGCTATAGAAATCTCAGGAGGCCTTTTCCATTTTTTAAACCTGTTTATTATCCTTGCAGTTTCATCCTTAAATATTCTGAATATTACCTGGTATAGTTAGGACCAAGATTTCTGTAAATGTTTTCTTTCCACAGCTTCTCATAGTTTTATGAAGTGATATTCATAATCTGTCCCTGTTCTTTTCCAAGATTTTTTACAAATGAGTTCATAGTCTAAGTTACCTTGAATGCTATCTCTCTCTTTGTCAAGGAGATTATTAGCTGTCTGAGGCAACTTCTCAAATTTTTTTTGCCCTTATTGTGGTGATTTTATTATATCAGTTAAACTCCTGCATGAATTGTTGGTAATCAATATTAATTTCTGTTTCTTTATCCATTTTTCATTTTTCTGTCTTGGTAACATTAAGTAGGCCAAATTGGCGCAGTTCTAAGATAGACTTAGATGAGACCTCCAGGGACAGCTAAGGCTTTAACTCAAGGAAGGACAGCAGTAGTGTCAGACTCACAGACTTCAAAACTCGGCCCCAAATTGATTAAAATGTAACTGGAAAATGTTTAACAAAATCGCTAAAAATAAAATACAACATAGATAATTTTAGTTTACCATTTTCTGAATCAATATGCGGCTACAAGGATCCATTTTTATTTGACTTTGATACCTCTGCTCTACAAGATAGCCAAACAGCTGGTCATCCCACCTTTGGAGACTGCAGGTAAGCAGAAACTGATTATTTCATGTGGCAGTCCATTCTACTTTTCCTAGCTTCTGGAGCTAAACATAAGTGAAATTCCATGTGTTAGCCAACTATCCTGTCTCCCAATAGCTTTGCTCTTCTTCAGGCTGACCTTTCTCAGTCCCTTCTGCTGATCTTGGACAGTATGAAATCAAGGCCTTTTGGTACTCACATTGCATTCCAGTGAGCACTCTCTAGCTTTGCTGTTTACTTCCTAGCACGTTATCTAGAATTAAAGACAGCACTCCAGAAAAGCATTGCATCCCCCTGTCTCTTTGCTATTTTTTCTGATTCAGCTTTGATTTTTGTCTTTTTGACCACAAACTGATGAACTGATACTCTAAATACCATGTAGGTGAGACTTGGCATTCTCTGGCCTCCTTACCACCATACCTTTATCAAAGAATTCATCATGAATGGTAGCCTCTTAGTCAAGAACCTTACCATAGGCAACTTCGCTGGTCTTCAGGAAGCAGATTGGGATCATGTTTTTTTTCCTAAATGGCAGAACTTTCTAAGAGTGCATGTGCTACTCTCCTAGCATAGTCTGGGAGAATCCAGAGTTGCCTCCATGCCACATGAGATATCAAAGGACTTTTGCAGTGAGTGAAAGTATTTTTATTTACTATGAGTATAGTTACTATAGTTTTGCCTGAAACAGGTGAAAGTTAGATTTTTTTTTTTTTTTAATGAAACAGGAAGCAGATGGGTACTAATTAAAGTCATGTTGATGATAAAAGGGCGACTGATCTTGGAGCAGCTGTTTTCCTAATTTAAACACATTTTGTACTTTTTTTTATAAGATAGTCATCTGCATATCCTCATTATTATTTTTTGAAGTTGAAGTATGTTTCAGCAACAAGTAAAGACCATCCCTTATTATTTATGATCTTCACTCTTCTTTTCCCTTCTAGAATTTCAAACAGTATGTCTTCAGGGCTCTTCTAAGATCTAAGACTACTCCCAGACAAAAACAGGGTTGAGGTTTTATATATGAGTCTCATATTTGTATAACTCTATCAGATACATGGGAAAAGAGCCTTAATTTCATTTTGATGTTTTTGTAATTCACTCTATGCCCCATAGTTGCTATGTTCCCCAAAAGTCTTAGTGCCATTTTAAGCTACTAGAACAATGTTACATTTATTCTAATTCATTCTTATGTCCATGGATTTCCAAGTGCCCTTAAATTATTCTATATTTACCATATGAGAGGAAGGTTGATATTGTAGATAAAGGGACTCATGTCAGAGCTCATTGGGAAAGAATAGTTTACTGCTGTGGTAACAAGTGTGAATATTTAGAGGGTCCTTGGGATAAACTTAGTTCTGTTCTTCAGCTTTTATATTGTTGTCTAACATTTGAAATTGAATTCTTGGAATATAATATAAAGTTTGGTTCTAAAACTTCAGGCTTTGAAAGAAAAAACTGTGAATAGTTTTGTTTCTGTGTTTTTTGAAATTTAATTTTGAATGCCATATAAGAAAAAAGAAATTATCAAGTTCATATATTAGTAGTAACAATAAAGCACCATTTCTTCCAGTTATAATCTATACTGTATGATTTTGTGGACTTAGTTGACATTGAATATTGAATTATATTCATAGACCAGAGGAATTCCTCTAATCAGATGGTGGTATGTGTGGATTTTTATTTATTTATTTTTTAAAGGAGATCAGATCTCCTTACCCTTACCCATGCTGGACAAGCAACAGCAATTGACCAGCATAATTCCACTATTCTTTGGTCCAGGAGCTTTGACCAACTCCATTTCTGACCCCAGCCAGTATCCTCCCCTAACACATTTGTACCCTAGTTCTGTCATCTCATAATATAGTCAGCTTAGTTTATTCCTGATTTACATTCCTGAATTTAGGATTTGGTTTCTCAACAATAGAAATTAGTTTTCTCAATTGGTTTCTCAACTTTGGTTTCTCAACAATAGACATTATGGGTATGTGTCAACATACCTGACTATGTGTAAATTTTCAGATTTTGGATTTGCATCTCATCTATTTGTAACTAAGCTTCAAATTTAAGGAGAAAAGGCAGATTTTCTCCTTTAATATGCTGCCCTCTTTTTTTTTTTTTTCTAGTTGGTATTCCCTACACTCTCTTCTACTTCTACTTTTTTCTGTTTCTTAAACAGAATGTAGAATTCAAGTTTACTTTAGATGATTCAAGTTTAGTAGCTTATTTTAATTGGTCTCTTTTCTCACCCTACCCTACCTCATCTCTAATCTCAGTTTACATTCCTTCAGAGAGGCTAATGTTGAATGTTGTGATGGAGTTGTGTGTATTTGTTCTCAGACTATTGTGAGATCTGAAATTCTTTCTACAATTATACATCTATACAATATATACACATTGTATAGATGTATCATGATATATATATATGTATGCATATTTGATATATGTATAATTTGTCCTCTTATTAGATTGAATCTATCAGTTGCTTGTTATATTGAGTTCTGCCAGTTAACCTTCTGTGCTTTCATGCTAAAATTTGCAGAAAATGAATCATGGTGGAAATTATTTTCATTGGTAGAATCCATGAGTGTACCTGGTCACTTGAGATTTCAGAGTAGGAACCTTGTGACAATTCTCCCAATTAGTCTCTGAGGTCACACAAATAAAGAAGGTATTATTTGTCTTTTGCCATTTATAATAGTACTGTGCACCTGTTTAGCATTAGAGTTGGGGTGAGGAAGTTTTATAGGAGTTCCCTCTCATAAATCATGGGTCTAGTTTCAAATACCAGTACTAGGAAATACACATCATTTATTTGAACCTTATAGCAAACTAGTTGATCATTAGGATAGATCTTTTTACCCCAATTTTATGTAAAAATGAAGAAAATGAAACACTTGCCAAGATCACAGGGAGTCGCAGCTAAGACAAGAACTTAATTCTTGTGATCCACTCATTGTACTATGCCATTGCTGTCTCCTTTTCCCAGTCCTCTGCAGTGGGAAGAATTGCAGGAGAGCTGTGATTGGGGACAAGCTTAGGCCTTCTCTTCCCCTCCTCCCTCCTTCCCCTTGCCTCCATCCTCTATCATGTGCTCTCTCCCTCCCTCCTTGTGGCAGAGAATCTCTCCCATAAGAACTGTGACATTACTCTGATATATTGACAGAGATAACTTTCCTTAAGCAAGCGTACATCTTAGAACTGATCCCAAGATCCTGATGTTGGGATTAATTTTTTCTCCTTTTTCATTTAAGAAAGAAAAGGCTGGTTCTCCACTTTGTCTAAATGAAGATCTTCTTCTAAATGTACTTTAGAAATACACTATCAATGGAAATTAAATTCTGTTATCTCCACTTCCAAATTTAGTCTTTGTGTGAAAATTTAAGCATTTTGGGAAGTAATATAGATCTATAAAATGAGTGTTTGACTATGGGACTTGACTTTTAAAATATTTGAAGTATTACTAAATAGTTCTTGATTTCCTTTTGTTTTTATTAGACTTCAAACTTTTTAAAGTTTGTCATTAGAATGAGATGCTATTATAGGAAAGGGTGGAAATTGAGGCAGAAGAAGCTGGACAAAAAGTCAAATAGGCCATAGAGAAACAACAATTTCTCTTTTTTTTGGTTGAACTCAGGGATCAGTAATTTTTCAAAAGTGGGCCAATGTCCTCTCCCCTTTATCACCGACTTGGATTATGGGGTTGAAACATGGACTGATAAATCTTTTTGTTAGGGAAGGGAGAAAAAAGGCAAAGGGCCATTGACTCTGGGCCAGTGATGGGAGAAGGGGAACAAAAGGGACATAGTTTTTTGGTACACCATCTTGATTTTGTATTTCTTTGTTTTCCATCATTGAGCTGACTGTGTAATGCTTACTTTATGCCTCTGTAGTCATTTACCTGTATTGTTTTATCTTCTGGTGGTGATTTTCTTTGTTTTCTTCTTCAAACTAACCTCTCTATTTAAATATTTTGAACCTTGGCCCTTTCAAAACTTGCTTCCTTGACTTGACCATCTTGTCTCCATATTCTTTGCATTCCCTATTAGAATGTAAATTTCTTGAAGATGGGGGCTACCTCTCTTTCAAACCTGAAGAGCCTGGTTTCTGGCATGTAGTAGGTGCACTTACTACGTATGTAATTTTTGTCAAGTCACTCATCTGTGTCTCAATTTGTAAAATGAATAATTTGGAATATGACCTTTTGGGTCCTTTCCAGCTCTAAAATTGTGATCTTTACTTTATCCTATTGTTTCTTCTTATTCAGCTTATACAAAAGAACTATCACATTGTCAAGCACTATTTCCTTCAATTTCCTCTTAGCTATTGAAAACAACCTTAAAGATGTTATGGTCAGGCCTAGACAATGACTTCAAGAAACAAAAATAAACTTTTAAAACTTAACTAAGTTTGTTGGCCAAATATTGCAATAATTGATGGATAAATGTGTGAAAACACACTCCATATAAAGGGGGGGGAGGGGAAGAGCTTGTTTTTCTTTTAAAAACTTTCTCCTCTGTGCTCCCCCTTTTGACCTCCTATGAGAAAAAACCACCCAACTTCTGAGAACCTAAGAATTGTAAGTATGAAAACAAGGAGAATGCACTTAGGCAATGAGAGAAAAGTCAAATAACAGCTTTAAGATGCTATGCCATCCTTCCTGAAAGAAAGTGGGTTTGTTCCTGGCCAGGCCCATGACCATCTGAGGCAAATAGCAGCAGCCCCCCCATACTTTAAAAAGGCAAGTTAAACTTGATATTTGAAGATGACTTACCTTGTCCTATTAGGCCCAGAAATAGACCTTTGAGAGAACCCTGTTGCATTTTGGCCTAAGGTTGTTTGCTTATCTGACTTAATTTGCAGCTGTGGGGAATATAGCATGATACACTAGGTAATATCTTTCTCAATTATTTCACTGAAACGTAAGATAAATTAAAAAAAAAATTGTTATAATGCAGTTCTTCTAATTCCAGTCCTTTTGGTTAGGGATCCCCAGAAGAATTTCTTTTTTAAATCTCTAATGGAGATAGGCCAATAAAATAAAAACTAAGCCAACAACAACAATATAAAGTGGAATTCTGGGTTAATTGTCATTATTTGCTTATTCTTAATTTTTTTTTTCAATATCCTTTCAGTGCTGTACAGTTAATTAATTTTCCTTCCTTCTTATTTATTTCTTACTGTTAAGTGAATGCCATCTCAGGACCATTCATTGATTCACATAAAAGTGGTCTTTATATATGATGTCTTCTGTATACATTTCACAACTTCTTTCTGAACTAACCATTAATTCAGCACCTGCAACATTGAAACCGATGATTTAAGATTGTCTCTTCTACTCAAGAATATGATCGATAGCAGTATCTATTGATGAATCTTTGAATCTTTCTATTTCAGACATTTATATTTACCTAGTAGGAATCTGCCCACCAACATAAGGATGATAGGAATTGGAGTAGGAGAGAACCACAGAAATCATCTAGGCTAGTTAGGAGTATCAAACATGCCCACCATGCTCCTCTGTGTGGTCTGAACCAGATTAAAATGGAATTAGGAAATACTGAACAAAATAAATAAAAATATAACCAAACACAGTTTTTTAAAGTTATCTTAAGTTGGAATATCATTTCATTCTGTCACTCCAGAATCCATTTAAAGACTAGAATTAGCATTGTTTCCTGGTTTCTCACCATTATTTTAGTTCCATGGGTGATATGGGGTTTTCTTAATCAATATGCACCCTGTAAGGGATCTTTTTAGACAGATAGATAGGTAGAGAGATGATAGGTAGATAACATGTCCTTGCCTCCTTTCTATTTGAGTTTGTTGCTGCTCTAGTCCATCTGCTTATTTTACAGATGAGAAAACTGAGACCCAGAGGTCTTAGAGGAAATTTTTTTAAAGGCATACAGGAAATAACTAGGAGAATGTAAATCTACCTGGGTCTCTACCTCTGCTTCCTATTTGCTCTTTTCATCATATCACACTTGAAATGAAAAAAATTGAGACAACTTGGATCTATATCCTGTGTATGTTTTTTTTTTTTTAAATCCTTTTTTATTTGTTAGCTCATTTAATTTTCACAGAACTCAGTGAGGTAGAAAAGACTTGTATTACAGATAACCTTTCTCTCTTAATTTCCATATGTGACTGGCCCAATGCTCTACAGCTAGTGGTAGCAATGAGACCAGAAATCTGGTCTCCTAATTTCTAGGAAAGTGTTTTTTTTCCTCCTGTATCACACTGGGAAATATAGGTTCATAAGAAAGAATTCCTCTGGCATTGCTACTTAAAGATACTATGGCAGGAGCTATAGCTATGAGCCATCATTTTAATAATTTCTCTAAATGAGGCAAGTGAGATGAAATATGAAATTCCATCGAATGGCTTACTATTAATGGTTGCCTTTTGGAGGTATAGTTTAAAGGAAAGACTCCCCCAAAAGATAAGATTAAGGGAGCCATTGAAGTTGGATTTTCATTCATTTTGGCTTATTCTCAGAACTTTTTAATTTTGCTTTTTCAAGGTTTTGGATTTTCCAGAGACCATATGTGAAAGAAACAGTGTTACAAAATTGGCTGACCTAGTGTATTTTTTAAAAGATGAAAGTCAAATTTCTTCAAAAAGTGATATTTATATGTTTCCAAAGAAGCAATAAAATGGTTGTATGTGGAGATTATAAAATTTGCTCCTTATTGCCTTTAATTAAGTCATGTCTATCATCCTAGATCTAAGTTGCCCACTGTTGATATTTCAGAAGAGGAAATGCCCACAACTGCAGTTTGAGTTAATGAGGTTAATTAAATACAAACAAGACTTCCCAGTTGTTGAAGTTTGAGGACTAATTAATTTCAAGCATTTATTGAGTACCATGTATAAAAGTACTAAGTTACATTGTAATATATCAGACATGCAAAAAATTATAACTAAAATGCACTAAGATATTTGGGATGGCCTATGTGGCACATTTGGGACACAATTGTTTAAAACTGACCTGGAACTTGGAATTACAAAGTTAATTAGTATCATATTATCAGTCAAGTGACCAGTATACATGTATTGAGCACCTACTTTGTACTTGGCACATGCTAAGCATGGGGAATACCAACAGAAGCAAGATAGTCCCTGCTCTCAAGGAGCTTATCATTTAATTGAGAAGATGACACTTACAAAGGAGCTGCAAAGGGGTGGCTAGGGAGGAGGGGACCCAGCCTTAGGACATGATAAAGTCCTACAGCTGGATAGGAGACGATGGGGTGACTGGCCTGGTCTCCTGAATTGGAGGATCTAGGAAGAGCTCGCTGTTATTCACCTTATACCCTCTCTGATGAGATGGAGGTAGGGAGGGGGCCCAGGGTCAGGGGGTACTTAGAAAGAATGGGTTTCTTACTATACTGCAAAATAGTTTTATAATAATAAGAGAGAGTGGGCAACAAGTTCCACTTAGAAGAGCACATCTTTTCCTTATGATAGGCAATCTGATATCTGAAGTGGAGAATGTGTGGAATTATTTATCTGTGACTTTTTTTTAAGGTAGCCCCAGATCATTTCCCATTTTCGGGTACTTGTATTACATTTGTCACACTGAACAAACCAGATTGGGAAAATATTCATAATGCAAAAAAGAAAATTATATATATTCCCCCAAAATGTTTACAGATAAGTAGACTTCAAGGTGCTATATTCTCCTGCATTTTAAATGTTGTTTTTAGTACTAATGTATAATCATATGTAACTAAGGAAATTAAAAAATACATGTGAACCTCATAGCAGGCTCAATACTTCAAATAATGGTATTTGTTGTAAGCAATTTTAAATTTTTTCATGGATACTTTCTTGTTTTTCACTAGTTGTTTTCTGATGTGCTTCTCTCTTCTCCCTTGAGCAACTCTCCCATATAAACAAATTGAAAAACCAATCTACTTAGAGAACTTTTGAAATGGGATTGAACATTCCACGTCCCTACTCCCTACTTCTTACAGAGAGGAGGAAGATGCGTTTCATCATTTGTTCTCTAGGACCAAGATTGGTCATTATAATTTACCAAGTTGATTTTAGTACTGTTTTAATTTCACAGTTGTTAGAATTGTTTATTTTGCTATTAATCATTTTAAAGAAATGGATTGTGCCAAAAAAAAAAAATGGAATGTGTATTTAATGCGTTGAATTCTTTAGGCAATACAAACAAGTTAAGGATAAAGGTAATCTCAGATCTATGTATACCAAGGTGAAAATGATCTTAGAGATTTTATGGGCTGAATTTTCAATGTCCTTATCTCACCTCTGAACTTGTGCCTATAAATTTGGTTGTGCATAAACCTTCATTGGCTTCGGCAAACAATTCTGTGCACACAACTTGGATAAACATTTACCACTTGAGCAAATTTAATGGGCTCATCACCAACTCTAAGACAAAATAGAATAAAATCTCTCTTTGTAATTAAAAAAAAAAAAAAAAAAAAACTCCAGAAACATCTATGTTTATTCAGCCTTGAACTGGAAATATTTTGCTTCTTCATATAAGGGAAAATGCAAACTAGTTCTTTTATGTTTTTCTTCTTCTATTTGGAACTGATGAGAATTAATTGCATTGTATTGCTATGTGTTTATAGAACCATAGCAGAAGAGGTAAGGCCTATAAAATAGACCATAAAATACCATACTATTTGTATTTGGAAACAATGGAAACTACTTTAGTAGCAAATTGCTTTTAATATTCTCATCTCATTTTCCCCCCACCCCTTGTGTATCTGAGAAAACTAGTCGTAAGTGGTACAAGTTTAAATTGTGGCCCTTGGGTTAAAATTTCAGAAAGACTTCTATAAATAGAGAACATTTGAAGCTGGGACAAAGAAGTGGTGATGGTGATGGTGATGGTGGAGGTATTCGTGATCATGAGCATGGTCATGATGACGGAAAGGTGGAATGAAACTGGGAGATAAAACTTCTTCATTAGATATACAGTAGTGAACAAAGGGACCACTCTCTAGTCAAGGTCTATATCTGGACTTGAATCAGAGAGCTTAAGGGTAGAAAGTGGCTAGACTATTTTAAATTGTTGGCCAACTAAATTAAGTCAATGAAAAGCAAGTAACAAAGGCCAGGAAATATATTAAAAAGGAAAAAAAAAGACCACTGGAATGAATTCAGTCTCTCTTGTATCTCTTACTGTAGAATGTGTAAAAAGCCATTAATACTGAACAGAGGGGATTATGAGACTAGTACTACCCAGCCTTAGAAAGCCTTTGATTGGAGAATCATCTTTGCTTTTAGAGAACCTAGAGGTTATATTCGATTTGAATACGTGTTTTGTTGTTTTTTTTAGGCATGTTTGGCCCTACTTGGGATTTTCTGGGCAAAGATCCTAGAATGATTTGCCTTTTCCAACTCATTTTACAGATGAGAAAACTGAGGCAAACAGGAGTAAGTGACTTGCCCAAGGTCATACAGTTAATGTGTCTGAGGTCAGGAAGATGAGTCTTTCCGATTCTGGGCCTAACACTATCCACTGTGCCAACCAGTTGCCCTCAAATATGTCTTGGTGGG
Organism: Sarcophilus harrisii; assembly: GCF_902635505.1. NCBI lineage: Eukaryota > Metazoa > Chordata > Mammalia > Dasyuromorphia > Dasyuridae > Sarcophilus > Sarcophilus harrisii. The sequence goes on from NC_045428.1 coordinate 525,175,509, forward strand.
AAGCTGTAACATTTTTTCCCCAGGGTTCTGCCGATATATAGACCAGTTTTGTCCCCATATCGTTAATTTACTAGACTTATATATAAGCAAATAGTGCTCATATACAGTGCCACTGTGAATAAGCAGAAGATCCTAAAAGTCTGGATGTACTATAAGTAATGTGTTATTGAACCATATTTCTTGCCATTGAGGGACTCGACTCTTATCATCTTAGCTTGAAATGTGTATCCTTGATGTCTGTACATAGTAAGGTGTTAAATTAATGCAAGTTCACTGATAGATTTGGGTTCAGATTTAGGTCTATCAAATTGAATTTTCATGAATGAAGTACCCCATTTCAAATAGAGAACATATGGCCTAGAATGATAGAGAACAGAGTTATGTTTTCCTAGTTAAAAAACTAAGGGCTTTGCCTTTCCTTTCACAAAACTAGTTTCCTTTGATATAGGAATTTCCTGTGGGACATAGTTAAACTACAGTAAGGGAAGCTTCTTGCTTCTCTTTTAATTATGTGTTGTTGAGAAACAAAAATCTTTGTGAAGTTTTGATATTTTTAAATAAATTTTATATCTGTCCATGAAATGTTTTTTCCCCCTCTTTATCTTAAGAGGGTATGAACTTATTGACTTTGCTCCTTTGAATTCCTAGTAAATAAGGTCATATCTTAGGAAAAATCTAGGCTTTTGGGAAGGGAGAGATTTTATTAATCATCAGGCAGTCTCCATGTTGCAGTTTTCTCCCTTTGTGAATTTCCCTACCTATTCTTTATCTTAGCTTCCACAGCAAATGGGGAACATCCTTCTTCTTTTCTTCTTTGTTTCTTCATTCCACATAATAACTCCTTCTTTGCAAATTGTCTCTACAGATTTTACACAAAGTGCTTCTTTAAAGCTTCCTTTATGTTTTAGAATTACTTTTGTCCTTTTAAAAATACTTCAGAGAAGATATGTACCTTACCATTCTGTCTTAATTTATGAATTTAAGATATTTTTACATTAAGAATAAGGGTCATTTTGTTTTGGGGCTCCTACATAGATTTAATTCTTAATGATTCATTTGTGACTGAAATTGATTTGGCTGTAGAGAAAATAAAATTGGAAAGGATCTCAAAGTAGGAAGATTATGATAAGTGTCTTTTTCAGTCATAATCTCTCCTGGGAACAGAACAATGTGTTACATTGTCTTCTCTAGTTAGTTTTTCTGTGAACTTCTAAAAACAGGTTGGATTCCCCTTCTAATTTTTTTTGGTGATTTTCTACACTACTATTTTAGGATCCTAAAGAACATGATTCCATTTTTTCCTTTATAATTAATGATTGGCAGGGGTAGCTTTTAAAGTCTTTTTTACAATGAATGGCCAGTCTTGGATGGAGCTTTCTAGTAGTGGAAAACTGAAAAATGCCTTTACTGTTCTGTTGTTCCATAGCTAGGGTATTGATCATCTACACATCTTGGGGGGGGAAGAGAAATGGGAGATTGGGAAGAGCAAGAAGGGTTTGCTATTAGTTTCTCACTTTGCTTTAGCCACACACATTTTTAACATTTTCTATTGTCAGGAGTTGCATTTTTGTCACCTTCTTCATTCTCCATTGTAGATTGGGATAGAGGAAAAGGGGTAGTAGTCTTGGAAAGAAGTGACTGGAAAAGGTTGAGAAAAGGGAATCATTAGTGGAAATAACGATATGATTGTCTAGGCACATTGGCAAAGGGCTTGATGTGATACAGGCCTAGAGTTTAATGACTATAGCAGGCTGGACCTTAATGTGTGTTACTTAGTATGTATTCTGTGCATATGTGTTGCTCTTCAGTAAATGGACTGTTTTTCAGGGGAAGTCCTGTGTTTTTCTTAGCAATCAAAATATATGTTCCCCCTCTTTGTGTAACATTGTTCTATTAAGAGCTTAAGGAAAAAAAAAATCCACACTATTAAATAAAGATTATTCCTACCGGGTGGTTTTTTTTAGCTAGCTTACATTTTCATGTACTGAGGCAAAGGCAGGAAGAGATTGTGTAAAAGAGAGGAAGCAGGAGGAGGGAATAAAGGTCACTTGGAGACTATGTAACAATCACATCTATTGAGAAAGTTCACAGAAATTCAATAAAATGCTATTGGAAGAATCTAGTTTGTCCAGCATTTTGAAAGAATTTCTAGAATTTCTAGAACAGCAAGCTCTTTTAGTTCTATGTCCCAGTCTCTAATTGGAGTTTACTTGTGGATGACTCAATGACACTATTGCCCCCAACCTGATGAATACTGATGGGAGTTCTAGGAAGCAGCTCTTTGGAAGTTTGTCATTTTCCTGATTAATCCCCAAAGTCTCTTTACATTACCTCTCTGGAAGTAACACTCGCATCATAAATCCAAGCTTGGGAAGCTGTTAATGCCTCTGATGATTGGGTAGCCAAGTAAAACATAGTATTGGAGTGTTCTTTTCCATAAATGAAAATAACATATTTTGTAATAAGTGCATCCATTTTGGAATATGATGATATGTGACTGGTGACAAGTTTGGAATACTTAAAACCAGGATTCTTATGATCTTATACACATGCCCTTCAATTCTGAAGGCAGCATATTTAGAAAGAAGGGAAATGTAGGTTAACTGCATATGGGTTGCTTGACATGTGGACAGTTTTTCTTGGGCTTAATACCCACCTTTTCAAGACGCTTCATCCAAACATCCAAACATGTGTTATACACATATATAACAAAACATTGTCTGAATGGAAATGATTTTCTATTATCATGTGAACAAAAATGTAACTTCTTTTGAAAGTATATTTTTGGATCATAGTTTTTAAAAATAAATCTATGGAACAGTGTTGTCAAACTCAAATTGAAATGGATTTATTGGCCACATGTGGACTTGGAAAACTTCAAATTAACATTATTTGTCTTATATTTTTATTTATTTCATTAAACAGTTCCCAATCATGTTATAATCTGCTTTTAGCCCCATTTGGGAGTTTTACAAGTGCAATTTTGACATCTGATCTAGAATAGTATTTTAGCTGTCATATGTAAAGATGTTTTTGTCTACTTTGAGGCATGTCCTCAGCATTCATTGGTCCTTGTCATACTGCCTGGCACATAGTAAGTACTTAAATGTTTATTGACTAACTCACTAGAAATGGGGAATCTGGGTTGCTTTCTCCTCATTCTTTCTCTTGGACTCCCATATTATCAAAAGCACATATTTGTAAACATAGTCAGTCTAGGATATGGAAAGCAATGAGTATGTCTCATTCTTGTATAAAGCACTGAACCATTGGCCACATCCTCTGCCATTGGACATGATACAACAAACAAGGAGAAGGTATTTGACAGGTAAGGGACTGATTAAGGTAGAGCTCATAGGATGGAGGGTTCAGCTCAAAAGCTCAGATATAGGAGATCTAAGATGCTAGGAAGTCAAGATTTCAGACCTCTATAGGGTGGTCAGTAGAATAGAATGATTTTGAAAGCTAAAAGATCAGGGGCTCTGAGGTAAGAGCTGAGTTTTGCCTTAGCACTATTCTAGATAAACCACTGGTTAATCAGATACCTGAGGCAAACTACTTTCCCCTGATGTTAGGAATACCAGGTACTTAAAGGATTCTTGGGAAGATTTGGATGCTTTGAAGACTGTAGTCATTTGAGAAAACTTATAGCAAAAATAATGAACAAAATGCATTTTTCAGTGCTCATTCAACAATTTTTTGGAAACTAAACTGTATTTTTTGGGAACTTGGTAATTTTTTCTATATGGTGTACCCCAAGAGTCAAAAACTAGTTCTTGAAGTATAAGTCTTACCTGATTTTCACTCAATCAACAGTTATTTTTTTCATACCTGCTCTGTGCTTCAGCACTGTGAGGAATAAAAAGAAAAACCAGGTATGATTGTAGAGTAAATAATGAAATTAATTTCCATAAGCCACACAAAACCATTTTCCTTACTTGGTCTGTGTAGGAGTGAGTGACAGAGAGAGAGAGAGAGAGAGAGAGTGAGTGTGAGTGAGTGTGTGTGTGTGTGAGTGTGCGTGTGTGCGCATGTGCGCACACTGGTAAAAAAAGTTGGATGGGCAGCTAGGTGGTACAGTGGTTAGAGCACCAGACTTGGTTTCAGACACTTAATACTTCCTAGCTGTGTGACCCTGGGCAAGTCACTTAACTCCAATTGCCTCAGGGGGAAAAAAAGTTAGGGAACTTCTCAAAGATAGCAGAAGCATTATAAAACTATCATTCTCAACTTATCTCTTTTCTTACTCCATATAACAGCATACTTCGAACGTTTGTGCTCTCTGAAAAAGCTAGTTGGAATGCTCCAATGTGTTATCTCCTTATGGATATTGTTGAAATGTCATTTTTTTTTTTTTTTTTTTGAGTGCATGTTGTATTTGGAACTTGTAGCACAGGGGAGGAATTGGAAAAGTAAAGTGGATGTTTTAGGGAGCAGGGAACTTTAGGTTAACATATAGGCTTCTTGAAGTAAGTTAGTTTTTATTGTACTTATTTAATACTTATGTGCTTTAAAGATGCATTACCCAGAAAGAATACTTCCAAAATGCATTCTTAAAATGAGTGATTTAGAGTGTTTTGTAATTCATTTCAACAAGGAAATAATGAGAGTTTTTTTTTTTTTAACGGGAAGGAAGGAAGCAATAAGTCTTTGCCTTTTTATCAATCACCAAGTACCATGTTAAGTACTGGAGACACAGTGACAAAAAAAGAAACATTTTCTGCCCTCGGGGAGCCTACATTCTATCAGGGAAACATCCATATATAAAAATATATGCAAAACATATGCAAAATATTCTGTCATCTATAAAAGTTATTGTATAGCTATTTAATGTAGAGGATAAAGAGATGGGACTTGTAATCAGAAAAATGTCAGTTCTAATTCCATCTGTAAAACCAGTCATGTTACTATGGGCAAATTGCTTAAATACCCTCAGCCTCAATTTCCTCATTTGTAAAATGATGTTGATGATAATAATAATAATAGCAATAATAATAATATTCAATATCAAATGAAATAGCATATATAAAGCTCTTTGCAAACCTAAAGCATTGAAGTAAAGCTAATTATCATCCTCATTATTTATGAATGAATGCCACAGAACCACATGTAAAAGAAAAAAAAATTTATACAATGGTTCACATAATGGTTATTAACATTCTTTAGGTAGGATTAATAAATTAATTAAGAGGAGACAAATTGAAGAGCTCCCTCTGAAACGAAAGCCACAAGACTTCATGAAGAATAAATAGAAGTAAAAAGCTTGTACATTGTTGTGGGATGAAGCTGTCAGATAAGATTGTCTATAAGCTTGGTTAGATGAATACATGTTGGGGGAAAATGAATTTTAGTGAAATGAAGAAAGGGATTTGCTGACTTAGTTTCTTTCAAATTAGATTATGCAGAAAATTCAGTATTTGGACAAGGAGTTTACTTTCTCTTCATTCCAGTCTCTCACTTAATGTGATGCTAGTTAATAGTCTTAAAAAATGATTATCTCAGAATCCTGACAATCAAGATTTGCTCACTGCCAAGTTCCACTGGTGAAACTCTTACTTTTGTCATGTCATGTCTGTGTTTGGCAAAGATTTGCAGACACAACGTTATTAATAGCAGTGCATATTTTGACAAGCTTTACCTCTTTAACACTCCATGCACCCTCTTCACTATTCCCTGCACCCCCCGAGTTAGTAAATCATAGCTTCTTTAATGTCCTGCTGGCTGTGTGAAAAACAGGAATTTATGTAACAAACTCAGGGCTGCAAACCTTTTCCTGTTCGGAAAAAAATTTTTTTTAACTACTGGCAAAGTTAAGAGACAGCTCTGTTACTCAAAGAGCGACCTCAAATGTCCTCTTACAATAATATTAGATTGTAATATTTTTGATGACTAAGGGATGGCTGTAAATTCTGAAGGCAGCATATTTAGAAAGAAGGGAAATGTAGGTTAACTGCATATGGGTTGCTTGACGTGTGGACAGTTTTTCTTGGGCTTGTTTAATAGCCACCCTTTTAAGACACTTCATCCAAACATCAAAAATACTTCCAAATGCAATTTTGACAATGATGTGACCCAGGCATATTCTGTAATTCAATTCAAAACTGTTGATTAATTCTATACTTTGGGGAGATTACTCTGGGGCAATTTTTTCTCCTTTAACTGGTCCTGTAATTTCATCTTGCAAATTTCTTTCACTAGTTCTCATTAGTACCTGCTTCACAATTTATAATCTTAGAAAAGATGTCCAGTTTCTCTGAGGGATTAAGCAATTATTCTAGGGATACACAGCCCTTATGGGTCAGAGGCAGGATTGAGCCCAACCCCACCTCTCTTCACTTTGTAACTGCTATCCAGTGCTGCTTCTACTATGGGAGAGAGACACAGTATGGTAGGTGGGATGGACACACAGATCAGACTGCAAAATAAAAGCGCAGAAGTGTTAGGGGAGGGATTCAGTGCCCTGCCTCATTTTATGTGCTGGTGAGAGGCAAAACCTCCCTTTCCTGCCTTCCTAATTTAACATAAGAAATCAGGAAGCTACTATCTAGGAAAATCTTGCTTCCTCTTTACTATTAAACTAAGTATAAACAGAAGGGGAGTACAGAAATTGCTTTCCATTATAGATTTCATATTAGTTTATCTCTCTATATGTTTAGTGCAGTGAAATTCAAAATCTTAAAACTGTTTCAGGATAATATTCTAGGATTTAATCCATTTATATTCCAAATATTCCAACAGTCAGAATATCTGGTTTCTGCCTTTAAGGCAAGATTTAAAACTTGGTATGTTAGTTGTTGATATAGCTTTTAATCCTAAAATGCCATCTGAAAGGACACCAGAGATTTGGGTTTTGATAGAAGAAGAGAGGTCCTGAGGGCTTGGAGATGGTGCAATGGTATCTGTAGGTAGTCTGTGCATATAAAGTACTTTGTGCAAATCTTAAAATGTTAGATAAATGTAGGTATAAAGTAGTATATTTGTTAGACAATCACCGAGTAATAGAGGCTTTGAAATCACAATTTTTTTTCCCAAAGTACTTTCCTCCTCACTTTTCAGTGAAAGCCTGGTAAATAGGAAGAGGGAGAAGAATTAGTAATTTTCAGAATATATCTTCACTAAGCTCTATTATAAAGTCTCCCTCTCCTGTACTCCTCTATCCCTTACTTAGCATGTTGATATTGCCATACTTCAAATGAAACTCATATAAACGATTGGAACTCTGACCCAATGTCCCCGTGTGGTTGCTTTGGAGATCATTTTCACATAGTTCTTGTTGTAATAGTTGGATATGATGCTGTGAATTGGAGAACACTTCAAATTTTAAATTTCTTAGATTTAGTTAAGTTATAGCAAAGCTGTGTGTGTGTGTGTGGGGGGGGGGTTTCCCCATGCTTTTTCTGGCTTAAAAGAAAAAAAAATATTCATCTCAAAATTTGAAGTAAAATATTTAAAGTTCCCTTGTTCTATGATGTCCCCTAGTAGGATTATTTCTTTTTGGACAAACTATGTCCCAAGTTGATGACATGAGGATGTGTATACTATGGCTGCATCCCTATGTGACCACAAACTGAACCAGAACCTCTTTGTGGTTAGAAGGGGGAGAGGGAGCAAAGATACTAGGTCATCTGAACCCTTTTCATATACAGGGGGCTAAGGAAAGTCTCAAAGCATTTTTGGAAACTCAAGATTATTGTGGTTGTCACAATATGTGGCCACTTTACTTCTAGAACAGCAGAAATCCAGCAGGGGCCTTAGGAGTCTGCAGACCAAGCTATTAGGACAATTTGAATTTGGGTACTTGTGATGATGTTTTCCCCTTTCTTCCTCTAGTATAGAACCATGAAATGTCTTTTTTCTTGCTTTTCTGTGCTTCATAGATTTGGCTAGTAACTGAATCTACAGCTGAGACTGCTGATGTGTCCCATAGAGAAAGACAAAAAGCACAATTGCAGATTGAAAATGTTTCCTATGACTCTGAGGGTTGTAGGTTTGACCATATCTCTCCTCTCCTACCTCTGGGCAGCTATCTCTTATATTCTGGGAACATTACAAATGATCTTAATCTTATTACCTAAAGTAACCTTAGGCTTTCCCTAAAGAGCATATATAGCCTAGTTAAGATTGTGCCTTAGTGGATGGGCTCCCTTATGTTTTATCCTATACATTCCCTTGTCAAGTATTCTTTCCCATTCCTTTTTCCCTTCAAAAGACAAAATCTAAGAAGATTCTCTGTCAGTTTGGCTTCTGACATTTTCTCTTAAGTATATTTTCTTCTTATAATATTTTCTTTTGAAATTCAGCTTTTCAATCCCAAATCAAGGAAGGGAAAATCAAGATTTCAGCTGTTTTTTTCCTTTTACCCTTCATCCAAGATTTCACTAAAGTTATAAAAGGCAATTAGTGCAGTTAGTAATTCTAATTACACGTATTAATTTTAGAGGCTTCCTGGCAAAGGTTACAATTTCTTTTAGTAACTTTTCCTAAATAAGAGAATTATTTGATAGTGGAAATTTTTTCTTACATTGAATTTATGTACTTTCCCAATATTATTTAAAGCTTTATCATATATGTGAAAGTATGTGACATATGGAAGACCTATAATATATATTTGTTCATGAGGCATTTGTCATACAATTTTAGGCATCTTTTGTTACTACCAAATTAACAACCACCTATTCACTTTACCCCCACATACTCAATGATATAAACCATCTACCATTTTTTCTCAAGTTGTCAATTAGACATTGGAGATGAATTTGCAGTAAAACTGAAAATAAAATAAGAGTGGCATGAAAACAGGTTTTAGAATTTTGTGTCTGCATACTATTTGCATTATTTTTGGTTTTAGGGGCCTTCTATTTAGGTAGAACTAAAGTAGAAAATGAATTAAAAGGCATTTTTGTATCAATTCTGTATTCCCCATTAAGATAGAACAGGCTTCCTGTGTTTAAAGTAGATTGGTTAATAGAATTTGCTTTCCCTTTTGTCCACATTGTTAGTTTATAATACTAACAGTCCAGGATAATTATTTCTTACAATTGAGAATAGGCACCTATGTGGGGGCAGCTAGGTGGCATAGTAGATAGAGCAGCAGCCCTGAAGTCAGGAGGACCTGAGTTCAAATCTGGTCTCAGATACTTAACACTTCCTACTGTGTGACACTGGAGAAGTCATTTAATCCCAGTTGCTGGGGTGGGCTGGGGGGGGGGGGGGAGGGGGGGGGGAGGGGGGGGGGGAGAGAGAGAGAATGAGAATGAGAATGAGAATGAGAATGAATGAATATGAATAGGTACCTGTGTGGTGAGGTCCCTGGAACTTATATTGTAATGGCTTAAAAATGTGTGTGTGTGTACAGTTTCACAAATGGAGAAAGTATATCGTTTCTAACACATTTATTTCACTTTTGCAGAACTCGATTCGTCACAATCTGTCCCTGCATAGCAAGTTTATCCGAGTGCAGAATGAAGGAACTGGGAAAAGCTCCTGGTGGATGCTTAATCCAGAGGGAGGAAAGAGTGGGAAATCTCCTCGGAGAAGAGCCGCTTCCATGGATAACAACAGCAAATTTGCTAAAAGCCGAGGCCGAGCAGCCAAGAAAAAAGCCTCTCTCCAGTCTGGCCAGGAAGGTAACGGTGACAGCCCCGGACCACAGTTTTCCAAGTGGCCCGCCAGCCCCAGCTCTCACAGCAACGATGACTTTGATAACTGGAGTACATTTCGCCCTCGCACTAGCTCGAACGCTAGCACGATTAGCGGAAGGCTGTCTCCCATCATGACTGAACAGGATGATCTTGGGGATGGGGATGTACACTCAATGGTCTACCCTTCATCAACCACTAAGATGGCTTCTACCTTGCCCAGTCTGTCAGAGATAAGCAACCCCGAAAACATGGAAAACCTCTTGGATAATCTCAACCTTTTGTCGTCGCCTACATCCTTAACTGTGTCCACCCAGTCTTCGCCTGCTGCAATGATGCAGCAGACGCCCTGCTATTCGTTTGCACCGCCGAATACGAGCATGAATTCACCGAGCCCCAATTACCAAAAATATACTTACGGCCAGTCCGCCATGAACCCGTTGCCCCAGATGCCTATGCAAACCCTCCAAGATAATAAGGCGAGTTACGGGAGTATGAGCCAGTATAACTGCCCCGCGGGCCTTCTGAAGGAACTGCTCACGTCCGACTCCCCTCCTCACAACGACATCCTGACGCCTGTGGACACAGGCGTGGCTCAGCCCAGCAGTCGGGTCATGAGCCAGATGATGGGGCCGAGCTCGGTGATGCCGGCCTATGGTAACCAAGCATCCCATAACAAAATGATGAGTCCCAATCCCCACCCACACCCGGGACACTCTCCACAGGCGAACGCTGTCAACGGGCGGGCCCTGCCCCACACGGTGAACACCATGTCTCACTCTTCGGGCCTAAACCGCCTGACCCCCGTGAAACCATTATTGCAAGTGCCTCTGACTCATCCCATGCAGATGAATGCCATGGGCCCGTACCCTACTGTGAACAGTTGCAATGGTTATGGAAGGATGGGCCTTCTCCACCAGGAGAAGCTCCCCAGTGACTTAGATGGCATGTTTATTGAAGGCTTGGACTGTGACATGGAGTCCATCATCCGTAACGACCTCATGGACGGAGACACGTTAGATTTTAACTTTGACAATGTGTTGCCTAACCAAAGTTTTCCGCACAGTGTAAAGACAACTACACATAGCTGGGTGTCGGGCTAGGAGTTAGTGAGCAGGTAAGTTTCCCAAATATTCAGAACCCAAACCCAAACCTCCACCTTCTGAAAGCAACAACTGCTGGGTCTCAGCACCGGCTAGGGAGTTTTTCTCCTGCTCTGGAAAGGGCAGCTAAGTGACGTCTTACTATTCTCTGCCTATTTTGTAACTTGTTATGTGTTCCCTGTCAAGCAGAAGTGTAAGGAGAATTCTGTTAACCACTTTCAAGATTTTCCTTAGACAGTTAAATGGCCGCCTTTTTTAGTAACTCTTCAATAAGTGAGTGCATTTGGTACCCGTCAAATGCTGATTTTTTTTTTTTTTAAGTAGAATTTTCCCCACTGAGTGACTTTGAGCCACTTTTGGTAATATTAGCTTTCTCATTTTTAGAGTGGTGAGTTTTTTAAAAAGTATATGTGTGTCACTGTAGTGTATTTAAGCAAAGTCGATCTCATTTTGACTATATTTTCATTGTTTCTTTTTGATTTTCCTAGGCTACACTTAAAAGTACTTCAGATTTGTCTGACAGCAGGAACTGAGAAAAGCAGTCCAAAGATGTCCTTCACCCTCGTTTTAGTTTTCTTGATAGAAAAAAACAAACCAACACAACGCAACAAAAAAGCAAAAATCCATGTTCCTTTTTTTTCCTTTCGTCAGACTTGGCAGCAAAGATACTTTTCCTGTACAGGATGTTTGCCCAATGTTTGCAGGTTATGTGCTGCTGTAGATAAGGACTGTGCCATTGGAGATTTCATTCATTACAATGAAGTGCCAAACTCACTACACCATATAATCACAGAATAGACTTTAAGATCACGTAGAGCTTTGGAGTTTTGTATATAAGCAGTAGATAAAGAATCTTGTGTGTGTGTGTGTGTGTGTGTGTGTGTGTGTGTGTGTGTGTGTGTTTATATGTTTTTGTTTTTTAAGAATATCCATTTGGTCCAAGGAAAGTTTATACTCTTTTTGTAATGCCGTGATGGTCTATGCCCTAAGTAAGTTACACCTTTTTTTTGTTTGTACTACCTATGTTCCTCTGAACTGAACTGATGACTCACAGTGAAACAAGATCTCCATTCAACGGCTTCAAGATGGCTTCGGACTTTATTCATGTTGCCACATAATTCATTTAAGAACGAAATATCCTGTTAGGAATCAGCTGTGTTAATTGACTTATCAATGGTTTTGAAACAATAGATTAAATACCACATCACACAGGTCTTTTCTATTGTTTGGGCTTTTTTTTTTTTTTAATTGTTGATGGGGTGGGTAGCACATTGGTGCACACATTTAAATGGTTCTGATTTCCAGATGAATGATTTTTATTGCTGTTGGGACTTGAGATAATTTTTTTTGGGGGGGAGGGGGGAATAGATATTGAACTTTAATGTTTTCTTAAAATTAGAGTCTACTTTGTTACATAGTCAGCTTGTAAATTTACGGAATCACAGGTATTGGGCAGCATTCATAATGTTCGTTTTGAATTTTTAACTGGAGTAGTACTAATTTTATATGTGCTCAACTGGTTTGTACACTTTGGGATGCTATTTGGTGATATTTCCATGACTAATCTAAAAAGAAATGGAGTCATAATTAGGATCTTGAATACTAAGCATTTCTGTTCTATTTTTGGGATAGAAAAGTGATGTATAGTTATAGACACTTGACATTTCATGTTTAGGAGGATCTACTCTGCTTTTATATATACATTTTTAGAAACTTCATCTGCTTCTCTTTCCATGTTAACAATGAGTACCACAAAGTGTTAAGTATTCTTTGATAGATGCTTGTATGATGCTTCATCACCTTTATTTCCTAGAGGTCTCATCATGTTTTAGACCAGGAAAGGGGGGATGCAGGACCTTCATCTAAAAGGCCATAGAGTCAGAGATCTCAAGCAGAAAGAAACCCCAGAGGATCCAATGGAATTCAGCTCTCTGCTTTAACAAATGGGAACTCGAGGCAGAGGGAAGTAAAACAATTTGACCAGGATCACGTAGCCAGTCAACATTGGAGATAGAATCTGGACCCAGGTCTTTGCCTTCAGAACCAGCATTTTTTTCTTCCTCAGTACCACATTGCAATCTTATTTTTACAAACTGGAGTTTACAAAAAAAAAAAAAAAAAAGTTAGCGTTCAGTTTAGCTTTAAAAAAAAAGTGTCAAATATTTTAATTATGACCTCCTGCCCCCCCATGTTTGCTGTATTCCAAAAGGTTGGGACTGTAGTCCTTCCTTGATGTTTTGTTTACACACGTGCGTGCTTGCATGCACACACATACACACACACACACACACACACACACACACACACGCCCTTCTTTCTTTTCCTCAGATCACTTAGTGTACTATACACATTAATTTTGGGGTGAGAATTTTTAAATGGAACAATACTGATTATTCATAATACAGGTGGGTTTTAATTACTACACCAACACTAAAAGGAAATTGTTTCAGAATCTCTAATTCATGCCTCTTAAAAAGAAAAAGTCTTTGTACAAGTGAAGAATTTGAAGATTTCTTCAGCTTTAAGTCACTTAATTCACCATTCCCATCACTATATTTTAACACTTTCTAATTACCTGTAACTTGTAGGCTAAGTTAATTGGAGCTTGAGTCCCATTTAGTCAATCAGTATTTTCAAGTCATTCTTTGAATGTTCCAAGACAACAAAATAAAAGACCAGGTGCAGAGCAGTGTTCATTTTGGCTTGTTAGGAACACTGATTTCTTTGCATTTGTCTGTGTATTTAGCCCAAATCACACTTGCTTTGTCTTGCATGTTAATTGCATCTCTCTTGGCTTTTCTCAGCCTTTCAACTATACTAAACAAAAATGCAGCTACTGTAGATGATAGACAGTCTATAGGCCGGCTCTGTTATAGGCCCCCCACTGTGGCATTCACCATCCGAGGCGTTGATGATCTCAAGGCATGGAAAAGCCTTCCATCCACCATACATAGCTATCTCCATTGATGGCCACTTCAGAAATTGGTCTCCCCATCTGCTGAGTACTACAATATTTGCAGTGTGCCTGTTTGCTTATTTTAAACCTTAGCTCTCCTAATTAGTAGCCTTACTCTATCAAATATAATCTGTTAAGCCATGGTGCCAAAGTATCTCTTAAATTTTATATTCCTTGCACCACCGTATTACTATTTTACCACAATACACACTTCCCTCCTCCCACCATAGCATGAACCAAAACAAACAAATAAATACATAAAACCATTCCTTTAATTAGAGAGGCAACTAAAATTACTTTGTGAACTTTTTTGACTACTGGGTATACTGATATACTTTTTTTTCCCTACTTTCTTGGGCCTATATCTTTGAATGACTTTTTCTCTTACAATTTGTGTCAAATTTCTGATACTGATCCTATACAACTCTGGGATACCATGAAGTCTGATGAAGGGCATTTTGTCTGTTTTGATAGCAAACATTATGTGACCTCTAGTAATTTTTTTTTTCAGTTAAGAATACTGAATTTCTGGAATAATTTAGTTTTGTCAATTATTGTAAATGATTGCTTTGTGAAATGTGCAAATGATCTTACCTATGCAGCCATGTTTGATTTATTTTCTCTGGTTTGTACTGTTATTAAAAGTATATTGTATTATAGAACTATTGAGATATTTTAAATATAAAGATGTATTGTTTCTGTAATAGATGTATGGAATATATTTAGGTAGTAAATGCATTAATTGGAAAGCTCTGCTTTAGCAAACTGACAAAATGCTTAAGTTGATAAGCAAAAGTTGTAACCTAAAAAGTGGTAAATGAACAGAGCATCCCTAAGAAGAGGACGGGAAATCTAAAATTGGACCAATTTTCAAACAGTATAAAATTTGCACTTGTTAAACCACTGGATGTATGTTATCAGTACTTTCTCCCTTCCCTTTCCCCTTCATCATCCTTTTATTTGAAATTCTTCCTTTCAACTCTTTGGTTTCTTAATTTATAACTAATTTTAAATAAGGTGAATCCTTGTGTTGTTTTGTTTTCATTTTGGTAGTCATTATGTATAAAAGCAGCATGGTTTATGCAAACAAAACACAACGTGGCATTAAAACTGGCCTCCAACTTGAGGGTGTTCCATAGACCAGCAATATCACCAAGGGTAAGCATAGAAACTCATTGGCTCATGGTGGTGGTCACAGCCTCCATCTCACCACTCTGGTTCAGTAACATTGCAGACTTCAAGTTCATACTTAGCTATTTTCTGAGAAGTGCCTGATGATGATGTACTTACAGACACAAGAACAATCTTTGCTATTATTGTATAAAGCCATAAATGTATATAAATTATGTTAAAGTAGTTTGGTGTCTTTTTTTTTTTTTTTTTTTTTTTTTTAATCCCCATTGTGAAAGATAAACTAGGGTTTTTACATTTAGCAATGACTGCAGATGGGCTCTGATGACCACCACTGCATAGTCAGCTCAAGTCTGGAAATTCCTTTACTATTGCCATAACCTGTTCTGTCAAGAAACATTTTTTTCTAGGGCCAAATTTGAGCCTCAGGAGAGAACAAGAGCAAGTAAAACTTCTAACAATAAACTACCTTTGGAGTGCCTCATTTGAGAGATTGCTTGGGGTGAATGTCTCAAATGATGTCTGGTACTTTAATTACTGAGCTTGTTGAAGTCTACGTGGCTTGAGAAGTAAGGAGCATCTCTCCATGGCTAGGTGTGCTTGAGGCAAAAATACCTTTTAGCAGGGTCTATGGAACAGCTGCCTTAAAAGACCATTGTGTGTTGGGAATTCTCATGCACTGAAGCCCACCTAAATTTAGAGGAGGTTTGTAGTGTCTCTTGAAGTGGTGGTAAAAGGGCAATTTCTAAGTATGCACTTTGCAGAAGATACCTCAAGAACCAGTTGGTTTTGGTTGGTTAAAATAGAATTTGATTTGGTTTTAAAACCAAAATATTTAGTATTTAAGTATTACTATTAGCCTTTTTTTTATTAGCTTAGTGAGTTAAGGTGGCAGGGAAATAGTTGAGTTCTCCTATCTGTGTGCATTACATTTATATATGTGCACAAAATCTAATTTTTTTGGAAGTTCTTAAGTATTCCAATTAGAAGTTCAAACAGTATTATACAGCCTAATTTTTTGCCTAATTGTCAGGTGTGATGGATTTACCTATTCCACTGGTAGGGACTATCAGGAGAGAGGCAGACTTCTTAGTTGGAAAGATAATTCTTTGAACAAGGTACTTGTTCCTTTTGATTGGAAAAGGGAGATAAAGTAGAATGTTAATTCCAGGCTTATTTCATTGACACATAAAAGACAAACCAGGCCAGGAGTAGGATGCGAGTGGGTGCCATAAGGGAAGGGTGATAACTCTGCTGTGGTTCTTTCTCCATGTGGTTCAGTTATCTGCATCGATGATCTTATCAGTTAAACTTATACTAATAATATAATATAATTATATATATATATATATAAATATAATAATTATGCAAAGGTAGATGGGATGCATTGGGGAATGGGTGCAAATTAATGAAGTATAATCAGCACTCTTCAGGGCTAAACTTAAAGTGGTAGAATAGTGCTCCCTGAGAGCTTATACTCAATACTATTATTGATAGGTAATTGTAGGCAGAATGGTTCCATTTTTTTCTGAAAAACTGAGGTCAAAAGAAAAAATTTTAAAGCACTTTGATGATTTATAGATGAGTGTTTTCTCCTTGAAGGACAGATGCTAGTCAAGCTTCAGAGGAAGCTTATGAGAGAGGTGCAAGGGGAGGAGACCCTTGGAAACAAGGTGAGAGGCCCGTATTCTTTGGGACACAGGAGTTTATCAGAAACAAACCATAGAATGGAAGAGTCTGGGGCGGAATTGAAGTGTTCACTCACGGTTTCTAGATGTTTTTTCTGGGATAAAGGGTGCTGTGGGATGGGTTGAACCTTTAAAAGTTAAGGAGGGAGATGCAATGGCAAGGTTGTTTGTACGACATGCATGCACACACATATATGTCTTACCAGAATGGAAAACAATATCTGCTGTGTACTGAGCTTGTTGCTAAGTAATGAGATCACAAAAGATAATACAATTCATCCACTTGTGGAACTTAATAATCTAACAAGAGGAAACTGCACAAGAGGTCAGCTTGAAGGCAGATGGAAAGGTCATAAAGGCCTAAGGCCTTGGGACTTAAGGTCCAGAAGTCAATTAGTAAGGGCCCCAGATGGGCCCAAGGGTGGGAGGGCAAGGGGGCTTTGGGCTAAGCAGAGGTTAGGATGGGGTTAGGGGAGAATGGTCTGCATCTGATTGAGAATGGACATCCAACACCCAACTGAGGCAGGAGAAAGGGAAGAGTTCCCACATTCCTCGTTTGATCACATATTGCTCCCAATCCCATCTAGTTACCTTTTTGCTGGGTTTTGAAGATGACAGTTTTGAGATTTGAATATGAAGTGACTTAGACTCATAGAAGGAGCCAGGCAAAGGCAAATCTGGATACAAGATAGCCTTTCTCCCTAAAGACAGATTTCTGTAAGATCTATGAACCATAGATGTAGAGTTAGATAGGGACCTCTGAAGTCTATGAGGCTGCAAGTGATGAAACAAGCCCAGAAGGTTTAAGGGTCTTGTCCAGGCTTGAGATTTTGAAATAGAATTCAAATCCAAGCCTTCCGTCACGTTCAGAGTGCTATCCCTTATACCAAGCTGCTTCTGAAAGGTCTATAAGCAGCACAGGTCAGTTGAGGAGGATAAGCCTTCCTTAAGTAGAGATGAGAGGAAAATGGCAAAAAGTAATCATAAATCCCTTCTATCCAGCATTCCCGAGTGTCATGGTGGCAGTGGACCATGAGACAGAAGTCAGCCATCATGCTGCTGCCCTAAGCCAGTACCAGCCTTTGATAAGATGTCTCTAAAGAATTCTTTTTCCAACAGCATTAGGTTTCCTGGCTTGCCAAGTGTGTGATGTACAGATAGACATATAAGGCAGGATGGAGCCTGGCTGATGAGATCAAGTCCTACCTCTGGACATGTGATCTTGATAAGTCATTTAACCTGAGGATATTTTAGGCAATTTTTATGATTTTAGATTAGAGAAAAGTGGCTAACCTGCATTTGGTAGAGGGGAGTTTTCTTCCTAGGAATCCTTGTCAGTGAAATCACAAGCCCAGTCGCTAATCCTACATATATGTATATAAAATAAAAACTTTCTATTTTTAGTTAAAAAAATAGAAAGACTTGACTAGGTTCTATTAAGGAGAGAACGTTACGAACATAAATAATAGCTAAAAGTAATGTGTGCAACATACAGGAGTAGTCGAAAATCTTTGTAAGTTGTGCCTCTTGCTTTTGGACCAGCCCATTGTGAAGCAAGGAATTTCTAAAAGGCATTTTACTGTAAAATAGTATGGACAACTGGGAGATTAGTCTCCTAATTAAAATTAGTTTCCTCCTCCTCCCTCCATCTTGCCACACTTGGAGAATGGGTTCAAGGCACTCCAATAAGTGATTTTGCCATTTATCTTGAATAAGTACCAAGTGGGGTTTATTTTTGCTTGATCCACAAGGTAACTATCAGAAAGAAACAAGGATATTTTGTGTTTTGGGGGAGAAAAAATTACTTTTTTGCATTAGTTTTATTTTGTCTGGGGCTTTTTAATAGACTGAATCACCTCACATTCAACTGTCAAAATTATCATAGGAGCCTTAAGAGGAAGTTAAAGATACTGGGGCTTAGGAGTAGAATGTGGTTAAATGAGGAATCAATTGGAAGAGATTGGGAAGGTGAGTTGTTCTTGGTAAACTGAAACTTCTCCGTTACATTCTTGGGGGTCACTGCTAAGTAACTTTTTGGTGCACAACTACAAAATATCTCTTGGGATAGCTTTTCAGTGAACCACCTTGAGAACACATTCTACTCCAGGTCATATTTCTCATGCTTTTGCCTTACCCCAGGGGTTTGTGTTTAATATGCTGCTTTGACACAATCACTCCTTTTCAGATGTCTCAACATTTCCAAAGAGCTATTTTTGGTGTTTGAAAATCCAGAACTGGGAGCATTTCACCTCTAGGCCTCCATTTTCACATAGTTAAGGCAGGGACCAAGGTTATGTACCACTACCTGCCACAGGTTTGATGTGAAGATTAGAGAATGAGGTAATGTCTGTAAATGGCTTTCAGTGCCTCAAAGGAAGGCCTTTTACAAATACATGGTGGTATCATTATCTCTCAGATGATAGTGGACTTGTCTCTTGTGTGGAGCTTTTCAAGAGTCAGCAGATGCTTTGAAGCTGAAGGAGTCAATCTGGCTTCTTCCCTTCTCCCACTTTTCCTCCAGTCCCCTTTGTCCTGTCATCAGCCAGCCAGAGGTATGGGGAGATTATCCTGAAATGTGAGCTTGGCATTTGGTAGATATTTATTTAATAAATCACTATTGACTGAGGTGGCTCCTTAATAGCATTTTGGTTTGAAATTGTCTTTTCTGAATAAAGCTACACTTTTTAGATGCCTACCATGTGCCCTGTAACGTGCTAATTAAATTTTGAATTCTGGGGATTTCTCTTCTACTTCAGATGCTTCCCTACTGGTCTACAAAGAAAAATTAAGAGGTCTGGCTAGCTTATTGTTATCCATGATCCTTCTTGCACATATTATTATATCTTGATAAATAATTGTTCCATTCAGCTGACTTTTCAATATACACAAAAAAGAAAGAAAAAAAAAAAACACAAATCCCCCTCCCAACAATGACAACTCCCTCAAAACCAGAACTGCCCCCCAAAGTTCCTGCTTTCAAGGAGATTGCATTCCATTAGGTGAGGGCTGTGTCTCTAGGGGAACACACACAAAAAAGAAGTGAATTTTAATGAAAAATCATGGTCTCAGTGCAGATAATCCAGAAATTTTCAACCATTTGTCATCTTCATGAATGGCCTTATAATAGGACAATAATATTATTGGACATTTTGACTCTACTGTGGTTAAATGTATAATTGAGCAATTACTGCCAAATCACCTTTAAAAAAAATGGAGAGGCTTTCTTTCTTGCTTCCTCTTCCTCTATCATTCTATCACTTTCTCATTCTATTTTTGTCTCCCTAGACTACCTAGTTTTATCACTAGAAGAGCAAACTGTTTTGAACTAGTCTAACATGTGACCCAAACAAGGATCAAAGAGTTTGCTTTCACTCATTACTGTTCCCATGCCTGCAGGACAATGTAAGATGATTTCAGTATCGTTAAAGGTTAATTCAAAAATTGGGTAGTGAGAGTTTTTTGTTGTTGTTGTTGTTGTTTTCCCCCCATGGCTATCCCAACATCTGGATTTAAATACTTATCAGTATTTGCGTTGAGAACTCTCCCTTCAGCTTTCCCAGGTTAGATTTGAGCTTGGTTATATTCTGAAGATCTCCCAAACTTAATTGTTATATAAAGTGATAAAATGTGAACAAGTTTCTTGGGTGTTCCTTTTCATGACAGAATGCTTGCTGTGTAGACACTTGTCCATGGAACTGAATTTTCCTATAGCAGTAACTTTCCTCCATTTCTGTTAAGATTTCTGGGAGGCTTTAGGTACTTTCCATGACTTCTTGCTTTGGAAAGAAATGATTTCTCATGGCATTCCAAACATTCTGCTGATCCTCTAGAATAGCAAATTGTCCCCTTTCCAAAAATGAAGAGAAAAGTAGATCTCTTCTATGATACTCTGCAATTTGGCTCTTTTACACATGTCTATTATTGCCAGTCCCCAAATCATCTCACTTCCAGGAGAAAGTTCAAAACTACATAAATAAATGATCAAGTTGGTATAAATTTATTTTCTGTTCTCACAGATCCAGTTATGAATTTTGAAATAAAAAATAGAGCCCACACTATTTCAGTGGATTAATAAGAACAGGATATATTTAGGATTTTGATGAAGGTCCAGTAGAGAAGGGAGGTTGGTCAACCTTTGCTTTGACTTTGGTCTCAGAGTTGACTTGAACAGAAATCTCACAGAGACTTCACAAAGAATTTTAGAGTTAACAACTAGTGTCCTTAGGGCAATGATGTCCTGGATAATGTAGTTATCTGCATGGGTATGATCACTGAACATTTCAAAAACCAAGGAAGTCATGAAATTTTGAGAGATGTTTGTTCAAAGCTCTGGAAATACAAAGACAAATACAAAAATGTTTCAGTTTTCAAGGAGTTTACAATTTTTTTTTAAATTTAATAGCCTTTTATTTACAGGTTATATGTATGGGTAACTTTACAGCATTAACAATTGCCAAACTTCTTGTTCCAATTTTTCACCTCTTACCGCTCCCTCTTCCCCCAGATGGCAGGATGACCAGTAGATGTTAAATATATTAAAATATAAATTAGATACACAATAAGTATACATGACCAAACCGTTACTTTGCTGTACAAAAAGAATCAGACTCTGAAATATTGTACAATTAGCTTGTGAAGGAAATCAAAAATGCAGGTGGGCATAAATATAGGGATTGGGAATTCAATGTAATGGTTTTTAGTCATCTCCCAGAGTTCTTTCTCTGAAGCGCTGGTTCAGTTCATTACTGCTCCACTGGAAATGATTTGGTTGATCTCATTGCTGAGGATGGCCAGGTCCATC
Source organism: Sarcophilus harrisii (assembly GCF_902635505.1). Taxonomy (NCBI): domain Eukaryota; kingdom Metazoa; phylum Chordata; class Mammalia; order Dasyuromorphia; family Dasyuridae; genus Sarcophilus; species Sarcophilus harrisii. The sequence continues at coordinate 525,196,826 of NC_045428.1, forward strand.
AGAACTGCTCATCATATAGTATTATTGTTGAAGTATATAATGATCTCCTGGTCCTGCTCATTTCACTCAGCATCAGTTCATGTAAGTCTCTCCAGGCCTTTCTGAAGTCATCCTGTTGGTCATTTCTTACAGAACAATAATATTCATATACCACAATTTATTCAGCCATTCTCCAATTGATGGGCATCCACTCAGTTTCCAGTTTCTAGCCACTACAAAGAGGGCTGCCACAAACATTCGTGCACATACAGGTCCCTTTCCCTTCTTTATGATCTCTTTGGGATATAAGCCCAGTAGTAACACTGCTGGATCAAAGGGTATGCACAGTTTGATAACTTTTTGAGCATAGTTCCAAACTACTCTCCAGAATGGTTGGATTCGTTCACAACTCCACCAACAATGCATCAATGTCCCAGTTTTCCCACATCCCCTCCAACAATCATCATTATTTTTTCCTGTCATCTTAGCCAATCTGACAGGTATGTAGTGGTATCTTAGAGTTGTCTTAATTTGCATTTCTATGATTAATAATGACTTGGAGCATCTTTTCATATGACTAGAAATAGTTTCAATTTCTTCATCTGAGAATTGTCTGTTCATATCCTTTGACCATTTTTCAATTGGAGAATGGCTTGATTTTTTATAAATTAGAGTTAATTATATATTTTGGAAATGAGGCCTTTATCAGAACCTTTGACTGTAAAAATATTTTCCAATTTTATTGTTTCCCTTCTAATCTTGTCTGCATTAGTTTTGTTTGTACAAAAACTTTTCAGTTTGGTATAGTCGAAATTTTCTATTTTGTGATCAGTAATGATCTCTGGTTCTTCTTTGGTCATAAAGTCCTTCCCCTTCCACAGGTCTGAGAGGTAAACTATCCTGTGTTCCTCTAATTTATTAATAATTTTATTCTTTATGCCTAGGTCATGAACCATTTTGACCTTATCTTGGTGTACGGTGTTAAGTGTGGATCAATGTCTAGTTTCTGCCATATTAGTTTCCAATTTTCCTAGCAATTTTTGTCAAACAGTAAGTTCTTATCCCAAAAGCTGGGGTCTTTGGGTTTGTCAAAGACTAGGTTGCTATAGTTGTTGACTGTTTTGTCCCTTGAACTTAACCTATTCCACTGATCAACTAATCTATTCCTTAGCCGATACCAAATGGTTTTGGCAACTGCTGCTCTATAATATAATTTTAGATCTGGTACAGCTAAGCCACCTTCATTTGATTTTTTTTTTTTCATTAATTCCCTTGAAATTCTTGACCTTTTGTTTTTCCATATGAATTTTGTTGTTATTTTTTTAGGTCATTAAAATAGTTTTTTGGGAGTCTGAGAAAAACTCAGCGCTAAATAAATAGATTAGTTTAGGTAATATTGTCATCTTTATTATATTTGCTCGCCCTATCCAAGAGCATTTAATATTTTTCCAATTGGTTAGATCGGACTTAATTTATGTGAAAAGTGGTCTGTAATTTTGCTCATAAAGTTTCTGATTTTCCCTTGGCAGATAGATTCCCAAATATTTTATATTATCAGTAGTTACTTTAAATGGAATTTCTCTTTGTAACTCTGACTGTTGGATTTAGTTAGTGATATATAAGAATGCTGATGACTTATGTGGGTTTATTTTATAACCAGCAACTTTGATAAAGTTGTGGATTATTTCTAATAACTTTTTAGTAGAATCTCTGGGGTTCTCTAAGTATACCATCATATCGTTGGCAAAGAGTGATAATTTGATTTCCTCATTGCCTATTCTTATTCCTTTAATCTCTTTCTCAGCTCTTATTGCCAAAGCTAGCGTTTCTAATACAATATTAAATAGTAATGGTGATAGTGGGCAACCTTGTTTCACTCCAGATCTTATTGGGAATGGTTGCAGTTTGTCTCCATTACATATGATGCTTACTGATGGTTTTAAATAGATGCTGCTGATTATTTTAAGGAAAAGTCCATTTATTGCTATACTCAAGGAGTTTACATTTCATCAAGGGTGCAGATATATTAGTTTACTTTTCAGTCACTTTCCTTAATAAGGAGGTTCAAAAACAGGAAGATCTATAGATCTAAAACTGGTAATTTTCAAGCATAAGTCAATAAACTACTTTCTGAAACATTACTATTCTTACTGACAATTAAAATGATACTCTTCACATTTACTATTACTAGATTCTAGATATAGTCAGATAACTGATCTTTGGGCTCCCTTTTCTTCACTAATGGCAGTTCTGGAAGTGCTGGCAAACATTCAAAGTGCTTATCTACTAAAGAAGTTCCACAAAGTTAGAAATTGCTTACTCTAATTTTTAAGTGATTACCTTCTCTCACAGTGACAATGTCAGTAGCAGGTTAGCCTGGCTTTAACAGCTCCTATACACTCTTAAATCAGGTTATTTGGAGATGAAATAGTTGTTTTTCTTAATAATGAGTTTTTTTTATTTTTTAAAATACACGCAAAGATAGTTTTCAACATTTACCCTTATAAAACCTTGTGTTCCAAATTTTTCTCCCTCCCTTCATACCCCTTCCCTAAACATATAGGTTAAATGTACAATTCTTCTAAATATATGAAATAATTATTTTTAAAAAATGTTGTCTATCTATTTATGGAACCCTGAGTGTGTCCACTATCCATATGGGACTGGATAACTACTGGGAGAGGGGCAGCTATGGTGACAAAGAACATAATCTTTGGAATCAAAAGACCTGTGTTCAAATTCCAGGTAGGTTCATTATCTGTGTGACTGAGTAAGTCAGTTCACCAATAAGAAAGAGAGGGTCTGGCTCAAGGCTTCTCAAGGCACCTTCCAACTCTAAATGACCATATGGGTTTTAGATATTTATTTTTAAGGGAAAGCACCAGATTTTCTTTTCAAAAGTAGCCAAAATTGTCTTTCTCTATTTCTTTTCTTATTAATTAAGAACAAGGACTTCTCTTAAACTTAGTCAATAATGTACTACTATGTACTGGGCATTATACTAAGCACTTGGGATACAAAAAATGTTGAGTTACTGATCTCAGTGAATTTACAAGGAGACAGCATGCAAACAACTATGTGCAAACAAGACCTATACAGGAGAAATTGAAAATAGTCCACAAAATGAAGGCACTAGAATTAAGAGCTTAACTTTTAGGTTGTCATTGACAATATAGAGAATGAACAGGATTTCTGTCATTAAAAATAGTTCTGTGTTGTTCTTACATAGATATCACCTAAATTAAAGAGCTCTATTCAGATAAATGTGGTCCATGAGACACTAGAAAATCTAGAATTGGCTAGAAAATTTTTTAAACTTTTACTTTATCAAATATATGTGACGATAGTTTTCAACATTCACTTTTGCAAAACTTTGGGTTCCAATGTTTTCTCCCCCTCTCCCCTTACCACCTCCTTCCACAAGCAATCAAATGTAGGTCAAACATACAATTCTTCTAAACATATTTCCATATTCATCACACTGCTTAAGAAAAATCGGATCAAAAGGTGAAAGGAAAAAAAATGAGAAAAAAAGCAAGCCAACAACAACAAAAAGATAAGGTGAAAATACTGTGCTTTGATTTACATACAGTCTCCGAAGTGCTCTCCCTGGGTGTGGATGGCTTTCTCTATCTCAAGTCTATTGGAATTGCCTTGAATCACCATATTGTTGAAAGGGACAAGTTCATTACAGTGGATCATCACATAGTCTTGTTGCTGTGTACAAGGTTCTCTTGGTTCTGCTCACTTCACTTAGCATCAGTTCATGTTAAAATTCCAGGCTTTTATAAAGCCCTGGCTAGACTTTTTAATGAGATAATCATCTCCAAAGCTTCAGTTCTTTTCTATCTAACTTCTGTCTCCTGTCATTGTTTTTCCATGACATCTCTATTAAAGAGAAAGGACTTTAGTTCTATTCAAGACTTTGAATAGAACTAATTGGAATCATTAAATAGTTGAATGGAAAAATCACATAACTTTCAGTTTTCTTTTTGAGAAATGAGGTCTTATTAAAAAAAAATGTGGTAAAAAATAGAAGACCAAAAGACCACATCCCAGGGTAATATTTGGATCCTGGAAGGACTCAAGATGGAATGAAAGATGTAGAGAAATAAAATTTTCAATCTCTTGGTTGCACCAACACGCAAATTATTCTAGGGTACATAATTTTCATTGTCATCCCTGAGCATCCATGTCACTGTGCTTTGAAAGGCCTAGAGACATTTCCAATAGAAAGCTTTTTATTTTATACAAATTAGAAGTCTGCATTTCCTCCACTAAGTCTGCCTAAAGCACCAGATCAAAATCCATCTGGTTTTTCTCCCCTGCTGTTTATAAGCATCTGAGAAACAGATAGGAATAAATGAAAACTCAGTTTCTATTATGGATAGTTGTTAGAGATTGAATTTTCATTTATTCAATCCTGTTTTGTTAAGGTTTTCTAAATGCATTTTGTGACAAAAAGAAACTTGAATTTTTCATGGATAATTCCAAACATAAGAATAGCATTTATACTATACCTTAAGGTTTGTAAAGTATTTTACTATTTCACTTATTCCTCACAACTCTGGGAGGTAGGTGCTATTATTATCATCTCCATTTTACAGATGAGAAAACTGAGATACAAATTAAGTGGCTTGCTCAATGATTGAGGGCAAATTTGAACTCAGGTCTTCCTGACTCTTAATTGTAGCACACTATTTAATTTGCCATTTAGATGTGCTTTTTGGATCATTGTCACAATAAGTGTCCTGAAGATCAAGATTTGCTTATAATGAAAAATAATTAATTCACCAAGATTACAAGAGAAGGAAAGGTATTTTAGGATTTTGGTAGATGAAGTCACTAAGATCCAGAGATTTTATTTAATCTCTCTGCCTAAATAGCAGAGACAGCAGACTGCAAATCAGTAGAGATTTGTGTGTGATGCTATCTCTGATACCTGATTTGTAATCATAGGAAAATGACTTAAACTTTCTGAACCTTAAGCTTCTCATCTGTGAAATGAGGATAATACTAACTGTAACTATCTATGTCTTAGCACTGTGTAAATGCCAGCTATTATTACTATTCAAGGTTCAGAACCAGGCTTCTACCCTCACGATGTCTCTCATCTATGTCCTCTTCGCTTCACTCATAACAAATGCTACCATAGAATTGGCTCTTAGCACTTCTCACCTGGACTAATATAATATCTGTCTAATTAGTTCCTTTGCCTCAAATTTAAGTGTAAATCTAATGCTTTTCCAAAAATTTATTATTTGATGTAGTTTGCAATCTGGTCTTTCAGAACTTAATAAAACTTAGGGCTCAAGAAAGCCTTCCAATGATTTCTGAAGTTTAGCAAAAGAAGAGCACAATAAGGCTTAGGGAATATGAGATAAGACACAAAACTGGTTTTAGGGGTTTAGGCTATATAGTGAGATGAGAAGGAACATGTAATCTTTCCAGAATAACTAGAAGACTGTGGAAGGAAAACTATCATTAAGAAAAAATGTATTATTAGAAAAGTGGGGTTTTTTTAAATCCAAAGGTGGGTTTTTTTTTGTGTGTGTGATTATAATAACACTTGGCATTTGTGATAACTTTTTGTGCCCTTTCTGAGGATTCTGGGGATACTTTGCATACATTGATTCAATAATTCTTGTGATTATCCTTTGGAAAAGACATAGGAAATACTTTCAAACCACTAACTGGTGAGGGAAAATTGATATTATATTAGTGAATTTCACATCTTTTTCAAGAAACTTTACTGAAAGACAACCATAGCAATTCTTTCACAATAATTTCAGTAAAAAACAAAACAAAACAAAACAAAAAAACTGTAACAAAGCCCCCATGTGAACATTGCAGAGTCTTAAGTAATATAATCTGACTGATTGCCTAGTTGTAAGATTATTTCCACAAATGTAACTGCCTCCCCTTTAATATTATTATTTCACCTAATGGTATGCTTAATTGAAACTGGGCTTTCTTTACCATCAGAGTGATTCTCTCTGCAGTTGATTTTCAGATCTATTTATTGGACCCTAATCTTTCTCCTGACATAGAATAATACAATATAATAATAAGATAAATAAGTCTTTGCCTAAAATTTTTCATGCTAGTTGATTTCTGGATGAGGAAGTAGAAAAGGGGAAAAAACCTTGGACCTGATTCAATATTAGTTATTAAAACAAGGGAGAAATAATTTCTTTCACAACTTATTGTCAAATCTTATCAGTTCTACTTTTACAATATCTCACCTGTGTCCCCTTCTTTTTACCACACAGATACCACTATAGGACAGGTTCTCATTACTTCCTGCCTGGACTATTATAATAGCTGTCTAATAATTGATTCCCCTCCTTCAAGTCTCCCTATTCCAATCCTTCCTTCACTCAGCTATCAAAGTGATTTCCCTAAATTGGGGTCTAATTGTGTCATCTTCCTATTTAATGAAATCAAATAAAATAACAAATGAAAAAATAACAAAATAAAAAACCAAAAATCAAATAAAAAGCAAAACAAAAACTCTGTTGGACTTTTAAAGCCATTCACACTTTGACTTGCTCCCTTCCTAACTTTCTAGTCTTTTTATATTTTATTCCCCTTCATGATCCACTTATATTGACCTCCTAGGACAATTGCACATGACATTCCTGATTGCATCTTTGCACTGACTGTGCAATATTCTTGCTTTTTCTCTTTAATTCTTACTTTCCCTGCTGTCCTTGATAACTAAGTTCAAATGCCACATTCTACAGGAGGTGAATCTCCATCACCCAGAAACCACTCTTTCTTTGATACCTATTCTATTTATATCTAACCTCAAAATCCACAAAATCTGGTAGAAGTTGTCCATAGACCCTGCTGGTCATTTGCCTTTCTTCTTCCATGAGTGTGGTCGATCTTTTACTCCTCTCCTACTCCTGCCCTCATACTAGGGAGATTTTAATATATATATCTAGACGTTCTCAAGTGCCCTAATTACTCATTTTCTCCATCTACTCTACCCCTCTTCAGCCATACACAAAGAGGATTATGGCTTTGATCTTGCCATCACCCACAAATGTACTACCTATATGTTCAAAAATCTAAAATTTCTTTATCAGACTACAATCTATTGTCTCCTGTCCTAACTTCCCTTATTAAATGCTATTCTTTGTCTGCATAGTCACTTCCAATCTTTCTAACCTCATTGTTTCCTGGCCATCCCGTCTCCATTTTCTCTTCATTTTGACCCTTTGGTGAGCCACTTCCATTCTACAGTATCTTCTTTTATTGAATTCTTTATGATAACACTGATTATACACCTCAAAACTTCAGCCTTAGATAACTCCTGCTTTCTGTGGCCTTCACTCCTACACATGTACTGCTTAATGTAGTGAAGAAAATCATGTAATTATTTTGAGTCTACTACAAATTTATGTTACACAACTGGGCCCTCACTGCTGCTAGGCAATCCTACTATACTTCAATTATCAATTCATTATTGTGCTCTTCATGGCAGCTCTTCTAAACTTTTCAATCCTCCTTAAACCTCCTATGCTACCCCTAGCCCAACTCTCTCAACTGAGAATCTTTTTGCTGAACAAAAAAAATTGAAGCCATTCCTTATGAACCTCTTTTGTCCCCTCTTCCTCACTGCCTGTCACCCTGCTTCTTCTCTCCCTCCTTTGCTGGAACCTCTTCCAGACCATTCCCACTAACTATATGTGTCCCTCAGGGTTCTATTTTGGGCCATCTTCTCTTCTGTCTGCATATTACTTCACTTGGTGATCTCATCAATTCCCTTGGATTTAATTATCATCTTCATGCTGATGATACTTGGATTTACCTGCTCTAACCTCTCTACTGACTTCTAATCTTGCATCTCCAAGTGCCTTTCAGACATCTTGAAATGTCCAATAGACATCTGAAACTCACATGTCCAAAATAGAACTCATTATCTCCCCTCCTCCCCACTTTCCTCCCTCTTCTCTTCCCCTATCATTATAGACTGGACTATTAAAATAGCTTTCTAGTGAGTCTGCCTTCTCTAATCCATTTTCCATTCAGCCAGTAATGTGATTTTCCTGAAATGCAAGTTTGATCAAACATGATCATGTCACCTTTCCCCCTTACTTAAACTGTAGTGGGTTCCTACTGCCTCCAGAAGCAAATACAAAATATCCTGATTAGCCCCCTCCTCCTTCCAATCTCATTACGTCTTACTCCCAAACACATACTCTTCAATATATTGACACTGGCCTCCTATCTCTTCTGTAAACATCCCTGGGCTCACGGTATTATTCATCATCTATTCTCAAGCTCTCCTTCCTTATCTCTACCTACTGACTTCCTTGACTTCCTTCAAGTCCCAATTAAAATCCTACCTTTTATTGGACATTTTTCCCAGCTACTTAATTCTAGTGCCTTCTCTCAGTGGATTAATACCAGTATCCTTTGTAGAAAGTTCGTAGGTAGTTATTTGTATATTGTCCCTCCCATTAGACTGTGAGCTTCTAGGGGACAAGGACTGTCTTTTACCTTTCTTTGTCTTCCTACCATTTAATATAAGTGCCTGGCAAATAGTAGGTGTTTAATAATTGCTTATTAAGCATTGATTTATGATCAACTGACTGCCTCTGGGCATTCTTTACTTGGAGAATAATAGGTTTAGAGTATATGAATTTTGAGTTTCCTTCTTGTTCTAAAGTCCTATGTTTGTACTGAAATTTTCCTTGGAACTGTTGTTATACAGAGTTTACTCAGATAATTAATGACTTGAGTTTTTGCATCTGCTTTTTATAGGATTTCAATCTTTCCCCTTCCTGTCAGTGTCATTTACTTGCTGTTACCAGTCCCACTTTCTTCTAATTCATTGCTTTTATAGTGGACAGAGAAATCAGAGAACCTGATAAGTTAGAGTGATGTTTAAAGGAAGAATAAATAGGCAGAATGAAAGTCTTTAAGAGTATAACAAAGGGGTTTGGTGACATCAGTCGTGGTTTTCCAGAAATCTCTGCTTGTTTCTGAATCCTTGGTGTCAGTGTTTCAGGGAGGTGAGGTTGCCAAAGAAGTGACCTCTGGGTAGATGAAATGTAACTGTATAATTAGTGACAAATTGAATAGCTTTACTCTCTAATTCGGCCTTTATTTGGGCAGTTTCTGCATTCATTTATCTCTAATCAGAGGAGGAAAAAAAAAAACATGACCCAAACTCTTTAGGATCAGATTTCACTTAAATCCTGTTTTCCTGGGTGGTGAAAGAGGGGAAGAAAAGAGCAAGTTTTTATCATTCCGAAAAACCTACGCCTTTCAAATATCTTGAAATGATGTCTAATAGACATTTTAAACTCCATATGTCCAAAATAAAACTTATTATCTCCCTTTGCTCCAAAAAACATCCATTATTCTAGCTCAGAAACTCTTGTCCTTTTGCTTTAAGGAAAGAAAATTGTTTTGCTTTTATTCTACCACTTTAAGAAGGTACAATAGAGCTAGTGGAAGAAAGAACAGATTTGGCCTTGACTCCTGCGTGTGTGTGTGTGTGTGTGTGTGTGTGTGTGTATGAGAGAGACAGACAGACACAGAGAGACAGATACAGACAGTCAGAGAAACACAGAGACAGAGAGAAAGAAATAAAGACAGAGACAGAGACACACAGACACACACACAGAGAAGGGCTATAGGAGAGTCTTGACATTTTTTCAGTGGGAGTTTCTGCAGAAAGTCTTGAATTATGTCAACTGCAGATTCTTAGATTCATGGGCAGAAGGTTATAGGCTGATCCTGTTTTGGCCTTCTTTCCAGTGCATTATATCAACTAAATAAATGTAAGGCTGCATTTTTTTCTTATTCTTAAGATTTACAACAGCTTATGCTCAATATATACTACTGAAGAAAATGCCCATTCCATGTAAAACCATCTAATCCAAAGAGACACATACTACTAGGTGTTTAATCAGTGTAATTTCTCTATCTAAAATATATTGAAAGAGAAGGGCCATGGCTGTTGGATGAATAGTCCCATTTTTTTCTACTGGTGGATTCAAGGCAAGAAGTTATATCCTTGCTTGGCTCTTGATAAGAAAGAACTGTTTCTCTTCTGAGAAATGGAGGATAACTGGTATTGACTTCGTGGTCAACATGATGCTGCTCTGCATATGCTCAACTTCTGATTAACCAACTAAAATATTTTCAATAAAATCATGTAACTTCTGTTTTTTAATAAATGAAAAGATTAAAATCCCTGAGAATAGCCTATAGGCAATCTTGAAGCATAAGTTTAGACTTGGCACTGACTTTCCCCCATGTTTGGAATATAATTCTACTTCATTTATACCTCTTAGCATCCCTAATTTCACTCAGATTTCTTCTGATTTACCTCCAATTGCTAATACATCTACCCTCTCCATTTCATTTATACTTATACCCTTGTATTTATATACATACATAAACATATATATTTATATACATATACACCCATATGCAAACATGCCCATTTCCTCTTTCTCTTGGTAGGCTTACTCTTCCAACCTGAACATACACTAACAGGTCTAAGATTTTCAGACATGGATCATCACTATCTAGCTCAAACTCTCTCAAAGTCCTAGAGGCAATGCTCTGTGTGTGTGTGTCTTTGTGTTTCTGTGTGTCTGTGTATGGAGGGGAGTGTAATTGTAGCTCACTGAATTACCAGGAATATGATTCCCATTTACATAAAATCAGTCATCATGACACTATTAACTCATAAATAGTAAATATTTACTTAATACTAAGGCAACTTCCCCCCCCCCCATAATTGTCACATCAGTTTCTTGATAGAAAACAAATGAAAGAATTGTCAATAATCATAGTCCATACCTAAACCTGGATACCTTCCCACTAATACATGCAGTATCAATGGGGGAAAAAACACATATAGAAATCTAGCATGGAGATATATGAAGAAAACCCATGTACACAGCGAAACTCCCAAATCTAGACTGCAAGCACTGAGGTCCTTGATTCCTTCAGAATAATCTATACTTCCACCTGAAGCCACATTTCTCTTAGTTGTTTCCCATCCTGTCCTCATCGTTTTCTTGTTGGGAATTTCACTCCCATTCCCTTCTTGAACTGTTGAAACAGCAATAAGGTCTTTTAGCTCACAAATAACCTTCAAAAAATTGATGAAAAACTGTCATACTATATAGTGATAAATAGCTCCTTTTAAGCCAGAGAACTACAAAGCTTCCCAAGATGACATTCTGGGCAGTACAAGTTCAGCTCAGCCAGCTCTTCACTCAGTGGGATGCTGCATTGTCTAATCAACTCCCAGCTTCTGTTATAGCAAAGCAAATACAGAGCTTGTCCTGAGCTTTCCCAGTCACCAATAGAGTGAAACAAGGCTGTGTGCTTGCTCCCATGCTTCTTAGTATGATATTTTCAGCCTTGTTGTGAAACACCTTCAGTGAAGACAAACATGGCATTAAAATCAGCTACCACAATGGTAAATTCTTCAACTTGAAAAGGCTACAAGCCTAAACCAAAGTGGAGGGAATGGAGGTGCATGATATTCTGTTTGCAGATGATTATGCACTTAATCAAAGTGAAATTCAATAAAGGGAGATGCAATAAAGTGTGGATCTATTCTCTGCTGTTTGTGTTAATTTTGGTCTAACAATTAATAAGAAAACACAGGTGCTCCATCAGCCAGCACCCCACCATCCATATGTGGAATCATCAGTAACAACAAATGAAGTTTTGAGTGCTGTGGATAAGTTCGCTTACCTTGGCAGTAGACTTTCCAGGGATGTTCCCATTGATAATGAAGATGAAACTTTGCCAGAGCTAGCTCAGTGTTTGGAAGACTCTGAATGAAAGTATGGGAAAAGAGAGATATTAGACTGACTAACAAACTGAAGGTCTACTGGTCCATTGTGCTGACCTTATTGTTGTATGTCTGTGATATCTGGACAGTGTACTAGCTCTATGCCAGGAAGATGAATTACTTCCGTTTGAATTTTCTTAGGAATATTCTGAAAATCACCTGGCAGGGGTAAGATTGCAGACACTGAGGTCCTTTCTTGAACTAAACTGCCAGCCATTCCAGCTGTACTGCAGAGAGCACAACCCCATTGGGCTGGCCATATTGTTTGAGTGCCAAATGTACTCTTGCCAAAAAGATTATTTTATGGAGAACTCATGTAGGTAAAGTGCTCACAAGGTGGTTAGAAAAAGTGAGACACTCTCAAGGTCTCTCTTAAGAACTTTAGAATTGATTATATGCCATGGGAGATGCTGGCACAGGACCACCCAGTGTGGTGTGCCCTCATCAGAGAAGATGCTGTGCTCAATGAGCAACAACCAACAAGGACAACCAAGGACAACAACCAACCACCATAGCTATGTCTTAAACCAGAGGCAATTGAAAACAATGGCATCTCTGAGAAGATTAAGTTGCTTAAACCAGAGATGTCAAACTCACAGCCTGCAAAACTTCTGAGCCCAGATTAAAATGTAATTTGAAAATGTTTAACAACATAAATGAAAATATGATACAAAGTAGATATTGTAAATCTGTGGTTTTCTAAGGCAACATGTGGCCAGTGTGGATCAATTTCTATTTGAGTTTGACACCACTGTCTCAATTACATAAAAATACTGACACAGTTTGCAGCTAATCAACAGGCTTCTAGCCTGTGCTTCAGCCAATATGCAAAGAAATGCCATTTTCCCCCCTAATCAGAAGCCTCCCTCTCAAGTTCAAGGACTGAAGCCTTCCTGTCAGGTGGCTGCTCCAACTAGTATATTTTTCATTTACCCCCCTCTGGGCTCTAAACTCTCCTGATGAGTTCTTCATTTCCCCTAATGGCTCAAATCAAAGCCTCCTATTGGCATCTTTTCCTTATTAGGTAAAATCAACGAAATCTAACTTTCTGACAGCTATGAAACTAACAGTTCTTATTGAATCTTTCCACATTCTCCAGTTATTTGATTTACTGCTTTGTCAGTTTTAAACTCTTAAAACCTAAATACAGTCACCTGCAGATGCAATGAGGAAACTCAAAACTCCTTTGCCCTTCCCCTAAAAGTCTTCAAGGTCCTTTCACCCAAGGGGCTATTCTCTATTTAATCCTTACAATTGGTACTTTTTTACAATTGGTCTTTTTTAAAAATAGATTTTTTTAAAAATAGATTTTTCAATCTGTTTTTTTTTTAATGGAAAAACTATATTTCTTCATGCATGGATTTTTTTAAAATTTTCATTCAAAGATGTTCTTTCTCTACCCCTTTCAGTAACGAAACTATTCATAGATGAAAGATGGGATTATTTTACATAATTTACAAGTTGGTTCTATCTTTTTTTTTTTACATAAAATTTCATTTTTTGTCTTTTTCAGGAACCAAATGGCTCATATGCAATAATAGGAATACTTATATACATACACACATGCACATATACATGGGTATTATATATGCTTGAGTACATCTTATATACTAAAACAAAGTTAAACTCCATGAGAACAGAATTGTTTCATTTTTGTCTTTGTATTCCTGTTATATTTTAAGTCAAGAAGAGAAAGTGATTCCAGTAATTGAGTTTCATTCTCCTCTGTGTATGAACACATCCCGAGAAAAGGTGAGATAGGAGACATTTTCTAAAGAAAATAGTAAAAAAGCCTTTGCTTTTAAAAAATTTATTTAAGAAGTAGATTTTCAAAGCTCAGTAGATAAACGTTCACCACAATAACTCCTTCTGGGGGGGGAAGCTACATCATTCAGCAAGGTCTTTGGGCAGAAGGATTTGTATTCCTGAAGTAAGTTACCACTTGACCTTTATGGTCTGGTGAAGTATTGTCCATGTTGTATTATTTACTTTTTTTTGTTCCCAGGTCCTTGCCCATCTCTCACCCCCTTAATCTCTCAGTGTCTCAGTCTTTAGGACTACAAGTTGCAGGCAAAGTGTCAAACTCCACCGGTGGCAGTTTTGTATTATATTGAAATCAAAAGTTCAGTCCTTACCTTTTGGTAATTTCCTCTAGTATTTTTCCAGAAAATGTCACATTTTTAGTAATCATTTAGTCCATCCATTAACCTTTTCAGCAGTAGATTTACATTTTTCCCTATTATTTTTATTCTAGTCTATGTTGTCTGTATATGGAAATAGTTAGGAAAGGATTGTATGGATAGTATGGGAAGAAGACTCAGTAAGATTCCTTGAAAAGCTACTTGACCTAATCTTCATAGATCAGTGATCATGGGAGTTAAGACTCCTAAAAATTGGCATGGGTGCTCTGACTTACACGTAGATGACATTTTTGTTCCTTTACTTTTGGATCTGATAACAATAGAGAATTGTTATTCAGGGTAAGCCATTCTAAACCAGCCATGATGTCATTCAGTTTTGACTATTCTGCTAACAATGCAACCAACAGATCACAAGTCAGCATATCTAGACCAGTCACACCACTTCCAAGTGAAACTCCTGCAGAATGGAGCCAGATGTGCACATCTGGTGATACTATCATAGAAACTTATTCGGATGCTGTTGGCTGGGATACTAGGAGTAATGTAAAGAGTGGGTGATTCTGCCTATTAGGCAGGTGTTCTCAGCGCTGTGAGAATGGTGAACCAAGATTGCCAATACTGGTTAGACAGGATTGATGCTGAAATTTCAACATGGCTTGCAAAAGACCAAGTGGACAAGCCACCAATAAACCTGTATAACATTTTATCTGGACCTGTGTTGGTAGTAATCAGTGAGTTGTACGGTGTTGAAACAGTTGAAATAAGTACTTTTTCTAATATAAGATCAATAGCATGTCTAATATATATAGGAAGATGGAAAAAAGTGCTGAATCCTGCATGGATGATGAAGGCAGTGTGGATCTATGAAAAAAATGCCAGCTTTGGAGTTTGAGGGTTTAGGTAAATCATTTACCTCATCTTCAAAAATAAGGGATTGGGCTAGATCTTCTCTAAAGTTCTTTCCAGATCTAAATCTCTTACCTGCCAAAGGTTTTCCACTGAAGTTGAGGGAAGAAAATGGAAAAGGAATAAATGCTTATTAAATCTTTGTGCTTGAAGAAAATAACTTAATAACTGTATAAAGGTAGATTACAAAGGAGAGAAATTTTAGGTAGGTTAACTAAGAGGCTCCTTCAAATGCCCAGATAATAGATGATGAAGGCTTGAGCTCAGGTGCTAGAAATAAGAGGAAAGAGAAGGGGATGAATGTGACAGATGTGGAGGTAGAAATCTTGTTAGCAATGCACCCTTTGCTAGATACTTGTCCAGATTTTGAAGAGCGTTACCAGGGTAGTAAGTAATATGTTTCTAGGTCTTATTTTTACTTGAGAACTTGTAGAAAGACCTAAGAGATTAATTGATATATTTCTAGTGTTCTTTGTAGAGAGAGCTGCATTCCAAAGAGGAAATTTGTGTCAAGTGAGACTTTGTCATTCTTGGGAGTCATTTAGAAAGTGTGGTTTGCCTCCAGGGTCTCAAGATTTAGCTCCCGTCTGCTTTAGGCTCACATGTGGTACCACAGTGTTTCCTGTTTTGTCAAGGAAGAGAAGCTGATTGGGTGCCAATCCTTGACAGTGAGAGGTGAATAACCAGTGGAGAAAATCACCCCGTTATTTTGACTCCTCCACTTGCTAGACATTAACATGGCTGGTCCAGAGACTTTCAGTACCAGCGGTCAGGACATGGTACGTGGCCATATCAGAGGGCCTCTTCACCAAGGAGAAAAGCTTTGGCAATAGACTTTCTGACCTGTGGGGATACTAGAAGTGGAGCATTTTTCCTAAGTGTTTGTAAAGGAGGTTGGGATTTGGGGATGAATGACTTTCTAAATATACTCAGTGTTCTGCCTGACATCTTATGTCATGGCTAGACACTCCTGCTGTGTGTATTTGCTGTCCCTTTTCCTTTGCTTGGAAGCTCAGAAGCTTGGGGGAACTTTTGACTCATCCCCGTCAATGACTCTTGGTCTTCTTGCTGCTGAAAACCCTAGTCCTCAAGGGAAGCATCAAGTATAACAGAGACAGGTGCAGCCGGTCACACTATGGTGCTTAATGACCAATTCCAAGATGATTTTGTGGCTGGCACCATTGTGCCCCCAACACTTGATACTTGGGAATTGGGCAGCATTGAGATATTATTTTGCTTTGCTTTTCTGAAGCTGATGGATGCCCTCTGTTTGAACTGTCTGCTAACGGGCCATAAAGCTCAGCAGCTGTGTGGTATATCAGATACTGGAGGGCCTTTGGACTTAGCTAAAGTCTGGTGTCTTAGGATTGCAACCCAGCCTTGGAGACTTTAAATCACAAGACCACATTTGTTGGAAAACTTAAACTCTTAAGCTCCCTGGGAGTATGGTTGTCTGAAGATCCTACAGGCAGCAGAACTCAGCTAATTTATTTATTTATTTTTAATGAGGAAATGGATTTTCAGTGTATCTGTAATTCTCTCCCTTCTCTCACAACTAGAAGCACTATTACTAAATCTGGAATTCCCCTAAATTAAGAGCCGGGTGCTTTTGACTTGTTCTCACTGAATTAATCCCACAGAGGCAAAGACTATAGGGTGAGTCAAAAGCAAGACTGAGTAGAGAGCATATCACTTAACTGTTTGCACCATAGATAGGACCTGGTTCTGTGATTTCATTGCTAGAAGCAGGTTAGCACCTTCTCTGCAATGAATAGTCTTAGGTTGTTGTTTGAATGCTAAGATATTAAGTGACTTGTGTTGGCTCACTTAGCCAATATGGATCCGGACTTAAACTCAGGTCCTTCTACTTATCCATTCACAATCACATCTCTCCTATTAGTATTAACTGCCCCAATATATCCAACAATCAATCTTTCCATTACTTTTATTGGAGAGAAGTAAATCTGGAATTAGACAGTTTTCCTGTGCCTTGGTTTTCTCCTATACAACTTTGTTGTATTTATCCTATTAAAACTGGGGAAAGTCACTGAGTAGATTAAATTAAATATTTTTAAAAAATAATAATAGTTTTTTATTTTTCAAAATACATGCAAAAATAGTTTTCAACATTCACCCTTGCAAAAACTTGTGCTTCAAATTTTTCTCCCTCTTTTCCCCCTTCTCCCCTCCCCTAGATAGCATGTAACCCAATACAGGTTAAACGTGCAATTCTTTTAAACATATTTCCACATTTATCATGCTGCGCAAGAAAAATCATATCAATAAGGGAAAAAAAGAGAAAGAAAAAAACCCAAGCAAACAAACAATAACAAAAAAGGCAAAAATAATATTCTGCGATCCACATTCAGGATGGCTTTTTCCAACACAAGTCTATTAGAACTGCCTTGAATCACCTCATTGTTGAAAAGAGCCAAGTCCATCAGAATTGATCATTGCATAATCTTGTGGCTGTGTACAATGTTCTCTTGGTTCTACTCCCTTCACTTAGCATTAATTCATGTAAGTCTTTCCAGGTTTTTCTTAAATCAGTCTACTTATTTAAATGAAATATTTTAAAAGTGCAAAACATAGTATTAGGTTCTGGGGGATGAAGAACTAGAAAATTATAGTTAACTTCATGGAGTTTATAATCTAATAAGAAAGGTATGACTTCCATTTTAAAGTAATCATAGGCTCCAAAGGATTATAGTTTTTTTTTAATTTTTATTTATTTTGACAATGAATGTTAATGTCTGCATTTATTTAGGTAATAGCTGATAAACATTTGGAAAATGGTTTTAATGTTCAGATATTATTCATTGACTCATCTGAATGCCTTCAGTACTCTTCTCAAGTATTTTTATTTGTTGAATATTTTTTTCCTTTTTAAATTATTTAATTTTCTTTATTAATTAATCAGTTTATTAATTTGGTATTTCCCCTAATTACATTTGAAAATTTTTCTTTACATTTGTTTTAAAAACTTCTGGGCTCTTTCCCTTATCCTTACCCCCATGGATTATAGGTTTAGAGTTGGAAGAGGTCACCAAGTACAATTCTCCTATTTTAAAGATAGAAAATATAAGATATAGAAAAGTTAATTGACTTGTTCAGAATAATACTGCTAGCAAGTAGTTGAGGCAGAATTTGAACTATGGACTTTTAAATTTTAATTCTAGCACCTAGCCTAGCATAGAACAGGCCTTTGTTATCCCATGGAAGTTTTATATATTAAAATTGTGGTGGCCTGTATGTATCCAACAGTCTGTAAATGGAAAGACAGCTAGTTGGTACAGTAGATAGTGCACTGGTTTTGGAGTCAAAAGGAACTGAGTCCAAATCTGGTCTGACAAGCTTAGTCATTGATTGCCTCAAAAAAAGAAAAAAGAAAGAAAGAAAAGAAAAGGGGAAAAAAAAGGTAAATGGAATCCCAACAAGATGACTAGAAAACAAAACAAAACTCTAGGACAAGATTGCTTTTATGTGGAGAAATGAGCAAAAGCTTCATGAAATAGGTGGCACTTGAGTATGGTCTTGAAGGAAGAAAAACATTTGAACAGATGAAAGTATGAGGTAATAACATATTTCAGTCTGAGATGGGTGGGTGGGAGATGAAATTGGAGGCAGGGTAAGATCAGGAAATAACACCACTGTTCATTTGGAAGCTAGGGAACCTGAAAAAGAAATGGATTTGGAAAATTCACTTGAAGCCAGATTGAGAAAAGGCTTAATACCAGACTTGACAAGCTAATGAGTTTGAATTTTTTTTTATTGGAGGTAATAGGGAGCTATTGAAGGTTTTTAAGCAATGAGGGGAGTGACTTGAGCAAGCCTTTGCAATCCAATTTCATATGATGGAATGACTTTTTTTTTTTAAATCAATATTGTTTTATTTTTCCAATTATATATAAAGATAGTGTTTCTCATTAATTTTTTTGCAAGATTTTGAGTTCCAAAATTTTTTTCCTTTCCCTTCCCAACACAGCAAGAAATTGAATACATGTACAATGATTTTAAACAAATTTCATATTTGCCATATTGTGAAAGAAAAATCAGAAATAAAATGGAAAAGCCATGAAAAACAAAAACCAAGGAAGCAAACAAAAAGGGTGAAAATAGTATTCTTTGATCCACATTCAGTCTCCATAGTCCTCTGTCTGGAGGCAGACGACATTTTATATCCCATGTCTATTGGAATTGTCTTGAATCACTGTATTGCTGAGAAGTGGTAAGTCTATCATAGTTGATCATTACATAATCTTGCTGTAACTGTGTACAAGGTTCTCTTGGTTCTACTCACTTTACTCAGCATCAGTTCATGTAAGTCTTTCTAAACTTTTCTGAAATCATCCTTTCTTATAGAACAATAATATTCCATTACATTCATATAACTCATTAAGCCATTTCCCAGTTAATGAGCATCCACTAAATTTCCAGTTCCTTGACACTTCAAAAAGAGTTGCTACACACATTATTGCTCATGTGGGTCCTTTCCCCTCTTTTATAATCTTTTTGGTATACAGATCCAGTAGTGACACTGCTGGATCAAAAAATACCTTATTATATATATCTATATCTATACCTATATCTATAGATATATATAGATATATACACATATATATTATATATATATTAACATATACACAGTTTTATAGCCCTTTGAGCATAGTTTCAAATTACTCTCCATAATGATTGTATCATTTCATAACTCCACCAACAATGCATTAGTATTCCAGTTTCCTCAATCCTCTCCAATGTTTATAATTACCTTTTCCTGACATTAAAGCCAATTTGATAGGTGTGAAGTGCTTCAGAATTAATTTGCATTTCTCTAATCAATAGTGCATTTTTTTATATGATTATAGGTGGCTTTAATTGAAGAGATGGTCTTGATGTATTACTTTAGACTTGATAATAAACATCCAGAATGGATTTTTATTTCTTGGCCCCACCATATATACTTTTTAGATGTATTTAATGTAATGTAATTAATGTAATTAATTTAATAGATGTATTTAAAATGAATTAGTCATTTCCTATTAGAGAAAGTGATTGTCTATCCATAAAGCAATTAATTGTATCAGATTTCCCCTTATTTAGACATGCTTGGAATTTAAAAATCAAGAAGACTCAGAGCATATAAGAGACCTGGATTTGGGAATTTGAGATAAGTAAAATCATACCCCATTAACTTCTATGGTTCCTCCTTCTGATCAGATCTTAAATCCAAACCAAATCTTCAGGAGTTTAACTTTTGGGAGGCTGTGTGTGTGTGTGTGTGTGTGTGTGTGTATACATGTGTGAAAAGAGAAAGTAGGAGTAGATGAAAGAGTAGTTACTTCTGAGGTCATCATGACCTAAGTCACAGAGAGATGGTTGCCATTCTCAGTAGATCTTTTAAACATTTTTTTAAGTTTCAGAACCACTGGTGGAAAATTCAGCTTGTCTGAAATGTTTGCTGCCAGGTCAATATTCAGTCCAACAGCATTTTTTCCAACTGTAGCAGCCTTCAGGTCTCTCTCCAGCTCACCCTTATTTTAGTTCCAGCATTTAGTGAGATGGACCCAGGGAAAAACTCAGAAGGTTTCCTTATGGCTACTCTGTTAAATTTGTAAAAAAAAATATATATTATACACTCACCAGCCATACCCAATGTAGAACAGGCCTTTGTTGTCCCACAGAGCTAAGGATAGTTTTGTGAATTAAAATTGTGGTGGCCTGAATGTATTGAACAATCTGCTTTCTGGAGTTAATGTCATACACATGATTCAGAAGAAAATAAAGGAGAAAACAATCTGTATTAACTAATAATCAACCATTATGTGGAGAAGGCAGAGTCAAGTCTGTGCAGGGCTCTTTTGTTAAACTTTGTTGGGAAAACTCCCACTCAAGCTCTTTCTGCTATAACAGTATTAAAGGCTGCAGAAACTCCAGATTTTATGAAGTAATTTCAAAGATTTCAGTTCAAAAAGAACTTATTCTCTGGGGATCATGGATCTGCTCTTGCCGGCATAAATATGCTCAACAATGCATTTCCAAGGTACAGTGTCACTAGGAAACGCAGCATGCATATAAAATATGGCTGAAACACATCTGGGCTATTACTTTAGCAGTCCCATTGCACACACAAAAGGTCACTAATTGTTAATTTCTCTAATCCTCTCTGCAGTTTATAGAGGTAGCTATAATTTTAATATACTTTTGCAGCTTGAAAAACTGAGTCACAGGATTTAAGTGTTATGGAAGGAAGAATGCCTGACTTAGAATTTGGTGGTCAGAGCTTGAATTCTAGATCTTTTGGTTACTTCTTATGTGTCTGGAGGCACCTTTTCTTCTCTCTGAGCCTCAGGTTCCTCATCTACAAAATGAAGACAATAGATTTGATGATCTCCAAAACCCCTTCCAGCTCTAAATTTATATGGTTGTATCAGACTGTCCTTAGATTCCATAGTAATCTAAGTTCAGGAGAATATCATCCCTTTGTTTCTGGGTTATATAATACCTAAAGTGATGTAGAAAGAACAAACCAATTGAAGGAATTAGAATAAGCAATCAGTCAACAAAACTATCACTGTTAGAGACAATCTGAAGGTATGCTTAGAGAATCCTAGAGAATCAACTAAAAAAAAAGTTGAAGTAATTAACAACTTCAGCAAAGTTGCAAGATGTTAAAAAAAACAAAACCCTACATAAATCATGGACATTTCTACATATTACCGACAAAGTCTAGTGGCGAAAGATAAAAAGAAAAATTCCATTTAAAATAACTGCAAACAATATAAAATACCTGGGAATCTCATTGTCAAGACAAACCCAAGAACTATATGAACACAGTTACAGAATACTATTCATGTTAATGAATTTAGATCTAAACAACTAGAAAAAAAATATTAATTGCTAATAGGTAGGCTGACAATCCTACCTAAATTAATCTGAAAATTCAATGCCATATCAATCAAAACTACTAAAAACTTATTTTGTACACCTAGAAAAATATTAACAAAGTTCATTTGGAAGAATAAAAGGACAAGAATATAAAAGGAATCAATGAAAAAAAATGTGAAGGAAGGTGATCTAACCATGCAAGATTGCAAAATGTATTATAGAGCAGTAATTATCAAAACAATCCGGTATTGGTTAAGAAAGAGTGGTAGATCAGTGGAATAGATTGGCTACACAGCACACATTAGTAAATGACTATATTAATCGAGTGTTTGAAAAACACAAAGATCCAAGATTTTGGGACAAGAACTCACTATCTGACAAAAATTTCTGGGAAAACTGAAAGAAGTTTGGCAAAAACTATATATATATATATATATATATCTGTATATATACTTATACACCAACTCTTACACAATGTATCAAGATAAAGTCAAAATGGGTTTATGATTTAAACATAAAAGGAAATATCATAAGCAAAATAGGGAAACATGGAATATAGTACTCATCAAATTTTTGGATAAGGGAAAAATTTATGACCAAACAAGAGATAGGAAACATTATGGGATGTAAAGTAGGTACTTCTTGATTATCTGTACCTTAAATTTATAAGTTTTATATAAACAAAACCAGTCAACATTAGAAGGAAAGCAGAAAACTGGGGAAAATGTTTACAGCAAGTTTCTTTGTTAAAGACCTCCTTCCTCAAATATATGAAAACCTGAGTCAAATTTATAATTCCTAAATGATAAATGGTCAAAGGATATGAGCAAATAATTTTCAGAAGAAGAAATCAAGGTTATCTATAACCATATGAAAAAAAATGCTGTAAGTTGCTATTGATGAGAGATTTACAAATTAAAACAACCCCACACTAATAATATTGGCTAATAATACAGGAGAGGAATATGACGAATGTTGGAAGGAATGTAGAAAAATTGGGACACTAAATGCACTTGTTGGTAGACTTGTGAACTGGTGTTCAACCATTCTGGAGAGCAATTTGGAACTATGCCCAAAGGGGTATCTTTCTACATACTCTTTCATACCTCAAAGAGGTCAAAGAAAAATGAAAATCACCTTTATATATATACAATATTTCTAACAATTTTTTTTAGTGATGCCAAAAAATTGGAAATTGAGGGGAATGCTCATCAATTGGAGAATACTTGCACAAATTGTGACTTTATGATGGTGAAGAAAAAATATTGTGCTATAAAAAATGAAAAGCACAGTGCTTTAAGAAAAACTTGGGAAAACTTCCATGAACTGATGCAAAATGAAATGATCAGAACAAGGAGAACATTGTACATAGTATCAGCAATATTGTACTATGATCAGCTGTGAATGACAACTATTTTCTACAGTACAATAATCTAAGACAATTCCAAAAGACTTATGATGAAAAATGCTATCTATCATCAGAGAAAGAATCAATGGAATCTGAATGCTGATCAAAGTTTAGTTTTTAAAGCTTTCTTTATTTTTTTTGGTTTTTAAAATTTTCTTCTACAACGTGACTAATATGGAAATATGTTTAACATGATGGCATGAGTATAATCTATAATAAATTGCTTGCCTTCTCAAGGAGTTGTGGGAAAGGGAGAGGAAGAGGATTTAGAGCTCAATTTAAAAAAAATTAAAAATTGTTTTTACATGTGAATGAGAAAAAATAAGATAAAATAAAAAAGAAGGAATAAACTCCTGCATGGATTATACATCCAGAGGTATAAAGGATCCTAGAGACCATCTAGTCCAACCTTATTATTTAACAGATAAAGAAAGTGGACCCAAGGAAGTTGTGATTTGTCTGTGGTCATACAGATAGCAAGGGCCAGAGATAGTTATTTGAACTTATAATTTCTAACTCCAAAGCCAAGCTCTTTCCACTATAATTAATGCAGTCTCAAGCTTATTATAGTATTTCCTCTTTAACTAAATGAAGCATTGGAAAGATAGACAAAGTAGCATTTGACCCAAAGAAATAGAGAGTAGTGGGTTTGTGAGGTATGTTCAAAAACTCAGTTCCTACTAGCAAAGAATTCTGAAATTCATTTTCAGAATATCCCATTGAAAAGGACCTACAAATATTGGAAAGACTTGCCATTCTCAGAGTACAGTCACATGGTAATGTAATTTAAAAATGGCTTCTTCAAATTTTCTTTTAAGATGAGTGCCTAGAAATATTATCTCTTTTTGATTTCAAATCAACTCCACTAAAAGCAGTATTTCTTTTGTGCAGGAAGGAAGCTGAAAGAAACAGCTAGGTGGCCAGTTCTTATCTCATTGATTGCATCAATTGTCTGACCCTTAGAGAATAAGAAATGCTTATTGGACTTGTTCCTGGGTATGGTTCTCCCTCATCCTCTCAGTCATTCTGACATGGCTATTCAAAGTCAACTGCCTCATCTCTAGCTGCTGTCCCTGGTCTTATCAAGATGTCAGTGTTCTGGGCTTGCAGAAAACAAGTAAATGTTTTTTTTTTCTCCAATTTTCTCTTTCTCTCCCTTCTGTCTCTCACCTCCCTCACCCTGCCACCCCCGAAAAAAAGATACTTGGGGAAAGTTAGAGATTAACTAGTACCATTTCCTATATGCAGATAAAGAAACTGGAGCCCCAAGAAATTAAGTTGATGCTTGGATATTTTCTTTTAATACAAAAATACAGAGCAATGAACTCAGCTGCTAACCTTTGACTTTCAAATCCTCCAGTCCCAGCCCAGCTTGCCAAAACTACTTGTGGGACTAAGTCTGAACACATCATCCTCCTGAGTGGGCAGCCCAGACTGATCATGATCTCATAGCATTTTTTTGTTTTTGGTCTTGCTTTATAAAGCTGCTTGCCCCCATCCTCCAGTTCAGCCCCCAATCACCTTATATCCAAGAAGCAAGAGCCACATTATGGGGGTGACATTTTATGGGGTCAGTTTTCCTCTGCATTTATCTGTGAATTTTCCGGAACAATCACCTGGGGTGCTCTTCAAATCTTTACCAGTCATTCCAGCCTGGCTGATTGGGCTCTGAGGGATGCAACTTCTCTGAGTGTTTCAAACCCCAGCTGTTCCTTCTCAGGAAAGGTAAAACTTTTACAACTTAAAAAACTGTGTTCAGGGAGAGGGATGGGGTGGGTGAGGTAGAACTAGTGAGTTCCAGGGAAGAAGGAATGAAACATTCAGTAAATTTCCTATACCCGTTTCCCCATTAGCCTGAACTTCCACCCTTTAATTCTTTTGTGCTAGTTTGCCAGTGGACCTCTGGGAACTTGGGCCAAGAATGTGAAATACATGTTTATTTTAAACAAGGATTATGTAAAGGGATTTAAGTTGCTCAGTAATCTTTTTACTGCTGGGTCATGTTGGTTCTGTCTGTGTATTGTCTCTGCAGATAGTGACTTTTGGTTTGAGCTCCTTTCTACTCCTAGTTGCTAAATGTTTTGAGTGCTATAGCTACCATTTTATAATTTGCAGATCTGTATCTCTGAAACAGTGAGTAGGGGGTTTTATCTTTCCCAGGCTACAACCACCCGCCAAAGTGGGTGGGGTTGGAGAAGCCCAAGTCTCCTGCTTCATGATCAAATAAGATGAAGTGTGTAAAAACTGCTTTGCAAAGATAAGCATTATATAAATGTTTAGTATTATTATTCCTTGACCAGGCTTCTGTCTAATCCCTTCCAATCCATTAAGTACTTATTAGTTTCAAGAACAGACTGATTTATCTTGTTGTTCAGTTGTGTCTAACTTTTCTTGGCAAGGATACAAGAATGGTTTGTCATTTCATTTTCCAGCTCATTTTCTGGAGTGATTTTAGTTAATTAATTAAGTGACTTTATCAGGGTCATACAGCTGGTAAGCATCTGAGGCCAGATTTGAACTCAGTTCTTCCCTAATTCCAGGCCCAGTGTTTTATCCCATGTGCCATTTAGCTGCCCTGATTTCTGTTAGTAGAAGATTAAGTTGGTGCTGGGGTGGATATTGGGAAGCCTGTAATTCAAGTCAATTTAAAACACACAAACACTTATTTAGCATCTTCTGTAGAAGCACAATACTAGGCATTGGTGGAAACTGAAATTAGGCTAAAAGAGTTGAAGTATAAATGGATGAAATGGAGATAACTATTTGGCAGAAAATTTTATTCAGCTGAATTTAGCAATTTTTCTGTTAAGTTTTAACTATAGGAGGGCAGCTAATAGGTATAGTGGATAGAGCACCATTCTGAAGTCAGGAGGACTTGAGTTCAAATGTGACCTCAGACATGTAACACTTCCTAGCTGTATGACCCTGGGCAAGTCACTTAACTCCAATTTCCTCAGCAAAATAAATAAATGAAAAATTTCACAATGAACACATATAGGAAAGAGCAAAGAAGCCCATTCATCTAGGTCAATAGCAAAACAGAAATTAGAGCAAGTATACAAGAAGAATATATACTGGATAATACAGAGTGAAAGGGCCCTCTCATTGGAAATGAGGTAACTCAGGTCAACCAAGAAACAGAGTTCCAGAGTTCACCTTAAGGAGAAATTTCCCCAAATCTCTAGTGGAGCAAGCAGGAATATGGACACACTGGAGACTGCTATCTTCTCTCGTGTCAGCTTTTTCCCAAAATTTTATTCTCTCTTCAACAAACTGAGGTAGAATTGGTATCTTCCATCTTCTCTCTTGAAGTTGGAAGCCAGAAATACCCAAAGCAAAAGTAGAGTCCCCAAAAAACATCTCAAGATCTGGAAGAAAGTCAGACTCCAAATCAATTTACCTCTCCACAACTGAGAAAAGAGTCTCACACCTATAGGATTCAAGATTTGGGTTTACAATAATTTAAATAATTAAAATCTTTATAGTTCTTTTACTTCCACTTTTTTCAACATCTATGTGTTCATTTATGAAATAGAGGGTGACATAAAGTTGCTTCATCTCTCAGTGTCCCTGGGAATTTTCTAAATCTATTTATATGTTGCAAAACAGGCTACTGATCTGCATTGGTGGGAGTTTTCCTTACTTGGGAGTTTTCTCTATCAATAAAATCACTTGTCTGAATAAAAAAAAAATGACAAGGAAGAAGGGAAGTATTATTACTTTGGTTAAAGATAGAGAAATTGAAGGACAAAAGGGTGACTTCAAACTCAGTACTCCACTTATCTGTCCAGGGATCTTCAACAGAGACATTTGATGTAGTAACTGATTTCTCATATGTGGAGGATTTTCTCAGTTACCAGTCTATTGAACCAATTTTTGACCTCCTCCAGGTCCCATATTTTTTTTGACTTGTGTTTCAAAAGTAATATGAAGTGATGGAGAATAATGAACTTGGAATAAAAAGTCCTGACTCCAAGGCCTGTAATTTTGGGTTACTCTACTTCTGTAAGTAGACACATGTAAAATAGGAATAATAATCTGTCTTCTTGTTGCTCATTCAGTCATGTTCCTCTCTTCCTGGTTCCATGGACCCTAGCACACCAGGCCTTTTTCCACCATCTCTCAAAGTCTGTTGAAGTTCATGTTCATTGTTTCTATGACATTATTTATCCATCTCATTCTCTGCCATCCCTTTTTCCTTTTACCTTCAGCTTTTCAGGTCTTTTCCAGTGAGTCCCATCTTCTCATTTGGAAGCCAAAGTATTTAAGCTTCAGCTATAATATTTGACTTTACAGTGAATAATCTCAAATAATTTCTGAATAAGCTTTCATCTAGGCACAAAGAATACAGATTTGCTATTACATTTAATATGCTCATTGATTTTTTTAAGGGTATCACTATTCTTCCAGTCACTCAGTGAACATATCATTCAGTGAATCACATCAGTGAATGAAGAGTGAGTTTCTCTTAACTCAGTGCTTCCACCTCAAATGCCTGATTCAGGTGAGGTCCTCTGGAAATTTAGGTCTGATTTTGGAATTGGAAATAACTACTTGGCATAAATATTTAGCATAATAAAACTTACTCATGTCATAAGAAGGATACTCAAAAAGGTTGTAGTTGATATGTTCCTCCTTATTTCTACATGGAAAGAATCTGGTCATCAGAACAAGATGTGATTACTCCATCCAGTCTGAAGGATCCCAGTTCCATGGGAATGAGCCTTGTGTTTGAATACAGATTGAAGCATAGTTTTTTTTTTTTTTTACTTTCTTTTTTTTCTTGAAAGTTTATTTTGGGCATGAGGAAGAGATTTACATTTTTGTTTTGCAACATGATTTTTATGGAAATGTTTTGCACAACCATGCCTGGGCCTTCTCAATGAGGATGTGTGTGGAGAGTAAAGGAGAGAATCTGGAACTCAAAATTTTAAAAACAAATGCAAAAAATTGTTTTACATGTAACTGGGGAAAATACAAATATTTTTTAAAATCAAAATAATTCTGAGGAGGAAATTTTCAACAGAAAATTTGGGCAAGTCTCATCTAGCTAGGGTCTTCCCTATAGGGAATTAGAAGGTTTCTTCTAGAAAAGGTACTTAATGTACAAATAGTTATTTATTTTCTCTATCATAAAAGAAATAAAAGCTTAAAACACAAAAGACTCATAAAGTTCATTAACAAATACTACAAACGTAAGACAATAACCCATTACCCTCATGATAATCTCTGACCTCAGCTGCTTTCATAGTCCACAAGCTTGAATTTCCTGACTAGCCAATAATGACTTAGGTTTTCTTATAGCTTATCAGCTGCAGTCTTGTTCTGATAGTGAAGCTTCTTTTCCCCTAAAAATCAGTATAATTGTCAGAAGCACTTTCTGCAGGGAAACTGATGTCAACCCAGGAATTCCCTACCAGTTGGCTGCCCAGCTAGAAGCATCCATGTCTTTGGGCATTTAGGTTCAGAGAAAGACACAATGGGAGAGGCAGCCAGGATGGAAGCCTAGTCTCAGATTTACTTAAACAAGAACTTGTTCTTGATGTTCATTGCCACTTTGGGGATGGATGGGACTGGGAGAGAGGTGGGAGAGGAGAGAAATCCCCTCCCTCTCTGAGAGAAAGCTCTTTTGTTATTCGCTTATTTCCAAATCTTCATGGCCCCTTTTCAGGTATTTTCTTAATAAAATGGTTAGCCATTTCCTTCTCCAGTTAATTTTACTGATGAGAAAAAAGAGACAGTGAAATGACTTGCCCAGTATCACACAGCTAGTGTCTGAGTCCACAGATCTTTTTGACTCCAGGTCTGACACTCTATCCAACTAGTTTCCCAAGAGAGCTCTAGAAGAGTTTCAAAATGGTGCACTCAAAAAAAAAAAAAAAAAAAAAAAAAAAAAAAAAAAAGGAGAGATGGGATCTTTCTTTTCTCCTTTTAGATCCTGCAGAGCGGGTCACTTATTTTTCCTGGTTCAAGTGCCAGTTATTGTTGATGTAGCTACTTCTCAAGCCCCATCCCTCTATGGAGACAAAGGGATCCATCAAGAGTCACTGTTCACTGGTGTGTTCTAGCAAGGGGTCAGAACACCTGTCTAATTCCATGGAAAGTCCTCTGGTAGAACTTCTTAGCATGCTTATATGAAATAGAAAATATAAAATAAAAACTTCATTTAGCATTGAAAACCCTTCATAATTTGACTCCAAGTTCTTTCCTAGCTAATTACAGTCTATTCTTCTTAGCATATTTTAAGATCTAGCAAGTGGATTCTGGTGGGGTTTGAAATATGTTCAGGAAAGACTAACTCTGGATTGAGGGCTGCTTTCCATCTTTGGTGTCTACCCGATGCATTACCTCTCACCTATATCTCTGGGAAGCTGGAATAGCCATGTTCTAGTAAATCATTTTGGCATTCTGGCTAAGCCAGGTTGAGGGCAGCTGAGGGGTCTCAAACTTGTTGGTAAGTTAGGGGATGTCTATCTCAAGCATGTGAAGACTTCCCTTGCTGGAATGGCTGATTAGTAACAATGTGTTCCAACAACCATAAAGAAAAAAATCCATCCAATATGGATACCTTGTAGCTTGGTTAGAGTTTGAAAATGGCAAAGTCATCTGCTAGATCCCCAGCCATCACCAAGTCTTCTTGGCTCTGTTCTGTCACTGGACTGTGATGATTCTGGAAGAGACAATGAGGCTGAGACTTTGTAAAACTCTGCACGACAAAACCAATTTATACATGAATCAGAAGATACCACCTTTACCATTTTACCATTTTTACCTATCTCAAAGTCCTGTGGTGACAGGCAAGTGATGAAACAACAGGTGTGGATACACTGGCATCTGTAGTCACAACCCTGCACACAGGTGTCCCAAACCACAGAGTCATCTTCTTCCTGGAAATAGCAGTGGGATTTGGTAGCCCCTTGAGTATCTGAGAAGCCTTTTAAGGACCACATTGCTCACTTCCTGATATGAGGAAGGGGCTGTAAAAGTTACCCTAAAAATTTTCTGCTTAGCCAACCCTGACCTATTAACTACAGCAGAAGGGTTTCCCATCCTGTGGTCAAAACACACAAAAATGTACAAAATCTTGTGCAAAAATGATTCCATTCACCATTGGCACATGGAATGTGGACATACTTATAAATAATATAAAATTCAGTAGACCTGAAAGCTGAATAGCCCTTGCTGTGAGAGAACTCAGCAGGTATCACATCCAAATAGTCCCACATAAAACAAGATTGACAAATGGCCAGTTTACTGAAAGCATTTTTTTTTTAGAGTGGCCATTATGAAGAAAAACACTGTGAAGCTGATACAGCTTATACAATCAAAACTAATCCAGTTAACAATCTTGTATGTCTACCAGAAGTAATGAATGACCAGCTCATGACAATCATCAGTGCTTATGTTTCTCCTGTGATGAACTTTGATGAGATCAAAGACAAATTTTATGATCATCAGTGTGCCATAAGAGAACAAACTTTTAAATTCTGGGTGACTTTAATGCTAGAATAAACTCAGACAATCAGACATGGTAAAGACTCCTTGGGAAGAATGGAGTTGGAAACAGCAACGGCTATGGTCTGAAGACCTGTGTATCTCATGACCTTCTCATCACCCACACTGCCTTCCATTTACCTAAACATAATAAAACTTCATGAATACAACCTTGCAATAAATATTGGCATTTTATAGACTATATTAGTGGCAGCCCTAAGGCAAAATGAGTGCCCCAAAGAATTATTGTCAAAAAAAAAAAAAAAAAAAAAAAAAAGAATTATTGTCAATAGATTAGAGCACTTCTCTAAGTAAGAACAGTTCATTAGCAACTTCTGAGGGAAAGTTGAACCAACACAAATTGCCAACAGTGGAGGAGAAGAAGAGTGGACAGCTCTCAAAGATTTGGGGTACACCATTGTATTTACTCATCTGGGTTAGAACACTCACAAAAATCTAGACTTGTTAGACAAAAATGATGGGGAAATTCAGAAATTGCAAAATGAAAAATGAGAACTCTACAGGTTTACCAGCTGAATAGTTCATCTCTAAGAAGGCAATATTTAATTGCATCAAAAGTAAAGAACAAGAAGTGAGAGGAAATTCAGTTTTAGGCTGATAGTAGTCATCCAATGTGCTTTTATGATGCCCTGAAGGCTATTTATGGGCCAAAGACCAATAGTGCATCTCAGCTACTCAGTCTGTTGGAGTCATATTGATTAGTGATAAGGACATGAACCTGAAACACTTCTATTGTGTTCTCAACAGACCGATCTCAATCAATGCTGAAGCCACTGACTGTTTACCTCAAGTTGAAGTCAATCCCTCTCTAGTCAAATTTCCAACTGAAGAACAGATTTTGAAGATCATTAGCTCCTTTTATGTGGTAAAGCACCTAGTGCTGATTCTATTCCAATTGAGATATACAAGGTGTGTGTGGGTTTGTTGCTTATACAAAATCTGATTGAAATTTTCTATACATGGCAAAAGGAGCTTATCTTGGAGGAGTTCAAAGGCTCCCTCATATTGTCCATCTTTTAAGAGTAAAGGAAATAGACTGTCATTTGATAATTATGGCAGGGCGGGGAGAGGTGCTCTCTCTCTTAGTTACTGCTGGCAAAATTCTTGCTGGAGTCCTCGTTAATAGATTAATCCTTCACCTGGAAGATGGTCATCTACCCGAGAGCCAGTGTGACTTCAGAAACAGTTGAGGAATGGTTGAGAGGGTGTTTGCTGCCTGAGAACTATAGGAGAAATGCTAGGAGCAGACAGAAGTCTTTACACAATGTTTATTGATCTGACCAAAGTCTTTGATGCTATCAATTGCCAGAGCTTATGGAAAATTATGTCAAGATTTGGTTGCCCAGAGAAGATCAGTATAGTACATCAGTTTCATGAGAGCATGCTTGCCTGGGTTCTGGATAATGGACAATGCTTTTACACTTTCCCAGTCACCAGTGGAGTAAAACAAGGCTGTGTGTTTGCTCTCATGGTTTTTAGCACGATGTTTTCAGCCATGTTGTCAAACACCATTAATGAGGGCCAACATGCCCTGGAGGTCAGCTACCACACTAATGGTAAATCACTCAACTGGAAAAGGCTATAAGCCAAGACTAAAGTGGAGGGAGTGTTGGTCTGTGATTTTTTTTTTTTTTTTTTTTTACAAACGATTGTACACTCAAGGAAGCCTTTGAAGCTAAGATGCAACAAAGTATGGATCAATTCTCTGATGCTTGTGCTAATTTTGGCCTAATAATTAATACAAAGAAAATCCACCCATTAGTACCATACCATCCATATGTGGAATTATCAGAAGAATGAAGAAATTTTGAATATTATGAATAAGTTCACTTATTTTTTTTCCAGGGATGTTTATATTGATAACAAGGAATTATAGAGGTCTAAGCACTTGCCTCACAAACATATAAGA
Source organism: Sarcophilus harrisii (assembly GCF_902635505.1). NCBI lineage: Eukaryota > Metazoa > Chordata > Mammalia > Dasyuromorphia > Dasyuridae > Sarcophilus > Sarcophilus harrisii. The sequence continues at coordinate 525,229,408 of NC_045428.1, forward strand.
TGGCATGAAACATTTAAAAACTGGCTGAATTTGTGACATTGAGGATCAATGCAGAAAATCGGGAACTAAAAACTGATGACTAAGATGGGAGAACAAGAAGGGATGAGAAAAGGATAATAAAGGTGAAAGAAAGAGGAAAGGAAGAAAAGAAAGAAGAAAAAAGAAATAATGAGAGGAAAAAAGAAAATTTGAAGAGAGAAAAGGAAAAAGAAATTTCCTTTCAATTTTAGAGTATAAGCAATTGTATAATCTTTTTTATTGACATCTTTCATTTTTCATTTAATATGATTTTTGAGAGGTTCCCTTTTTTCTCAGAATTTTAGGAAATTATCATTGGGGAAGGTTACTTAGGAATTTGGAATATTATGAAATATGTATGATCAATATTTTTATTGTCTCTTAACTCCCTCCCTCCAAAACTCAAAGCATTTCATATATAAAAGCTAAAACTTTTAGGACTTCCTGTTGAAATAAATTGAAAACAAGATGCAGGAAGCCCTTGTGATTTATAGTTTTAATGCACTATTTTGAGTATTCACAGTGGGAGAATGGATCCTTCCTTACTCTGAGAACCCCAAAATTAATCAACCATTGTTCTGTCCCTCAGTTACTCAAACAGGGCCTGGAGAATTCTGTCTACATATGCAACTTGTTACATATACCTCTATTGATCCCCTGCTCCACTGCTCATTTCCTTGGAAGGTGCATTTGAGGATAATAAAATAACTTATAGAGGTGTGGTGGTATATGTTTAATAGCCAGTTCTCCAAAAAATAATGTATACCAGAGAATTTAAGTTTAATGTACAATATTAACAGTTTTACCATCACATTATAAGCCTAGACAATCAACAAATTGACAAATACAGTCTTAGCTTGTAACATTATTTCCAAGTTATAAATTCTCATATTAAAATTTTTATAATCTGCCTTCCCAAGTTGATAAAATCTGGCTTAAGCACTCTTTAATATAAATTAGTCTTCCATGGGTGGAAGGATTCTCTAGGATTCTAGGAAGCAGTTTTTTTAGTTAGTTGTCATTTCTGATCCCTGCTTGCTTAAGGTCTAGTGCCTATTGCTGTACCACACAGTATCCTTGGACT